>NC_091819.1:28156875-28816250 GCF_041296235.1 Equus asinus | reverse complement strand
CTGTTCTCTTATTGTCCAGTTTTACAGTGACGGAAACAGAGCTTCAGAGGGTCTCGCTTTGTCTGGGCTATGCTGATGATGCAGTGGAGACTCGGGATTTGAACCTGGCTATCTGCCTGCGAAGCACACACTTTTACTCTCACCTCAAGCCCTTTGTCTGGTACTTACATTTTCTTACGTTTACAGATTTGTATTTTTAAAAATAAATATGTGGCAGATAGTTTAGACTAAATATAACCAAAGCTAAATGCAACCCCCCTATATTACTCCCATACTTAATATTTACTTAGGACATATTTTGTGTTCAGCACTAGCAAAAGGAAGTAATTTTGTTTTTTAATAATATTTGAATTATTAATTTTCAACCTCAAATTCATTCTGCCATTCCACTTATTATCCCATGGCAGCATCTCAGGTACCTGTCCTTTTCTTCCTCTCCTTCCCAGTACTTCTAATGTGTGACTCTGTCGTTGGATTTAGAGTTTGTTTTCCACATATGATTGCGTCAAACATGCATTTACTTCTGCAGCTGAGTCTAATTAGAAAGGATGGAAATACCTGGAAAAACTAGTAACAACGACTATGATGACCATGACAATGATGACAACGATGACAACGATGACAATGGTGGTGATGAAAAGAAGACTCAGCCACTCAGAGGCTGAAGTTTGTTTCTGGGTATGCTACAGTACTCTCAATAATGAGGAAAAATGGTGAAAAATGTTACTAGGGGAGATAGAACACAATATTTTTCTGGCTGTAAAATAATATTCCCAATTATTTTCAGTATGACTAGCCTGTTGTTAAAGTTTCAAATATCTCACTAGAATGGTATTTTAACAGATATTTTAAAATAATGTAATAATATGATCTACTTTTCCTTTTGATATTTTTTCCTTTTTATAGCTCATTGTTTTTAAACAACCAATATTCGAGCATTTCATTTTATTTGTGAACTTTATTTATGTACTCATTCACTCCCTCACTCACACATTTCATTCTTTCATTCATGAATTCTTCATTGGTCAAATATTTGCTGTTTGCCAGAAGTGCTAGCGAGGTATAGGAGATACATGACGCTCAGGGCTGACCGTCTCTGCCCTCATGACTTCACAGCGTATCTATCACTGGATTGGATTTTAGGAGGATCAGCCCAGCCAAAGTTTTCTTATTGAGAGATCTTGCCATGTTTGACTTTTGTGAGTTTTGGGCTTTGTATTAATAGATTTGAAAATCCTGACTTGAGAATTATGTTTACTGTTACATAGATACTGATTTGGTTACTATGTATTTTTTTATAGTGGTTAGCCTTTACTTCTTAGCATTCTGAAATTCCCTTTTTTTTGCTCAGCATCATGTTTTTGTGCTTAAGCCATGCTGTGTAGTTATAGTTATAGCTATAGCTATTGGTAGGTTATGCCTTTTAACTGCTGTATAGTATTCCATTTTGATAACTAGCACTATATTTATTTGTTAGTTGATAGATAGTATTCCATTTTGATAACTAGCACTATATTTATTTGTTAGTTGATAGACTTTTAGAATATTTCCTCCTTTTCCCTTCTATTTAATCAATACTACAATGATTTGGGTCTCTTCTGAGTCGAACTTTAAACAGCTTTTGAAAAAGAACTGTCTTTTGTGTTATTAACATAAGTTTTAAAACAAAAGTTTTGAGTCTTGCCTTTAGTATTTTTGATTGGGTTCTTTTGCAGAAGGTTCCAGTTAAATTAGTTTAAACTGACTCTAGTGTATCCTCTTTCTATACTTTGAGAGTGAAAGCCCTGAAATGGTCATTTTACTTGGAGTGTGTGAGTTGGCATAGCACAGTACTGAACAGGTAAAAGGAAACCAAGTGTAGGAATGCACCTAATTATAGTAATTGCAGCTGGTTTCAAAGTACTTCTCAGTTTGTGCATGGTGCTTACTTGAAAGCATCACATGGGTGCGAGTTGTGAAACAGAACACCTGTTTGTTGTTGAGCATGTGTTTATGCAGATGATTGTTGTTGTCAAAGCACCTTGATGTGGAGTAGTCCTGTTTACATTTACGATCTCCCCGGAGGATTAACAGTGTGCTCTCAGTAAATTTGCAGTCTATTCTCCTCTCAAAGGCTGCTGTTTGGAGGGTGGTGTGAATGAGGCAACAAGTGCTGGCTAATCGCTTGAATATGTATAATTAGCTGCAGTCTGGTGCACTGGACCCTTTGTAAAGCCATTGCAGTACTGACTGGCAAAAGCACACAACAGGAGATGCGTTACCGTATAGTTGTTGAGGGCACCTGTTGTTTGCTCATTGGTATTGACTCTTTATTGTTCTGAACTTGAGTTTTTATTTAACAGCATACAAACTCTTTTATTGTTCTTTTTAATGAACCAGTGTCAGTTACACACAACTCTTTAAAGTCACCACTAAGTAGCAGTGTAGGAAATTTCTAGACCAACTGGAGTCTGAGGTTATTTAAAAACACGTGACATATGTTATAATCCAGAGATTGAGGAACATTTAAGTTTACTGGATAGCTGAACTCAGTTCACATTGGAGGATTTTTAGACCAGTTAAAAAAAAGCCAAGTTTAAGACAAATAGATCTATTCTATAAGCAAATAAACAAAATACATTCTCTTATTTCCTAATGTTCTAGCTTTGCATCCCATTGTTGAATAGCTCTGTTGTAGGAAAATTTAGATCTCAAACTCCACATCTTAAAATACGAGTGCATATGAGGTCACTGGCATTTCAGATAGCCCTCCATGCCAGCTACTGGGCCGTGGTCATCGCTTGCCTTTCCCCGGCCCCTGCTCACTCACATCCACTCAGGCTTCCACGCCTGGGCCCAAAAATGGTAGGCAGATGGTCACTTACTCACTGCACGTTCTGGAGGTCTAAGTATGGTTTTCCTCCCCCATAAGACATTCTGATAGCCCCATCAGGCTTCAGAAATTCTGACTTAGAAGTGTTGATAAGGAAGACACTTTATCTCTAGATTGGAAAGGAAGGTGGCTGACTTTATCTCCCTAGGAAGTTATAGTATTCGCTTCTGTGACTGAGCATCTTACACGTGGCCAGCAGTCCTATTGGGAACCCAAGTGCAATGCAGCATTGCCCAAAGTGTGACATTTGAGGTTATTTAGGTGGTACATGGGGGAACACTTTAAGTTTTATTAGTTAAGTATTTATTTTTATGTATTAGAAGAATGTGATTAGCCTATCAGACCTGTCCTTTCATGGTGTGGAAATCAACACAGACTACTCCCAGATGAGAACGGAGACAATTTATTCAGAGCTTGCATAGCGAGAGAGGAGTCAGCCACTTTAATTTACATTTGGCAGGCAGAGGAGTGGGAAAGCTTTATAGCAAAAGCAGGGAAGCTTCAGGTGTGCCCTAGTGCAGGCTGCTGGCCTGGGGAAGCTGGAGACGGGCCTCTGGTGTGACCGGCTTGGGGAGCATGTTCAGCTCGCTTCTGGTTGTCCAAGTTGGAAGCAGGTGCAAACCTCAGGGAAGTGGTGGTCATTGCCCACGTCCTGACTCTTCTGGGCTCCTGGTTGCAGAGCGTGTGACTTGACTTCCTGGGCTGGTGGCAGCGGTGCTGGGTCAGAGGTCTGCTGTCACAAATGGTCTGGCCGTTGTCTGTTTTCCTATTCAGGCTTTCATTAGGTAGTATTGTTACCTACTAAATCTATTTAGGAAAAATATGTGTAAACCTATCTAAAGAAGAATATTAAATAGGTAATACAGATGGCATGTGGAGATGACAAAAATTGTGAAGATGGCAAATGAATGAAATTAGGGAAGGAAACTAAAAATTGTTGAGTTATAATTATGTATCCGGCTTTTCATTGTTTTTTCCATGTTTGATTTCATTTCATGTTCTTAATAGCTCCACATGTAGACTATTAGAATCCTGAAACAACAAATGAGGATCCTGAGGGCTAGGGAAGTAAGTGGTCCAAGGTTGCACAGCTAGTAAACAGAGGGGCTGGGACTCTAACCCCAGGCTTTCTGACTTGAAAGACATTACGTTAAGAAGAGGCGTGAACTCTTAGTTTACAAATGTGATCATTCCATGAACTGAGATATCTGACTATATAAAAATTCTTTCAATGTTCCACTTCTAGTGCCGCCTTTTTTCTCTTTTTCTTCATAGAACACTCTTTTTGGATAAAGGGGGCTTAAAAAATAATTTCTCTATTGACTTGTAAATATCTGTGGCTGCTGGTTTCCAGGTCTGGCCATGTACTTCCTTGTTTGAAGCTGGCCCTTCTCTGCGTGGAGGACACTTGGCTCCTGTTGTTACTGTGGCTCTACCGAGGCCATCCAGTAAGAGGACCTTGGGGCCCGCCCGTTACCTCTTCCATGCTCCCTCCGTTCTTGCTGCTGTGTCAGAGCAGATGTTCCCTACGTTCCTGTAGACTGTTCCCTGTGGCCTTGTCACTGAGCATCTTACAGGCCGCGTAACTTGGAAGGACACGTGTGAGAAACGCGCATGAACTGCTGCAGCGACACCGTACCGAGCCATGGCAGCTCACTGCAGCCTTCTGATGCATCTTTAGCTTGTGGTGGGATTGCTTTTAATCTCCCAGATATTTACATATAAATTTTCATGTTATAAATAAAGTAATCCAAAGATTTTTGAAGCATATAAATGTTTAATGTTCTTAGGAAGAAGTAAGTAGAGAGGGAGAGATCGAAAATACAGGCAAGTGGAAAGCAAATTATTTTATTCTGGTATTTAAAATGACCCATTCTCGTTGGGGGGAAATTAAAAATACACGTAAAGATGAAAATTATAATGTTTTATAAATTTACTATCTAGAGATAAATTGTTACTTTGTGTTTCCTTCATCTTTTGTCTAGGCACATATTTGTATATATTTCAAATCTATCATTTGGAATTTTGTTTCCTACTTTTTTCTTTTAATACTATAAACATTTTCCCATGTCATTAAGGACTTTTCATAAGCGTTTTATACTATAATTTACCAAAGTTTTTTAAAATCATTAGGATAGATTTTGGATTGTTTTAAAAATAGAATTTTATAAGTGAGATTACTGGCTCAAGGATATAGTTGTTTTCATGGCTCTTTCTTACCTGTAAAGCACACGATTTTTATCTGGAAAGGTTGTACCAGTTTATGTTCCCACCGTCTTCCGATGTTTAAACTCAGTGAGCATGCTCTTCCTTTCACTTGTATTTCGTGAAAATTTACTTTTCATCTTCCCAAGACATCTCAATTTTGGTTATCCCCTCCCTGTGTCACTAGACCCCCCCACTGCTTTCCTCACTCCCAGCAGCGTATAACCATGCGCTAGTATTTTCCGTCTTAGAAAGAAGAGCCGTCTCTTGACACCTTGCTTCCCGGTGCGGTTATTGCTTCCACTGCTGCTTCCCATTGGAGTAAAATGGCCCGAATGATTCATCTGCACTGCCAGCGTACACTTTCTCATCTCATAGTTACTTACTTTTCTACTTCCTAGACCATTCTGGTCTAATTGTGTTTCTCCCACCCCACTGAGAAGACTTATCAAAATCACTGACATCCATGTTTCCCAGTTCAGTGGACGTTTTTTTCTGCTCATGTCTTTCTTCCATTTCTTAATATCATTCAGCGATTAGCAACCAGTCCTCCTTGAAACATTCCCTTATCTTGGCTTCTCCTAACTCGTTGGCCATTCCCTTTTGATCTTTCATTGGCTCTTGAAACGTTACCTGATGCCTAAATATTGGAGGGCCTTCTGACTCAATCTAGGGCTCTTTTCTCTAAAGAAAAATTTGATTCTCCTCAGATGCTTTTTTCCCTAATAACTTCCTTCCTCTCCTGGAAAATCTGGCATTTGACTCTTGCCTTCAAGTCTATAGACAGTAAATGGGCTTGTAATTTTAAGGATATGTACTTTAAACTCATTAATCTTGGAAAGCTTTAAGATTTTAGTTTTTTGACGTTTTCTTTCAACTGGTTATCCTTTGAAACCTTGAAGAACTGACAACATGTGACCAGAGCAGTTTTTCTAAAAGAACATTAGGATTGCCTGTCTCGCCCTAACTGTTCCTGTGAAGTTTTGGGTAAAATAAGTTCTATAATCCAAATTCACAATTGTTGGTATGATGCATCAGCAAGCTGAAAGCTCCCAAGAACTCTAAGTCTTTTTCTGAAACAATTAAAATTTATAATGGGCGTAGTGTCAAATGCTAGCTTTCCAAATGTCTCCCTCCCAATGTGTGGATAAGATAAAGCTGAGTTTATTGCTTGCTGCAGTAAGGGACACCACCACCTGGACCGAGCTTTGCAGCATCCTGGAGGGAAGAAAGCAAGGTCGGTATATATTGAGGACGAAAGTTTGGTTTAAGATGGGTCAGTACAGGACGTGTGTGTGTGTGGGTGTGTTTGTGTGATTAAGATTGTATAAGGGTCGTGATAGAACAGTAAGGGAGTCAAAGAATCTTAGAGAGCAAACTCTGTTGATGCTTTCCATTGAAGAGTTGATGGGTGTCTCAGGAAGTGGCTGTAATGAGCAATCAGGCTGTTTGCCTGGGCCGCAGTCTCCAGGAATAGTAAAGTCTTGCTGATGTAGACAGTAAGTTGTTTAGGCAGTTGATAGTTTCAGTCTTCAGTATCTGAGTGGTATGTGGTTTCCTTTAAGCAGTTGACATCATAGGATTACAACATTTACTTTAAGCTGTTGGAATGGTGATTTTTCATTTATTTTAGAGAGAGGTAGCTGAAGGCCATACAGTTAGGTCAATTCTTATAAAATATCAACATTCTCCTTTGGGTAACTATCAAATCAGTGTTATAATCTCTCTCTTTTTGTTTTTTGCTGAGGAAGATTAGCCCTGAACTACCATCTATAACCAATCTTCCTCTTTTTTTTTTTTTTTTTACTTGAGGAAGATTAGCCCTGAGCTAACATCTGTGTCCATCTTCCTCTACTTTATATGTGGGATGCCTGCCACAGCCTGGCTTGAGGAGCAGTGCATAGGTCTGTGCCCAGGATCCAAACCTGTGAACCCTGGGCTGCCAAAGCAGAGCACGTGAACTTAACCGCTATGCCACTGGGCTGGCCACCAGATTTGACTCTTAATTTGAGTGTTCTGACCCGTTTTGAACCATATATCTTATACCCTTGGTCCATTTTTTTTCTTTTTTTTTTTCAGGGAAAGTTTCACCCTGAGCTAACATCTGTTGCCAGTCTTCCTCTTTTTTTTTTCCTCTCCCCAAAGCCCCAGTACATGGTTGTATATCTTAATTGTAAGTTGTTCTAGTTCTTCTCTGTGAGCCGCTCCCCCAGCATGGCATCTGACAGATGGGTGCCGTGGTTCCGTGTCTAGGAAGCAAACCCGGGCTGCTGAAGCAGTGAGAGTGCCAGACCTTAACCACTAGGCTGTGAGGGATGGCTCTCTTACGTTGTTTTAACAGCCCTGTGACTGTGGGATTGATCACTTGTCCACAGATAAAGAACTTTCTCTTGGCTTGAGAAAGAGGATATTGGTTAAGTTGAGCAACTACAAAGTTTTTCAGGAAAATTGTCTGTTATTTTGAGAAATTACTGTTGTAAGTTATCATAGAAACTGAACTTAGATATCACTAGAAGACCATATTAAGTATTTGCTATATTTTTAGGTTGCTATCTGCATTAATAGAGTTCACTTTATATGTGTAAGATATTTTTACATCTAGCAGGAAGGTCAAGTGATATTGACCCTACTTTCTTTTTTAAAAAAAATTGACTTTTTATTTTTATTTATTTTAGTTAGTTATTTTTTTTTTTGAGGAAGATTAGCCCTGAGCTAACATCTGCTGCCACTCCTCTTCTTTTTGCTGAGGAAGACTGGCCCTGAGCTAACATCCGTGCCCATCTTCCTCTATTTTATATGTGGGACGCCTACTACAGCATGGCTTTCCAAGCGGCGCCATGTCCACACCCGGGATCCGAACTGGCAAACCCTGGGCTGCCGAAGTGGAACATTCACACGTAACCGCTGCGTCACTGGGCCAGCCCCATAGCCCCACTTTTTTGAGTAGATTAAAAAATACTGAGTCTTCATCCAGGGCATTTTTCCAGCTGTTACCACTGGAATATACTTAAGCATCCTCTAACACCTGTATAATCAATTGTGTTCTTTTGTTATCTACTTTTCATAATTGAAGTGGATTTGGCCTGCAGTTGGGGAGTAGGTCATCCCTCATTCAGAATTCCAGATTCATCAAACTTAAGAGCCATAATAATGCCCAGCAATGGAGTATCAAAACAGACTTGAGGGGCCAGGCCTGTGGCCGAGTGGTTAAGTTTGCGTGCTGGTTCAGATCCTGGGCGCGGATATGGGACTACTCGTCAGGCCACGTTGAGGTGGCGTACCACATGCCACAACTGGAAGGACCCACAACTAGAAATATGCAGCTATGTGCTGGGGGGATTTGGGAATAAAAAAGCAGGGAAAAAAAAAAAAAGATGAGCAACAGTTGTTAGCTCAGGTGCCAATCTTTAAACAAAAAATAAAAATAAAAGAAAAAATAGAGACTTGAGAAGGCCATTAGCATGATAGCCGTTGATGGTGGAGGTGTTAAGCTTCCCATCTGCCCTGTAGGAGGCTTCATGAGTACTAACGGGCAGGAGGACCCCCGGTCTTCCACCAAGCGCTCCATAAGCAAATGAATGCACGTAACCGTGGTTCTGTGTGTACTTTCAGCTGCTACTTTGTAATAGTGTGTTGCTTATTCATTTTGAATTAATTGTGACATCTTTTAGCCACATTATGTGGCATGTATATCCTTTTCATTAATATACCCAAATCGTCTTACCAGTTACCACTTTCATTTTTTCTTGGCAATGGTGTTTTGAAAGACTTACATATTTTTGAACTGTGTATTGAAAAAGCCAAAGTGGGCTTTAAAAGGAATGTAAAGATAAATAATGTCTTACACATAAAATTTTATTTTATTTCATTGCCATTGAGGACCTAATTGCAGTGGTTCACATCCCTGCCCTGAACCCTTGCAGATCGCTGTGTGCAGTGAGCAGAGTTACTGCTGGAGCGCACTCGCCTTGTCTCTAGAGCAGAGACAGAAGAGGGGCTGAGCTCAGTGCTCTGGTCTCCAGCCAGCTTGGCCACCTTTTCCCTGGGAGTGGCATGTGATTTCTTTTCGCTGTACCTTTGCAGAGGGCACTTTCCCTCCTGGAGGACTGTCTTCACTCTCGTCAGATGGTAAATCCTACCCATCAGTCCTTCAAGCTTTGGGTCACTTTTCTTCTTTTTTGTCCAGTTTTCCCTTGTCCCCATATGAAAATGAGTTCTCCGTCCTGGAACTCTGCCAGCACTTTGTCAGAACTTTTCTTGCATACTTAACATAGTTTGGTTACTTGTCTATCTGATTTCCCCTTTGGTATTGTAAGATATTTTAGAATACTACTGGCCGCCTTTTATCCACCTTTTTTCCCCTCAACCCCTTGTAAGTTTTTTCTTGACCGGTGATTTGATGAATGAAGTATGGATTTTAATTTAAATATCTTCTCCCAGCAGAAATTTAGCACTTAACTTAGTATTTCTTAAAGTGTGGGCTGTAGCCCACCTCTATTAGAACCTTTGGGATGCTTATTAAAAATGAAATTTTCCAGAAACTGCAATGAGAATTTCTAGGTTTGAGATCCTGCAAGATGGGTACATTTGCATTAAGTACCTCTGGAAATTCATATTTACACTAAAATTTAGGACTCATCTCTTAAATTATGATAGAAATCAATAATAAAATGTATTTCAGCATACAGATGTTTATCTAATACATAATTTTGTCAGAAATATAACTAAGGGACAGCAAGTTTTATAATGTAGAAAAATTTTCCTCACTTTACTATTTGATAAAATTATGTGTCTAGAAACGAACTCCCTTATTGATTCTCAGTTTTTGATCTTGATTACTGATTTATTCACTTACTAGTTCTCTAATACATGTAGGTTGATATGATTGAAAATAGAGATATAACCAACTGATTTTGTTAGTATGTAAAGTAGAAAATAGGACAACTGCACACTTAGTAAGGACTGCTCTTACCTTGCTCTGAATTCTTAGTGTTTTCTCCTCAGTTTTTCTTGGTTTCCTTCTGCCTTGGCTTGTCTCAGTTCTTTCCTGGGTGGAGACTTCTTCCTTTGAGGACATCCGGCACAGGGGCCCTGTCTTCCAGCCCAACTCACAGAATTGGTACAATGGCTCAGAAAAGTGTTGCTGAATAATTTGAGAATTATTTATATGTTATGAAATGCAATTTGTTGTATCTGAGTTGGAAAAATGATGCACATTTCGTAGGAATCAATTTTAAATGAAGTTTCTTGAGGGAGGCAACTTTATTTATTTAACTTGCGTTTTGTAGTGTCCTCTAAAGAGAAGCCAGTGAAAGTACTCTGTCCTTTGTTGTGCCGTTTCCCTTAGGGGTTGATGGCTGGACGGCACTTTTGTCTTGTCTCTGGCTGTGGAAGGAGTGGTGCTCTGTAGAGGCTTTGAGGATGGGGATCAGATCCTGGAATCAGTAACAGTCTAAAGGGAGAAGCACTAATGTGACCTAGTGAATTATCTAGAACTCTAGAAGACATTTCGCTTGCATTCTCAGATCTGGAGATGGAGGGGCGCTTGGGTTCAAAGTAGTAAATTCTGTATTTACCTCTACAATGACATATAGAAAAAGAAAATAGCTGTGAAAGTATGGTGCTTTTTTTCTCCTTTTTTCTTCTTCTTGTGTTTTTTTTCTTTTTTTTTTTTTATGAATAGTGATAGGCATCTATGAATAGTGATGAATTCGGGAAAACTCTTAGGCTAGACATTATCTTGACAGTTGGCGGACAGATGCTCCTGACTTGAGTGTGAGACTGAGGTATTCAGAAAGCACTTCAAAACACTCCTATGCCAGCCAACTTTCTTTTCATTGTATTAGGATTGAGTTTTTAGCTGCTTTGTGATAATGCTTCTTGCTAAAGGACTTGGTAAGAGCTGGGTCAAATATTTATGGTTTGTTTATTTTGAGTATAACAACATCTAGTTATTTCCATAAATTGTCTTTCATACCTTATTTTTTTAAATTATTTTTTAAAAATCTGCCATAGTTGCAAGAGATTTTCATATAACACTCTCAGAAATTGGGAGCCCAATCATTCAAAAAATCAGTACAGGCATAGAAGATTTGAAAATAAAACTATTAAAAAGTTTGACCTAATGGACAGATAGAATATTGCACCCAATAGCTACTCAGAGTATTTATAAAAACTGCCCATATACTGTGCCATAAAGCAGGTTTCAACACATTTAAAAGAATTGGTATCATACAGAACACATTTTATAACAATACTGTCAATAAAAATGAGATCTAAATCCTAGGTCAGACCTTATTGTTACTTTAAACTGATATATAAGAAACAACAGCATATACATATCAAAAATTTCACTTTGAATATTTTAAATGAGAATGATAAATGTTGAATGAAAAGTGGCTTTATCTTGAAAAGAGTACCCAGATTTATTTCATCTGTTTCTTGAGAAAGGTTAATTACTTCCTAGACAAGTTACCTACGGTGATACTTGTTTTTATGTTGCTCATGTCTAACACAATATTTGAGGTATGGTTTGTCATGATTCTTGTCTTTCTGAATTACTTTATATTTTATTGAAGATGTGAATCTTTACTTAATTTTTTTGCATTTAGGAAGAAATTTTCCTTTTCCAGTGGGGATTGGGCAGGACGTTCTCACCCAGGGTTCTCCAGTTTAGATTTGTTCTTCTTGCCTAGTTTGAAGGAATTAGTTGGCTTTCTTGTGTAATGGAGGGCCTTCTGACTTTCTTTAAAGGCGGTGGCCTGGGAGTGGGATAAAGGTCACTGGAGAAGACATGTTGTGATTCAAGAATGCCTTTTGTAAAGTAAATTTTGGTAATTATATAGTTTTCTCCTTAGCATTTTATTCATATACATAAACTCAAAAGCATGCATAGAATATGTTTTAGAAATGTGAAAAATTAGAACTGCTTTGATGAAATTATGAGTTTATATTATAAATTTAGGTTGTTTCAATTTCAATTTATACATCTTTTTTCTCTGAAGTTTTGTATTATGGTGTGTTTCTCTTTTATGGTAACAAGTTCAAATGTAAGCATAATGTAAGAAGGAAAACTTAAGCCAGCAGTGTAGTACTTGCAACATGAATTTAGCAGATGTGTCAAAATGTATGAATTGTTCTTCATGTTAAGCATTTTGTTCATGAGAATGACGTAACACCTGCTGTAACCTTTTAAGCTATGTAAATTTCAGTGACTGTAAAATTAAAATGTATTCATTTCTGAAATGTGTTGGGAAATTATTTGGAATGTTTTATGCTTGGCTCTTTTAGAGATTTTATTATGTAATATGAGAAGATTCAAGTCTGGTGTACAAACTGAAGCGTATCATAATGCCTAGGTTTCTTTTATCTTTTTAAAAAAGTATCAGTAGGGTAGTCTCCCCTCTCATGTACTTTGTCCAGGAGCGACAGAGAGCGCTATCCAACACTACGGTAATACCTGTTTCCTTCTAGCACTGACGTTTCTTGATTCTATGAATGTATTGATGCCTTGTTAAAGAAGGTATCAAATGGATATGATTACATTGGAATAATAAGTTTTCCAGCATTGTTAGTTCCCTTTTCTCTCCGTGATATAAAAAATATAAGAATATAGGAGTGTACTACTAATTTATTTTGGGGAGCCCCTGCTTGCAGTGGACTGTGTTGCAGCACATGCTTTAAAAGAAGGGTTTACAGGCTTATTTTTTCTGAGAGCTATACTGTGAGCTGGGAAGATGCGAAAAAAAAGAAAAAACACAGGTGGTGATTGCATTTTGATTTGCCTCAAATTGCGTTAGCCCTTAATGTGTATTACTTTATAATTTTCAGAGATATTCATATTTGAGAAGAGTACCTCTTTAACTGGTTAAACTCTTCAATTATGGCAGTATTGAGATCCTACCAAGTCTGTTTTTTCTCCCCACATCTTTTAGCCCGGAGCAACAAGCCAAGTCAGATTGAGACCCAATTTAGGATAAAAATCATAGAACTCTGTGCAATATGGGAAAGCACCACATGAAGACTGTACTTATTATCTTTTACTTATTTGACACTTGCTCATATTTGATTTGGTAATTTTTATATTGAAACATGTTTTTTGACTGTCTTGTGTGTGTGTGTCTTAAAAAGATTTTAAGCTCCTTAGGGGCAGAGATTGCTTTTATTTGTCTGCCTTTCTTCCTTTCTTTTTCATTGTGGTAAAATATATATAAAATTTACCACTTTAGCCATTTTTACTTGTACAACTGTGCAAATAAACTTTCGTTTCTTGTGTGTCCCTTGTAATACAAGGTAGTTAAGTAAGCGTTTATTTAGAATATATATTAGATGTTCAATATAGCAGAGATTGGCTACTTGTTCACTAAATCCATTTGAATACCCCTCTCATACCCACCCCAGCACACAGCTAGACCTCATTTCGCAGCTGTCTGGATGTTAGATGTGGCCATAAGATGAAGTTCTGGCCGCTGAAATGTGAGCAGCATTAAGGCATGCCATTTCCAGGCATGGCTCCTAAACATTGCCTGTGTTCAGTCCTCTTTCTCTTGTCCCTTCTAATGGCAATCATGAAGCCAAGGAGGTGGTCCAGCCTCGAGGAGGAAGGAGTCTGGGTCTCTAAGAGGGTTCCTGGAAGAGAGCCACCACTGATAATGAATAGTTGTTTGACTTTACATGAGCCCTAAATAAAATTTGGGTTGTGTTAAGCCACTAGGATCTCATGGTGTATCTCTTTCAACAGCTCACTTATACACTCAACACTTGTTGGAGTGAATCATTTAGTTTGCTCAAAATTTAATTCTCGTTTGTTAGGAATTGGAAGTGGGAATCAAGAAAACAAAGTGGAGTTGAGGAGTGAGAAATTGAGTATGCCTCCAGTTGGAGGAGGAGTCAGTGTGGAACTCCTTGAGGGGAGATGAATAAAGGATGGAGAGAACAATTTGGAATGTCGGGTTAGGAAATTGATATGAAAAACTTGGAGCGGGGGGTCACAGTGTGAACAACTTAGGAGAGCAGTCCTTGGAGCTGGAGGAGTAGGGGACCCTGTGAAGTAAGACAGGGCTCTGAGAGCCGGATAGGATTGTAAACTCTGTTGCTTTAAAAAAAACGAATTTTGCCTCATTCCATATGCAGTTTACAAATGTGTTTTTTGCTTAGTGCAGGTTTAGTTAATGAATATCCCAACAAAACATGATATTCAGAAAGAGGCGTCATGTGTAAATGAACAGAGTTGCAAACCTACATGTCTTGTGTGCTGCGATTGAGTCATTACTTGAATTATTTCCAGAATGAGTAAAAGGATTGAATTATGGCTGCGTTTTATACATGTATAAAATATAGTGTATCCTATTTTTACAATGACTAAATATAGGTGAAGAAATTTACCTTGTATTTTAGATGTGTAAAATACTGGATAGAATATTTTAAAAGGAAAACATTCATCAACTTATTTTATTAACGTTTACTCTTCAGATTTTAAGTTAATACCATTTAACCCTTTGTGCCTCAAAACTGAATTTTATCAGCCAGTTGAAACAAAAGGCAGATTGGTAAAATGTTTGTGGCTTTTTCAAAAAGTTTTTAAAAATGGGACCGCCTGATGGCATAGTGGTTAAGTGTGCATGCTCTGCTTCAGTGGCCTGAGCTTTGCAGGTTCAGATCGCGGGCGAGGATCTACCACCACTTGTCAAGCCACGCTATGGCAGCATCCCACATAAAATAGAGGAAGATTGGCATAGATGTTAGCTCAGGGCCAATCTTCCTCACCCAAAAAAGAAAAAGAAAGAAAGAAAGAAAAAAGCTTTAAAAATGAGTTAATAATAAATATAAGTTAAAAATATACTACACGGATGACCTGATGTTTCCATTTTTCATCTCCCGTGTAACTGATAACAAAGAGAATATGCACAGTCATTGACTTATGAATACCTGTGTCCCAGGTCTTGCATATGGTGGAAGCGGCTGTAAGATATGGGGATTTTCTTACCCACTGTTCACAGCTGCTTTAGCTGTAGACAAAATTACCTTTTAACCAAGTGGTAAGAGAGTGTCTGACCTGTGCTTTGGGTGTTGTGGAAGCAATGGCTACTGCTAATTGAAGGAAGAAGTCCTCTTTCTTCCTTTGCGTAGCATCCAGCATAAAAAAATATAGCTCTCTTCTTTTACCCTACACTTGCTACCATGCATGTGGAAGATCTTAGATATATTGTATATTCATATCTTGGATTCATTATAATGCATTTTAAAAATAAAAATGCTGTTAAAGGTGATTTGAGTTTCCAAGACTTCTTACAAATGCGCTGTAGAACGTCTGCTTTGTGATCTGCAGGGCAGCTGGAGCTGCAGGAACCTGACGTCAAAAGAACTGACCTATGGGCGTGTCTCTTACCAGCCCCGTCTTAGCTTCCTAATCTGTAAAATTGTAACATCCTAGGATCTTAGTGTTCAAAGTGACCTAAGGATCAATTTGTTACAAGCTTTCACTCAAATTTTTTAATCATATTTTGAAATATGGCCATCCAGTGAGAGGAAGCTCATTATCTCATTCTCTTCTCTCATCGACTACTTACAGGTTTGAAATTCTTGAGCAAAACCTTTCCCCCTTCTTAGTGCACCATCTGCAGGAGTAAAGAACACTGATGGAGTGTTGGTACCTGCCCTGTGCATCTCCCAGGTTGAGGGGAGGGTCGCATCAAACAGGGAGTGACCACATAGGAAAGCATTGTAAAAGTGGCAGTTCTTGTGATTACTACCGGGTAGTGCTTTTTCAACTGACTTAAGTAGGAATTAGCTACCGTTGATATTAGTAAAATTTCTTCTATGATAAACTAAGTTTTAAGTCTGACACATTAAATAAGCTTTGGAACCCTACCTGTTTGTCAGGTGGAGTCTGCCAGTGTGTCCAGTAGTTTTGATACTACCTAGTCTTTGAAAATTAAAAATCTTCACCCACAGCTTAAAAACTACTGGACAAGACCCTTCTTGGGAAGACATTTAGATTCCTAGTGTACAATAGTAGTAACTGAAAGACTATAATACAAACTGAATTTGTATTGCAGTTCTACGGAAGTCACAAACATTTCTGCTAGGAGATGAGCGTTATTCTCTAATACCTTATGTAACAGCTGTTCACTGGTATTCGAAACGTGACTTTTATCTACTAACAGTGGATGACAGACTCAGGTGAGTCCTGCCTGGATGCCTTGTCCAGTAGTCATATAAAACATAAAGCAGTTTTGGGGTAATTTTTTGTTTTTTAACATATTCAGTGACTTATTCTACAAAGCCTTTATTAAGTAGTAATTTTCCCGTTGCTAAAACGAGTCCAGTAAACTAGAAATCTTTCTTGAAACACACACCCAGCTAGCATGGCTCAGTGTGGTAGAGATGCTGGTGATTTACTGCTCTCTCACTAGCCCTTTCCAAGGGCAGCTACTCTCCCCTCACCTGCTATTGTTTGGGTAGATGCCACTGCCCCCGTCAAGCTGATCAGTGGGCTCCTACCCAAAAGTGAAAGACTGAAGCAGCCAGGAGATGGGGAGGTGAAGCCATCATGTGTATCCGGGTTAGAATTGCCATTAAGGGCTGACTGCAAGCTGAACTTAGGAGGGAACACCACCTGTGAGCAGGCTGAGGCGCTGGTAGAGAGAGGGTGGAGAGATTGTGGCAAAGGCAGCTCACACGGGTGAGTGGGAGAGGCAGAGAGAGAGATGAGGCGCTGGAGGCAGAGCAGACCAAGCACGGTCCCCAAACAACAGCAAGGGAACTGATGCTGGTCATTTTCCAGGTCTCATTTGCTTAAGTTCTGCCTGTGCAGCTCTCCCCTTGGATGAGGTGTTTGTATTCTTACAGTAAATAACCTTTTGCTTGTGTCAGCTTCAGTGGGCTTTGTCCCTGCAACTGAAAGTACCCTAAAAGGGCACTGAGGGTGACAATGAACCATCAAGAGTGCGTCGTTGGCTGAAGCCTGCTCTAAAAACTAGTGTAGAAATAGCTTCTTTTCCTCCCATTCTTTTTTTTTTTTGAAGGCTGGCCCTGAGCTAACATCTGTTGCCAATCTTCCTCTATTTTTCCTCCCTAAAGCCCCCCAGTATATAGTTGCTTATTCCAGTTGCAGGTCCTTCCAGCTCTGCTATGTGGGACGTGGCCTCAGCACGGCTTGGTGAGCAGTGCTAGGTCCACGCCCGGCATCCGAACCGGTGAATACCTGGCCACCAAAGTGGAGCGCGCGAACTTAATCACTCGGCCACGGGGCTGGCCCCCTCCCCCTCCCTTTCTTTTCTACATCATCATCATAAAACATTAAGTAATCATTCTTTTTTTTAACTTCTAAGCACTTTTAATTTGAAATTCTATGATAGGAATTCTTATTGCTTGATTTGCTGTTATTATGGAAATGAGAAGTTTGTTGTAAAGTGATGCGTTGCTTTGATTTCTGCTGAGGAAGTCCATATGAATATGTTAGTCTTCTCGCATGTTGGTCTTGGATCAGGTCTGCCATCATTGCTAGGGCGTTAGCAGATCACTGCATGGTCTTCTTAGTGGGTGTCACAGACTTTGACCAATTTTTCGCAAGTATTTAAGAGTACCCCGTACGTTATAAATTGTATTTGGTACCTGTTAAACTTGTTATGAGGACTTCAGTTATTCACATTTAACAAGAAAGCATCAATTTTTTACTTCTGTGGCATATATGAACTCTTAAAAAGATATATTGTCAGTAAATCAAAATGAGAATTCTTTCTGGACATGCTAGAGTGGTTTGGTTCTGGAATTTAGTTTATGAACATTTTCTTAACAGCTTAGTTCTGAGTTTCGTTCTCCCCGTCCCCCCGCCGTAGGTAAAGGATAGCCTTCAGAAGAGTGCACAAGGAAGGCATTCTTCTGAAACTACTGTTTGTACTCTTGACAAGTGCCTCTTATTAGAAGAGGCTTTTAAAATAGTGTTAATTTATTCCTATGGACAGTTAGACTTTTTGCAGTGTTATCATTGATATAATGCAAAATTGTTTCAAATAGTTTAGAAATTGTTGATATATTTAGCTGAGAAAAACTGATGATTAAATGCTGTAACAACAACTCTTTTTTCTAGTGTCAAGCCCATCATTATTCCATTAAGTTTTCAGATCTTCACATCCAACATTCCAAGTATTATAATGAAATGGAGCTTTCAGCTTACAAATGTTCCCTCAACTTGATTTTCCTGAATAGAAGCAAGTTCTTGTTTCTCCACGAAGAATAGCTTTTTGTTGTTACCTGATGAAGAGATCTGTCATTTAATGGCTGTGTCTTTGAACCTATTTTCCAAACAATATTATTCTCTTATTTCTTTTGCTCATTTAATCAACCAGGATATTTACTATGTGATTCTGCACAGTTTTAGAAAAAGATTGATTTTCCCCTTCTGTAGATTGAGCTCTTTCTTGCTTAACACCAGATAGTGTGGTGACCTTGTTAAATATAATAGGATTCACCTGGTTTGAAAGTAGACAGACTCAGACATGTATTGCTGGTCAGATAGCTCCCAAACCAAACATCAGTGTAGGTCAAACCAAATTCTGATCTAGCATAACCAGCTTTTAAGCCCCATTTTAATATTTGAAAATGTTTAGTAAACTGTAAAGCAGAATGCAAAAATGAAATATTTTTATCTTAAGGTAAAGTGGTCCTGTGGCCCAACGCTAGTAGCTATAAAGGAAAGCCACAATACTAATAGTGGGTGATAAATTTTCCATTTTCTAAGTTTATATCTCCTAATGTAGAGATTTATCATAGAAAATTATTGGTGGAATTTGTTGGATGGGCTATTCCTTCTGAATGTAAGTGTGCCTGCCTTCCTCAGTTGGATCACAATCTTCTAATATAGGATCGGGATATTATTACCATTGATATATATATTTTTAAAGACACAGATTGCTTCAAGCTTAAGTAGGGACTCTTGAGTTCTATGTTGAACTAATAATTCCTTAAATTCTAATAATTCCTTAAAATATTTACTTTTCCTTGTCCCAAAAATATTGATCAGAACAGTACTTGGTGGATACATGTAAATTGTAGAAATTCAGATGTATGATTTCATTCCACTTGAAATTTCAGTGATTCATATGAGTTCCAGTTGAGTATTTCAGATTGTTTAGAGTGTTGTCCATAGAAGGTAGATAAATCCTTTCCATTTTTATCTAAAGAAGCACCCAGCTGGCATTAAAATGACTTTACTTCTAATTAGAGAAAAACGAATCTTAGTTTTTTTCTGTACAATTTTTTGTCAGAAAAATGCCACTTGGATGTATATAGCACCTTTATAAGCAATGCCCTAATGTTATTGAAGACTTTTTCAACTAGTAGAAAGATTTTTATGGAATTTGGAAGTAGACAGAAATATGAAGTCTAGTTTGTGTTTAGGTTTGACTTTGGAAATGAAAAACTTTTCGACAGTGTATCCTCTCTGTGCCTAGTGTGTGCTTGGCACACAGTACTTAATAACTATTTAATAACTGACAGATTTTCTTGAAAACATTTTTAGGACCCATACAAGGAAATTCTCTAAGTCTGGGTCTGCTACGTGTGAAGAAGCGTTCATCTGCCTGAGTGAGACAGAGAACGGGGCCAGATGGTCTCGAGTGAATGGCCGTTCTCCTGCTGATTTGGTATCTTTGAAATGGGTCAGTAGAAATCTTTCCAGCAGCCATGATTTATTCTTTTGGAATTTTCAAAATATACTGTACCTTAACATAGCAACACTCCGATGGACCTGTACTCATTCTTTGTTATTGAGTTAAAGAAAAAACATTTTACAAAGTGGATACATTGTTTAATTTTGTTTTGCGTTTACTAGATTGCAGTGCAAGGCCAATAAATTAAACCCAGGCAGTTCTGTTGCTAATTACACACAACTTCTCTTGAGTATCAGATATTCAAATCCATTTTATGAATATGGTAGAGAGAATAACAACTGTAAAACAAAGCAATGTGCATGTAAGTGACTGTTAGCGTGCATTTCAGAAAGGATGAATGCTCACCATATGGTACAATTACTGTGTCCAAGTTTTCAAATTAGCTTCTCTCATCCTCCTTATTACTGTCTTTAAAAAGAGAGGAAAAAACCCAACATGATTTATCTGCTCTGCAGCAGAACTCTTGACGCAAAACAGCAGCCCAGTTCTGTCCAGTTTTTTTTCCCTTAGCATAATAGAGGCTGTCGGACTTTTTTATACTAATTACTGTGTGAGCCTCAGATGAACCCCCTTCAATTCACAGGGCTTTGTTAAGGGAGGAGCTGTCAATGTGTCTGCCCGTTTGCAGCTGTGCTGCGGCTTTAGCTTGCTTAACATTATGCTGCTTTTTAGACTTGACAGAAGGGATTTTTTTTTTTTTTTTTATTAAGGCAAAGCAGCCTTGTAGCGAAATGGTTTAAGCAGCTGCATTGTAGGGAAGCACAAAGAAGTTATTATTGTGTCTGTTTAGGGGGGTGGGATGGAGGGGGAGATATTGGGCTGCTGTTGATGCCGATTGTTGACTTGCCATCTGCCAGATAGGGAGAAGAAAAAATGACAGCTCCAGCAGGGTGTTCAAGAGGTTGTTTGGAGAGACGCATAAACATGTGCAGATGTCGAACAGAATAATGGCTAGAACTTGAGACGGTTTCTGATGCGGCTGATGTTTGTGCACATACAGAATGCGTGTGTGTGGATTCGGTTAGCCGAGGGTACAGACTAATTATCATTGTTTTCCTGCGCGCCCCTTCGCCTTAGTTCGTTAATTAGTTTGGGGGCTTAATACTTCCTCTTCCTTATGTTATTCGTGTCTGGTTTTAGAGAGCAACTTTTTTAAATGGCAGTACAGACTTTCTTATTTCTCTACATAGACGATACCTAATCTATTTGGTTAATTCAGGTGTGAACTGCTAACTGATAACAGGAGATTTTGATGAGGAAATCAGTCAGGTGAATTGCCATGCTCTTAATGCATACATTAACAGTTTAACACTAGTCAGTATGTAAACTACTTGAAAGTGAATCAGTTTGTTTTGTAGCCTACCACTAGGGGTGAGAGAGTATCAAATTTATTTAACTAAATAATTCCATCATACTTTGAACTTAGATGTTATTGGTTATGCAACAAAGTTATCTGGGAACCTAGCCATCTTGGTTAATACTCTTTTTCTCTTGGTTATTACTGATTCTATAAATGGCAGGCATGCATTTTTGTCATAGAATAATGAATTGGTTATATATTTCCTTCTGATACATTCTTGTCATTTGATATCAGAGATTTGATATATCTGTGATATTTTTAAATGCTATGATAACACTTAGATTTAGGGTGAAGTGAGTATGTTTATTTAAATATTTGTTTTATTACTTTGACCTTAAATAATTGAGAAGAAACAGTCATGTTAGGTAAAATTTCTCAAAGGTACTTAGAGTCTAGAACACCTCAAATTTTTGCAAGCTATCAAAACCAATCACAATATGAGTGAAATTACTAGAAAATGACAAGAGAAGCCTTGACTTTTCTTTCTTTTTCTGTTTGGATTTGTATTACAAAAAAACATGTCTGAGGAATTAAGGAGTTTTTATTTTGACTTTTGGTAAACTCATGCTTTCCTAAAATGTTTAGGGTTTTGTTGCATAATTATTGAGCAGAAATATGTAAAGTGTAGTTGGAAGGCAGACATACAGAGCTTTGTGTCCCGGGAAACATCTTTCTGGAAGGACTAAAGGAAGATATCTGTTATTTTTTCTGCTTTTCATAAAGAAATAGAGGTCAGGTCTATTTGGGAAAACTTTCTATCACACTGTCAATTTTTCCTCAAGTGATCAAATCTGTATTTGCCGAGAAGGAGTAAAGAACCATCAGCTACACTGGAGCTTTCGTTTGTCTCATATAGCTGGGTTTTGCCTTTATTTGGAAGACCACAGATATGTCCATATTTCTGTGTGGAGTTCGGTACATGTGTTTGTACTTTCGTCATCAGTCCTGCTGTCCCTGCTAAGTCTGGGAGGACGTACCATGCCATCTTCCAGGTGGAGATGTGCGTAAACTGAGAGAGTGGTTGCACCGGGTTCAGGACGGTCGTGAGCAGCCGAACCAAAGTGAGCTTGTGTGAAAGCAGACATGCAGCACTGTGCTTTATTCATCACGTCACGTTGCTTCTCCTTTCTTCAGAGCCACTTGCAAAATCTCAGTAGTACAGGCAAGTGTACATACTCAGGTAATTGAAATCTTCAAGGCAGAGGGTCTTGAAGTTACATGGAGCAGACACCATATCACTTAACTTAGATGAGTGACTTTATGAAAGTCCCTTGACCTTCATCTGTTAAAGAAGCAATAAGTGCTGTTCAAGGATCTTGTGAGGGCTAAATGAGGTAACATTTAGATTATCTGGAATGTATGCAATAGTAGCTGGTAGTAATAGCTTATTTTTGTTAGGTGTGATGTGTAAGTCTAAACGCCTGTAACTCTTGTACTTGGATTGCTTATATAATGCTTGACTGTTGCAAAGTGAGCATACAAAGGTCTAGAGGCCATTTAAAGATATAAGGTGGTTTTCGGGCCAGCATTGTGCTGTAGTGGTTAAGTTTGGCATGCTTCGCTTTGGTGGCCTGGGTTTGTGGGTTTGGATCCCAGGTACGGAGGGACCTACACCACTTGTCAGCCACACTGTGGCAGCCACCCACATACAAAATAGAGGAAGACTGGTACAGATGTTAGCTCAGGGCCAATGTTCCTCAGCAAAAAAAAAAAAAGGAGGTTGTTTTCTTAGAACCTTATGTTTAGTGATTTATGATTGTTTCATAAATCTGAAGAGAAATTGATTGTTTAAAGAAAATATAAAGAAAACTGTTGAATATAACTAATTTTGGGGTGTGGTATGAGTGTTTATGATGATTTTATATATATAGTGATTTTTGTATATAGTCATTATATATAATGATGATATTATATTTTATCCTATAAAATCATTCTTCTACTTAAAAAATTCAGCATGAGAATACAGAAAATTCTATTCATTTCTTTAATTCAATATTAATCTCATTATTTGGAGCTGGCTTTTTCTCTGCTATGGTTAATACTTAAGCTGTATTTGGCTTATAACTATCTTTAAAATACAATTTTGGGACACATTGCAGTCAAATATAATGATTGTAGTGAACAAACAACACTAAACAACAGTGTTTTATTTCCTCCTGAAGTTGTAAAGCGTTACTTGATTGCCAGAACTCTATTTTGCAGATGAAGAAGCTGATCTCACATAGTGATGACAGTACTGGGACAGAGGTGTTTTCGGAGAGGAGTAAAGAGGAAATGCCTTGGATGACCTGACAGGATCAATCAGTTCAGTGCAGCATGGTTAATTCCTTGTAAAAGTGTTGTTCTGTCAGGCCTTCTGTCTTTACTACATATTACTCAGTAATTTTGGATGAAAAGTCAAGGGATGCTGCACCTGGGAGAGCTACCGGGTCCAATTTCTAAGAGTGGTTAATAGGACTGGGCGTAGTGACTAAGGACTTCTGCTTTGGTTTTGAAGAATCAATTGGTTATACTAAAAAAGTAAGCCTCAATTTGAATGCTGTAAAATGCAGTGCCTGCTTCATATGAGGGTATTTTAATGTTTAATAGCACATGGTGATGGATGTCAGTATTCATATATAGATAGTTAAATGTTGTAGTCTAATTCTTTTAAATATTAGTATGTTTACCAGAAACCACTTACAGTACCAAAGATGTGGAACTATCTCATAGCCTATGAAATGTATCAGATTAGGATGAAACTATTGAACCATAAGGACATTTTCACATATGAATGAAACTGTGCCAGGTGTATTTTCAGGATAATTCAAAAAAATTTTAGGAACTTCTAGCTTTAATGGTGTATAGATGTATTTGAATTGTGCCCCAGAAAAATCCTGCATGAATAGTAATTTTTAAAAATATTGGCCAGTATGTTGAAAGCAGAAGAATATTTCACTGTCTGACATATTCTTTAAGGCATCTTGCTAAATGTTTTGGCTTAAAGTTTTTAATGTGTTTTAGTTTCAAGAAAATCTGATTAAAGATGTTGGTAAACTTGGTAACACTTTTTAGAACAGAAGATGATTAAGATACAAAGGCAGAAAGGCATAAACCGTGAAGTTCATGTATTTTTTTGGCTAGGCAAGTCACTTACTTGCTTGAGACTGGAACACAGCATCAAAGTTCATAATTTTATACTTTTAAGTGAAAGCACAGAGAACAGCAGCTGTTGTTTCCTGGCATCTTTCTAAAGAGATATTTAAACTTAAGTATATATATTTATTACAGAAAAGGATTTTATGAAATGACCTTCTTTCTCTTCTCTACATTTGCATTATGTTCAACTGACTCTAAGATAGCTCTTTGTACTTTTTGTTTTAGTAAAATAGGATTTGAAATTTAATTTAAAAATTTTTTTCTTTGACCTTAAAAAACTCCGTGGTATAGCATAATTTAAACCGAATAAAACTGTTTAATTCCAGTAGTAATTATTTTAAAAACCTAGTTTACTCAAAGTTATGCCAGGTAATAGCATAGTTCCTGAGTGAGAGTTATGCCTTAAGTTATAGAAGCAAGGACTTTTCTTAAAAGTAGATATAAACGCCAAGTAAAAGCATAGGTCTACTGAGTGGAAACCCTATGTCAGGAGATCTTACTATGTAAAAGTAAATTTTGCCATTTACCTGCTTGTCGTGGTTTTTATCTCCCTTCATCAGGTCACTCACTGTAGCATGGCTCTTCGTCTTTAGTCTGGGTCCGTTCTGAGGGGCATTTGGTGTGCAGTTCAGACGGGGACAGTCACTGACTGTAACACGCGTTAAGACTGACGTGAAGGTTAGCACTTTTTCTCTTCTTCAGTTAAAAGTCTGTCCTGCCCCCGGATGATGGAGAGTTAGTTACTCAGTGTTTTGTACATCCTAAAAAATCTTTGACAGGTGAATGCCAGGAAACTCTTTCCTACTTTGTGTCAAATAGGTATTTTCTGAGGAAAAGGAGTGAAACACCCAGTGCACATTGCATTAGATTCTAGAAAGTAAAGATTGATAATCCTTATGCTATGTAAAGATTTTCATAGTTTCAGAATTAGCATGAAAATTAAGTGGGTGCTTTGACCTTACTGCCAATTTGTCATTTTTGTTATGTTTTACTAATAGAAGGATTTGTAACAAATGAGCCCGTTGGCCATTGGTTGCCTGTAAGAAGAAACCCATCACCTAAGGTTTGGGGCCGGATGTTCATCTCTTTGAGTTACTTTATCTTTACTGGAAGATTTGTATGTTCTAATGTCCTGCAAGTTTTAAAAAACAATTTCTTTTACAAAGGCCATTATAATAATAACTTAGTAGAGGATTCACACAGTGCAGAATGATTTTTGTAATTTTTTCGTTTCATCGTATTTTGAATGACTTTCATGGTATTGAGGCTTCAAGTCATTTTCCTTCATGATGCCTTGGTTTTAAAATCTTTCCTTTCAAACTGGAAACATTTGAAAACAAGCATTATTATGCTTGTAGAGATACGATAATTATGAGGAAAGAAAAACTTGGGTAGAATGAGAAAATATACCCATTTCAGGGTTTTATTTAAAAATTATTTTTATTCGGATGGTAGGTAGATTGTTTTCTGAGATCTCTGCCTACGTCTTAGGTAATACTGCCCTCAGAGGGCCGAGGTAAGTAAGTTCATTCTCACCTTTGAGAAGCAGCTATTTTCTCTATCTGATCTGTAAGCTTGCTTTCAGGAGGACAAGTGGACTTCTTTGAGTAATTGAGGAGTGTTTGATTTGTGGTTGCGTTTGTTTGATTTGTTCTGTTCTCTTAAAAATGTTAGATAGATCTGTGCACTCCAATTTGATGACGGCATTTAAGCACATTCAGCTCTTTTCTGAGAAAATGATAACAGATGACTGGCCACAAATTGCCAAATTAGATTGGTTTACAAAGAGGATAAGAAAATTGCCTAGGAAAGTTAAGATGATTTTCCTTGGGTGTGTTTTACTTTTTGTTTCTTTGATAACAGATACTCTGGTATTCGAAATTATTTGAACCACCCTTTTGAATATATGGCAGCATTCATTGAAATGAAAGCGTTACATTCTCTTCAGTTTTATAAACTTAAGCATAATCTCATCTTTAAAATACAATATAGATCAAGAATAATTTACTTCACTGGATGTTATTGTTATATGTAAATATAAATATACCAGGAGTTGAAATAAACTCTTACTCCTCAGCTTTCGTAAAAGCCTGACATTGCTGTGTGGTCTCACATGTCTCTGCCTTCAGAGTATTTGAGATGAACAGTAGTAAACTTGTGTAACCAAAAAGGAAGAATGGAAAGGCCTGATGTCAAAATAATGAGTTGTATACTTTTGCTTCTGCTTTTGGATGTAGTAACTTTCTTGTGAGATAATTGGAAAGAAACATTAAGATGTTCAGTAGGAAATCCAGAGGAGTGCCTGGTTGTTTCCCCTAGACTGACTTGATGTTGAAGTAAGAAAGGCTATTTCTCTGACCGCGCTTGCAGTTTTTAATGGGAGATTTCAGTTGGTTGAGCATAAATGATGTAATTCATTATTGTCAGTAATAATGGGGAATGAAAATGGGATATAAGCAAAGTGGATGACGAAAATTGAAATTTTATCCACAACAACCAGCACATACTTTATTCAACTGATGTGGAACAGTGATAGTCTGGACAAATGAGATTATCAAATTACATTTTATTTTAAATACTCGATTTACTTTTGTGTAGTTTAATGTTATATATATTAGGTACTCGCTCAATCTTTTTTGATTAGCCATACTTTCAGATGTTTTATTCATTTAACAAATGCTTGTATAATGTTTACGTTGTTCTGTGCTGTACAAATATTAATTTATTTCATCTTCACTGTTATTGTCCCCATTTTCCAGAAGAGGAAGCTGAGGCATAGAGAGATCAAGTGGCCTGCCCAAAGGCACACAGCTAGTGAGTGGCAGAGCCGGCATTTGAACTCTGGGCTTCAGAGTGCATGCTCCCCACCAGTATGATACTCTGCCTCATTCTGAAAGTGCAAGCAGTGTGCAGAGTAGGATTTGGTTGATTTCAATAGATTACTGTGCAGATCTCCACTTTGTCCTTTACTCGTTACCAGTGTCTGTCTCACAGCCTCAGTGTGGCGGTCGGCGCAGCGTGGGGACCCTGACGCAGTCTCTCTGTGTTGCTGTGAACAGGTCTCCTTTGGCAGACCCCAGGCGATGCTTGGCTCAGGGCCATCAAGGGGCCTTTCCTCTTTGCTTCCCCCCGGATCCTTCCATCACCTACACACTGTGGTACGAGTCTCAGGAAGGATATATTGCCTAGGAAATCAGAGAGAGAGGAGTTAGGAAGGCCACTGGTTCACCCTCAGAATAATGGAGTTTGTAGATTGATGTGGTGTCATTTTTGGGTCCTATTCTATTGAAATTTGTTACGGAAGACACTCTGTTGGTGAAAGTCTCGGATAAAAGCCTGTTCTGTTCTGTTGAGGTTTATTCTGTAAGGTGGGGATTTTAATATAGGGGCGGGAGCGTTGAATCACCTGAGGGCTTTTTCAAATGGCACAGGCCGCCTCCTGATGAGCAGGCACTGCCGTCTGCCGACTCCTGCCCCGGTGAGACACTGTCACTGCTCTGTGTCCTGTCCAGCAGTGTGTTGTCACAGAAGAATGGAGTGAACTCTACGGGTTGCCTCATAGTGAGATTTCTGTTGGAGAGAGCTTTTTGGACATGAGCGTAGTTCTTATTTTGCATAGCGATACGTTTATTTATCCATTCAGCTAATGAATAAATGCCAGCCTGCTCTCTGGTTGGTGCTGGAGATACATGGTAAATAGGTTTGTGTTGTGGAGTCACTGCTTCCATACGTGATGCTCATGAAGGCTTTTCACTGTAGTGTACATATAAGGTAGGATTTACACTGATTTAAGTATTTAGAGAATGTGGTGTGGTGAAATGGAAATGCTTACAGTAAGGAAGTTGTAAAGTTTCTGATGAAATTATCTTTTGAATTGCTCCCTTTCTTTGTAATTGTTTAAAATTCTGTGGCCCTGGAGACTTTATTAAAATAGTACAGGAATGGGGCCGGCCTGGTGGCGTAATGTTTCATTTCGTGCGCTCTGCTTCGGCCTGCGGTTTGCAGGTTCAGATCCTGGGCCCTGACCTAGCACCACTTGTCAAGCCATGCTGTGGCAGCATCCCACATAAAATAGAGAAAGATTGGCACGTATGTTAGCTCAGAGCCAACGTTCCTCAAAAAAAAAAAAAAGCAAGAGTGCAGGAATGACTGTTTAATGCATTGTGTGGAACTGAAGACGTCTTGATGTAATGCAGACAGCAGATTAAAAAGAAAGCTCTGCTTTCACAATCTACAAGGGTGTAAATGTAAGCCAGATGCTAATTTAGCTCACGTTTAACCCAGCAGGAAGCTGAGTACATATTGCTTAGTTCTCCACAACACCTCTACTGCTATGTAAACTATCTCACTGTTTGTTCTTCTTTAAATGGCCAGGATGCTATTTTTCTCTTGGCTGGTTTGTATTGATGCTTGGTTCTCTGTCTTTTTCTCTCCATTCACCTTGCTCTTCTCTCAAAGTAAAACTTAATACTATAACTCTATTAAGATGTTCTTATGTTTAAAGTAATACTAAGTATCACATTTCTGGTTCAAAATGTAATGTTTCCTAAAAACAAAGGGAACCAGGATTTGATTAACTGATTTACAGAATATCATCAAACAAATACCAGAATGCTTAAAGATAGATGGTAATTGTGCAATTTTCTGAATAAGGAAAGAAAATTATGAAGTAGATAAAGTGCTGACAGACCAGCCATTCTGAGCTCTCAGAGCAGCTGGCATTCTGACATCTTGTGGTATTCAGTGCATAGGTACTTTTTCCATCATTGCTTCAGCTTCAAAGCAAAACATGGACCCCAGCCTTCTTTAGGAAGTAGATATGAAAACTATACTTAATATAAAAATGACAAGTTCATGCATTATGCAGTGGAAGCAAAATTTCTTGACTATAATATACTTTTCAAAATAATCATGAAGGAGCATATGTGGTAAAGCAGAAGAATGTGGGTACATCTGGAAAGCTTTTACGGCATCTTGGAAGTGCAACGCAGAATCACCAAAATTGTAAACACCTTCTATTTGGTCAGTTGCAGTGGTAACATTGACCAGTACAAGAGCACACAAATCTCTCAATGACCTTACGCAATAGCCAGACAACCTGGGTGAAATCCTCGTAACCATCTGAGTGTTTTGCAGTATGCCTTCGTTAATCAGTACTATGCAGAAAACCATGAGAGAAAAATACAAGCATGGGCCCTAGCTTCAAAGCTGAAAGGCTAAGGTGTGTTGTATGTTATGCTAGATGAAAGTAGCATCATAAGCTATATTACCGTGCTTCTGCTTATATTGTCATGAGGCCTCGAAGAGGAGTGGGTGCAGTACCGCATCTTGGAATCATCACAGCGGCAAACCAGTTCTTTCAGGAGATACTGAAGATCACATGCTGATCGTCCTCCCGGTCCCTCCCTCGCAGCAGCGCGTCAAACGGCAAATGTCACTGAGCACCTTTTTCACGTGGCACATAGGATGCTGTTTGGAAATGCCAAGGCATAGGAGATGGAGCCATCCCTCACTGTGACTTCCTGGATCACTAAGAATGATAAAAGAAGTGGGAGGAATTTTCATTTTGAATTTTAATTGCTCAAATCATCCACTTTTTTGCTGTTCTCTTTTCTCACAACTGCCAGCTACACTTAAAGCTACATGAAGGAGGTACTCTGCCTGTGGCAGCTGTGGCGGCGTTCTCAGTACTGTACGTATTGTGACACTTTTGAATGGATGACTCGATTAGAAGCCCGTTTTGCCCAATTCTAAATAAAAATCTTTAAAGAACCTTATCCTTTGATCTGTGATACTCAGCAGTGCTTTCAAATGAGTGAGCTGGGCAGGGTCTATAATGCAAGCATGTTGTGTAGACATCACCCAGTTTTCAGAGACTCAACACACGTGCAAAGCTGGCTGGTGACAGTTCGTCAGAGAGACACCTGGAATGTAACCCTTTGAAGGGCAGGGAGAGAGTCTGCTTGAGAGGACTTCATGGAGGGGGAATGGTAACCTAAAAACTTAGCTTTGCAGTAGCTGGAAAACCTGATCAACGTATATTTAGTGACCACCTACGATATACAAAAGCACTTTCATATTTTTAAAAGTTAAAATTAAACTTTTTAAAAAAGTTAAAAGGACAATTTCAGAAATTGTTATTATGCTAGCTCATTGCTGTGGAGGTAGTATTTAAAAAAGGCTTTAGGATTAAAAGAGGAGGATGATGATTTCAGTAAGAAACACATTTCTTCCACTCCCTGAGAGACGCTCGTAGGGCTTTTCCTTAGAACTAATTGGAGTAGGATGCTTGCAACCCACTATATAAAAGTGTAAGAGGCAATTTCAAAGATTGCAAGTGTTTGTGTTTATCATCATGTGTTTCTTCAGTCTCTATATTTGGTTTTAAGATATTTAAGACATAGCACACTATTATGAATTATGCATTCAGTACTGATTTGTTTATGGCGCTAATATTTGTGAAGATCCACTAGTGGAAAAGATTCTGCCTTTTTTTTTTTAGGTAGTTCATATGCGTAGATTTGGTTGGCATCTGTCAACAAGCAACTAAATATTTACTATACTGTGAACCATGAAGTTAAATAGATTTTCTACTGAAATTAACATTAAACCTCTTTTTGTCTTAGGTAAAAGTTGACCCATGAAAGCTTTTATTTAAGACTAATCGTTTCTTAAAATCACATAAATTTATTTTTATTGAAAGCCACTATTATTTGCTTTAAAGCTCTTCTTTGGAAATTCTTAAAATATTTGTATTTTCATGGTACTGTGTCCTGTGTATGTCATTTAATAAAAATAATTCAGAGAGATCTTAGACTTTTGCTCTTTTCTTTGGAAGACTAGTTAACCTCTGATATTCCACCCCTATCTTAAAAAAGAACTAAAAGTATTAAATCAATGCTGTGTTTTGCTATTGGATAGTCTTTTCATTTCTTTACATAGGAATCAAGTTTTATATACTTGACACTAGCTGATGGAGTGAATTTACTGCTGATTGTTGTCTGTCGCCTCATTTCTGTAAATACTCCTGAATAAGTGCAGTATTGATTAGTTCAATATTTAATGAGAGGTTGGAGATGAATTGTAAGTGATATTACCATAAATGGTAATGGCTCCATTTAATCATAACAAAATCTCACTCTTGCTATCTGCCAGGTGATCAGGTGATGTTCTAAGTGCTTTTACGTCCCGTCCTTACCTTCAGATAGGTGCTGTTCTGATTCTCGTTTTTCAGATGAGGAAGCTGGGGTATAGAACAGTTAAGCAGCTGGTACATGGAAGAGTCAGGATTGGAACCCAGGTTGTGTTGCTCTTGAGCATTCATTGTCTTACCTAGAGGGTTCTCATGGTGAGACAGGGAAGCGAAAGAACTGAGCCTAATTTGAGAAGTTCATTGACCCTATGTTGACCACAACAATTTGTCGTAATTTTTATTACACAACATAGTGTTTAAGTAAAGTTTCTTTTGTTCTGAAAACATGGCTGCATGCCTTATCACAGAGACAATATGGTCAACTTCTTTTTTGCATAAATATGAGTGGCTCTCTCCCTTTGTAAATAATGAAGGTTACAAAGCGGTTATTTTTTATTAATATGTGAATTGTGTGAATATCATCTATTCATTTTTTCCCTCAAGGATGACAGAGACAAAAATAATATATCTTAAAAACTTGATTTGTGATTAAACATTGAAATAAAATTTAAAAAAAATATTTTCAGGAAAGCTAAGTTTATAATTATTTCAGCTTTATGGTAAATCAAAACAATAATGCCTCTTTCTGGACATACATGTGAAAATGCCGCCACCCTCTTCCTTAGAAGTGATTAGCTGTTGAAGCCTGTGTTACAGCAAGTAGGAATAGTCACTGGCAGTTTAAAGAGCTGTGTCAGGGGCTGGCCCCGTGGCTGAGTGGTTAAGTTCGTGTGCTCCGCTGCAGGTGGCCCAGTGTTTTGTTGGTTCGAATCCTGGGTGCGGACATGGCACTGCTCGTCAAACCACGCTGAGGCAGCGTCCCACATGCCACAACTAGAAGGACCCACAACGAAGAATATACAACTATGTACCGGGGGGCTTTGGGGAGAAAAAGGAAAAAAAAAAAAAAAAGCTGTGTCACCTGTGTCTATTACAGACTCAGAATTTCAGTTTGTTTCCTGCTGGTCACTAGCATATTTTACTTTATCCTAGGAAAGTAGCGTATCTTGAAAATGATGCTTGTTTGGTCTAAATGAATTCTAAATGATCATGGTTTTATGGGATTTGTGAAAAACAGTGCTACAGTTGAATAGATTTCCTTTCTTTTTTTTTTTCTCCTTTTTTTCCTTTTTTCTTTTTGAGGAAGATTAGCCCTGAGCCAACATCTGCTGCCAATCCTCCTCTTTTTGCTAAGGAAGAGTGGCCCTGAGCTAACATCCATGCCCATCTTCTTCTGTTTCATTTGTGGGATGCCTACCACAGCATGGCTTGATAAGCAATGCCATGTCTGCACCCACCATCCCAACCAACGAACCCCAGACCACTGAAGCAGAATGTGCACCCTTAACTGCTGCACCATCAGGCCAGCCCCTGAATAGATTTCCTTTCAACTGGACTGTGTCTGTGTCAGGTAACTCTCCAGTGGTGTTTAGCATGGCTGTGACAGTTGAGGCCAGGCCTCCAGTAGACAACTGAGTGTTTCTGAACTGTCACCAGCCAGTATGTGCTTCACTGCCACCTAACTTCCTGCTTCTCTTGAAGTTAGAGTTAGGCCCAGGTTCTGGAGTACAACCTAGCCTTAGAATGGGATCAAGGGGCTGGCCTAGTGGTGTAGTGGTTAAGTTCACGCACTCTGCTTAGGTGGCCTGGGGTTCACAGGTTCACATCCTGAGTGCAGACCCAGTCACAGCTCATCAAGCCATGCTGTGGTGGCATCCCACATAAAATAGAAGAAGATTGGCAACAGATGTTAGCTCACAATCTTCCTCAAGCAAAAAAAAAAAAAAAAATCCTCAATTTAATCACATCCTTTGCCATATAAAGTAACATTCCCAAATTCCAGGGACTAGATATATATATATCTCTTGGGGTTCACCATTCAGCCCACTAAAGAAGCCAAAATATCAGAATTCATGTTGGGAAATATATGTGTTTTGGTATTGGTAACAGCATACTTCAAAATAGATAAAGCCTCCAGCCGAGGAGGATGAGAAAGAATTGGGAGCACCCATTAAAGTAGGAGAAAGTCAGGAAGAGCCTGTGTGTGAAATCTTGTCCAGGTGTGACTGTGGTGCTTGCCGAAGGCTTATCATGGTAGTGCATACAGATTTTGAATGTGTGTTAGTCGGTGTCTGTCGAAGAATTTCTTCAGAAGACGTAGTACCCCATAAATGCTGCTGCTCTATTTAACAGACTTTTCCCCTTATAACCAGGCCGTCGTCTTAAGTTAGTTGAAACCTATGGATTATAAATATAAGAGTATGATGCAACTTGGCTTTCGTGCAGCAGGTATAAACTTAGATGTAAATGCTGTTTGAAATCTAAGATGTGGTTGACTTTTAGCAGTCTGTCTTCAAAGGATGGGTGGCAGAGAGGGTACCTTTGTTCTGGGCACATGGATCCATAAAAGCCAGGACTTTGGGGCCACCTGGTTAGAACAGCCTGAGAACATGTGGGTCATCTGAACTCTCACTGCCTCCTCCAAGGCTGCAGGGACAATTCTGCTCTGCTGCCAGTGTGCAGAGTGTCCTGCTAAGGGATGGTGAAAAGCTGTAACTTTTTACGCTCTTTTGAGCTGTGAGGCATCGTCGTCTTCTGTACTGGGTCTAGTAGGTGGCAGTAAAGCTTCCTTTTTTAATTCATACCTTGTAAGTTTGTGTTCTTTGTAAGACCCATTCCTTTGGAGGAAAAAGAACCCCTTCTCAGTTCTACTTTTGGAACTAGAAAATGAGTATTTAACTAGACCAACACATCATGCTATTATATGAACTTTACTTGATAATGTTGATGGGAACCTATAAAAAAGGATCTGCTTTCAGGAGATATTCAAAACCCTTCTCCGAATTTCAGAGGGCACGTGGAATCTGGTGTAACACTGGCATGTAAGCTTTGTGAGGTAGAGACCTTTATTTTGTCTGCTACTGTGTCCTCAGTACCTAGAAGAAATGATGAATGAATGAATGCACTCTTAAGTATCTTGTCAGAAAGGCCATTCATGTTATAGATGACAAATGACAAGAAAATAATAATTGGATTCAGGAGTCTTCATTGAGAGTTTGAGATCCACTATTAGCTTAGTGTGATAGTACAATTGCTGATTAAACTGAATCAATTCAAAATTATTAATAAAATTGTGTGAGAAATAATACTTATTTTTCTCTTATCAAGAAAGGAAATTTTGACTTTTCAGTTTTTCTCCTGTGTGAATGACTGTTTAGCTCACAGTCTTGGTATAATATATTATGTATCAGGGATGCATAATAGATATATTTATTTATTTTATTTATTTATTTTCTTGAGGAAGATTAGCCCTGAGCTAACTGCCGCCAATCCTCCTCTTTTTGCCGAGGAAGGCTGGCCATGAGCTAACATCCATGCCCATCTTCCTCTACTTTATATGTGGGACGCCTGCCACAGCATGGCTTGCCAACCGGTGCCATGTCCACACCCAAGATCCGAACCGGTGAACCCCGGGCCACCAAAGCAGAACATGCGCACTTAACCGCTGTGCCACTGGGCCAGCCCCATAATAGATTTATTTTTAAAGAACATTTTGGCAACCAGAAGTCCTGCTATAGATGCATAAAATATTTTAAATTTCCTAAGATTTTTTTACTAAAAAAGGTGTAAGATATATGTGATGAAGTTTTGTTTCTTTCATCTGAGCACGAGAATGCTTAGTGGGTGGCAGGAAGTGATTCTTAGAAATAAGCATTTTATTTTTATTTAATCTAACATTTTTTTGAATAAGTGTATTCAGTACTCTTAAAAAATAAGAAGAAATGGTGTTATCCCATTTTTTCTTCTTTTAAATTTTTAAAATGAATTTGTTTCATTTTATCTTTGGTATAATTATTAAACTATTATTTCTTACTTACTTGACAGAGTTACAGCGTCTTGTACCAATATGTCTGTTACTGTTTTACAGTAGTGTTTGGAAATCTAAATGTTATATCACTAATTAGAGAGTTAATATCTAATGATTTCAAATTTTATGTAGGAATACTTAAGTAAAAATAGAAAAATAAGTATAATCAAGAACGGAACTCTTTAATTTTTTAAAAAACTATTATCTTATTTTGGTAGCATTGGTTTATAGCATTATATAGATTTCAGGTGTACATCATTATAATTCCACTTCTGTATTCACTACATCACATTCACCACCAAAAGTCTAGTTTCCATCCATCACTGTACAAATGTCCCCTTTACCTCTTTTGCCCCCCCCCGCAATGTGGTAACCACCAGTCTGTTCTCTGTATCTATGTGTGTGTTTGTTGTTGTTGTTTTTGTCTTCCACTATTTCATTTTTTTCATAGGAACTCTGAGTTTAACATTCATATTTTATAAATTTGGCGTGTGTTTGTTATCATTTGGGCCATATTTCTTCAGTAAAACAAAGTGAGAAGGGGCGTCAGCTTTTCTTTTTCTTTCCCTTTAAGTCCCTCTGATGTGCTTGTGCAGAGGTTCATGTACATATCCTGCATTTATTCATTTGGTTAGTGAATTCTTGCTGAGCCTCGATCAAGTGGTAGGCATTAGGTTGGGCTCTTGGAGTATATCACTTTAAAGAGGAAGAACTGACGATGTTTACTACCAATGGTGAAAATCACTTTTCCGAGCAAAAATTAGAGCTTTGGAGAACACGTCTGCCATTATGAGCTTGACAGTTTTCCGGTGCTTACTCTTCTGATGTGATTTATACTGACAGCGAATGTGATGTGTAATGAAATGTGTCAGTATTTGGAAGGTCATTATTACTCAGTGGACCAGTGTTATCTAAACGACCAATGAGTCATATTACAAGATCACGCATGGTGTAGAAGATTCATTCAGTGTGCAGTATAGACCAGCGGATTTTCACATGGCAGACTACAGAAAGTTCATCGATGTGGTCTCAAAGTCCACACTGTGATTGATCTTTTAGAAAACTACCACTTGTCAAATGCTGGTGTAGTATCAGAGGAGGATGTCCATGACCACTTGAAGACTCTTTTCCATTGCCAGGTACATATCTGTTTGAGCAGGTCTTTTTCCTATATTTCAACCAAAATGACGTACTACAGCAGAATGAATGCAGAGGCAGGTATAGGAATCTGGCAGTCATCTTCTAAACCAAACATTAAAGAGGTTGGCAAAAATTTCTGCTCTTCTCCCTAATTTTTTTTAGGAAATAAGATTATTTTCATAAAAAGCATTTGTTATATGTAGTGAGTTTATTATTACTTTTAAAGGCTATACTAAAAGAATTTAAATTTTCTTCTTTTCAGTTTCTAATACAGTAAACATTATGGATGTAATCTACATAAACAAAAATTTGTTGGGGTTCTCAGTAATATTGAAGGGTATGAGGAGGTCTGAGGTAAGATGTTGGACAACTGCTGACTCAGAGGAATGACTCCATGTGGAAATATGTGTTGGGGTGAGAGTATGGAGGAGCTTACATTTTATGCTGAGAGACTTGTGCTTTACAGTAAATGCTAAGGAGTCAGAATATTTTGGAGCAGAAAAGTCATACAGTCAAAATGGTACACACAGACATGAGATTAATCTGGAGGTGATAGATGCATTAGGATGGAAGGGGTTAAATAGAATGGGAGAGCAGTCACAGCATTAGCAGAAGGGCAGATAAAAGCTGTTAGGGCCTGACTTAGGTTGGTCTAAAAGAGAGACTTATGCAGATAGTATTGACCTAGCTACTCATGGGATAAGGAGAGGGAACAGGCAGGTGTTAGCTCTGAGCTTAGGTAACGGGGTCAAGAGAAGCTGACTTTCGGGGAAAGTTCAACTGCTTTCAAATTTCTGTAGTACTATGATTAAGCATTTGAGATTGAAATACCAGGTAGAAATATTCAGCAGAGAAGTGAAAATTGAGGCCAGGTAGCCTTCCAGCTCTTGTAGCATCAGGGAATACCTCTGATGCCACATTAAAATTAAGAAGAGTTATGAGGTATGCAAAAGGTGATCTGGTTGCTAAAACTTTATATTTTGGTAGCTAGGCTATAGTTTTTGTCAGAATCTGATAAAATATACATTTATTTACTCTGACGTGCTTGGTGCTGTACCATGTGTTCTTACAGTTGCTTTGTTTGTGTGTGTGAGTGTGTGCATGGTTTTTATGCTCTGGTAACCCTTGTTCTTTCATTTCCCTCACTTATTTACAGCATTGTAAAGAAGGTTATTCTCCCATGTAGAACAATAAAGTGTTTAAACAAGTTATGATAAAGATTTACCAGTGAAAATAGACTTCTTTCCCTTTCTTTTAAAAAAATGAGAGAGTCACTGGTATGTGAAAGAGAAACGTTTGTTTCATATCCCTCTTATGATAAGTGCTTTTTGTTGAAATTCCTTGGTTCTGTGTGGATGATTTACCAAGGCTTTTTAAAACGGCTGAAAATATGCTCTAACAACCATCTGATAAAATGAAAAACTGAACAAAATGTGTACTCAGATGAATGATTCTCTGAAGAAATAATGGTGTAAATGAATTATCAAAGTGTGAAATCATTAAAAACAAAACATGTTTGGGTTTTTATTGAATCTTAATTGCAGGCTTATGTATTTTCTTTTGTAAGCTAAGTTAAAAGAAAATTGCCTAACTAAATTTTTGGAGGCCAGTGTTGTGGGACATATATTGTACCATAATTTATTTTTCACATAAAAGCTGCGGTTCATTTTTTTCCCCAGCATTAACATGCATGCTCTCCTCTTGTAGGAGAATATATAAAAAACTGGAGGCCAAGATACTTCCTTTTGAAGACAGATGGCTCGTTCATAGGGTATAAGGAGAAACCTCAAGATGTGGACCTACCTTATCCTCTCAACAACTTCTCAGTGGCAAGTAAGTTGATTAGGATTGTTGAGTCACGTTGTGTGTGTTTCTTTGTGTGACCTTATGTGTGAGATGTCTTAGGATGTATGAGGATCCTATGAGAAAGTTTAGTTTGTGTTTAATAGCAGAGAAATTTTCAGCTTTGGTAGAATTTCAGTTTCTCAGTTTAGGGATTATCGATAATATGTGGTCTTATAGAATGTAATATCGTTTAATATCTTTTATAGTTAGAACTTGAATGTGATAAACACAGTTCTCCAAATGTATACCTAAGTTTTTCTTTATAAAATGTAAACAAAGACCTTTGAAATTGGCTGCTGGAGTGAACGTGGTTGTAAGACATTGCAGTACTCAGTGCATTTCTATTCAAAGTTTCCCGTCATAATCTTAGCTCTTTTGATTGACTGTATGGTGAGAAACAAGTGGTTTACATTAGAAATTATTTTCTGGGGAGATTTTTCTTTGTAGTTAAATTTTTATTCCTTACAAATATCTAGCAAAAATTTTCATAATTTAAATTTATTTAGAAATGATATAGTTGCTTGAACATAGCACAAAGTAAAATGAAAGATGATGATGATGGTTATTGTTGTTATGACCAGGCTCTTCAGAATGTTCAAATTACTGATTAACCAATGAAAAGGTTTTTCCGTGTTAATTCAGAAATAAGGCATTTTAAAAGTTAGGTTAAGTTAAAGTAAACTTGCGAAAGGGCTAAAGTCTGTACTGTTGAGGTAAAATCTTTAGATACCGTTCTTAATTTTGATTTTGGTTGTGTGTTGTTATCTACCAGCCATATTTAGAGGAGATATGAGGGAAAATTGAAGTAAAAAAATACAAAAGACGATAAAATACAACATCAAAAAATCCAAGATAACAAAAGTCCTTGAAAGTTACAAAAAGTCATTTTACCTTTATAAGAGTGCCAGGGCTTTTTATGGATACTCTCTTTTAATTTTTTTAAAGAATAAACTTAAAACAGTAAACCAAAGGGTTTATGAAATCACTTGAATGATAAGGTTACTAGCTTTAAAAAAACACAAAACTCTCCATTTGTTTAGGGGATTCTTATATAAGGATTTCACTTAAAAAAAAATGAGAACACTGTTTATGTGTTAGTTAAGAAGATTATTTTCTCCCCCACCAAAATGCTCATTAGTTATTTATGGCTTTCTTTCAGTAGGAAATTATTTAAAAAATCCTATTGTCAAATTAAAATCTTGTATTTCATATTGACTTAAGAACACATTTTCATTCTAAAGATCTTTCGGGTGAACATTTGCTTTAAAGTAATAGAAATTGGCTTTTAAAACATTAGCAGTGTACATTGTCACATCCTACCTAAAGCAAGTATGGTTTCTTAGTTTCTTTATTTTACTAGCAAATGCTATTGGTTTGTATGAAATAATTTATAAAAGTATAGAATTCCTGTATCTGCTGATCAAAATGCGGCATTTTTTGACCTTATGAAATTTCACACCCCAACCAATTTTAAAGACATACTGTATGTCACAGTCTGCCAACATCTGCTCCAACACTTCCACTGGCAGAGGCGGAAATAGATGCTGCGCTCTTGGGGAGGGATCCTATTTACTGGCTGACAGTCAGCTTATCCACGAAATAAACATTAGCTGACATCTGTAATCTTTTCTTGTGTAATCAAGTAGTTGTAGGTAGTTGGTGCAAACTAACAAGTAAAGTTAGAGACCAGCTTAACATGGATCTTATAATGAATAAACTACTTTAAATTGATTATTCTTAAAGCTTGACTTATTGAAATCTTAAATTTTATAGATAATAATTACCTGAGGAAATAATGAGTAGTGAAATGGGCAGTGGTTGAAGAAATAGTGCAAATTGCAGCTTTGCCATAAGCCATGAATACGACCTTGGGCAGGTCATTCTCTGAAACTCTGGTCTTTTAGTTCCTTTATCAGCATAGTGAAAACAGTTGGATTTAATGAATTTGTAAGGCCCTTTTTGTCTCTAACATTCTGTGAGGGGGAGTTTGAGCAGGCCCTAGAAGACTGAAGAGGAGTTAAGCAAATTAAAATAGAGGAGAAGGATATTCCAGGCAGAGGGTGATGAAGAATGTGTTTATGAGACATTAAGAGAAGGGACAGTTGGAGCAAAAGAGGATTACTTCACCAATAGTTTCCCTTTTGCCCCAGCCCCATTTGGTATATGAAACAAGAGACTATTTTACACCCTATTTCTAAGGTATGTTGGAAACTGTTATATATACATATATTCCATTGATAGCTGCAATGTGAGTCCTCTGTTTTCCTGATAAGTAAAAGTGGTACTTCAAATTTAATCTATGTGGGTTTTGTTTTGTTTTGTCTTGTTTTGTTTGAGGAAGATTAGCCCTGAGCTAACAACTGCTGCCAATCCTCCTCTTCTTGCTGAGGAAGACTGGCCCTGAGCTAACATCCGTGCCCATCTTCCTCTATTTTATATGTGGCACGCCTCCCACAGCATGGCTTGATGAGTGGTGCACAGGTCTATCCCTGGGATCCGAACAGGTGAACCCCTGGCCGCCAAAGCAGAGCATGTGAACTTAACCACTGCGCCACTGGGCCAGCCTCAAATATAGGTGGATTTTAATGGAATTTTAACAAACTAGGCTTTTTATCAATATGAAAAATTAAATTATGAGAAGTAGAAGGGTGGTAGAATTGATCTTTCCAATCTTCATTAAATTTGAAATCCCTTCTCTTCTGATTTAAAATTTCCAAAAATTGTTTCTACTTCTCAGTCCCCCGCAGTCCAGCTTTCTCTCTTATTCACTTGATTGAACCACTTTTAATAGATTCTCCCATGGCCACTCAATCTCTAAGGCCAGTGGACATTTTTCAGTTCTTCTCTTCATGGATTTACATCTGGGCTCCATTTTATTTTGTTGATCACCGCTTCCTTCTGGGGATGATCCTCCCAGTGTGCTCTGGGCTGCCTCTCCCCTGGTTTTCTTTCTTTGCCTATTGCATGCATTTTGGTGTCTAACTGGGTTCTGGCCAAGGCCTCTTTTCACTTTGAACCCTCTCCCTGGGGATCACATTCACTTTAAAGTTTCAGTCAGTACCTGTATACAGTTTCCTCTCATACTTACATATCTTCAGGGCAGGCCTCTCCCCTGAACATTAGGTTACTCCATTCAGTGGACTACTGGACATCTCTCTCCAGGTGTTTTTTGAACTCAGCATGCCCTAAGCTGAACTCAGGGTGATTCAGTATCTCAGGTCTGTCTAGAACAGAAACATGGATCCGTTCCATGCCTTCCTTTTCTTCACATCTTCACCCTACTCCCAGTTCTTTTCTAATCTTGCCGATTTTGCTTCTTATTTCTTGAACTTACGTCCTTTCCTGTGGTCAGCCTAGGACAAGCCCTCGTCATCTCTGCTGTAGATTCTTAACTGGAGGCGCCGCCTCTAGTTTCCACCACTCATATTCTTCCTTCATGTGACTGGCAAAGTGATCTTTCTAAAATTAAATCCAACTGTGTCATTCCCCTGTGAGGGCTCTGGCCTAGATCTTCATTGCCTGCTGGATAAAGTCCAGCTTCCTTAATATGTCATACAAGGATCTCCTCAGTCTGGCCTCTGCTTTCACTTCTCGCTTCGTCTCCCTTTGCTGTGCAGTTACACTTCGGCAGTGCAGAGCTGTCTGTAGTTCCCTGTACACACTACTCTGCTTTTCTACCCTGAGCTTTGTTTGTTTGTTATTCCCTCTGCTTGGAATGTCCTCCTGTGCTCTGTTTGCCTGGATAATTTTTTTTCATCCTTTAAGACAATTCAGATTTAAGTTCCAAGCCTCATTCCTTGCTAAGTTACTCCTCCCTGTCCTTCACAAAACTGTTATCTTTTGTCATTTTCGCATTGTTTCTTGGTTACTTTCTTTATGTGTATGTCTCATCCACTAGTCTGTGAGGTATTTTAGGGGAAAGAGCCTAGTGTTATCTTTATCTCCTACTGCCTACATATTAGGCTTGATAATTATTTTTGAGTGAATGTCTGAAAAAATCTAGTCCAGGTTTTTCCTTTTTCAGATGAGAAAAATGGAGCCTTTGGAAATTCATTGGTGTGGTTAAGGTCGCTCTAGTAGGTAGTGCTAGTTAAGTTTCAGGATTAAAACTCAGGTTTCTCTGCTGCCATTTAAATGTTATTTCCCCACCCCCATTCTGTGACATTTTCCCTATATTAAGAGCCTTGAGATCTGATTTTGGGTTGGAGTTCCAACACTTAAATTGCTAGATATCCTTTGGCATGTAGAACGTAAACTCTCCAAGCCCTATAAAACGTGGATGATGGTCTTTGACCTTCGTCCTTCTTTGGTGGGTCAAATATGAGCTGTATGTGAAGGTACCTTCTAAATATACTACTGTAGAAATGTAAGTAAAAATAGTGTTTTTTTCAAGCAAAGTACATCTCTAATCACAATTATGGTTTGGTAAATTGCTAATTATAGATTGATATTATCTTTGCACAGGAAGGAAACATTACATTTTGACTGAAAAATAACCTAAGATATACACAAGCATTGTTGTAGAGCTGCCTTCAAAGGTGCTTTGAGTACAATACCTTGTCTCCCCAGTAGTCGTCGTCTCTGACATCTCGACAGTTATCAGCCCAACTCAGAAGTGTAAACAGTCCCTCGGTGGAGAACTTGAACATTTGCCCACGTGTCTTGGGGCTCATCCTACTTTTTCTCTTTTCCTTCTTGCTCTCAGTGGTGAGAAGGGAGAAGTGCCAGCCTGTACCCCTGAAAGAACCTCCTAGAGAATTATACCTTATTCTGTGTTGCAAATATGGGCCCACTCTGACAGTATCCCTTTCCTTTCTGAAACCTTTCTTCAATCCCTTTTTTTAAAAATAGATCGGTCTGCATTTCTTAGGCCAATTTTAAAAGTGAAATGAAATGTTTACTCACTAGCCTATTTTCTTCTCTTTGAAAGAAAGGAAGTTATGGGACTTAAACCTACCCAAAAACACCTTTACTGCTGAAAAAAATATTAGACTCAGAGATTTTAAAAATGTAGAAAAAGTAGTAATGCTTCCTTTGTGGCTGTTCAGGAGGTTAGAGAAGTAGCTTTGATCCTTGGTCTTATGTAACACACAATACAACCTAGAATAACAACCCTATACTATGCATATGTACAAAGATTACAAGAGACCAGGATAGCTCACTTTTAAGGAGTTTATTATCACTAGAACCATACTACATACTAAAAGGAATATAAAATACAATTTATATGTTGGAATTTGTCATTGACTCCGGAAGACATAGCAATGGGGGGAAAATGAGATTAATTGCCAAAATGAATTTTATAAAAAATAAATGCTGTAAAAGTTGAGAGAATCAGTAAAGGTAAGCTAGGGTGCCCAGATAAGAATTTATTCGTGAGATGAGGTTAGCATCAGCCCTGAAGGATAGGTGATACTTAGGTTTTTGGAAAAGGAAGACCTTTCTCCGTGAGGTTAACAATCTAAGCAAACATACGAAGTCTGGAATTGAGTAGCTTGTTTTGTGAATAGTATAGGCAATATCCTAGATAGGCAGAGACTTTATATTGAAGGAACAAGAAAGTTAAGATTAGATAGGTTGTCATCAGATTGTGGAAGGTCTTGAATACCACTCTGATGTTTTTAATGGAAACCACTGGAGGTTTTTGAGCATTAGGTGTGCAGGTCAGTACTGGGTAAGAAGTACCTACCCGGTGACAGTGTGCAGGAGCAGGCGTGCGTCTGGGGCAAACGCGCTCCTCCTCGTCCCCTCCGTCAGGCACTCTGCAGGGTGTCGTCTTGTTTCCTTACTTTCCACGCTCTCACTGCAGCCATCCTAGTTCAGTTCTTCATTAGCTGCTTGCAGGATTATTTGGATGGTCTCCTAAATGACCTCTTGCCTTCTAGCAGCCTCCTCTCTGGAGTATTTAGAAGCGTGGTAATTGCATAGGATAGGTTCATCTTCCAAAAATTGTTTCTTTATAAATACCATCTTCTTGCTCAGAAAAGTCTCACATTTCTCCATTTTTCACAAGAGGAAGATGAATTATTATTTTTTTGTTAATATTTACGTTTAGACTCTATGTATTTTTAGAATTCCTTTTTTCTTCTGTTACTCCTTGATGTTCTGTATATCTTCATTTTGACATAAATTGCTACATTCTATTAGGTTCAGTTGCATACGGAATTCCTAACCCTGTTTCTGTTTTGAGTCATTTTTAGACCATTTGAAGATTTGGTGCTTTTCTCCCCCTAAATTGTGATCAGATTTTTAAGCAAACAGAAAGTTATGTTTTCTAATAGGTGCATCTCACCGTAAGGAGTAGATGCCTTACTTAAAAATTCAGCATAAAGTGTATTACTGTAAATTTAATCAAATTTTCCTCCTTCATTTTTATAGGTGGTATTATATTTATATATCTGCAAAATTTAACCCATAAACCAAGCTTAGAGTTGGGAGTGGAGAAAAGCTTTAAAAAAAATCACTTTAAAAGGAGCTAGTTTTTAGAAAATCATAAGAGTAATAATGCCATGTTTAGTTATTTTTCCATCCGCTCATTCAAATCACGCTCCAATTTGACAAGAAAAAAATTTCTGCAGAAATTTTACTCTTCCCTCCTTTTTTCTCCGTTACACAACAAATGTGCAAAAGAGGAAATGTGTAATCCCATTTGAATGGATATTACTGTGGCGGTCTACAGTTTCAAATCCAGCTCCTAGGTATGAGAGCAACCGTCTGCATCTCTGAAAGATTTCGTCAGTTGTATGTCCTCTGTAAACGTAAATTTACGTGTGTCCCTGTTAGATAATCTTACTGTTTTAAAGCTGCCTTCCTGCTGACGTTCTGGGTGGCCTGCTCTGATTGCTGTGAGATTCTGTCCTTTCCCTAGGAGCTTTCATGCTCTCTCACCCTCCTTCCTGATCGACTTGGAAGCTAACCTGTTGAGTTGCAGTCCTTGCTTTCTCAGCCCCACTCGTCAGAAAGCACATTAGTATGGGGACTTATGTAGAATCAAGGAGAGTAGTAAACATCTAGAGCATAACGACTGTGTATACTCATTTTTAAAATTGCCTTTAACGTTTATTACAAGATCTGGTGTGCTGGAAGATCACTGGACTTGGAGTCAGAAGACCTGAGTTCGAGTCTTGGTTCTGCTACTTTACTAGCTGCGTGACCTTGGGCAAATCACATAACTTTTCTAATCTTAGTTTTTCTCATTTTTAAACAGGAGGTTAATAATATCTACTTCTCAGGATTATTGTTATGGTTCTCAGTGCTGTGGAGTGGATTCCGACTCCTAGCGCCCACATGTACAGAGAAGAACCCTGCCCAGTCTTTTTGTGCCATCCTTTCACCTTCCACTGCTCTATTAGACGCTACTCTGCTGCTATTCACAGGGTTTTCATGGCCAATTTTTTTGGAAGTGGGTGGCCAGGTCCTTCTTCCTAGTCTGTCTTGGTCTGGAAGCTCCGCTGAAACCTGTCCACCATGGGTGACCCCGCTGGAATTTGAAATCCTGGTGGCATAACTTTCAGCATCCCAGCAACACATAGCCACCACAGTATGACAACCAGCAGACAGTGGTGTGGTTCCCTGACTGGCAAACAAACCCTGGCCGTGGTGGTGAGAGTGCTGAATCTTAACTGCTAGACTATCAGGGCTGACTCAGGAGTGTGGTGAGGATTAAATGAGATGATATACGTGAAAGCACTTTGTAAATTATAAAATGCTATGCAAATAAAAGCATTAATTTAAGATAGAAGATGCTCAGTATTATTTGCTCAATCGAGTTAAATGGCAGCCATTCTTCCCTCTCTAGCTAAATTATATTGGAGTGGAGAGGAAACTACTTTTTTCTTTAAAGACCATTACAAGTTTTAAGTAGAACCTATTTACAACAATCTCTTGTAGTTGAAGCCTGCTGCTAGAGATGAAGTGAATCTCCATTTCATTTAATGCCAAGGACTTTGATCTATAGGGGCTAATCTTTCTTGTAACTAAACAACGTGAGCTAGACTCTTAAACCATGCCCATGGCCTCCTTCTGGCCCACGAGGAAGACACCACTGCAGCTGGAAGGGCAGCACCACTGGATTGGCCTCAGAGGAACTGGGCGCAAACCAAATTCTTTAAAGCCTGGCCTGTGGAAGACAAAGCTTCTGCAGGTAGATAAGGGTCCGTGTGACTATTATTACGCCCTTTTTAGTCAGAAGTTGTTTTTGTTTTTTAATAAAAGTAATAAAATTCTCAAATATCTTTCTGACTGTTCTAAGAATATCCTTTGGTTATCATCCACTGGGAGGAAAATTAAAATTAATTTGGTTCTTCCATTAAATGATTATTTTTTTGTAAGATGGAGGATGCAACGGGCTTGTTCTTAGGGGAAGGCAGGCTAGGAGTGATCAGCTCCAATAGCTTGCATCGAGTGATGTGAGGACATGAAAGAGATCCCAGCAGAGCTGGCCTTCCTTCTTCCCTCCCTCCCTCCCTCCCTTCCCTGTTTTTTCTTTCCTCCCTTCTCCCCTCTTCTTCTTCTCCCTGCCTCCCTGCCTCCCTCCTTCCCTCTCTCTCACTCAAGTTCTCTTAAGGTCAGCAGTCAGTTATCTCTTGTCCAAAGACACTTAAGTAAAGAACACTCTACATGTAATTATTTTCACTGAATTATTCTTAAGTACTTTTACCTCTGACTCCTTCCTTGACTTCCTTTGCTAGTCATTCCAAATAACAACCTCACGTACTTACTCTGTTTTGAAATTTCTTACCTTGGTGTGTATGATTTAACACAATTTGGAAACATAGACATATCACAATTCATGTTTAAACATATTGCTAGAAATCTAAATTCTAATGAATATTTAGCAAGTTTTTATTGAGGGTTTGTTGTGTTCTCAACATTGTACCAGGTACTGAGGGAAAAAAGGAAATCAGGAAGGAAACCAAGCTTTCTTTGAGCGTTACTATGTGCCAGGCCCTTTCACATATGTTATCTCTTTTCATCTTCACAGCGACACTCTGAGGTAAGTATTACGTTCTCCGTTTTAAAGAGACTGAGAGAGATGATGGGACTTGCTTTAGGTCACTTCCCTGGCAAATGGCAGAGCCACAATTTCACTCTGTGTCTAAGAGAATGCTAACGTTGAAACCTGTGTTCATTTTATTAATCCACAGATATTTGATATAGCCCTTGGCTTTGAAGAATTTACAACCTAGTAGCAAAAATCTGCTGCAAACCCTTGGAATTGGTATTTTGAGATGTTTTGTGGTTCAGTTCTGAAGTTTTATGATTAATAAATTCAGTAAGAGTTTAGGAGAAGAAGGTGTCATTAAGGACTGGATCATCAAGAAAAGCTTCATTGGAAATCGAGATTGTTTGAAGAAATAGTAAGGCTTCAAAAGATGGAAGACATTCCAGGTGACAGGAATAGCATTAATTTGAAAAAATTATTTCTGAGAAACTTGGGCTGAATCTCTTATTGTTAATTTAAATGGGTCTGAAATCCTCGGATATGAATGAAAGCTCCAGATGGTATGTTATTTCCTTATCCCTGTATCCAGTGAAAAATGTCGAAAGAGGACAAAGGGTAAATGATAGGAATGAATGTAGCACTTGAAATATTTATCAGGATGCTGCAGTCAGGCCAGACCCTGTGTTTCCTCAGGGTCAGGGTTGGGCATGGGTCCCCTGTTAGCTCACCTGGCGTCTTATGTGCCGTTTCTGTAGTGGCATTGCTGCTCATCCTCTCTCCTAGTAGAATATAAAATAATTTTACTGATGCAAATAAATATTTCATTTTAAAATCCCATCTTAAAGGCAATATTTTTTCTTTAGCTATAAAAAGCTTTTAAACTGTAACTTTTAGCTTGAAAAGGGGCACATTATATCTTTATCTGTTTATTTTTAAAGAATCTGACTTTTTTTTATGTAGGAGAGGTGACGTGGTGTGGATGGAGCGTGGACAGTGGGCCTGGGGTGGGAGCATCACCATCTGTAGCCTACATGTGATAAGCAGCTCTGGTGGATCTGTCACATCGTTTTCTACATTAAGTTAACTGTTAATAAGTCAATACCTGTATCTCAGTTGTTCAGGGAAAAATTCATTGAGTATATAACACCACCCAACACCAGCCAGCCTTTGATGCTAAGGATCCTTGGACTGGTGTTTTATATTACTACCAATCCCAGCATTTTCCTCCATGATACCTTTCCGTATCTGAAGGGTAAACATAGTTCTTTTGCATACGTTTCTGACTCTACTCATTTACGACCTGATTAAATTTATAGATCATTTTGGTTAAGTTAAATATAGATACCTGATTTATTTGCTTAATATTTATTTTTTAACTTAAATTTTTATTTTTTAGAAAGTAGATGTTTGTGTGTAGTTTTTAAAATTGTAAATTAAAAAGTGATTATATACCGTCATATTTGATGCTTTAATCCCATCTTACTCATAATTAATACATAGGAAATTAAGAGGAACTTAGGGAAGAGAAGTGACATTTTTTTAAGAGCCTACTTTGTACGAGATGCTTTATTTATGTGATCACATTTTGTCATGACAAGAACAACATGGAATAAATATTACCTTAAAAAAACCAAACTAGATGATGAAACTAACACCTAGAGAGATTAAAAAACTTTCCCAAAGTTTCAAAGCAAGTACATGGCAGAACTGTGGTTTGGACTCTGGTCTGTCTGATACCTGGCTGAATGCATTTAATCATATGTGGGGTTCCGAGATGACAGCTCTCTTCGAGTAATGTTTAGTCAGCACCTACAAAACCTTTGTGGTATGTCAGGCCTTATGCACAGTAGGTTAATAGCAGACTCTCGTTCTCGAGGGTGTGTGTTATGTGACAGCGATGCTTATCTGTGCTATAGCAGGGGGACGAGCATGGAGGCGGTAGCCAGGTGGCTGTTATTTGATAGAAATGTATTATGTAATATTGGGCTGATCTCTTAACCACCTTGGGACTCAGGGTTTTGTCATCTGTGGCGTGAGGAAGTTAGAATGAAGGATCTCTAAAGTCCTTTCTTCCAAAAGTTTGTCATTTGCCTATTAGCAGCAGGTGATAATATTTTGAAACATTGTCTGTTGAGAAGTAAGAATAATAATAATTGCCATTCGTTGAGACCTGTGTGCTATGCACTTTATGACTATCTGGTTAATCCTGCTGACATTTTTGCAGGATACATAATATTTCTATTTTGTAGCTGAGGAAAGTAGGCTCATGGAATTTGCCAGTGGTCATGCATCTAGTAAGCGATGGAGGTGGGAGCTAGACCCACAGATTTTAGATTTCAAGGCCAGTGCTTTTTCCACACCACTGCTTAACTGAAGCATCTCTGGCTGCCTCAGGGTCTGGAGGTGAGGGGTTTTCTAGCCCAGGCAGTTCAGAAGGTGTGGGCTTTCTGTGCCTCTAGACTGGTTTATACATTAGTGTCACGGCTCAGATCTTGTCACTCTCAACTAGTACGTGGAGAGAGGTTTTAGAGCTTCTGGATGCTTCCCTTTAAGAAAACTGAAGCTTAATGCAGAGTATTCAGTAGTCGGTGAAGATTCAGCCTTGCTCCTCTGATTATATTGAAGAAGTTGTGGGAGAATTTTTAGAGGCAGAATCAGCAGGATATTTAGTGTGGATTACACGGGCATTGCATTTTTAACAAATTGGACTTGAGGGGCATATATTTTGTTGATCTCTCTGTAGTTATCTACTAAATCATGGCCTTTCTGTTTTTTCCCCGTATGTCTTTATGTTATTTTTTAAGCATTTATTATATTTTGACTAAGTTAAATGAGGTCCAAGGCCACAGCAGGGAAGAACCTTTGAGCCTTGGAATTTAGGAAAAAGAGAGAGGCATTCTTTTGGGTTGGAAATAATACATAATCAAACAGATGCTAATGAAAAAATGAAATGCAGAGAAAGAGAAAAGAGACTAGGGCGCCTGTTTGGAAGTTTTGTAGAGGAGAGTACATTGCTCCTTTATTACAATAATGTTTCTGCACTATAATAAGGTCTTTCATTGCAAGTTCAGCTTTTTTCATTCATTTGTTTTGTGCTCTGCTTCCTGTCACTAATTGTCAGCACAATAGTCCTCCAACTATGAAGCCTCAGTGTCCTTTTGGACCAATTTGTCATTGTCTTTCTCCCTCACCCCCCAACCCATGCACTCAGAATCTATTACTATGGTTGCATTTTTAGACATTTTTTATGTTTTAAAATGGTAATGCTTTTGAAACATGCCAGAATAGTTCATGGTAATTGAATCATCCAACCAGCAACAGTTATTGCTTCCAGAAGCACACTGATGGTTTTTATTTCTATAGGATATTCTTATAAAAATAAACATATAATACCCTCTTTATAGCGTTATTTCATACGCACTGTTTCCTTGGAGCTTCAGAATCTTCCTGTGGAAATAAGACTTTTTCTTAAACTGAATTATTTATACATTTACTATTTACCTCATAAATTCTTTGGAATTTCTGTGACTGTAGGAAATTACATTTCTATTGTTTTCCTACTAATGGCTCTTTATTCTTACAGATAATTTTATTATGACAAAGGAATCAACAAATTTGGCTTAGATTGACGAGCCTGAACAAGTTCCCATATCAGATTCCAGGCAACTCTAGTTACCTGTTAATTCACGATAGGTTTTTAACATTCATGGCAATAGATATTCCAAATATGCTCTCAGCCTTGTACTAATAATCTAATATTGACTAAAAGACGTTTTTCAAATGTAATTTCTATAAAGAAATCCTGAAACAGTATTATTCTTTGACAATTTATCTATCACCTAGAACTTCCCCTATCTTATAATCATATGATCAAAACTCATTGGCGCTTTTAAATGTAATTTTCTCACAATAGATGGCAATTATTTTTAGTGTATGAGTACTAAACAACAAGTTTGCTCAGTATTTTTTTGGGGGGATACTTGAATACTCTATATGTCACCTCTTTTCTATCAATTTAATTGCAGAAAACTAGAAAGTGAAGTATATAAAGCTTATTATAAAGAAACAAAACTTTTATTTCCTCTCTTGTAAGCAGCTGACATTTATCCTGAAACATTATGTGACGTACTAAGAAGAGCCAAGAATTTAGAACTAGAAAACCTGAATTAGAGACTCAGTTTTACAACTTTAATGACTTGATGATTATGAACAAGTGACTTAGAAATCAGACAGCCTCCATTTTCTTATTTGTGAAATGGAAATGATGAAAATACTTTACAACTTTATTGGGAAGATTAGGAAAGAGGTAATGCATATAAAATCTTAATGTGGTGAAGCAGCTGATAATGTGCTAAAATAAAGACTTAGTAGTTAATTATTTTAAAAGAATAAATTTTGGAGAAAGATATGATGGAAAGCAGTTTCCCTACTGACCTAAATTGGCAAAAGATTTAAGATGAGATTTTGTTTCTCTTCTGCTAGAGATGAATGAGCTGATTATTCCAAAGTATGCTCTTCGTTTAGCTTGCAATGCATCAGTTGAACTAGATTTTAAAATGAAGTATTTTGTGCTATGGAAAGACCCAGAGACCTCTTTATGGCTGTGGTGGAAACCTTTTAAAGTCAGGATAGCTTATTTGGAGTCAGAATTCCTGAACAGAAGGAGAGACATCTATATCTTCTCCTTAAAGTTTCAGGAAGTTAGAGACTGTTTTCCAGATGGGTCAGATACTAATAATGACTCTTTGGTTATCTTTGCGTATGTTTTTAATGAAATTATTAGGATTGTTTGTTTACAGTCCTCCAAAATTCGTTGGTTTTTTTGGACAATTCTGTACTTTACTCTGAATGGATAGGCCTACCTTTTAATTTTTCTCCAAGGAAAAAAATCTTTTAACTCTTCTATAAATCTAATTATTTCTATCAATTTTCCTAAGGAAAAAGTGTTAGATCCATAGCTGTGCAATCAAGAATTTGATTAGGCTTTCAATTTTTTCCCAATTGATGTTATTAGGATTTATTTACACATAAATATGTATCTGTATCTGCTGAAAGCCTTCAGTACCGATTTGTATTTCTTTTATTCCTTTCTCTTGCTTAATTGCTGTAGGCAAAGCCTCCAGTACTGTGTTGAGTAAGAGTGGTGATAGTGGGCATCCTTGTCTTGTTCCTGTTCTCAGGGGGATGGCGTTCCGTTTTTCCCCATTCAGTATGATGTTGGCTGTGGCTTTGTCATATATGGCCTTTATTATGTTGAGGTACATTCCTTCTATACCCATTTTATTGAGAGTTTTTGTCATGAATGGATGTTGGATCTTGTCAAATGCTTTCTCTGCATCTGTGGAGATGACCATGTGGTTTTTGTTCCTCATTTTATTAATGTGATGTAGCACATTGATTGATTTGCTGATATTGAACATCCCTGTGTCCCTGGTATGAATCCCACTTGATCATGGTATATGATCTTTTTAATGTATTGCTATATTCGGTTTACCAATATTTTGTTGAGGATTTTTGCATCTATGTTCATCAGTGATATTGACCTGTAATTTTCCTTCTTTGTGTTGTCCTTGTCTGGCTTTGGGATTAGGGTGATGTTAGCCTTGTAGAATGTTAGGAATATTTCCATCTTCCTCAATCTTTTGGAATAGTTTGAGAAGAATAGGTAATGAATCTTCTTTGAATGTTTGGTAGAATTCTCCCAAGAAGCCGTCTGGTCCTGGACTTTTATTTTTGGGGAGATTTTTGATTACTGTTTCAATCTCTTTACTTGTGATTGGTCTATTCAGATTCTCTATTTCTTCTTGATTCAGTTTTGGGAGGTTGTAAGAGTCTAAGAATTTATCCGTTTCTTCTAGATTGTCCAGTTTGTTGGCATATAGTTTTTCATAATATTCTCTTATAATCTTCTGTATTTCTGTGGTATCTGTTGTAATTTCTCCTCTTTCACTTCTAATTTTATTTATTTGAGGCTTCTTTCTTTTTTTCTTAATGAGTCTGGCTAAGGGTTTGTCAATTTTATTATCTTCTCAAAGAATCAACTCCTTGTTTCATTGATCCTTTTTGCAGTCTTTTTTGTTTCAATTTCATTTATTTCTCTGCTCTAATTTTTATTATTTCCCTCCTTCTGCTGAGTTTGGGTTTTGTTTGTTCTTCTTTTTTAATTCTGTTAGGTGTAGTTTAAGATTGTTTCTTTGAGCTTTTTTCTTGTGTGTTAATGAGGACCTGTATTGCTATAAATTTCCCTCTTAGGACCACTTTTGCTGCGTCTCATATGAGTTGGTATGGTGTGTTTTCATTCTCATTTGTCTCCAAATATTTTTTTATTTCTCCCTTTATTTCTTCGACAACCCATTGGTTGTTCAGTAGCGTGTTGTTTATTCTCCACATTTTTGTTCCTTTCCCCATTTTTTTCTTGTAGTTGATTTCTAGTTTCATGGCATTATGGTCAGAGACGATAGTAGATATGATTTCAATCTTCTTAAATTTATTGAGGTTTGCCTTGTTTCCCAACATATGGTCTATCCTTGAGAATATTCCATGTGCGCTTGAGAAGAATGTATATTCTGCTGTTTTTGGACAGAGTACTCTTTATATGTCTATTAAGTTCATCTGGTCTAGTTTTTCATTTAATTCTATCTGCATCTTGGCTTTTTGTCTGGATGATCAATCTATTGAAGTAAGTAGGGTGTTGAGGTCCCCTACTATTACTGTGTTGTTGTTGATATCTCCTTTTAGGTTTGTTAATAGTTGCTTTATGTACTCTGGTGCTCCTGTGTTGGGTGCATGTATATTTGTAAGTGTTGTGCCTTTTATTGTTAAACGGTGCCCCTCTATATCTCTCTTTACCAGTTTTATCTTGAAGTCTACTTTGTCTGATGTAAGTATGGCAACACCTGCTTTCTCTTTTTTGCCATTAGCTTGGAGTATTGTCTTCTATCCCTTCACTCTGAGTCTGTGTTTGTCTCTAGAGTTGATATGTGTTTTCTGGAGGCAACATATTGTTGGGTCTTGTTCTTTAATCCATCCTGCCACTCTGTGTGTCTTTTGATTGGATAGTTCAGTCCATTTACGTTTAGAGTGATTATTGATATATGAGGGCTTAATGCTGCCATCTTATTGCATGTTTTCTGGTTCTTCTATATATCCTTTGTTTCTCATCCCATGTATATTGGGCTACTGATTTGATTAGGTAGTTTTCTATGTTGGTTTTCTTCATTTTCTCCTTGTTTATCGTATATGTCTCTGTTCTAATTATTTGTTTAGTGGATATCATCAGGTTCGTAAAAATGTCTTGAAGATGAGATAGTTCATTTTCTGATTGCCTCATTTCCTTAGACTATCCTGATTCCATCCCTTTCCTTTTCCCTTCTAAGTTATTTTTGTCATATCTTATTCCATCTTGTGTTGTGAGTTTGTGGTTAAAATGATGAGATAATTTTTATTTTGGTGTTTTCCTTTTCTTTATCCTTGATGTAAAAGTTAAGTGTTACCAACCTGATCTGATAGAGAGCTCCTGATTTCTGATTGTTGCATACCTATTCATCTCCTTGCTTGGGGCTTTGTAGGCCCTTTCCTGTTAGTTTTTTCTCTTTTCCTTTCAGGTAGCAGGACCTTCTTGAGGATTTCTTGTTGGGGGGTCTTTGGCGATGAACTCCCTTTTGTTTATCTGGGAAAGTTTTTATTTCTCTGTCATATCTAAAGGAGATTTCGCTAGATATTCTTGGCTTAAAGTTTTTGTCTTTCAGGATTTTGAATGTATCATTCCACTCTGTCCTAGCCTGTAAGGTTTCTGCTCAGAAATCCACTGAAAGCCTGATAGGGGTTCCTTTGTAAGTTATTTTCTTCTGCCTTGCTGCCCATGATACTTTTTCTTTGTCATTGACTTTTGTCAGCTTACTACTATATGCCTTGCAGTAGGTCTTTTTACATTAACATAATTGTGAGGTCTGGTAGCCTCTCTCATGTGGATTTCCATGTTCTTCACCAGGTTTGTGAAATTCTCCACTATTATTTCTTTGAACAAGCTTTCTGCTCCATTCTCCTTTTCTTCCCCCTCTTGAATATCTATAATCCTTATGTTGCATTTCCTCATTGAGTAGGATATTTCTCTGAGAGCTTCTTCATTTCTTTTTAGTCTTAGTTCTCTCTTCTCCTCCCTCTGAAGCATTTCTGTAGTATTGTCTTCTAAATTGCTAATTCGGTCTTCCATATTGTCAGTTTTGTTGTTTAGGAAGTCCATATTTTTCTAACTCTCATTCATTGTGTTTTTCATCTCCAACAGTTCAGATTGATTCTTCTTTATAGTGTCAGTCTCTTTTGTGAAGAAGCTCCTGAGTTCGTCAATTTGTCTTTCTGTGTTTTCTTGTAACTTGCTGAGTTTTTTTAGCATAGCTATTTTTAATTCCTTGTCGTTTAGGTTATGGATTTCTGTATCTTCAGGGTTGGCTTCTGGGTACTTGTCATTTTCCTTCTGGTCTGCAGATTTAATATACTTCCTCATACTGCTTGATGGTGTGGATTTTTGCCTCCGCACGGTGGTATTATCTGGTTACTGCTGCCACATGCCTCCACTGGATGGGTATCAGGCACTGTGTTTTCTGGGCCCAGCATGATCAGGGGCTCCCCAGCTCGGACCACTGGCTGCTTTTATGACTGTGTGACACTCTGGCCAATGGCAGATCTGGAGCACTGGGCGGGAAGAGGGGTACTCTCCTTCCTTTGTGCTTCCCCCGCCTCCACTTCTCTCTCTGTGCAGAGCTCTTAGCAATTGCAGGACTGGAGTGCCAGGTGGGGTAAGGACCACTTTCTTATACCTGCGTGCCTCCCCAAACCACTGCCTCTCTCTGCGTGGTGCTCTCGGCACTCACTGGGCACCCCCAACCGGCCCATCCCTCTCTGTGACGTGCCCCAGGTGATTGTGGGGCTGGAGCGCTGGGCAAAGAGGGGTGCCTCTCCTCAGCCGTGCACCTCCCCCCAGCCCGCCCCTTCCTCTCTGCCCCGCACCCCGGGCGATCATGGGGCTGGAGTGCTAGGCAGGGATAGGCACCTCCCCTCAGCTGTGCGCCTCCCGAAGCCGTGGCCCCTCTCTCTGCGGAGCTCCTGCCAATCAGCTTTTACTTCCTCTGGAGGATCCAGCCCCACCACCACCTTCAGACATATGGCTGCCTGGGTCTCTCAGACATCTTTTTTGCTGTGTGTGTGTCCTCTGTTGGTGTTTGAATGTCCTTTTGGTTGTATTTTAGTGGGGAGAGTCCAAGGGAGAGGTCACTCTGCCATGATGCTGATGTCACTCTCTGGCCTTCCAGAGTCAGACAGAATGGCTTTGAAAGTCAGACGAGGGAATTTGAACTGTGTCTGCAGAGGGTAGTGTGCTTTTGAGGAGAACGTCCTGTGCAATAAGAGTTTGAGTAAGACTAATCAGGCCAGTAGTATGGTGGACACTTTGGACGGGGAGAAGGCTGGAGAAAGGGAGACCAGCTGGGAGGCCGTTTCAGAGATCCAGAGTTTGGTAGTAAGGTCTCTGGTTTGGTGACAGCAGTGAAAAGAAGCAATGGTTTAAGAGACATTCTGAAAGAACTGGTACGATGAACATTGCAGCCATGGCCGTGGGTTGAAAGGGGTCAGAGATGACTGTGGGATGTTCCTTGAGTGATTGGGAAAATGATACAGAAATAAAATGAATGGAAACACTGTTGATGTGGTAATTTGCAGTTTGGAAGATAAGAAAACAAACCCCTGTTAGATATGTTAAGAAGGAGATAAGAGAGCCTTGAAAGAGAGGTGCCAGTTTTGCCGTATGGATGTGGTGCTTGATGGAAGGGCTGGCACTGGAGGTGCAGGTTTGACAGTCATCAAATGTCAGGTGATCATCGAGGCAAAGCCATGAGAGAGCCTCCTGGAATTAGGTCCAGAATCCTTACCAGGTCATTGAAGGTCTTTCTGACCTCATCTCCTGCCATTTCCCTAGCTTACTTTACGCCAGTCCCACTGGACTCCTGGCTCTTTCTCAGACGTGCCTGTGGGCTTCCTCCTGCTCTTGGTCTTTGCACTTGCTGTGCCTTCCACCCAGATCGCTCACCCACAGAGACCTGCATTGGTCCGTCATTTCATGGAGAGGCACCCTTTCTAACCATTCTTTCTAAAATAGTAACCACCTCCCTGTTATTTTTAAATCATTGCCCTAATTTTTCTTCATGATACTTATAAGCACCTATTATGTTATAAATTAACTGTTTTACTTGTTTATGGCTTGACTAGTTATCCCCTCACCAAAAATATAAACTTTATGAAAAATAGAGACTTTGTTTTGTTCACTGCTGTATTCCCAGTGTCTGGTTGTGGCTTGGCATACTGTGGACACACAATGAGTATTTGTTTGATGAACGTCTAAATTTACTAAGGACAAAATTTTCATAAAAGAAAAGCTTACCACAATGGTCTGAGCCTAAGGGAGCAGCTCAGTTCAGAGGAAGAGGCCCAGGAAAGAAGACTGGTGAAGGTGAGAGAGTTGGAAGCAGAAGCAGGCCGATCAGTGTCATGGGGGCCAAAGGGGAGTGCCTCAAAGGAGGGGGCCCAGGCTATCAGGTGTAGCAAGCAATGAAAATGAGAACAAAGACAAGATACCGATGAGTAGATTTCAGGAGAGTGGGGGAAACTACAGCTTTGATCATTGGTTAAGTATTGGTAACAACAGCAAAGGCCACTCTTGCAGGTGATGGTTTTGAGTGACAGGAGCAATTAGGGGGCGAGAGAGCAGTGTTCAGTGCACGTGCATCTTGATCTATATGCATATTTATTGTCTGCTCACCCTGGTAAACATTGATAAGTGGCTGTAAAGATACGTGAGTAGGAATTGTCCCATTCTTGCACACAGAAGCTTGAGGCATTTAAGTTGTCAATTATAACTGATATGAAGTAAACTGATTATGCCAGCAGTAATACCTTTAAACTTCAATTTCCAGTGAAATACTCTGAAGTTTCACTTGTGTTAAATGAGTTTCATTAACTAGAAGTGTCTTTATTTTAGATATTCATCTATGTATTTTATGTTTTAAAAATAATTTTCTTAGGGCCAGCCTGGTGGCATAGTGGTTAAGTTCACATGCTCCACTTCAGTGGTCTGGGGTTCATGGGTTCGGATCCTGAGTGTGGACCTATACATTGCTCTTCAAGCCATGCTGAGGTAGCATCCCATATATGAAATAGAGGAAGATTGGCACAGATGTTAGCTCAGGGCCAGTCTTCCTCAAGCAAAAAGAAGAAGATTGGCAACAGATGTTAGCTCCTCACCCAAAAGAAAATATAATAGTAATTTTGTTTTCAACATTCAACTGTTTCAGCCTTGTCTAGTTTATTTTGGTACATACTTTGAGGAAAGAACCTAATATTATTTTGGAAGGATTTTCTATCTTTTTATTAAAAATTTCAGACATATAGATAAAGAGAGAAAATAGCTTGTTGAACTCTCATATATTCATTACCTAGACTTAACAGTTAACATTTTACCATATTTGCATCATCTTTTGTTAAAATATTTAAAGTAAATTGTGATAATTGTGACATTTTATCCCTGAATTCTTGAGTAGGAATCTCTAAACAATAAGGACATTTTCGTATGTAATTCCTATACCATTATCACACCCAATAAAATTTAGAAATATTTAATATTGTCTAATACGAATTCATACTCATATTTCCCCAGTTGTCACCTAAAATATCTTTTACAATTTACAGTGGGCTTGTTTAAAGCAGCCTGTGTTAAGGACTGCACGTGGCGTTTGATGAGTGTGTCTCTTAAGCCTCTTCTAGCCTAGAAGAGTTACATGTCCTCTATCTCCACCCCTACTTTGGTTGCATGCCAGGATTAGGGTCCCACCAGGGGATAATCCTCTTTAACCATCCCTCTGCTGTGTTCAGAGCTGGGGCAAACATTGGTATCAGGTGAAAATTATCCTGAATTTCTTTGTAGGAGACAGTGTCCTACAGGGAGAGGGCCAAGCCCTGGGAAGGTATGTGGAATGTGTGGGAGAGGGTGGGGGCAGTCACCTCACTTTGACAGATGATTACTGATTGTTTGAGGCGGGTTTCCTAGCAGTATATCCTTTCCAGAAGAGCATGGAATTTGGAGTCAGATAGGTCAGGGGGCAAATCCTTATAGAGTTACTTGCACGCTGTGTGTTTTGGGGCAAGTTATGTAGCTAGTCTCAGTCTCAGTTTGCTCACTTGTAAAACGGACGATAGTCACGCAACACCTCGTAGGTTTGTCCTTTGGGTGAAACAAGTAACATTTAGGAACCACCAGTGGGTGCAGTGCCTGACACAGTGATCACTGAGCAGACAGCCCCTGTGGACTTACTCTTCTCACCAGGCACTTGCCCCCAGGACACCTCCCTCTCAGTGGATTGAACTCGTCTCTTGAAGGTTGTTTGTCGAGTCTTAATTGGGCACTATGCTTTTTTGCTCCTGGATAGTAAAAATTTAAACAAAAGAAAGAAATGCTTTTTACCCCTTTCAAAGAATATCCACAATAGTATATTATACTGGGGACTTTAAAATAAACTCGCTTTATGGGCATTATAACTCACAGTTAGCATTATTTGGTTATGTGATTTAATTATAAGTGGAATCTATTACTATGCCTTTGTTTCTTGTATTGAATGTTAGTAGAATTTATTTTTTTATTTTTTAGTGAGGAAGATTGGCCCTGAGCTACATCTGTTGCCAGTCTTCCTCTTTTTGGTTGAGGAAGATTTTTGCTGAGCTACATTTGTGCCATCTTCCTCTGTTTTGTATGTGGGACACCGCAGCAGCGTGCCTTGTTCAGTGGTGTGAGGTTCGCACCCGGGATTGAACCCACGAACCCCACTGAGGCAGAGCACTTGAACTTCATCACTACGCCACTGGGCCAGCCACAGTGTATGTTTTTGTGATCTGACATGTTGCAGTCCCTAATTTAATTGGCTTTCAGGTTTAGAGAGTAATTACAGCTTTGGATAAACTTGGTCTTCTGTGGTTCAGAATGGTAGAGTAGGCAGAATGTTTGAAATTTAGCTTGTGGTTTAACTTGATCAGATGAGTTTAACTAGTATAACTATCTAATTTAAGTACCAGTGTAACTAACACTCTACTGAAAAGTATCATAAGTTATGTTATATTAAAAGTTAGCTCCCTCGCATTTTCTATAGGAGCACTTGCATTAAACGGTTCTGGGAGTCACAGATAGTCACTTGGTTAATAGCTTTTTAGAAACTCTATCTAAAATTTCCACTTTTGTTTTTAAATTTTATTGGCCTACCTTGAATTGGGAATCTTTACATAACTAAAGGAAAATATTCTTCTAAAGAAGTACTGTCTGATCTATTTATTAATCACCGTGTCCATTAAGAATTCTCTTTAAGAATTAGTCTCTTCTAAGAATAAAAGTTTTCAGACATGAACCATGTTCTGATAACTTTGTGGCATGTATTTCTTCAGTTTACAAAGGACTGCCAGATGCGTTCATGATTGCATATCACGGCTAACATAAAAGGACTCAAAAGTTTCTCTGTTTACTGGCTCGCTTGTTTTAACATGATAATTTAAATTTTCACTTGTTTTGAATTCGGATTCAACTCTGATGACATTTGTTTATCTACAGCGGTAAACCCTGAGACGTTGTGGGAGAGTGTTCTCTTCTCTTGGTGTTGACACAACTACCACTTGAATATTTTGAACTAGCTTTTGGTAGCCAGTTCTCTCTTCTACAGTCTCAGACGAATGGGTATTACTTAGAAATTGGATTCATTTATAGAGTATTTCATATTGAAACCTATAAAATCTAGGTTTATTTGCATTATACTACTTGTTCATAACTACATGTAACATTTTTGTTGAACTAGAGGCTTCAGGAGGACCTGACTAAAACCTTTGTACCGTTAGTGAGTTACTGCTTTATAATTACACATGTAGCATGATTAATAATGAAGTTTGGGGTGTGCTGTAAGCTTGTAGAGTTTCTTAGCTCATTTTTCTTACTCACTGTGTCCAGAATCTTGCATAGTGCTTGTCCCATAATTGGCATTTCATTTATGTTGTTGAGTCCATGAGTACTTAGCATATTTAGTCAGAACAGCCAAGTTCTGCATAACTACTTAAGTCATTGCGTTATTATTTTAATATTTTTCTAAAACTATCCTATATGTAAATACAAAATTTGATTCTTTTTTTTTTTTTTTTTTTTAAAGATTCGCCTGGGCTAACATCTGTTGCCAATCTTTTTTTCTTCTTCTTCTTCTTCTTCTCCCCAAAGCCCCCCAGTACATAGTTGTATATTCTAGCTGTGAGCGCCTCTGGTTGTGCTATGTGGGACACTGCCTCAGCATGGCCTGATGAGCCGTGCCATGTCCGTGCCCAGGATCCGAACCAGCGAAACCCTGGGCTGCCAAAGTGGAGCTCGCAAACTTAACCACTGATTCTTTTCTAAACAATTCCTTGTTAGTGGTCTGCTTGGGAATGATAATTAAAGTAATCACTTTTATTATAATTTTTGTAAATTACAGTAATTGATAATTGCTTAGAATCTCATATGTAGTATTTTTTTTGGTGAGGAAGATTGGCCCTGAGCTCACATCTGTTGCCAATCTTCTGCTTTTTGCTTGATGGAGATGGTCACTGAGCTAATGTCTATGCCAGTCTTCCTCTAGTTTGTCTGTGGGATGCCACCACAGCAAGGCTTGATGAGTGGTGTGTAGATCTGTGCCTGGGATCTGGGCCTGTGAACCCCAGGCCACCAAAGTGGAGCGTGCAAACTTAACGACTACTCCATTGGGCTGGCCCCTTATATGTAGTATTTCAAGTAGCTTAAAATTATAGTGTTGAGAAGTTCTTTAAATTTTAGCATTTAAACTTAAATTAGGTATAGTATTGAAAATATGCTTCCTTTAAAGTTTTACTTTAATTCCTAGTAGTGTTTTTAAAGATGGGAACCTAGGGGCTTAGTGATGCAAAGCTCTTTGCCTAGGATCTCACAGCAGATACTGTGTCATGGAGGTAGGGTTTGAGTCTGGTGTTCTAATTTTAAAGTCTCTTATCTTAGTTACCTTGACATCACCATCATGGGAAACTTAAGTAAAACTGAAATAGGTGAACGTAGGAGTGGGCATTCTTTCTTTCCTTTTCTATTCTCCCCTTTTTTCGAGTACTTTTGTAAGGCCTGGCTCTCTTTTAAATGTCTGTCCTCCATTCTTTACATTAAAAGCCAATTAGCCAATTACTCAGTCATCAAGTATTTACGAAGTACCCTTACGTGGTGTCACTGTCGTAGGTGCTATGAGTAAGAGTTATGCATATAATTCCTAACTTTTAAGTAATTTATCTAGCAAGGACATCAAATTAACATATATTTTTGTATATGTTACACATATACCCTAAGGCAGTATAGTGAACCTGTAAAACGGTATAGTGAACACCGACTGGAAACTTACTAGGAGTTTTGTAAAGAAGGAAATGGGAAAGGACAGTGGGCTTCAGAGAGACTCAGATTGGGTCTGTGCTTCATGGGCAGAGTAAGTCAGAGGAAACTATGCGGTTCTTTATTGGTATAATATCTTGGATATTTTAAAGCTTTCATATGTCAAACAAAAAATAAAAATCAGCATATTATATTTGGTATTTCTTTAACATTCACATTTCAAAAAGTATATTGCTGTACAAGATTTAACTGTGAAACAGTGGATTTTATGATCCACTGCTTCTGCCACTTTTTCATTATTTTGTGCACCACCAGGTTCTCACTTCCCTCCATTTTAAATTCCTTAGTTGATTGTCTAAACCGCTCCCTTGTCTTACATCCTCTGTTCTGTTCCACTTTCTTGCTTTGTCAGACTTGCTTGGTTAACTTACAGCTTTGCTCAAATCCAGTCTTCGTGTCCCCCATCTGCACCCATGCCGCTGAATGTATCTGGGGAGAAATGTACAACATGATTCCTGATACTTTAAATTCTTGGTAATTCACTTCCAGTGGGCCCTTAGTGCTGAACAGCAGTCTTGGTCGATTTCCCTAGTCCATTTGCTCCTCCATTCTCCTACAGGGCTGTTACCTATCTTCTCTATTCTCAAGCCCCAGTGCGTCCTCTTCCAACCTTGTTCTTAAGGATGGCTTTACATCCTAATTCATTGAAAGAATAGAAGCAATGAGAAAATAATTTCTCCCAACTCCTACTTGCATCTGTGCACTCGCAGCATTAGAGCCCTTTGCCCTGTCTTCTCTCCTCTTGCACCACTAAACTGCCTGAACTCCTAACTGGCGCAGCCCTCTGCTTGTCCAGCAAATCCCCCCTTCTTGACTATGTAAGGAAGTTGCTTCAGACATTTTCTCCTCTTTCCTGTGTCATGAAAATTACCTTCTTGTTAGATTCTTACTATCAGAATTCACATATTTAGACATTATTCATTGAGTGTCTGCTATGTGTCAGGCTCCGTTCTAGGGTGCTAAGAATATATTAGTGGAACTTAGATTCTGGTTGAGGAGACAGACAGTAAACAAGAAAGATCCTAAGCCAGTCATCTGATACGTTCAAAGATGATAACATACTGTCGGGAATGAAGGGTAGAGCAGGTAAGAGGGGGAGGGGAGTCCTGGGGAAGGGATGCGATTGCAGTGTTAAGTAGCAGGTCAGAGTTGATCTAAGACTTGAAAGAGTTGAGGAAGTAGCTGTGGGGTGTCTGAGGGGAAAGGATGCCAGGCAGAGGGCACAGCCAGACGAAAAGCTCTAAGGAGAGAGCTTGCAGCGTGCTGTCGGGGAGCTGCCGGGAAGCAGGTGGCTGGCGGAGTGGCCTGAAAGAGGGTCAGAAACTTAAGTAGGGTGGATGCGAGGCCCGGATCGTGTGGGGCCTTTGTAGATCATGTGATGGCCTTCGTCTTCTATTCTTAGTGAATTGGAAACGTTTCAAGATTTTTTCTTGCAGTCATTCATTTTAAGAAGATTTCTGACTGCATGTGTCCAGAGCATACTGCAGTGAAGGGTAGGAGAAAGTTGTTCTGAGGTTGTTGAAGTATTCGTGTGAGGGATAGCGACGGCTTGTTCCCAGGTGGTGGAAGAGGTGAGAAGTGATCCTGGATAAATTTTGAAAGTGGAGCCAACAGCATTTCCAGAATGAGATGTAAGAGAAGACGGACTTAAAAATGATTCCAAGGCTTTTGCCTTGAGCAGTTGAAAGGGTGGAGGTGCTGTCATCTGAGGTAGAGAAAGCAGCCGCAGGGGTTTGCAGGGGGAGCAAGGGTGCGGGAGACCGGGAGCTCACAGTGGACAAGCTCAGCCGTCTCTTAGAACACAGTTCCTCTCTGCAGGTACTTACCCAGCCTTCCACGGCTCTGAGTGGGGAGATCTGGTTTCATGGCACCTGGGGAGGTTTCGGCCTTGGGCGGTGAGAGTCTGAAGTGGAATTGCATCAATGGAAAAGCCAGGTAGTACTGGTGAATACTACCAATATAAAAAAAAAATCACTGCAGATTTTCAGTCTAGATGATAGAAAAATTGGGAAAGCCAGGAGGAAGAACAGATTTAGGAGGAAAGATAGTGGATTTGGTTTTAGGTGTGGTACCAGTAATTCAACGAGGTAGAAATATCTACTGTGTAGTTAGACATGTATATCATAAAATAGAGATCCAAGATAGAAAGAAGTTTGTGTTTTGATATTGGTTAAGCTGAGAGATGATGGCCGAAACCATGAAAGCTTGTTAGGAAAGCGAAGAAGACTAAGCAGAGACCCTTGAGTGAACGATGTTTTGTAGTGTAGAGTCAATAAAGAATTAGTCCAATGTGATCAATGACCTACTTAGTCCTATAAAGACATAGAAATGGTAGTTGATAGCTGCTAATGATGGAGATGGGACAAAACAGAGAAGCAATGAGAAAATCCTTTTGAATTTGTCAGCTAGTTTCTTTCAAAAGAGCAGTGGCGGTAGACAACCTACCCTACTTTCTCTTGTTACCCTATACCAGGTATCATTTAAAGTCCACCTTTAACAAATAAAGTACACCTAATAATAATAACTAACATTTGTTGAAAACTTATTATGATTCACACAGTAAGTATTGCATTGGTTTATTATTAATCCCCACACCAATTTTATGAAGTAGATACTCTTATTTTTTCCGATTTAATACTTGAAGACAAGAGAGATTAATTCACTTGTCCAGGATTGCATAGTTCATGGTAGGAAAAAGAAACTGAATTCAGGCACACTGATGTTCAGTCCATACTTTTAGCCACTACACTATGCTCCTTTTCTTTGAAGTCTTCCTAGTTATTCCCTGGCACATTTTATCACTTTCTGGCTGACTGGCTCAAGGGGCTGTGATTACTGAGAGTTTTAGGCAGTGTATACTGTCAAAAGGCTGATAGGCTAGGCAGGGATAAGGTTACCTTCTTAACATAAATAATAACATAAGGTAGTCTATGCTAAGTGGAAAATGAGGGATACAGTAATAAGTATGAGAATGTGGGTGGGGGGAGGGTCAATCTAGGACCAGGTGTTATAAAAGGTTTTGTAGAAGGAGTAGGATTTGATCTGGACCCTAAAGGATAGCTGTTCTTCTGACTGTTGGTGATTGCATGTGGGTAGGGGTGAAGTAAATGGAAAGCATTCCAGGTAGTCAGAAAGCTGGAGCAAAGGTATAGATATAGGAAACAGCAAGACGTATTTGGGGAAAGTTCAGTAGTCCAGTTTGGCTGATGAATAGAATTGGAAAGGAATACTGAGGTCAGGCTGTGAACAGCCTTGAGTGGAGATCCATAGAAAGCTGTGAGGTTGCAGTGTTTGTTTAGAATAGAACTCTATAGTTCTCAGCTATTTACTTCTTGATTTAAATATGAATATATTCAAATATTCAAAGAGACCTTTTATTTTATTTCTAGAATGTCAGTTAATGAAAACAGAACGACCAAAGCCAAACACATTTATTATCAGATGTCTCCAGTGGACCACTGTCATAGAGAGAACCTTTCACGTAGACACTCCAGAAGAAAGGTAAGAAATTCATTTCTTCCATTGTGTGAAAAAGCAACAATTCATCTAAAGTTGTAGTGTGTATCTGACTTCCCCATTTGTAACTATATGTAAATCTATTTGTAAAATACTGTAGTCCCTTAATTACAGTCATATGTTGCTTAACGACGAGGATATGTTCTGAGAAATGTGTCATTAGGTGATTTTGTCATTTTGTGAACACCATAGAGCACACTTACACAAACCTAGATGGTATAGCCTACTACACACCTAGGCCAGATGGTACTAATTAGTGGGACCACCACTGTATGTGTGATCTCTCGTCAACCGGAATGTTGTTATGCAGCACGTGACTGTATTCTCTGTCGGGTTCCAGAATACTAAATCAAAACGTCTAGAAGTGCTATAAGATATACTTTTTAACAGAAAACAGAACATATGAGTTAAAATATAAATGAAAGAAGAGAGTTTTATAACCCAATTTTTAAAAAAATGGTAGAATCGATTGTGTTCATGTTTGGAATTCTGAGGCTGGTGATGGCAGAAGGTTTCGAGTAGGATGCCATATGCAGTGGCTGCCTGGAGTCTTATGTGGAGAAGGGTTCTGAGATTGAGTCTAAGCTCAGTGAGGAAAACATCAGGATTGATTGGCACTGGCTGTCGTCATTGCTGGAGGGGAGTGGCAACATGTCAGTAACTCGCTCACCAGCTTCATCAGCGATGCACTTTCATCCTCCTGTTCCACCATCCAGTCCTGCCACACCTCCCACCCCTCGATTCTGTCTTAATACCTTTATCTGGTGGCTCTGATACTGAGCTAGGTACAACAACCACAGCTACAAAATCATTTTCCTGCACGTTATGTTATGATGTTTGATCCAAATCAGCAAATTTGTGAAATTAAATGTTATTAGCCTTATTTTCCAAATGAATAATTAGGTCTTAAGAGACTTGTCTAAGATTAACAAAAACAGTCTCTCCCTAAAGGCTGGTAAATAGTGAAGTATTATTTTAATAATGCTTTTTTGGTCAAAAAATGTAAATGGTAATGTGTGATTACTTTAGGAAATGTAGAAAAGAAAGAAAAATGGAAAAGAAGTAGAAATTACTCACAGTCCTATTCTGTAACCAGGGCTAAGGACTGACCATTTTTTTTTATACACTTTCAGTATTAATCTGTGCAGATGTCTTTAGGCCTTTAGTATATGTACAGTTTGGGATGTCTTCCTTCCACCCCTCCACCCCACTGTCTTCCCTGGGCATTTCTATATGCTGAGTGCTCAGTGTGCTTATACCTCAGCCCATATCTGTGGTTGAGCTTCCTATGTGTCTTTCGGGTCTGAGCTTAAAATGTCACATTTCCTACAAAGGCTTCTCTGACTCTTGTAGATTGGTGCCCCTGCTATATACTTACAAATCTCCTTGTACCTTTTATTTCAAGTATATCACCACTGTAATCTTTGTTTGCCTTTCTCCCTGACTAGAAGATTCTTGATTGGCAAGGATCATATCTTCCTTGCTCATTATTTTATCTTTGACACATAGTCCAGGGTTCAACATAGTATCTGTTGACTGGCTGACTGAGTGGAGTATTTCCCATGTCAATATATGTTATTTGAAAATGTTATTCTTAGTGGATTTATAACATCCCATTGAAGCATGATTCATTTTGTCATTTATGTTTGCAAAGCTGGACTTAAGCCATATCTTAAGACTTTAAAATAGTTTGCTGTTCCTGTGGTAATATCATACTACTTTTTTGAACAGCCATTCTCTTCTGCGTTTGTGACTAGAATAAAGCGGTTTTAGTAAAAATGAAAAACAGTGTATTTATATTTGCTATTGGAGTGTGTTTTTCTGTATTCATCTAGAATATGGTCTTTGAAGATTTTATATGACTTTAGTGTTAAAGAAGACTTAGAAAGATGTAGTAAGAGTTAGGAAAACTCTATGTTTTCTATATCCTGCCCGCCAGTCTAAAGTCCTTACTTGTTGTAAACTAAATGTATGTCTCTAATCCAGCTAAAAAAATTGTATTTATTTCATTACATGATGTAAGTTTGGAATCTAACCATTTTTTCCAAAAAAATGAGACCATTCTTTCAGCTCCGTTTATCAAATAATCCACTCTTTTCTCACTGGTTATGGATGACACATATGCATAAATGTTTATATTTTTAGGTTTTTTCTTTTTCTCCCTTTGATTTTTCTGTAATTCTAGTAGTAGGACCACGTGGTTTTTATGAAGGAAGCCTTCTAAAACTTTTAACTTCTAATAAAGCAAGACTTCAGTTATTACTATTTTTTCCCCAATGTTCTTAGCTTTTCTAAGTACATTCTTTTTTTTAAATTGTGATTTAAAAAAAAACATGAAATCTACCCTCATAAATTTTTAAGTGTGTAGGACAGTATTAACTATATGTGCATTACTGTATAGCAGATGTCTAGAACTTTTTCATCTTGTATGACTGAAACTCTGTACCCAATGAATAGCAACTCCCTATTTTCCTCTCTCCCAGCCCCTGCCAACCACCATTCTGTCTGCTTCTGTGAGTTTCACTACTTTAGATACCTTATAGAAGTGGAAGCATATAATATTTGTCCTTTTGTGACTGGCTTATTTCATTAGCATAACGTCCTCAAGCTTCATCCACGTTGTAGCATAAGACGAGATTTCCTTCTTTAAGAGCGGATAATATTCCATTGTGTGTTTATACCGTATTTTCCTTATTCATTCATCCATCAGTAGACATTTAGGTTGTTTCCACATCTTGGCTATTGGGAACAATGCTGCAGTTAATATGAAAGCGCACATCTCTCTTCAAGATCCTGATTTCTGTTCTTTTGCATAAATACCCAAAGTGAGACTGCTGGATCATATGGTAGTTCTGTTTTTAATTTTTGGGGGAACTTCCATAGTGTTTTCCACAGCAGCTGCCACCATTTTACATTCCCGTTTTACAGCAGTGTACAAGGGTTCTGGTTTGTCCACATTCTCGCCAACACTTGGTGTGTTCTCTTCTTTTTTTTTTTTAATAATGGTCATCCTAACAAGTGTGAGGTGATAACTCACGTGGTTTTCATTTGCATTCCCCTTATGATCAGTGCTGCTGAGCATCTTTTCATGTACCTGTTGATCATTGAATATCTTCTTTGGAGAAATGGCTATTCAAGTCTTTTGGCCATTCTTTAATCAGGGTATTTGTTTTTTTGCTATTGAATTGTTGGAGTTCCTTAGATATTTTGGGTATTAACCCCTTATCAGATATATGGTTTCTTCCATTCCATAGGTTGCCTTTTCACTCTCTTTATTGTTTCCTTTGCTGTGCAAAAGCTTTTTAGTTTGATGTAGTCCCACTTGTCTATTTTTACTTTTGTTGCCAAGAAACCATTCCCAAAACCAGTGTTAAGAAGTGTTATCCCTGTTTTATTCCAGGAGTTTTATGGTTTCAGGTCTTATGTAAGTCTTTGTGTATGGTGTAAGATAAGGGTCCAATTTCATTCTTTTGCATGTGGATATCCAGTTTTCTCAGCACCACTTCTTGAAGAAACAGTCATTTCTCCATTGTGTAGTCTTGGCACCCTTGATGAAGGTCATTTGATTGTATATGCGTGAGTTTATTTCTGGGCTCTCTATTTTCCATTGGTCTATATATCTGTCTTTATGCCAACGCCATACTATTTTCATTACTGTAGCATTTTTGTTTTTTGAGGAAGATTAGCCCTTAGCTAACATCTGCTGCCAATCCTCCTCTTTGCTGAAGAAGACTGGCCCTGAGCTAACATCTGTGCCCATCTTCCTCTACTTTATACGTGCTTTGTACTATGTTTCGAAGTCAGGAAGTGTGATGCTTTCAGTTTTATTCTTCTTTCTCAAGATTGTTTTGGCTATTTGGGATCTCTTGTGGTTCCATATCAATTTTAGGATTGTTTTTCTATTTCTGCAAAAAATGCCATTTGGCTTTTGATAGGGATAGCATTGAATCTGTAGCTCACTTTGGGTAGTACAGAAATTTTGACAATATATTAAGTCTTCTAATCCATGAGCATAAGATATCTTTCCAATTACTTATTTCTTTAATTTCTTTCATTAGTGTGTTGTGGTTTTCAGGTACAGATCTTTTGCCTCAACTCATGCCCAGGTTGAGTTTATTCCTAAGTATTTCATTCTTTTTGATGCTGTTGTAAATGAGATTGTTTTCTTGATTTCCTTTTCAGATGCTTGTTGTTAGTGTATAGAAATAAACCTGATTTGTATGTTAATTTTGTATTCTGCAACTTTGCTGAATTCATTTATTAGTTCTTTTTTTTTTTAAGATTTTATTTTTTCTTTTGTCTTCCCAAAACCCCTCCGTACGTAGTTGTATATTTTTTTAATTGTGGGTCCTTGCAGTTGTGGCATGTGGGATGCCACCTCTGCATGACTTGATGAGTGGTGCCATGTCCATGCCCAGGATCCGAGCTGGCGAAACCCTGGGCCACCGAAGCAGAGCGTGCAAACTTAACCACTCGGCCACGGGGCCGGCCCTATCATTTACTAGTTCTAACAGGTTTTTTTTGTGTGTGGAAACTTTGGAGTTTTCTCCCCACAAGATCATATCATCTGCAAACAGAGGTAATTTTACTTCTTCCTTTCTGATTGGGATGCCTTTTCTTTCTTTTTCTTGTCTAATCCCTCTGGCTGGGACTTCAGTACTATATTGAATGGAAGTGGTGAGAGTGGTCGTCTTTGCCTTCTTCTGATTTGGAGGAAAAGCTTTCAGTTTTCCACCATTGAGTATGATGTTAGCTGTGGGCTTTTTATGTATGGCCTTTATTATGTTGAGTTAATTTCCTTCTATTCCTAGTTTTTTGAGTGTTTTATCATGAAAGAGTGTCAAATTTTGCTAAATGCCTTTTTGGCGTCTATTGAGATGATCATGTCATTTTTATCCTTGATTCTGTTAATGTAGTGTTATCACATTGGTTCATTTACATCTGTTGAACCACCCTTGCATCCCAGGCGTGAATGCCATTTGGTCATGGTGTACGGTCCTTGTAGTGTACTCTTGAATTCAGTTTGCTGGTATTTTGTTGAGAATTTTTACATGTAAGTTCATCAGGGATATTAACCTGTAGTTTTCTTTTCTTGTGGTGTCTTTTTCTGGCTTTGATATCAGGGTAATGCTGATGTTATAAAATGAATTTGGAAATTTTCTGTCTTCTCATTTTGGAAGAATTTAAGAAGGAAAAGTTTGATACAATTCGCCAGTGAAGCCGTCTGGTACTGGGGTTTTCTTTGTTGGGAGGTTTTTGATTACTGGTTTAATCTTATTTATTATTGGTTTGTTCAAGCTTTTTATTTTTTCTTGATTCAGTCTTGGTGGGTTGTATGTTTGTAGGAATTTATCCATTTTTTTTCAGGTTATCCAATTTGTTGGCGTAGAATTGTTCGTAGTAATCTCTTATAACCCTTTTTATTTCTGTGACATTAGTTGTAATGTCTCCTCTTTCACTTCTCATTTTGAGTCTTCTCTCTTTTTTTCTCAAAATTAATCTAGCTAAAGGTTTGTCAATTTTTTGATGCTTTGGAAAAACCAACTGTTAGTTTCATTGATTTTTTTTCTATTCTCTGTTTTGTATATTTCTGCTCTAATCTGTATTATTTTCTTCCTTGTGCTAACTGTAGTCTTAATTATTCTTTTTCTAGTTCCTTGAGGTATAAAGTTAGGTTATTTATTTGAAATCTTTCCTCTTTTTTAATTTAGGCATTTACCATAATAAACTTCCCTTTTAGTACTGTTTTTGCTGTACCCTGTAAGTTTTAGTATGTTGTGCTTTTGTGATTTCTTCTTGGACTTGTTAGTTGTTGAAGAGTGTTGTTTAAGAGCCACATATTTACAAACTTTTCGGTTTTCCTTCTGCTATTGGTTTCTAGCTTCGTTGAAGCTAGAAAAGATACTTGGTACCATTTCAGTCTTCTTAAATTGGTTGAGACTTGTTTTATGACCAAACATCAGTTTTGGAGTATGTTCTGTGTGCACTTGAGAAGAATGTCCATGCTGCTGTTGTCGAGTGGGGTGGTTCTGTCTGTCTGTTAGGTCCATTTGATCTAAATAGCATTGTTCCAGTCCTCTGTTTGCTTATTGATCTCAATGTTCTGATGCTCTCTCCATTATTAAAAGTGGGGTTTGAAATCTCCTATTATTGTGTTGCTATCATTTCTGTCTTCAGTTCTGTCAATGTTTGTTTCATATATTTGAGTGCTCTCATGTTGTGGCATATATATGTATAATTGTTAGATGTTCCTGGTGAATTGACCCTTTATCATTGTATAGTGTCCTCCTTCATCTCTTGTTCCAGTTTGTGACCTAAAGTCTGCTTGTCTGCCAGAAGCACGCCTGCGCGTGTTCTATTTTGTTTATCATTTGCATGGAGTATCTTTTTCCTCCTTGCACTTGAACCTGTGTGTGTCCTTCAATCTGAATGAGATTCACTAGACAGCATGCATTGGATCTTCTTTTTTTAAATCTATTCAGCCACTTTGTGTCTTTTTATTGAGTTTAATCCATTTACATTTAAGGTAATTACTGATAGGGAAGGACTTACTATTGCTATTTTCTCATTGTTTTCTGTCTGTCTTGTTGCTTTTCTGTCCCTATTTTTTGTGTTTCATTGAATTTTTTGTAGTAATGTGCTTTTATTCCTTTCTCATTTTCTTTTGTGTATCTTTTATAGGTATTTTCTTAGTAGTTACCTTGGGGCTTATATAAAATATCTTCAAATTGTAACAGTCTATTTTAAGCTGATGACAGCTTAACTTCAAATTGTGTGCAAAGCTCTTTTCTTTTATTTCAACTCCCATACTTTATGTTCTTGATGTCACAAATAACATCTTTTTATATTGTGTATCCATTAACATATTTTCATACTTATAATTTTTTTGACTTCTCTACCAGAACTAAAAGTGGTTTACATACCACTGTTACAGTATTACAGTATTCTGTGTTTGTCTATAAATTTACCTTTACCAGAAACTTTGTACGTTAATATCCTTTTGTGTTTCTATCTAGTGTCCTTTTGTTTCAACTTCAAAGACTCTCGAGCATTTCTTGTAAGGAAGGTCTAGTAGTGATGAACTCTTTCAGCTTTTGATTACCTGGGAAAGTATTTTTGAAGGATCGTTTGGCCAGGTATCATATTCTTGGTTGGCAGTTTTTGTCTTTCAGCACTTTGAACATATCATCCCACTGCCTTTTGGCCTGCAAGGTTTTTGCTGAGAAATGCAGTTCATAGTCTTCTGTGGGCTCCCTTGCAGGTGATGAGTTACCTTTCTCTTGCTGCTTTCAACATTCTCTATTTCTGTTTGACTTTTGAAAATTTGATTATAATGTGTCTCAGTGTAGATTTCTTTTGGTTTGTCCTAGTTGAATCTGGATATCCATTTCCTTTTCCAGATTTGGGAAGTTTTTAGCCACTATTTTTTCAAATAAGTTTTCTTCCTATTTCTCCCTCTCTTCTCCTTCTGGGACTCCCATAATGTGTTTAGTGGGCCATTTGGTGGATACCATATGTCCCTTAGGCTTTCTTCACTCTTTTTCATTCTTTTTTCTTTTTGCTCCTGGATAATTACCTGGATAATTTCAGAAGACATGTTTTTGAATTTGCCAGTTCTTCTGCTTCATCCAGACTGCTGTTGAGCCCTTCAAGTTAATTTTTCAATTCAGTTATTGTATTTTCAAGCTCCAGTTTGTAAAAATATATTCTCTCTCTTTGTTAATATTCTTATTTTGTTCCTGTATCATTGTACTGAGGTTATTGCGCATCTCTCTGATAGGTATTTTGAATTCTTTGTCAGATAATTGATAGGTCTCTTTTTCTTTAAGATCAGTTTCTGGAGATTTTATTCTTCTGATTGAACCATATTTCCCTGTTTCTTTGTTTGCCTTGTAAGTTTGTGTTGGGATCTGCACATATGAGAAACAGCCATCCCTCCTGTCTTACAAGACTGCCTTCATGTAGGGAATAACCTTCACCAGTCAGCCCAGCTAGAGATTTTGGGGGTCTTTCAAACTTTTTCTGTGGATGTAACTTCTCTGGATTTGTATGTGTAAATCTCCAATTAGAGAGACTTTTAGGTTTCTTTTTCAGGAGTTTATAATCTCCTGCTCCCTCTGGAGCCTGTTTCCAATATTGCAGGTTTTCAGGAGCTACCACAAGCCTCCTTGGTCTCTTTTGTTCTCAGCACCACCTAGGCTTCTAGATTATGCAAGCTCCCATAGGGCTCTGAGTCAGGCAAGACAGAAACCAGTTCCAGGGGCCATTCCTTGAAGAACCAGAATGTTGGATGCACACTCCGCTCTTCTCTTCCCCGCTGAGGGAGAGGCTGCTGAGCTTTATCATCTTCTGTCTGCTGTATGTGCGTCCTGTAGAGCAGCAGCAAGCTGCCCAACTCTTTTTTGTTCTCAGTAGCCCTCAGACATTTAGAGTCTTCAAGATGGGCAAGAAACAAACAAGTCCTTGGGCAGACCCTTAAAATGCCAGAACATTGGACACACACTCCAACTTTTTCCCTCCCCAGAGAAAAGCCAACAGTTAGCGGATTTCTCCCACTCACTCTATGCTGAGCTGGGAGGAGGGACTATGCTGAGTGAGTGCATGCCAAACCATACCATCATCTTTGTTCTCTGACCTGGTGCCCTTTACTGTCCACGCATGTGCACACATACACTCTCCTTTTGTTACAGCTATATTGAACTACTTGTAGTTTCCCAATATTAATTGTATAGTGGGCTCTTGTATCCTTTGGCTCTCTCTGGTCTCTTTTGCTCTCCTATGCCAGAATATCTTCCCTTGCTTGTCTCTTCCTCATACTTTCTTCCTGTCCCAACTCATCTTGTACCTCTCTATTGACAAATCATCTCTCTCTTTTGGTCCCCATCCCAAACTTACCATTGTTTTTCTTTGAACGCCACTGTACCCACTGCATACTTGGTATCATTTTACCTGTAACACTTTGTTGTACTTATTCCCAATACCAAGGTTTCCCCTATCTTTGTAAGTTCTTACTGCATCATGGCTTATTTGAATTTTAGTAGCACACATATTTAGACATTTTAATCAAATATCTGTTTTTAAATAAATGGTCAGCTTGTGGAAATTGTTTAGCTTTGTACAAGTAGTTTGTAGACTTTAAAAAATGAATTTACTTGCTTCATAGGGGTCTCCATTTTGTTTTCGAAACTGGCTACATTTTCTAACATTACATAGGAATTAAACAATTGGATGCCTTCTTTCACTTAGTAAGATAATTTGGTCCAATGTATACATATATATCTACAAAGGAGTATTATCATATATATATGATATATTGTTATATTATTGTATTTTATTATATAGTAATGTTAATATAGTAATAAATAATATTCTTAGGTATATATAATATATGCCAATGTAGGTTGATTATGGTGAATTAGGTAATTTAGGTCAGTAGTCTAAGCACTACTAGAAAAGCTGGAAAAAATGTTTAAAAACAAAAAAGACCACCCTAGGAGTGCCTGCTAATTCTGGAAGACCTGTCTGTGATGGGGAGATTGGAGTATCTGTCAGCTCTGGTGGTCGTATTCTGGAATCCAGGACCTGCCAAAGAGCAGGACAATAGATCACTACACGTGAGGTTGGCCCTCTAAAGGATTATACTCTAGAAGAAAGGTGAACTATATACAGATTTACCTTTTAAGATTTGAAGTCTAGCTTTAGATTATTTCAGGCCTTAAGTTTGGTTAACATGATCCCCTTTTGCTAGTCTCCTAGGAGCCTGTCAAAAGCAAATATAAACTGTAAAAGAAGATTTTATCCTCCTAGCCCTCAAACTCTCTCTTACTTTTTCATGCACATTGTTTAGTACTCATTAAAAATCAACAAGTACACAAAGATTCAATCCAGTGTGGCCAGAACCACAGAGCCATAAAGACAACAGAGCTGGCTTCATGGAGGTCCCAGATGATGGAGTTGTCAGACAGAGATGAAAAGGGCTGTGTGTTAGTATGTTCAAGGACATAAAAGTTCAGGCTGGGAACTTGATCAGAGTGCTAGAAATTATAAAAATGAATAAATTTGGAATTGTAAATTTGAAAAATAAAATATTTAAAATTTGAGTGCTAGTGAATGGTTTTAACAGTAAATTAGGCCAGTATTAGGGAAAATTACTCAACTCAAAGCTAGGTTATAACACAATATCCAGAATGAAACATGAAGAGAGAAAAGGGTAGAAAATAAAAATAAATAAATAAGAACATAGGAAAAAAATTAAATCTTGAAAAAAATTAAGAGGCTGGCCCCGTGGTCAACTGGTTAAGTTTGCGCTCTCTGCTTCAGCGGCCCAGGGTTTCGCCGGTTCAAATCCTGGGCGCGGACATGGTACCGCTCATCAGGCCACACTGAGGTGGCATCCCACATGCCACAACTAGAAGGACCCACAACTGAAAGATACACAACTATGTACAGGGGGGCTTTGGGAGAAAAAGAAAAGAAATAAAATCTTAAAAAACAAACAAATAAATAAATAACAGAATGTAAGACGTAGGGAATGCAGAGAGAAGGCCTTACATACACCTAATTGGAGTCTCAAGAAAGAAGAGTGAAAGAATGGGACGGAAAGTTTTTGAAGAGATAATGGCCAAAAATTTTCCAAAATGGCTAAAAATATCAAATCACATATATAAGAAGTTCTGTAAATCTTATGCAGAAAAATACAAAGAAAACCCACCTTGTCCGATTAGACTTTTGAAAACAAAGGACAATGGAAAAATCCTTACAGAAGATAGAGAAAAAAGATACTTTGCCTTCAAAGGAGCAGCAGTTAGAACAAAAGGTGCTATATCAACAGGAATAATTGACACAGAATATATGGAATAGAACGATAATTGGAGATAACGGAATGATATCTCCAAAGTGCTGAAAGAAAATAGGGCTCATGAGCAAAAATTTCTTCCAAGACTAAAAGCAAAATGAAATCAGTTTCAGTCAGAAATTGATACAGTTTGTCGCCAGCAGACCTGCAGTAAAGGAAATACTAATAGATTATTCTTTAGACAGAATAAAAATAATCCCAGATGGGAGGAGAGATGCAGGAAGAATTAAAATGGTAAATCAGTCTATAAAGCCAAATGAATATTGATCTTTTTCATAATAATAATTATATATCTTGTGGTTTAATTATATGAAGAATAAAAAACCCTGAAGTAATGCCGTAGAAATTGAGTTTGAGGAGAGCACGGAGTTAATGTCTTATGATGTCACTGCATTTTCTGGGGAGAGTTAAAAGTATCTTAGACTTTGCTAAGTTGACGATGATGTTATAATTTCAAGGATAACTGCTAAAAGGAAAGCAAGAGTATGATGACTACCAGGTTAATATGAGTGGAAACAGAATCACAAAAAATTAATTGATCCAGAATGCATTATATAAGTGGACTATGTAAAGTTACAGATGTATGGAAAAATACAGCAAAAAAAAACATGGCTGAAAAGACAACAGGAAAATTAAGATGGAATTCTGAAAAATTTAAATAAAATAGTAAAACAAAAACAGGCAGGAAAAGAGGGAAAATAAAAGAGGAGACAAATAGAAAAAAGTAAAATAGTAGACTCATGTGCAATCATATAAAAATTGCATTAAATATTAATGGATTAAACACTGTAATTAAGAAGTAGAGCATTTCAGAATTGATGAAAATACGAGCCCACTCATGCTGTCTATGAGAGATGCACTGTAAATAAAAAGACACAGCTGGGCTGGAAGTAAATGGGTTGAAAAAGATATGTCATGCAAATAATAAGCATAAGAAGGAGATTTTGCTATATTATATCAGATTTCAAAATTAAATATATTCCTAGAGAGTATGGGGATACTTTATAATGATAAAATGGTCAATTGAACCAGATGATATTACAATCATGAATATGTATGCATGCAATAACAGTGTTGAAAAGAGAAAGAGAAACAATCCCTCAACTATATGTGGAGATGTTAAAATTTGTTTCAGCAATCAATAGAGCAACTAGTCAAAAAATTAGCAAAGACATAGAATAACACTATTAATCATCTTGATATAATTGATATTTATGGAATAATACACCCAAAAGTAGCAGAATATACATTGTTTTCAAATGTACGTGGTACATCACCAGGATAGGTCATATTCTGGACCATAAAACAATTCTTAATATATTTGGGAAGATTGAAACTATACAAAATATGGTCTCTGGCCTCAGTAGGATTGATTAGAAATCAATAACAATAAGTGGACTAGAAAAACTCAGAACTATTTGGAAATTAAACAACATGTCTCTTAATAATCAAATGGTCAAAACCAAAATTCACAAGGGCCATTAGAAGATGATTTTAAATGAATGATAATGAAAAAAAGCATATCAAAATTTGTGGGATATAGCTAAATGAGTGCTTAGAGGGAAATTTGTTGCCTTAAATGCCTATATTTGAAAAGAAGAAAGGTCTTAAGTCATAACCTAGGCTTCCTACTTAAGAAACAGGAAAAGTAGAGGAAATTAAAGTAAACAGAAAGAAGGAAACAATAGAGATTAGAAATCATTGAAATAGAAAACAGAAAAATAGTAGAGAAAAATCAATAAACCAAAGCTAGTTCTTTGAGAAAAAAGAAGTTAATAGAATTAGAAAACATCTTGGAAGATTGTTAGAGAAAAACGAAAGAGGAAAGACACAGATTACCAATACTGACCCTAGAAAACCTGAAGAGCCCAGTATCAATGAACAGAACTGAGTTAGTAATTTAAAAACCTTTCTTTAAAGAAAACTCCAGGTCCAGATGGCTTCAGTGGTGAATTCTGTCAAACATTTAAAAAACAGATATTACTAAACCTACATGTTTATTTCAGAAAATAATGGAGGAGAGAACACTTCCCAACTCATTTTGTAAGGCCACTGTCACCCTTATTCCAGAAATTGGGCAAAACTGTCATGAAATGAGACAGCTATAGGCCAATATGCTTGTGAATATAGATGCAAAATTTCTTAACAAAATTTTGACAAATGAAATTCAAAAACACGTAAAAGGGATAATGCATCATGACCAAATGGAGTCTATCCCAAAAGTTCAGTTGCTTTAACATCTGAAAATCGTTCAACTAAATTCACTCTATTAATAGGAGAAAGGAGAAAAACTACATGATCATTTCAACAGATGCAGAAAAAGCGTTTGACAAATTCAACACCCTTTCATAACAAAAAAACTCAACTGACTAGAAATAGAAAGGAACTTACTCAGCTTGATTAAGGGTATCTATGAAAAGCTACCGCTTACATATACTCAAATCTGAAAGGCTCAATACCTAATAAGATCTGGAACAAAGAACGTCTGCTCTCATCACTTGTGTTTAGGTGATTGGTCTGATCTAGGGCATTGTAAGGCAAGGAAAAGGAGTAAACCGCAGACAGATTGTAGAGGAAGAAGTAAAACTGCTCGTATTGTAGACAGCATGGTTGCATACGTAGGAAACCCAGAAAAATAAAAGCTTCCAGAACTAATAAGTGAATTTAGTAAGGCAGCAGGATACAAGGTCACCACACACAAAGCAACTATATTTCTAAATACTAGCGAGAAAAATTAGAAATTTAAAATTTAAAGCCTCCACAATAGCATAAAATAATACTTAGGAATATATTCAATTAAAGATGCACAGGACTGTTCCAGAGAAAGTTACAGAACATTGCATTGGGAAATTAAAGACGTAGGTAAATGGAGAGCCAGACTGTGCTCGTGGATTGGAATACTTAATTTATGAAGACGACAGTTCCCCCAAATTGATCTATCGAGTTCCTGTAATTCTACTCCAAATTCAGGCTTTGTCTTAAGAAATCAGCAAGCTGACTTTAAAGTTTATATGGAAATAAATGATTCTTGATCGGATAGCACAGCTGTCAAAAAATAAGAGCTTGATACTCATGCTCCTAAGACTTATTGTTTAAGCTACAAACTTCATGCCTATCGTTTTTGTTTTTTTTTTTTTTTTTCAAAAAGAACTTATCTAGGATCTGGAAACAGTGAAAGGTTTTGGCTTTGAAAACCTTTTCTTAGAATTTCTGTTGGACCACAGTAAAGTTCTTGAGTATGTCAATGATGGGCTTACAATGGCTAAACAAAAGATTTAAAAAAGTGCAGTAAACTTATGGGGATCAATTTACTTCATAGGTAAGATGTGTACAGACAATTAAAATTTAACTATACATTTAAAGGATTTTAACTGAATTTTCTTGTAATTCTCGTCTTCTTTTTTTTCTTTAACATATATCCAAATAAATGGTGTTACAGACTTTAGGTCTGTAATATAGAACGCTTATAGGATTAATTTCATCTTGGAGTAAGAATGGGAGATATATTTATGTGTATGTGTGCGTATTATCCTGGAATAGAGTTTATTTGTGTTGATTTCATAGTTTATAAAAGGGAAATATTTGAGTCGTTTACCAACCTCTGTTAATGGGAAATTTTACTTGTTTTATAGGGAAGAATGGACAGAAGCTATCCAGGCTGTAGCAGACAGACTTCAGAGGCAAGAAGAGGAGAGAATGAATTGTAGTCCAACTTCACAGATAGATAATATAGGGGAGGAAGAGATGGATGCTTCCACAACCCATCATAAAAGGAAGGTGGGAAATAGTAACTTATTCCTCTACTTAGCACACTTATGTTTATGGAAGAAATATAATAAAACTGCCATTTGCACAGATTGTTAGCTGATTATCTTATGATATGAACAATATGGGTGTGGTGGTTTTTATTCCAGTGAATCTGAAATACCTGTTGTTGTTTAAAACCAAGTAATTAGAGCATCATCTCAGTGGTCAGCGGTTAGCGCTGAATGCTGATAGGGCTCGTTAGGAAGTTATGGCTGATGTGCCACCAAACTACTTTATAATTTGTGTTTTTCCCTATTCTTGTTGATACCATTTTAGAAGTTTGGAAATAAAATGCTTTCCCTAATGATTTGGTTCTTTTCCATTTGGCATTCTGTGTGCTCCTGAAAGCAGAAGCAGAAATGGCTCTGGTGTACTTCCTGCTTGGTGCCTCACCTCACTAATGTCAGCAGGAAAGTGAGCAGTCTTGGAAATCATAGCTTTTTATTTTAATGGCTGCTCCTGAGCCAATGAGGGAAATAGCTTTTCCCTTCCCTCAGTGCTCCAGAATAATAAGTGCCAATTTATATGTTTGTGGGAAGTGTAAGTTATCTTTTTCATTGCTAGAGAAAATTGAAAAGCAATTTCCTTATGTAAAAAATGGTATTAAAAGATTAAAGGATATAGGTGTTCAAAATAGAGGAGCATGCCATCTTTCATGTGAGAATGTATTTGTTATAATAGATTGTAAATTAATCCACAGGTAGGGAAACACTAATTTTTAAGGTGATTATCCATGTAATTTGGTATTAGCGCAGTAATTAAGAACTCTTTGGAGGTAGACTGCCTGAGTTCAAATCCTCCTTCTTCCACCTGTTCACTGTGTGAACTTGGTGAAGTTACACAGTCACAACTTAGAATTGGTTAATTATCATTTTCTCATCTGAAATTTCTGTTCTAATTAGAATTATACTCTATGCTTGACCTTGGCCAAAGTCTGAGAACCCTTTGTGTCTTCCTTGAAGACATATCCTCTATTTATTAGTTGAACTGAATCCCTATTTTTTCTGAGTCACTCCCCCTTGTTCCTCAGTCAGTGCAAAGAGAATAACAATCTAGCTTTACCCACCTACTCGGAGATAAGAAAACTTCTTTTGCATGTGTATGTGCAATGTACACAATTAACTTGAAATTTGACTATGCTTATAAATTTAAAATCAGATCCTAGTTAATCTCTTCCTTTGAATTATAAATCTACTACACCATTTAGTAAGACACTATACCAGCTATACCCTGTTTAATTCTGTGGAATTCCTAAAATTCTGCTTAATAACAAAGAATAATAATAAGATGCTATTGAGGCAGTTAGAGGTTGAGAGTGAGGTGTTTATACCACCCTAACTAGAAATATTGTTACAGATGGATGGAAGAATTTTGGAAATGAATATGTAAATTTACCAGAAGAACTTTCAGTGAAGAGAGACAAACATTTTGAAAGATGTAAAAATGGAAAAGTATGGAGGATTTTACATTTTCTGTTAAGGCTGTTTATAAATGATTATAAAAACGTAATACATTTCCTCTTTTCATAATTACCAGTGTGGAATATCTTAGAATTTACCATCTTCACTAATTGTCACTTGTGAACATTTATTATCTGCTGGTTTTGTGCTAGGCTCTGAGCAGTGCTTTTATATATACTATCATTTAATCCTCACAAGAATCGTCTGAGGTAGGTACTCTTATCACCCCATTTTACAGTTGAGTTATCTGACATTCAGAGAAGTTAAATATCTTGTTCAAGCCTGTGAGGACTTTTAATTATACACTGAACAACTTCAGCCTGCAACTTACTTCTTTTTGTTGATTCATGTATCTTAAGCCTCTAATAATCTCTATAATTGTTATATTCATAACCAAGTTATATTGGAAACAAAATTATGATTGTACTCTATTTCTTAAAATATGTTGTCAAACTGTTGCACTTACACGGTGTTTGGCTATTAGTTAATCCCATTTTATATTAGAGCACTCTCGGAAGAATCTCATTATTACAGAATAGTGATAGAAAGTGAGGTCCTTGGAGTCTGCTGCCTGGATTCGAGTTCTGGCTCCACCGTGTGTGTAATTGTGGGGAAAGTGTCTTCCTCTATAAAAGGGAGATTAATTCATGTCGTTGTGAGGATTCAAATGAGGGAATATGTGTAAAGTGCTTATATACTAAGTGCTCAGTGAATATTAGCTATTGTTGGACTTCATCCATACAAAGGTAATTAAACATACGTATATTTTTAAAGCGGATTCTTGTAGAATTCTCCCACTGAAACTGAGTCTCCAAACAGAAAAGTTAGTAGAGTCAGAGAAATGTTAAATTTTGAGGTATTCATCGTCTTATTTGGCTTCTATCTGATGAAAGTTAAGGCTATCATATTTTTTTAAACCTCCTTGTTCCTAAGTATTGCACTCCTTAAAATATATAATATTTTATATTATTTTTATTTTTTATATTTTATAATTATTATGTAATATTTTATAATTATATATTGCTTTTCCTATGAAAATGTCATAAAGCAATTTATAAATTCTTTTCTAATTTTTATCCTCAAGAATTCAGTTTCAGTTTATATGATATTTAGTGTTAGGACACAGCGGGTATCATTTTACAGTGCTTTTAGATATAAAATGAGAAAGGTCCTGTGAAAATGAAGTTTTGAGGAATAAAAGGACATTATGACCTAGTTATGAGGAGAATGTCTCTTAGTTCTTTATTGCCATGCAATAAAATACTCCGGGTTATTTTTTATTTATTTATTTTTTAAATTTTTCTCCCCAAAGCCCCCTGTTACATAGCTGTATATTTTAGTTGTAGGTCCATCTAGTTGTGCTATGTGGGACGCCGCTTCAACGTGGCCTGACAAGTGGTGCCATGTCCACACCCAGGATCCGAACCCTGGGCCGCCGAGGTGAAGCGTGCGAACTTAACCGCTTGGCCACGGGGCCAGCCCCTAAACTACTGCAGTTTAATGTCTTAAAGCAGTACTAGTATGTTATTTCTCATGATTTTGGGGGTTGCCTGGGCAGTTCTGCTCAGCTCACATGGATCTCAGGCAGCTGCATCTCCCAGGGCCAATTCTTGCTTCTCCTCCCTGTGGTCCCTGTCTGCAGTGCTGTCTCATCGTCCAGGGCCTCTGAGCGGATAGCCCGGACTCCCCTCCTTCCTGTGGTCCCTGTCTGCAGTGCTGTCTCATCGTCCAGGGCCTCCGAGTGGATATCCCGGACTCCCCTCCTCCCAGTGGTTCCTGTCTGCAATGCTGTCTCATCTTCCAGGGCCTCTGAGCAGATAGCCTGGACTCCCCTCCTCCCTGTGATCCCTGTCTGCAGTGCTGTCTCATCCTCCAGGGCCTCTGTCTAGCGGATAGCCCAGGCTCCCCTCCTCCCTGTGGTCCCTGTCTGCAGTGCTGTCTCATTGTCCAGGACCTCTGTCTAGCGGATAGCCCAGACTCCCCTCCTCCCTGTGGTCCCTGTCTGCAGTGCTGTCTCATCGTCCAGGGCCTCTGAGCGTATAGCCTGGACTCCTTACAGCATGAGAACTGGATTTCAGAATGACTTTTCCGAGAGGGAGAAAGTGTAAGCTGACAGGCTTAAAGGCGAGGTCTGGAAGTGGCACAGTCCCTTTGATCGTAGTCTGTGTTCGAGGCCGGATGCAAGGCCAGTCCAGGGAGAAGGAAAGGTGACTCCCTCTCGTCCTGGGAAGTGGCATGTGCGCACAGGGGATTGGTGGCGGCCATCTTTGGGGACTACCTCACACAAAGAGCTTTGTTGTTAGAGAGTGTTCTTTGATTCTTAAAAATCTACTAATCAAAATGGAATTACTTAATATTACCTCTTATTTGTTCAAATGACTCTCACTTTAACTATATTCTGTACATGTAGTGCTACATGTTTGATTTTTAGTTGAATCAATGTGTACTTTGTTATTTCCTCTGATATCTTTTGCTGCTTTTTATTAGAACTAGAGACATTATTGAAGGGTTAAGACATTAATGTATAACTTGACATTTGGAAAAATTATCAAAATCATAGGTAGCAAATAATGTTGATAACGAACGTAAGCATTCATTCATGAAATCTTTAGAATTTTATGTATATCTACATGACAGATATTGGTCTGTAGTTTTCTTGTGATATTTTTGTCTGGTTTTGGTATCAGAGTAATGATGGCCTCATAGAATGAATTGGGAAGTATTCTCTCCTTTTCAGTTTTCTGTAGGAGTTTTTATAGAATCGGTATCATTTCTTCCTTAAATGTTTGTAGTCTTCACCAGTGAAACCATCTGGTCCTGGAGTTTTCTTTATTGAAAGGTTTTTGACCATGAATTGAATTTTCTCAACAGATATAGGACTATTCAGGTTAAATGTTTCTTTCTGAATGAGGCTTGACAGTTTGAGACTTTCAAAGAGTTTTGTTCATCTCATGTACATTGTCGATTATCGAAATAAAGTGGTATATAGTATTCCTTGTGGTCTTTTTAATAGCTGTACAATCTGTAGTGATGTCACCTCTCTCATTCCTGATATTGGTAATGTGCATCTTCTGTCTTTATTTTCCTAACCAGTCTGGCTAGAAGCTTATCAGTTTTATTGATCTTCTCAACTTTTCTCTACTGTTTTTCTTTCTTTTAAAAATTTAATTGATTTCTGCTCTGATCTTTATTGTTTCCTTTATCCTAATTCTTTGGATTTAATGTCCTCTTTTTCTGGTTTCTTAAGGTGGAAGCTAAGGTCATTGATTTGAGACATTTACTTCAGATGAGTGATAAACAGAAAAAAATAGTTATAAAAGCGCACGAACATGTTTAATAACTTTTGAATGTCTACAGACCCAGAGACTTAGCTTGTTGTTCATAACCCCCCTTAAACTGACTTTAAATGTAAGATGCTAAAGTGAGCATACCCAGTTGTCTCCCCTTCCATTTAAAGCCCATTAAAATGACAGTAGAGAAATGTTTAAGAGGGACAAGTTCACAAAAAGGAAAAGCTGGCTAGAGGAAGAGTATTAGTAGATGAGCAATATCAAAATTTTGGAAGCTTGTGGAAGAATGTTCACAAATAAAGCAGAGCAGGAGCGCATTCACAGAGGGGGCTGTAGAGAGCAAGCAGCAGGTCTGCTTGGCAAAATCCTGGGACTCACCTGACACAGAAATGGGGATAAGAAATGACACTGAGAACAGGCAGATTGGTTAAAGGCACTCTTAGAGCTCCCTGACGTCCTGTTTTGAATTGCGCTGATTGCTTTCTCAGAAGTCGTACTATTTTCTTTCTTAGAGTTCTTTTCACTGACCTCTAGGATTATTTTCATCATTTCGTATACACGTCTTTTACAAAACTTCTAGGATTCTATCCTTATTTTGCTGGAGTACGTTCTCAAATAGTTTCTTCAAAAGTACTGCTCCCTTTGGTGTATTTGGAAATGTTTAAGGGGGACCTTTTTGATTTTCACATTGGCTGGGTATGGTGGCACTACTAAATCCTTAAAAACTTGCGTCTTTGAAAGTGAGTGAAAATAATTTTATTTTCCCTTTGCCCTTCTACTTGACTGATAGTTTGACTAGTTGAGGAATTCTAGGTTCACAGTTCTCCAGTATCTGAGAATTGCTTAAATTATTTCCGGCGTCCATGATTGCTGATGAGACAGTAATGCCGGTCCAATGGTAATTCATTTAAGGGTGCTTAGAAATTGGGAAAATTTACTTTTGAGTGAATCTTGCATATATGTTTACAAATAAATTACATCAAATGTTTCATATTGTATTTTTTGATTTGTATTTTTCAGACAATGAATGACTTTGACTATTTGAAACTACTAGGTAAAGGCACTTTTGGGAAAGTTATTTTGGTTCGAGAGAAGGCAAGTGGGAAATATTATGCTATGAAGATTCTGAAGAAAGAAGTTATTATTGCAAAGGTAATTAGTTACTAGAGTTGATTACTAAACTTTTGTTTGCATTGTATGCATGTGTGTGTGCTCATGCATGCACATGACTAAAGTGCAGAAATTTGATTAAATAACCAAAATGTTGATTGTAGCCTACTGCTACAGTAATCTGTATATTAATATTTATTTATAATGTTAAATCTTTCAAAAGTTTGTAATATTATCTGAATTTTATATACTGAAGCTCTTTTGAGGAGATAGAAGTATCCTATGTGTGTTTGGGAGAATGTTTTCACTATTTATTTGTGACCTATATCACTGATTACTCTAGTGTTGCTTTTTCATATTTTCCCCCAACATTCTGAATTTCTTATTAATAAATGAGAGTGATTCAAATAGTGTAGATGATTTGTAACCATAAATTATCCAGCTTGTATGACGTTGCATGGAAGAGCATTTTAATAGATTGGAAAATACTGGAATAATGAAACTAAAAGAAATGATACTTTGAAATTCTTTCAGGAGGCCTTAATCCCCTCCCCGATAACTTTAATCAGCTTAGACGTATACAGATAATTAACATGGTGATGAAGGGTGTTCTTTTTTGTGGGGTCTGGGGCGAGGGGGAGGTTGGCCCTGAGCCAACATCTGTTGCTAATCTTTCTCTTTTTGCTTGAGGAAGATTGGCCCTGAGCTAGCATCCATGCCACTCTTCCTCTAGTTTATATGTGGAACGCCGCCACAGCATGGCTTGATGAGTGGTATATAGGTCTGTACCCAGAATCCAAACCTGTGAACCCCAGGCCACTGAAGCCGAGCATGTGACCCTAACCACTACACCACCAGGCTGGCCCTCACTGTTCTGAATTGAATCCTAGTTCCCTCAATAGACAAATTTGATATACTTTACAAAGTTGCCCATGTTTTCTGTCTTGCTTAATTCAACAAATGGCATATAGTACTGTTGTTAACCTTCAGTTATTTGCGTGTATTGTTTCCTCATGTGGAGTATATTGCTCCACACACATTGTGAAGCTGTGCTACCCCCATCTTTGCACATTTGTTTCACTCTCAACTTCTTCACAAGTCAGTGTCTGGTGTTCGAGAGAACATTGCCCTTGGAGGCATGTTAGGCCTGGGCTCATATCCCAGCTTTGCATCTTCCACCTAATGACCTTTAACAGCCAGTTTTTTGGGGAGTACTGCTCCCTTAGGCACATTTGAAAGTGTTTGTGGGGGGCACATTTGCTTATCCCAATGACTCAGGGGGAAGGAAACTATTGCCAGGTACCAGGTAGAGGCCAGGCGTGCTGAATAGCCTGCACCTGTTGAACAGCCCAGCAGAGCCTTTGTGTTTGCAGATGGAAAATTTAATTTGTAAAAAGAATTCCTGGGGGCCGGCCCAGTGGCGCAGCAGTTGAGTTCTCACGTTCCGCTTGGCGGCCCAGGGTTCACCGGATCGGATCCCGGGTACAGACATGGCACTGCTTGGCACACTATGCTGTGGTAGGCATCCCACATCTAAAGTAAAGGAAGATGGGCATGGATGTTAGCTCAGGGCCAGTCTTCCTCAGCAAAAAGAGGAGGATTGGCAGCAGATGTTAGCTCAGGGCTAATCTTCCTAAAAAAAAAAAAAATTCCTGCACAAGAATATTATGAGGATTAGGATATTAAAAGTATTTTGCATAGTACTTGCCACTTATTATTAATTAAACTGATATTTTCTGGGAGGTAGTATAGTGTAGTAGACTCTGCCACTTACTAAAATATCCCTAACTTAATTACTCAGCTTTTTATGCCTTTGTTTTGTCATCTGCAAAATGGGGATAATCATAGTCCCCATCTCATAAGCTTGTTCTCAGGGTTAAATGAATGAATAAATAAATGTAGTAGCATTTGCCATCATTGTAAAATAAATTTAATTGCATTATTATTAAATAAAATTGAATTAAAATAGTGTTAAATGAAAATAAATATATATTCTTATAAATATTTGCTACTATTATTATTACCTACTATGTGTCAAGCATCAGGAAATATTTTCATTCTCTTTTTCCGTTTATCCCTTAGCCTCACTTGGATCCTGTCTTATCTCACTAATTAGTTATGCTTTTCTCAATGACTGTGCAGAACTGGGTATATTTTACAATGGATAGAATATCCTGATGGATGTAGTTCCTTGCTGCTTTCCCCGACAAGTCCATTTATCAGTTTCTTGAAAGAAAACAGCCTTATTCACAGCAAAATGATTAGCAGTATGACGTTTCAGAGTCTGACAACACCGAGAGTTTGAATCCTAATGTGCCCTTGTAAGAGCATCATATCAAAGAGTAAATGATGTCCGTATGTCTTATCGCTCTTGTCGTTAATCTTGATTACTTGAGTGAAGTGTTGTTTCCCAGGTTTCTCCACTGTACACTTACTATTTTTCTCTTTATAATTAATAAATATTTTAGATGAAATACTCTGAGACGACGCAAATATCCCTCTTCTTCTTCCTGCTAATTTTGACATCCGCCGGTGGATCTTGTCCACATAAGTTATTACTGTGGTGTTGTAATTATTTTCTATTCCCTCATCCTTTATGCATTTATTCTAAGTCAGTCTAACTAAAAGTTTGTCTATTTTTCGAAGAACCAACTTTTGGTTTCGTTGATTTCTCTGTTTTCTATTCTCTATTTTATTTATCTCTGCTCTAGCCTTCTGTCCCCTTCCTTCTGCTGGCTTTAGGGTTAGTTTGTTCTTTTTCTAGTTCCTTAAGTTATTAAGTTAGACTTTGGATTTGAGATCTTTCTTCTTTTTTAACGGAAATGTTTAGGGCTGTAATTTCCCCCTTAGCACTGCTTTCACTGCATCCCATAAATTTTGGTATGTTGTATTTTTGTTATCATTTATCTGTCAGTATTTTATAATTTAATTTCCCTTGTGATTTCTTCTGTGACCCATTGGTGGTTTAAAAGTGTGTTGCTTAGTTTCCACAAATTTGTGAATTTTCCCGTTTTCTTCTGCTTCTGCTCTCTAACTTCATCCCATTGTGGTTGGAGAAGACACTTGATAGGATGTCCATCTTTTAAATCTATTGTGACTTAATTTGTGGCCAGCACATGGTGTATCATAGAGAATGTTCCATGTGCATTTGAGAAGAATGTCATCTGTCTTGTTGGGTAGAGTGTACTGTGTGTCAGCTCCAGTTGGTTTATTGTGTTGTCCTCTGTTTGCTTACTTACCTTCTGTCTGTACTGAGAGTAGGATATTGAAGTCTCCAACTGTTGTTGTAGAACTATTTCTCCCTTTAATTCTGTCTAATTTTGCTTCACATATTTTGATGGTCCTATATTTAGATTTATTAGCTATATAAATGTTTGTAGTTGTTATTTCTTCTTGCTATATTGAACCTTTTATTAATATATAATGTGCTTTTTCACCTCTGGGAACCTTTTTTAAACAAATTTTGTCTGATAATGGTACATTCACCCCTACTGTGTCTTGGTTATTATTTGTGTGGGATATATTTATCCATCCTTTCACTTTCAACATATTTGTGTCTTTGGATCTAAAGTTTCTTACAGACAGCATATAGGTGGATCATTTTTTTAATCCATTCTGCCACTCTCAACCTTTTGACTGCAAAGTTTAATCCATTTAGATTTAAAGTAAACACTAACGAGGAGGGACTTCCATCACCTTGCTATTTATTTTCTGTCTGCTTTATAGTTTTTATGTCCCTCATTGTCTGCATTACTGTCTTCTTTTGTGTTTAGTTGATTTTTTGTGGTGAAATATTTTAACTTCCTTGTATATATTTTATAGCTATTTTCTTTGTGGCTGCCATAGAGATTACATTTAACATCCTAAAGTTATAACACTCTAATTTGGATATATACCACCTTAACTTTTGTAACATATAAAAACTGCTTCTCTACTGCCCCATCCCCACCCTTTTTAAGTTAAGATGTCATAAAATTACATCTTTATGCATTGTGTGTCCAAAACCACAGACTGATAAATTTTTATGTCAGCCTCTTAAGTCATGTAGGAAGAAAAAGTGGATTTACAAACCAAAGTCACAATAATGCTAGCTTTTAATATTGCCCATGTATTTCCCTTTACTGGAAATCTTTATTTCTTCATACAGTTTCAAGTTATTATCTAGTGTCTTTTCATTTCCACCTCAAGCATTTCACCCTTCAGCATTTCTTGTAGGGCAGTGTTCGTGGTAATGAACTCCCTCAACTTTTATCTGGAAATATCTTAATTTCTCCCTCACTTTTGAAAGTACAGTTTTGCCGAATATGGCATTCTTGGTTGACCATTTTTTCCTTCATCACTTTGAATATATCTCCTCTAGTGAGTTGGATGCCAAAGTTTCTGAGGGGAAAGCTGCTCATAATCTTACTGGAGATCCTTCATATGTGAAGATTTGCTTCTCTCTTGCTACTTTCAAGATTTTTTTCTTTGTCTTTAGCTTTTGACAGTTTGATTATAATGTGCTTTGGTGTGAGTGTCTGAGTTTATCCTGCTTAGAGTTCATAGAGCTTCTTGGATGTTTATATTTATGTCTTTTACCAAATTTGGTGAAGTTTCAGCCATTATTTCTTCAAATAATCTCTCTGCTGCTTTCTGTCCCTCTTCTCCTTCTGGAACTCCCATAATGCATGTGTTGGTCCATTTGACAGTGTCCCACAGGTCCCTTAGACTCTGTTCACTTTTCTTCAACTGTTTTTTTCTTAGTCACTCAGACTCTGTAATTTCTATTGTTCTGTCTTCAAGTTTGCTGATTGTTTCTTCTGCCTGCTCAAATTTGCTTTTGAATTCCTCTAGTAAATTTTTCATTTCAGTGACTGTACTTTTCAGCTCCAGTATTTCTCTTTGATTCCTTCTTATGTTTTCTGTCTCTCTCTTTTTTTTTTTAATTAATTTTTTATTGAGGAAGATTAACCCTGAGGTAACTACTGCCAATCCTCCTGTTTTTGCTGAGGAAGACTGGCCCTGAGCTAACATCGTGCCCATCTTCCTCCACTTTGTACGTGGGACACCTACCACAGCATGGCTTGCCAAGCGGTGCCATGTCCGCACCCAGGATCCAAACCAGTGAAACCCGGGCTGCTGAGAAGCGGAGTGTGCAAACTTAACCGCTGCACCACCAGGCCGGCCCCTCTCTCTTTTTCTAATATCGATGTTTTGTCATTAGATTAACCTTCCCTTCTGTCAGTCCTAAATGTCCAGTGGGTTACAGGTGCCCTGCGATTCACTGACTTGCTCACTCACTGTCTTAACTCATTCAGCAGACATCTATGGAATACCTGTTATATGCCAGGCCCTGTGCTTACCAGTAAGACTCCATCTTTGGCCTAAAAGAAAGCTCACAGTCTGGTGGGGATGACCAACTCATAAGTAGATAATTGTGGTGTATTTATATGCGAGAGTATGAGAGGAGCATGAAGGAGGGCCAGCAAAAGTAGCCAATGGATCAAGGAAGACTTCCTGGAAGAGGTGATTTGACCTTAGTCTTTTTTTGAGATGTAATTGACATATAACATTGTATTAGTTTCACGTGTACAACATAATAATTCAATATGTGTATATATTGTGAAATGGTCATCCCAATAAGTCTAGTTAAAGTCCATCACCACACATAGTTACAAAGTTTTGTCTTGTGATCAGAACTTTTAAGATTTACTCTCAAATTATACTACAGCTTTATTAGCAGCTTTCAGATTAAACTACAGTATTGTTATCTGTATTCCACATGCTGTACATTATATCCAAAAGACTTACTTATTTTGTAACTTGAAGTTTGTACCTGTTGACTGCATCACTCATGTTGCCCACCACTTGCCTCTGGCAACCACCAGTCTCTTCTCTGTATCTATGAGATTGGGTTTTTTCTTTTTCTTTTTTTTCTTAAATTCTACATATAAGTGAGTCTAACGGTATTTGTGTTTTCCTCTCTGGCTTATTTCACTTTGCATAATGCCCTCAGAGTCCATCCATGTTGTCTCAAATAGTAGGATTTCTTTCTTTTTTATGGCTAAATAATATTCCATTGTATCTATGTGTGTGTGTGTATACAGACACAAATATATGATATATATCACATATCACTTTGTTCATCCATTCATCCGTTGATGGGCACTTAGGTTGTTTTCATGTCTTGGCGGTTGTAAATAATGCTTCAGTGAACATGGGGGTGCACATATCTCTTCGAGATAGCGATTTTGTTTCCTTCAGATAAATACCCAAAAGTGGAATTGCTGGATCATATGGCAGTTCTATTTTTAATTTTTTGAGGAACCTCCATACTGTTTTCCATAGTGGTTCCACCAATTTACATTCCCACCAGCAGTGCAAAAATGTTCCCTTTTCTCCACAGCCTCAGCAACAATTATTTTTTGTCTTTTTGAAAGTAGCCATTCTAACAGATGTGAGGTGGTATCCCATTGTGGTTTTTATTTGCATTATCCTCATGATTAGTGACGTTGAGCACCTTTTCATGTACCTGTATCTCTGTATGTCTTCTGGAAGAATGTCTATTTGGATCCTCTGCCCATTTTTCAATTGAATTGCTTGTTTTTTGCTTTTGAGTTGTATGAGTTCTTTATGTTATTTTGGGTATTAACCCCTCATCAGGAAAATGTTTTGCAACTGTTTTCTCCTATTCTGTACATTGCCTTTTCATTTTGTTTATGGTTGCCTTTGCTGTGGAGAAACGTTTTAGTTTGATGTAGTTCTGCTTGTTGATTTTGCTTTTATTGCCTTTGCTTTTGGTGTCAAATCAAAAAATTATCATCATGACTGTCAAGGAGCTTACCTGCTTTGTTTTCTTCCGGGAATTTGTTTCAGGTCTTATATTCAAATCTTTAATCCATTTTGAGTTGATTTTTGTATATGGTGTAAGACAGTGGCCCAGTTTCATGCTTTTGCATGTGGCTGTCCAGTTTTCTCAGCACCATTTATTGAAGAAGTGTCCTTTCCCCATTGTATGTTCTTGGCTCCTTAGTCGTAAATTAATTGGCCATATATGGCATGGGTTTATTGCTGGGCTCTCTATTCTGTTCCATTGATCTGTGTGTCAGTTTTTATGCCAATACCGTACTGTTTTGATTACTGTAGCTTTGTAATATTGTTTGAAATCAGGGAGCCTGATGCCTCCAGCTTTGTTCTTCTTTCTCAAGATTGCTTTGGCTATTTGGAGTCTTGTTTCTTCTATTTTTGTGAAAAATGCCATTGGAGTTTTGATAGGGATTGCACAGAATTTGTAGATTGCTTTGGGTAGTATGGACGTTTTAACAATGTTCATTCTTCCAATCCATGAGCATGGGATATCTTTCTGTTGTGTCTTCTCCAGTTTCTTTCGTGGATGTCCTATAGTTTTCAGTGTATAGGTCTTTCATCTCCTTAGTTAAATTTATTCCTAGGTATGTTCTTTCAGTGCAATTATAAATGAGATTTTTTTAAAAATTTCTCTTTCTGATAATTCATTATTAGTGTATAGACATGCAACAGATTTTTGTATATTGATTTTGTATTCTGAAACTTTACTGAATTCGTCTATTAGTTCTAACAGTTTTTTGGTGAAGTCTTTAAAGTTTTCTCTATATAAGATCACATCATTTGCAAATAGAGACAGTTTTACTTCTTCCTTTCCGATTTGTATGTCTTTTATTTCTTTTTCTTGCTTAATTGCTCTGGCTAGGACTTACAATACTATGTTGAATAGAAGTGGCATGAGTGGGCATTGTTGTCTTGTTCCTGATCTTAGAGAAAAAGCTATCAGGTTTCACCATTGAGTGTGATGTTAGCTATGGTCTTGTCCTATATGGCCTGTATTATGTTGAGGTACATTCCCTCTATAGCTATTTTGTTGAGACTTTTTATCATAAATGAATGTTGATTTTCTCAAATGCGTTTTCTGCATCTGTTGAAATGGTCATATGAATTTTAGCCTTCATTTTGTAAATGTGGTGTGTCACATTGATTGATTTGCAGATGTTGAACTATCCTTACATCCCTGGAATAAATCCCACTTGATCATGGAGTATGATCCTTTTAATGTATTGTTTAGTTTTATTTGCTAATATTTTGTTTTTATTTTTTTTAAAGACTTTATTTTTTTTTCCTTTTTCTCCCCAAAGCCCCCTGGTACATAGTTGTATATTCTTCGTTGTGGGTCCTTCTAGTTGTGGCATGTGGGACGCTGCCTCAGTGTGGTTTGATGAGCAGTGCCATGTCCACGGCCAGGATTCGAACCAACGAAACACTGGGCCGCCTGCAGCAGAGCACGCGAACTTAACCACTCGGCCACAGGGCCAGCCCCTATTTGCTAATATTTTGTTGAGGATTTTTGCATCCAAGATCCAAGTTCATCAGTGGTATTTCCCTGTAATTTTCTTTTCTTGTAGAGTTTTGTCTTGTTTTGATATCAGGGTAGTGCTGACTTCATAAAATGAATTTTGGAAGTGTTCCCTCCTCTTCCTTTTTTGGAAGAGTTTAAGAAGGATTGGCATTAATTCTCTTTAAATATTTGGTAGAATTCGTCAGTGAAGTCATTTGGTCCTGGACTTTTCTTTGTTGGGAGGTTTTTGATTACTAGGAGGTGTTGATCCTTATCTCTTCAGTGATATTTCAATTTGTGCATACATCTTTTTTTTTTTTTAACTTTTCCACATCTTCTTATAATTCCTGAGCATCTTTAAGACAGTTTGTTTTAATGTCTTTGTTTAGTAAGTTGTCCAGGTCTTTCTCACGGACAGTTTCTGTTGCCTTTTTTCCTTTTTAGTGGACCACGGTTTCCTGTTTCTTGGTATACCCGGGGGGGTTTTATTGTTGAAAACTGGAGATTTGAATCTTATAATGTGTTAACTCTGGAGATCAGATTCTCCTTCCTTCCCCACGGTTTGCTGGGGTCAGCGTAAGGTGTAAACTTAAGGTCTTCTTATGTCTTTCTGAGCCTGTGTCTTCCTCTGGATGTGCACAATGACTTTCTAAATTTTCTTGTATATGTAGTTGCTTTTGAATGTCCTAGTTCTTAAATATCTGGTTACAGAAAGGGGGAAAAGAGAGAGGGAAAAAGCTGTTGAAAGGCTGCTGCTTCAGCTGGAGGGGGAGGAGCTTGCAAAGACTGCTGCCTGCCTATATGTCTGCCCTGTGTGATCAGCGGGTAGAACACAGATTCCTAAGACTTGGAGGACAAGGTTGTTATTGTCCACTCTGGCTCCTCTAAGCCTTGTTCAAGCTACTCCAGGAATGCACACACAGCTGCCTATTATAGGGCTGGATAGGAGGATGGGTAGCCACAACCCTACTAAGAGCTGAAAGTAACCAGAACTTCCCATCCAAGCCTTGCCCTACATGTTGCAAACCTTCAGTACACTCCAGAGTTCCAAAATAGGTACATCTGTTGGTTCTACCAGTTACTGTCCAGGTGGGGAGACAGATTCCTGGTGTTTCTTAAAGAGTGTTCTTTCTCCTCCATTTATTTATGTATTCAATTATTTATGTTAGTACAGAGTCATGATATTTATTTTATTCTAAAGATTATAATCCTATACTATCACTTAATTTATGATTAAAATTACTTTAGCTATTTGGAGCTCATTAGGTTGTTTCTGTGCCATTTTGACATACCTTTATCTTTATTTTAGCATCACCTAACTTTTTGGCATCACAAGATTCCCCATGCTCCTGTTGTATTTTCCCTACTCCAGCCTTGGACTTACTATTTCTCTAAGGATCCCTGCTTTGAATCCCTTATTTTTTACAGTTATAGAGAATTTTATGATTTTATGGACTTTGAAAGCACTTAGTATAGTGGTAACATGAATAGAGCACAGCATATCCCAGTCCAGAACAGGCAAAAGAAAGTAATTTAGCTGAGGTGGAACTGTCTACCTGATAAAGCCCCATAGAAATGCCCATACTTTTTTTTTTTTTTTTAGCAACTCTTGGAGCTGGGAGAGGATAATGAAGTAACATACAGGGTTTTAACTTACTTTGATCAGAATAGCTGGGTCGCTCTCATCCCACTCATATCCCCAGCCATACACAGTGATTGGGTACAGTGTTCATTTCATCAGGATAAAAGTAGAACTGTCCTTCTTACCATTGTTATTGAGTAGTCTGTCTTAGGTAGGCTAGGTTCCCTGGTATGGCAGTTGACACCTTGTTTTCTTGGACATTTCTGGGGGTCATAGTGGAGTAGTTAAATTGCTTTTCAGTTCCATATCTCATACGCTTAAAATAAAGTGCGCCAGTATATGTTTCTTAATCCATGTAGTAGAATTTATTTTCTGGTTTCCCATTCAGCAAGGGAACCCATGCTCTGTCCATATACCTTGTTAGTCGTTCACACATATGAACAGACTACTGAGGATCACCAAACAGATGAGAAAAATCTGAGAGAGAATAAAGGAGAAGAAACAGAGGACCAAAAGAATAGTTGATCTTAGTGAAACAGAGACAAAATAGAGAATAGATGATAATCTAACAATCTCTAATTAGTATTTGTAAAGAAATGGGAAAAGATATTGCACATGTGAAACAAAAACAGACTGAAAAAGGAGTAGAGTGCAAGAAAGAGGAATTGTGCATTTAATGTACGATTGCTGAAATAAGAGATTTAGTTGGGAGGATTAGAAACAAATTTGGGAGAATATCTCAGAATGAAAAGCCAAGAATATAGAAATGGAAAATATCGACAGATTAGTTAGGACATGAAGACTCAATCAAGGAAATTCAATGTCTGTAAGGATTTAAGGGAAGAAAGTAGAGAGAAGAAGAACTAATCAAAGGAGATAGAATTCATCAGAGCTGAAGGAGTCTTCAGATTGGAAGGGTCTGCTAAGCACTGAGCAAAATAAAATAAAAGCAGACCCCTACACACTCTTACATCTTCAGGAAATTTTTGAACCTTAAGCTAAAAAGATAATCTTAAAAGCTTTCAGAAAGCAAGAAACAGATTACCTCCCCACAAAGGAATGACAGCAAAGTTGCTTCACACTTCTTTTAACAAAACTTAGAAGGAAATTCAAAAGAGAGTCAGAGATGGAGCCCATGAAATAATAGAACTAAAACTTGGTGCAATGATAAGAAAATCTCAAAGGTGATATATGTATAAATAGCCAGCCAGTCTATATTAGATTATTTGACTAAGGTTGATTCTAATGGTAGAATAAAGAAGGAGGAAGAAAAGGGACTTAGGAACTTCAAGAAAACAAATATTTGTTTCAGAAAGACATAGTCCAGGTGTGAAGGAAAATGAAATATGGAATCATTATAAGCAATGGATGTAGGATAAGAAAGAGACAATTTGGCCCAGACAATGAAGGATTATCCTTTGAGGAGCCCAGGATTATTGATGTAGAGTAATCTTTCATTCATTACTGGCCTTGCCATACTTTGATTCTGCTGTAAGTGATATTTACTTACTTATAATACTGCAAACAGTAGGTTGGTGTTCAGTTTTCAAAATCAATCAATCGACAAAGCACGCAAGACTTAATTATAGTCACAGAGCAGACTGCAAATGTTATAAATCCTGTTAGTGTAAAAGAAATGGTATAGTTGATGGACGCCAACTGAAAACATTTGCTACTCTTAAAGAAAAAGGAAGGATGACTCTGGGTCCAGAGGCATGGGCAAAGAGCCAGAAGCCACTGGGGCCACTACAGACCAAGAGGCCTATGGAACCCCATCAGCCTTGACAGTAGAAACACAAATACAGAGGATTTCTCAAACCTTGGAATCTAAAGGAGTTTCCCCTGCTGAACTTGCTTGAGATCGGTCACCCCTTTATTTCTTCCAATTTCTCCATTTCAGAATGGGAATGTCTATTCTATGCCCATCACACCATTGTATTTTAGAAGCAGGTAACTTGTTTTCTGGTTTAAGAGGTCCACAGATGTAGAGGAATTTTGCCCCAGGATGGATCATACCCACTGTCTCTCCGGTACCTGATTTCCATGGTGAGATTTGGAACTTTTGAGCTGCTGATATTTAAATTAGATTTTAGACTTAAAGTTGATAGTATAATGAGTCAAGGTTTTGGGGGATGTTGGGATGGGGTGAATGTATTTTGCATGTGAGACAAAAGCAAATTTGGAGGGGTTTAGGGGTTTGAACTGTAGTGCGTTGGATGCTGACCTCCAAAACAGTATGTCCACATCCTCATTCCTGGAATCTGTGAATGTTACTTTATTTGGAAAAACGGTGTTTGCAGATATAATTAAGAATCTTGAAATAAGGAGATCATCCTCAGTTTTCCGAGTGGACCCTCCATCCGGTGACAAGTGTCATTGGCGTAAGGCTGAGGGAGGTTTAGTGCACATGGAGGAAAAGGGAAGACAGTGTGAAGATGGAGGCAGAGATCAGAGTGATGGGCTCCACAGCCAGGGGCTGCCGGGAGCTTCCAGGAGCTAGGAGAGAGGTGTGGGATGGATTTCCCAGAGCTTCTCGAGGGAGCACAGCTCTGCTGGCCTTTATTTTGGACTTCTGGTCTCCAGAACCGTGAGAGAATAAATTTTTGTTGTTGTAAGCCAGCAAGTTTGTGGAAATTTGTTGCAGCAATCACAGGAAGCTAATACAGTCAAGTACCCAGAAATAAGAACTTTTCTGCCTTTGGAAAGGATGTGCCGAACCAGATTGCGTACAGCAATAGTAGTCTGCCTGACACCTCTCCCTCAGTCCATTCCCCTTCATATAGGATTGAGTTAGTAGTTACAGAACTAGTGAGCTATCTTGACCACTAGGCAGTACAGCTGCATTCACTGTCAACCCCAGTTTTCTTAGATGGGGTGAAGACACAATCCATCCATCAGGCCATCAGGAATTCTGGCATAATGGTTTAAAGGTATAGTTACAATTTCTTGCTACGCTCTGAGTCCTGCTTCCAGCACCCACAGGAGTAGCCCTGGTCCCAGGATCACTACATCAGGTAGGAAGAAAGTAAGTTGTGACGTGGGGAAGAGCTGTATAGTCATGACAGCTTCCTCTCCCTCCCCCTCTTTCCCGTGTTTTCCAGAAAAGTAGAGGAATCTATCAAGCAAGGACCCTCCTTCAGTCCTCCTCGTGTTCAGTGTGAGCACACGTTTGCGAAGGCATGTATACCAGCCGTTCATGTCTTTGTCTCCTCCCATTTTAGATAGCAAATGTTTCAGTTTCACATTCCAATTCTTTATCAGATTATTACTCTGAGGATGATATGTAACATGAATGTCTGTTTGATACAATACTTTGCTCATTGTTGGACACTGTGGGCTATAAAGTATGTTCCTTGGTCTAATGACATGTAACTTGGTAGCCCAAATTGGTATGGTATCTTCCATTCCAGTCTTTTTATAGTGTTCTGAGCTTTTATCTACCACTAAGTGTACAAAGCCCAGTCCAGAGGAAGTGCCTGTTCCTATCAGGCCCCATTAATAGCCTTCGGGAAATACTGGTAGTGGTCCAGTGTAGTGCACTTGCCAGCTGTGTGCGGTGGGCAGGGACTTCCTCCCAGGCTTCTGCCCCAGAGTCCTCTGCACTCTCTTTCTCTCTTTCTGGCAGACTGGATAGTTCTTAGTGGCGTTTTGTGCCTCAGAGGGTGTAAGAGGAATATGTTGATGGTCACCCCTCTCCGTGTTACTTCACCTCCCCTTGTATGTACTCATTTTATGAACCCAGATGGCCACCTCAAACAAGCAAACTAGGATGTTCACTTCTGGTTCCAGTGACCCTCTAATCCTGGAAGAAGGTTCTTCTGATGGATATCAAAATATCCTACCCTAATGCACCTGTTAAATTCCCATGATGATTTCCATAGGACTGTGCCCATTGGTGGAATGCAAGGAGTCCGTCCCTTTAATAGTCTAGTTTTCCATTGTTTATCAGCCTCGCCATATGGCTAGGCAAATGGCGAATGCCCATTCATCAGTATACGTCAAAATATCAGGGCTCTGGTTTTTTAATTCTTCCATCACTGCAAGGAAAACAGTGTGCTGTTGAGCCCCCTGAGCTGATTTGTTCTTCTTTTCTTCAATCAGAATTCTACATCAGTCAGTCAGTGTTGTGTCAGCCTTCCAAACAGGAGGCTGTCTGTCCACCTTGGAATTGCTGTCGGTAAACCAAACGACATTTTGTTGGTCATTTGAGAGCTGTTCATTGAGCAATGCCCTCTGAACAATAGGATGTAGTGATAGGATCTGGCAGCATCTCCAGTGGTTCTAAAGTTGGTCTAGAGGAAAAGAGATTACCTGCGTCTGAATACGATGAGTACTTCCTTGCGTTCCACCAATATCGTATTCCTGTTAAACCATTTCCATTTTATTGTAGAACTTTTCTGGGCACTGCCTGCCTTCTTGGAGTATTTCTCCTACATTACCCAAGACATCTGGGTATTTCAGGTTTCAAGATTGTATTATGTCCGTTAGTCACAGAGGCAGACTGAGGATTCGAAGTCCCCTCATTGTCGTCTTTGCCTCCTAGCTTTTTCCTTCCTTCAAATTAGGGTAAATAGAAAATATTTGTTTAGGGTCCTTCAGTGTTGGGGGACCAGCAAGGGCTCCTGTCAGTCCACTCAACCTCTAATAGTGCTACATTAAGACCTTTGTGTCAGCTCATCAATGTCCACTTTATTCATCCCATTCCTTAGTATTTTATGATTTATAACTTTTACCTTACTGGAATGACTGCCTTGAACATCTCTTTGTCTTTCCGCATTCTTTTGTGAATCACTCTGATTTTCTTAGCATCTGTAAGACCTATAGCAAGAAGCTGAGACAACAAATCTGATGTGACTTCTTTGATCATTTTTGCAGCAGTTAGGTTGCATGGAAAGCCTGTGTTAAAAGGTCCCACGAAGATACAGTATTTACCATGACCTGGGTAAAGGGCATGTTAAGTCGATGAATATCCTGATCATCATAAAGCCAGTTCAGCATGGCTTGCATATGTAGCTTATTACCCACGTCATGTGGGAAGTGCCACTTTGCATTTAAAGGAAGGGAAGGGTACAAACTTCTCAGAGTAAACAAACTTTACAGCAGCTTCTATCTGGTCCACCAGGCTAGCTGTCCCCTTGGGAACAACCTGCTGTGTGTTTGGATCATATATAGCCATCTGTGATTGTTCTGTAGTAGGCTGTGGGTCCTGCATCAATCCAAACAGGCTTCTCCATTCTGCAGCATTCCAAGATATTAACCCTAAATTAGTAACTCTCACAGTCCATTTCAGTAAAGCTTTTTAAGACCCTTATGAGACCAATTCATAAATTGAGATAACTCCTTCACACTTTCTCTCTGGGTTCAGTAGTTTCTTCGTTTTGCTCCTTTGCCACATGGCCTACCTTTGTGGTGACCAGAGCCCATAGAAGTACTATCTGTTGTTTCTAGTAACTTTCCCGTTTGGTAATAGCCTGAGGCTAGTGGCCGAGCTCAGACTGGCTGAAATCTGAGCTTTATGAGTGCTGAGATTCATCCCAATACTCTCCCTTAGTTTCATTTTAGCTATTAGAGAAACAAAAACTACCAATGAACTGTATATTTAGCTTGTTTCTCCTTATTTTACATTTCTTTATGTATCCAGTAAGTAACTTAGCACAGTACAGCTGCTGTCGAATACCATGGGTGACTCAGTACCCACTTAGGTAGGCATCAAAGCTTCATCACCACCTGCCTTGTCATCCTTCCTTTTCCCAAAGTTTTTGCCATGCTTAGTGAGTCAGAGTTGTTTTAACAAATCCTTTGTCTTATCCAAGAAATCACTGCCAAGACCAGTGTCAGGGAGATTTTTCCTATGTTTTCTTCTAGGATTTCTACAGGTTTTACGTCTTTAATCCATTTTGAGTTAATTTTTATAAGTAGTATAAGAGAGGGATTCAGTTTCATTCTTTTGTACCTTATTGTTTTGCTTACTATACTGTTTTGATTACTATAGTTTTGTAATATAGTTTGAAATCAGGAATTGTGATGCCTGCAGCTTTGTTCTTCTTTTTCAAGATTGCTTTGACCTTCAGGGTCTTTTTTGATTGCATACAAATTTTAGGATACTTTTTCCATTCTCTGAAAAATGATATTGGAATTTTGATAGGGATTTCGTTGAATTTGTAGATCTCTTTGGGTAGTTTGGACGTTTTCACAATATTAATGCTTCCAATCCAAGAACACAGGTTATCTTTCTATTTGTGTCTTCGCCAGTTTCCTTCATCCATGTCTTACAGTTTTCAACATAAAGGTCTTTTACTTCCTTGGTTAAATTTATTCCTAAGTATCTTATTCTTTTTGTTCCTGTCGCAAATGGGATTGCTTTCTTAATTTTTCGTGCAGATATTTTGTTGTTAGTGCATAGAAATGCAACCTATTGTCGTATGTTGATTTTGTATCCTATAACTTTTCTAAATGTATTTATTAGTTGTAACATTTTTTGATGGACTCTTTAGGGTTTTCTGTATATTAGATCATGTCATCTGCAAACAGGTAAGTTTACTTGTTTTCTAATTTGGGTGTCTTTTATTTCTTTCTTCTGCCTAGTTGCTACTGCTAGGAATTCCAGTAGTATGTTGAATAGAAGTGCTGAGAGTGGGCATCTTTGTCTTGCTCCTGATCTTAGAGGAAAGGCTTTTTTGGTTTTTTTTTTAGATTTTATTTTATTTTTCCTTTTTCTCCCCAAAGCCCCCCAGTACATAGTTGTATATTCTTTGTTCTGGGTCCTTCTAGTTTGGCATGTGGGACGCTGCCTCAGCATGGTTTGATGAGCAGTGCCATGTCTGCGCCCAGGATCTGAACCAACGAAACACTGGGCTGCCTGCAGCAGAGTGCGCAATCTTAACCACTCGGCCACGGGGCCAGCCCTGAGGAAGGGCTTTTAACTTTTCACCATTGAGTAGAATGTTAGCTGGGGGCTTGTCATATATGGCCTTTATTGTGTTAAGGTACATTCCTTCTATACCTAGTTTGTTGAGAGTTGTTATCGTGAAAGAATGTTTAATTTTGTCGAATGCTTTTTCTGCATCTATTGAAATGATCATAAGATTTTTATACTTTATTCTGTTAATACAGTGTATCACAATGATTTGCATATGTTGAATTGTCTTTGCATCCCGGGGATAAATCCTCTTGATCATGGTGTATCGTCCTTTTAATATGCTGTTGAATTCAGTTTGCTAGTATTTTGTTGAGGATTTTTTGCATCTATGTTCATCAGAGATATTGGTCTGTAATTTTCTTTTCTTATAGTGTGCTTGTCTGGCTTCAATATGGGAAATGCTGGCCTCATAAAATAAGTTTGGAAGGGTTTCTTTTTCTTCAATTTTTTGGAAGAGTTTGAGAAGGAGTTTAAATGTTTCATAGAATTCACCAGTGAAGCCATCTGCTCTTGGGATTTTATTTGTTGGGAGATTTGTGATTAGTGATTCAAATTCCTTTCTCATTATTGATCTGTTCAGCTTTTCTATTACTTCGTGATTCAGTCTTGGTAAGCTGTATGTTTCTAGGAATTTATCTATTTATTCTGAGTTATCTAATTTGTTGGCATACAATTATTCATAATAGTCTTTTATGATGCTTTATTTCTGTGGTATCAGTTGTAATGTCTCCTCTTTCATTTATAATTTTATTGATTTGAATCATCTCTCTTTTCTCCTTTTTGCTAAAGGTTTGTCAATTTTCTTTATCTTTTCAAAAAACCAACCCTTACTTTTGTTAATTTTTTTCTGTTGTCTTTCTAGTCTCTCATTTATTTCTGCTGTAATCTTTATTGTTTCCTTCCTTCTGCAAACTTTGGGTGTAGTGTGTTCTTTTGTAGTTCCTTAAGGTGTAAGATTATGCTGTTTATTTGAGATCTTTCTTTTTTCTTAATGTAGGTGTTGATAGCTGCAAACTTCCGTTTTAGAACTGCATTTTCATGTGTTCCATAGATTTTGGTATGTTATGTTTCCATTTCCTTTGTCTCAAGATATTTTTTGATTTCCCTTTTGATTTCTTCTTTGACCCTTTGGTTGTTCAGAAGTGTTTTGTTTAATTTCCATATTTTATTTGTGAATTTTCTAACTTTCCTCTTGTTGTTGACCTTTAGTTTCCTACCATAGAGTTTGGAAAAGATACTTGGTATGATTTCAGTCTTCTTAAGTTTATTAAGACTTGTTTTGTGACCTAACATATAATCTATCCTGGAGAATGTTCCATGTGTGCTTGATAAGAATGTGCATTGTGATGCTGTTGGATGGAATGTTTTGTATGTCTGTTAGGTCCATTGGTCTAAAGTGTAGTTCAGGTCCATTATTTTCATATTGATTTTCTATCTGGATAATCTCTCCATTTTTGAAAGTGGGATATTGAAGTCTCCCACTATTATTGTACTGCATTCTATTTTAGCCTTTATATTGGTTAATAATTGTTTAATACATTTGGGTGCTCTGATACTGGGTGCATATATATTTACAATTGTTTTATCCTCTTGATGAACTGACCCCTTTATCATTATATTATGACCTTCTTTGTCTCTTGTTACAGCTTTTGACTTGAAGTCTGTTTGTCTGATATAAGGATAGCTACCCCTTCTCTTTTTGAGTTTCCATTTGCATGGAATATCTTTTTCTATTCCTTTGCTTTCATCATATGACTCTCCTTAAAGCTTAAGTGAATCTCTTTTGGGTAGCCTATAGTTAGATCCTGTTTTTTTATCCATTCAGTCACTCTGTATCTTTTGATTGGAGAATTTAAACCATTTACACTTAGAGTAATTATTGATAATTAAAGACCTACTATCACTGTTTTGTTAATTGCTTTCTAGTTGTTTTATAGTTCCTTTCTTTCTTTGTGAATTGATTTTTTAGTGGTATACTTTGATTTTTTTCTCTTTATCATTTGTATATCAGAGTTTTTTGCTTTGTGATTACCATGATGTTCCTAATACATCATACAGTTAGAACAGTCTATTTTAAGTGGATAGCAACTTCAGTGGCAGAAAATGGTCCTACACATTAATTTACCCCTCCCCTAACACTTTATGTTATTGATGTCCCAATTTACATCTTTTTATATTGTGTATCCACTAACAAAATATTGTAGCTAAAGTTATTTTTAACACTTTGGTCTTTTATCCTGTATGCTAGAGGTCAAAGTGATTTACATGCTACCATTGCAGTTTTAGAGTGTTCTGAATTTGACTGTATACTTGCCTTCACCAGTGACTTTTATACGTTCATACATTTTCATGTTACTGATGAGCATCTTTTCATTTTACCTTACATTTCATGTAAGGCGGGTCTAGTTGTGATAAATTCCCTCAGCTTTTGTTTTTCTCTGAAAGTCTTTATCACTCCTTCATTTTTGAAGGACAGCTCTGTTGAGTAACATATTCTAAGTTGGCAGTTTTTTCTTCGAGCATTTTGAATATGTAATCCCACTTTCTCATAGCTGTAAGCCTTCTGCTGAGAAAGTGGCTGATAGTCTTACTGGGGTTCCCTTGTAAGTGATGAATATATTTTCTCTTGCTGCTTTCAAAATTTCCCCTTTGCCGTAGGTTTTTGAGAGCTTGATTATAATGTGTCTTAGTAAAAATCTCTTTTGGTTGAATCTGTTTGGGATTCTTTGAGGTTTGCGTACCTGTATGTCCACATCTCTCCAAATTTGGGAAGTTTTCAGCCATTATTTCTGTTAATAAGTTTTTTGTCCCTTCCTCTCTTTCTTCTCCTTCTGGGATTCCCATAATGTGAACATTGTTTCACTTTGTGGTATCCCATAATTCACTTAGGCTTTCTTCACTCTTTTCATTCCTACATCTTTTTTCTCCCCTGACTGGATAATTTTAAGAGGTCTGTCTTTGTGCACCTTCTTTCTTCTGCTTGATTGAGCCTACTGTTGAAGCTCTCGATTGCATTTTTCATTGCATTCTTTGTATTCTTTAGCTTCATCATTTCTATTTGGTTCTTTTTTATGATTTCTGTCTCTTTATTGAACTTCTTGTTTTGTTCATGTATTGTTTTTCTGAGTTCATTTAGTTGTCTCTCTGTTCTCTTGAATCTTCCTGAGCTTCCTTAATTACTTTGAATTCTTTTTCAGATAACTCTCAAATCCATTTCTTTGGTGTCAGTTACTGGAAAATTATTGTGTACTTTTGGTAGTGTCATGTTTCCTTTTTTGTATGTTTGTAGTGTCTTTATGTTGATATCTGCACATGTGAGGGAGCAGTCACCTTTTTCAGCCTTTTCCAGCCTTTTCAGACTGGCTTTGGTGGGGAAGGACCTTCACCTGAAGGTGACTGTGAGTGTGCCAGCTGGGTGGGTGCAGTGTCTGTAGTTCTTGGAAGGGTACAGCAAAGGCATCTCCATGCAGCTCTGTCAGCTGAGGTCAACATCAGCAAAGACTAGGGGGGCCTTCTGTGGCCAAGCCTGTAGAGGTCTTGTGGGTGGCAGTGGTGGCTAGGGGCTGCTGGAGTCCTCGGAGGTGAAGGCTGCTGGAGTCCTCCTGTTCTCTTTTGCCTTTGGGAGGAATTTCTACCCAAAGGAACCCCTCTTGGTGCCAGGTGTGGTGTGCTGGCACTCAGAGTGTCAGTGGGGCCAGTGTCCTGGAATCTGGTGCACAGAGCGCTACCACAGCACCTGGGTCCTGGGCACAGGTGCACTTGCTGCAGTGCTGGTGCTGGTCTCTGCAGTGCAGGTGTGTGCACATCTCTCGAGGAACTGGGATGTGGATCTCTGGAGATCACCGCAGTGACTTGGGCCTTAGTGTGGAGGGGGAGGCAGCACCAGCAGGATCCCTGGGATGACAGGGTTCAGTGGCTGCTTGAGATCTGGGGACAGGGTGCAGTAGTGCACACCTTGTGGATGATCAATCAAATACCCAACTCTGGCCCCAGGGTTCAGTTGCATAACTTTAGCATCTTGGCTTTGGTGATGGAAGATCAAAGCCATAACTTAGGACCCAGGGAGCAGTCACAGAACAGCATCCTATTGGCCCCAGTGGTGGCGGGTCAAAACCACAACTTAGAACTCTGGAGGCAGGTCACAGAGCTGCAGCAGTGCAGTCTGGCGATGGCAGGTAAAAGCTCTGACTTAGGACCCAGGGGCAGGACACAGAGCAGCAGTGGTGTGGTCTGTGTGATGATGGACCAAAGCTGTGACTTAGGAGCCTGTGCTGGGGTGCAGAGCAGCCTCAGTGCCACCCAGTGATGGTGGGTCAAAGGACTTGGGACCCTGAGGGCGGGGCACCAAGCAGCACAGGGTGGCCTCAGTAATGGCAGGTCAAAGCTAGGACGTAGAATCCCAAGCACAGGATGCAGAGTTGCAGCATTGCAGCCCGGTGATGGCAGGTCAGAGCCACAGTTGAGGACCCAGGGGCAGTTGCAGAACAGTGGCAGCACTACCCTTGATGGCCCACTGAAGCCTTGTGTTGGGACCCCAGGGGCAGGGTGCAGAACAGCAGCAGCGTGGCTCAGGTTGTGGCAGGTCAAAGCCCCGATTTAGGACCCAGGGGTAGGGTGCAGAGCAGTGGGTGCTCAGCCCCAGTTATGACTGGTCAAAGCTACAACTTGGGGCCCGGCAGTGGTGTACAGAACAGCACAGTGCAGCCCCATTTATGGCACGTCAGAACTGTGCCCAGGTGCTGGAGGTGGGGCACAGAGCATCAGCAGCACGACCCTGCTTATGGCAGCTTAGAGCCCAGCTTGGGACACAGAGCGCAGGGTGCCGAACAGCACTGCTACCCCTGTCTGGCTGGTCAGAGGCCGGCTTAGGACCCAGAGCAGCAGCAGCTCAGCCCTGGGGATGGCAAGGCTTGTGATTGTGACATCCACATCCTGGAGAGCTGGCACAGCAACGACTGGGGTCCCTGGGGGCAGGTCCCATCACAGTGACAGCTGCAGCCCCAGAGAGGAGATGTAGTGGAGGAGACTTTAGGCAGCTCCAGTGTTAGTGAAGACCCCGGGGGTCCTGGTAGCAAAGGCTGCAAACATCCATGGCAGTGATGACACTTGTTGGGGTTCTCCTGCTCTGATTTTCCCCATGGACTGAAATCCCTGTGAAGGGATCCCTCTTAGGCCTAGCTGCTCTGAACTGGGAGATGGCATGTCATAGGTGAAATGTTGCTTACACTTTCTATGCAGCCACATTCAGTTTTCTAACTCTGCATGGTTTCTGCTGCTTCATTGCTTTCGGCTGATTTCCTTGTAGTCTGGAGCTTTCTGAAAGCTATTTTTGTCAGTTTGTAGTTGTTTATTTATTGTTTTTTGGCGGAAGTTGAGCCCTCCAGCTTGCTGATGTCACCCCTAACAAATCCCACTTCTGATGTTAACTGTGTCAGTGGTCCCTAAGGTGAGGTGTGTCCTGAATCCTGCAGCCGCAGGAATAGAGAAATTGACTTTGCTACAGTTTCTCATAAGAGGTTTCACTGTCTTGAAGGGCTAAAGAATATATTCTCTGGGAGAGATGCATGGGCAGAGTAATTCCTCCCATTACAGACTACTCTCTGGCTGCTAATAAAAGCCTGGCTCTGCTAAAGTGAGTTTGTCCAAGCTACTGTTCGTTTAGGCTCAATATTTCGTTACAACTCACAGGATTCAGAAAAGCTTTTGTACTCGTGGTTATGGTTTATTACGGCGAAAGCTACAGATTAAAATCAGCAAAAGGAAAGGTATATGAGTCGGAACCCAGGAGAAGCCTTCCAGGTGTCCTCTCCCAGTGCAGTTGCATGGATGCACTGAATTCTCCCAGCAACGGTGTGTGACAGCATGTGCAAAGTGTTGTCAATCTAGGAAGCTCACCTCAATCTTGGTGTCGAGGATTTTTATTACTGGTCAGACATGTAGGCAGGAAGCACCTTTACGGCTTCCCTTGGCAGCTCAGATTCTAGCAACCCTGAGCAAAGTCAGGCACAGTCTTCGTCATTCTTCCTGTTGTCTGCATGAACTATCTAGTCAAACCAGTATCATGTGGCCCAGGATCTCTGGCATACAAAAACACTCTTCCAAGGGATCAGAGCTCAGTTCCCAAGAGCTGGCCAAGGGCCAATCCTGAAGTCTAACTTTTCTTGTGAACGTGCAGGGTTTGAGCAACCCAGGCCTACTGAATTAATTCTTTCCTGCACATGTGCCTATTAAAATATCAACCCTGTGCTTTGACTTGACCGCTAACATCTCTGTCTCCTTGGACTCCTAAGTTATTACTGCTGGACCCTCACCAGAAGCTCTTAATGTCATCTGCCAGCTTCATCAATCCAGTCTTGCAGATGCTCCTGAATCTCTGTACTAAACATTGTGTACATGACTGTGGTGTACTGTGGGAGGCCTATGATGAACGTGTTTGCTTTGGTCTGCTGTGCCTTCATCAGCTGCCATTGTGCTGTTGGAGGTGTGATTTCACTGGTTTGTGTTCTAGAGTTGCTTCTTGCAGTTTGTGAAGCGTCTGTCACTCTTGAACATATGCTGAGGTTCTCATTTACTTCTTACTTACTGATTCATTCACTCATTCTTTCAATAAATAAATATTGAACACTTCGTTATTTGCTAGGTACTACTCTAGGCACTGGGACTATTGTGAACGAATAAAACTGACAAAATTCCTCCCCTATAGGAAATTATATTCTAGTTAAGAGACGGACAGTAAACAATACACATAATAAATGAGTAAATCATACAGTATGAGAGAAACTGTTACATACTATGGAGAAAAAGGAAGTTGGGCAGGCCAATAAGGAATAGTGGTGGTAGTGGTTTTTGTGATTTTTGCAATTTTAAATAGAATAATCATGGAAGGCCTCACTGAGAAGGTGAAACTTCAGTGAACATTTGAAGGAGATGAAGAAGCAAGCCATTCAGGTATTTGAGAGGAAGAATATTCCAGATAGAAGGAATCCTAGTTGAAAAGGCATGAGGAAGCAGCATTGTTAGCATGTTCTTAGAATGGCTAGGAGTCTGTCATGGCTTGTGTAGAGTAAGAATAGTGTAGGGTTGTTTAGGTACTTGTAGATATTGTAACGATAGTGGTTTTTACTCTAAATGAAGTGGGAAGCCAATAGTAACATGGTCTGGTTTTCATATTTTAATAGCATCACTTTGGCAGCAGTGTTGAGAATAGACTGTGGGTTGGAAGCAGGAAGCTTGCTGGGAGTTACTTGCAATAATCCAGATAGTTGATGATAGTGGCTTGCACCAGGGATAGTAGCAGTGGAGGTGGTAAAACGTAATCAGATCCTGGGTGTGTTTGATGAAGAGCCAGCAGGATTGCCTAACAGACTGAATGTAGGGTAGGGGAGAAAGAAAGCAGTTGAGGATAATTGCCAGATTTTTGGCCTTAGCATCTGGAAGGAGTGTTGCCATTCACTGCAATGGGGATGATTTTCGGTTGTTGGGGGGTGAAACAAGCTTTTGATGGCAGATTAGAACCTAGATTTTGGACATGTCAAATTTGATATTTCTGTTAGACAGCCAAGTTTAAGTTATCTGTTAAACATCTGTGTCAAATAAGCATTTCTGGAGTTTAGAGAGGTCTGGATTTGAGGTGCAGTAAATTTGGAAGTCCATCACCGTGTAGACTGTATTTAGAGTCATAGTCTGAATAAAGTCACCAAGGGCATGAGGGTACCTAGTGAAGAGAAGAGGTCTGAGGACTGAGCCCAGGGGACACTCCTAGAAACAGTCTTCAGAGATAAGGAATCAGCAAAAAGACTGAGAAAAGGTGACCAATAAAGAGGAGGAAAATGAAGAGTTTGTGATGTCCTGGAAATAAGGAGAAGAAGATGTTTTCAGGGGGAAAGAGTGATCAAATGTGTCAAATGTTGTTAATGACTTCTATTCTGAGTAGGAAGTAAGATCACATTTTGAAAGTGTGAAGGAGTGAGGTTGAGCTAAAGAGAGACAACTTAATGAAAAGTTCCTGGACTTGAAAGTCAAATGGACCTGGGCTTCAGTCCCAGCTCAGTAGCTTAGCTGGCTGAGAGAACCTTGCAGGGTTGTTTGTACATTTCAGCATACGTGCTAGGCATGGCGGGGGCCTGGGAGAGCTCCTGAACAACCATGCTGCGGAGTAGAGGAGTGACTTCAGTAGGGATGGGTGAAAGAATCCTGAGAAGATTCAGCGGAGATTGGAGAGGGAATTGCAATGGTGCTAGTTTATGTGGTTTTTTTCCTTTAGATGTGGAATATAGAGGTGAGAAAGTAGAGATTGACTCATTCCAGTATTGGGAATTAAAAGGGGCAGAAGCAAAGAAGGGAATGTAGTGCAGGACAACCCAGACAAGCAACATACTCTGCAATTTGAGAAAGATTACGTTCTGAAGTGATTATAGTGTGGGAGGTCAAAGGAGTTCCTGTAGCCCTCCGCTCAAGTGGTGTTTGGCACAGGAGCATCAAGAACCGAGCATCAGATCACAGCTCTCGAGAAAGGTGGTGTAGTGTTCACAGACAAAAGAGAACAATTGCGCTTTCATTTTCTCCATTAACGTGAAAAAAACCTCCAAAAAAGAGAATAGAAATAGATATCGAGGAACGGCGAGCAGACAATGTGACAACTGAAGAGTAGGGGAAGTGTCAGAAGTCTGCATCTGGGCCAGTGCTCAAGTTTTCAAAAGAAGGGGAAGTCAGAACCCCCAAATTTAGAGCTTAATAAGTATGATATCTTTTTCCTATGGGGAAAAAAAGTAGAGATTGCTAACATTGGCTTGTCAAGACAGAGAACAACTACATAATGGTCCCCGGTCGTCATGTGGTTTAATTTAGAATAAGTGTTCTCCCTCCTCTCCGTTCCCCACCCGCCCCATCTCCTCCTCTAGGTCTCATTCGCTGCTCTGGACAGATGAAACAAATGCTTTAGACACGAGGTCCCTTCGTTTCAGCTAGCTTCTGATAGAGTCGGGCGTGATAGTCTGTGTTCAAGATGGGGAAATAACATGAGCAGAGGTAAAGTACGCAGCTGAGTAGACACGAAGCTGCTGGAAGAGGGGAGGCTGTGTGTGAAGTGGAAACGACCGTTAGCGTGGGACTTGGCGTGGGACTTGGCGTGGGAGCAGTGTTGACTTTTCCACCTGCAGCCTGAGCGATTGAACTTCTGTGAACCTCAGTTTCCTCAGATAAAATGGGAATAATAAGACCTACCTGCTGCGTTCCTGCAGATTAAAGGGGGTGACGGCCTCAGTGTCCCTGATCATGGCGCAGAGATGTTCCCTTCCTCCTCTTCCTTTCCGTGACCCCCTCCTCGCACCACCACCACCTGTCTGCACAAAACAGTGACTGGGAAAAAGGAAGGGAGAACTTTAGACTGTGTGTGGCAGAGGCGGAGTGATAAAGGGAGAGGATTGGGAAAATAAATATGAGGAGGACTATTCTTTTGCCTCACGTCCTCAAGAAATACCATTCGCCCTAACACTGCTTTTGTCAAAGAAATTAGATTTAAGAATTCATTACTTAGTATTTACCGTGGATGAATATATAGGAAACTGTATTTCTAAAGCTTTTTCATGAAAACATTATTGTACTTATATCATATACCCAAGCATTTGTAGCACTCTTCATTTATAATCATGATCAATGAATAGATTTTTACAAAAGCATCATATTGTTTTAGCCACTAAGTTTTATCACTGTTATTTTTAACTTTTTGTTTTGACATGTGGCTTTTAACTGTGATTAAAAATTATTGGCACCTGTGTTTACTTTTTAGCTTGTGCATACCTTACCTTCATAGCAGAAACTAATTAGTATGTGAAATACGGTACCATTAAATATGGATTAAGGGGGAAAATTCTAATCTAGTCATATGTAAAATATAGTAGAAAATGTATTTTAATGTATGAAAGATATGTACATGTTATTAATTCTGGTTCCATTCTTATAACAAAGAAATGTTTTAGCATTTGTCTCTATACGCCTTTACTTGGCTCCTTCAATGTAGTTAGATTACAGAATTTAGAAGAAAACTCATCTTCTTTCATGAAATTTACAAAGTGATTTAGAAAAATAACTTCATATGTGATGGGCTTGCTTTAGCAAAGTGGAATGAAATACCCCACAGAAGTATGTTCTGAAGCACTACAATATATTTTCTAGTTCCAGATAGGTTTCATACTTGCCTTCCTTGAGTCTTTTCCTAGTTTACTGCCTGAAATCACTTAACATCCTAAAGCATAACAGGTAAATGTTATATCTTCTGTGAATCTCTTTCTGACTGCCTGTAAAGAAATGTTTCTTTTAATTCACCCTCATGTTGGAGGCATGTGACTTTTAGATTATTACTGTTAATTTTATATCTCAAAGATATTTCAAGACTGTCCTCGGGCCGGCCCGGTGGCCAAGTGGTTAAGTTAAGTTTGCGCTCTGCTTCGGCGGCCCAGCGTTTCGCTGGTTCACATCCTGGGCGTGGACATGGCACTGCTCGTCAAGCCATGCTGAGGCAGCATCCCACATGCCACAACTAGAAGGACCTACAACTATGTCCCAGGGGGCTTTGGGGAGAAAAAGGAAAAATAAAATCTTTAAAAAGAACAACAATAAACTGTCCCCTTTTTTCTTGTTCCTGCTGCCACCATAGTAATCCAAGGCACCCTCATTTCTCTCTTGGAGTACAGCTATTGTCTCCTAGTTGATCCTTCCTATTTTTGCTGTCCTCCTTCTCAGAGGAGCCTGAGTAAACTTTTGAAAATAGAAGTCAAATCGTGCCCTCGCATTCCCCCACCTCCCATACCATCACATTGCCCACTTACCCTCTTCCAGTAGCACTGCTTTGCCTTCATTACCCCATTCGCAGCAGTAGACACCCCCAGTTTTTCTTAATGCTACTTATCAGAATTGGTAATTATTTATTAAACTGGATATTTACCTGTTTGTTGTGTCTTCTCTATTAGCCCGTGACTCCATGAGCAAAGGAGTCGTCTTTTTTTAAACCTGTTATATCTGCACTGTCCTTAGCATTTAGTAAGTGCACATCAAGAATTTTGTTTTTTAATGAAAGAATTTGGTCCTGTATATCACAAAATAGCCACTTGCCTGATGCTTAGTTATGTATTTCGTATTCATTAGATGATACTCGTAGACTGCAGTGTCTCCTCTTCTGTGCTTTGTTTTTTCCATCAACACTGATCACCACCTGATGACCTAGAATGAAAGTTCCATGAGGGCGTCTGTGGTGTTCAATGCCCTGTCTTCAGTGTGTAGAACAATGCCCAGAATATATTTACTTGTTGCGTATTTGTTGAAGGTATGACTGATTGAGTAAATGAACTTCCACACACTTGACATCTTGGAATTCATTCCTATGATAAACAGTTCAGTTCAACAGACATTTATTAAACATCTACTCTGTGCTAATCATTATGCTGGGCCCTGTGGGTATAGAAATCAGTAAGTTATGATGTCATTTCTGCTTCTGATTTATTTTGTATTAAGAAGTTTGCTATTATTCTAATTAATTTAGAAGTTATAGTATGCTATGACAGGGGCTTTCATGTTGTAAGCCTGGCTCCTGTTAAACAAGTGAGACTGGAGTGGTTTCAGACTAATGCTTTGTTTCACTAGTTTAAATGCTGTGTCGTTAATGACACTTTACTTTCTGTTCAGGCACAGTTGGTCAGACCTTCTTGGAATGGCTTTTAGATCTTAGCTTCTTTGATCTGTTTCTCCTTTATCTTCTAGGTCTAACTAAGGTCTGATGCTTTTGTGAAGATCATGAATATAATGCAGTGTCCTAATATTTTGCTCTCCACTGTCGCTGATAGTCTAATTGTGATTTGCTGACGTGTTAAAAAAATTGATCCAGCAAGAGCTTTGTTTAGAGTCTTGCTAGAAGCAGAGATCACAGATGCTGTGTTAGTTTCAAGTTATCTTCCTTTCCTTTCTTCTTTAAGTTGATGTTATATTTTGTAATATGAAACATTTTTCCAGTTTTTCATATGATGAAGAAAATCTCTCCTTGTTTACTTTTGATGTCAAGATGAGATTTATGTATAAAATTGAAGAAATACGCTCTTACTTTTGGTTTGACATACACCCAGATTTTAAAATTGTCACCTAGACTAGTTTGGGACCTTTCTTGTTAAGAAGCACATTAAAAAGCCACAAGCAAAAAGATAAAATTTTAATACTCTGTTTCTATTTTAAAATGTATAATTTAGAATTAAAACTTATATGTGTATTCTGTGTTTTCCTTTTCAATAACTGATTTTTCTTTTAAGTAGGAGACATACAAATTCTATGATCCTTAGTGAAATATATTCTTTATATCCCCCTGAATAAAATGTATTACAACATGGAAATAATAACTACTCCATGCCTAAATATTAGCTGCTAAGGCCTTCCCTTCAAGAAGAAAGGCTTACTATTTTTTTCTGTGTCCCTGAATATTTTTGGTGATTTTTGTATCGTTACTACTGTACTTTGATTAAGTATGACTGAGTTTAAATGAGTGTATACCTTACAGCCATTTGATTTAGATCATTAGTTTCATCTTTTTTTTTTCTGGTACAGGAGAAGCTTAGCAATAAAGGGAGCTTGTCACTATGTTTTAAGAAGTATTTTTCTGTCTCTGGGTTTAACCTCTTCTGGTATTAGAAAAACAGTGAAATTTTTCTATTGCTAGTGCTTAGTACGTATATTAAAGGTTTGCCTTTTCTTTTGTAGGATGAAGTGGCACACACTCTAACTGAAAGCAGAGTATTAAAGAACACTAGACATCCCTTTTTAACAGTAAGTGACCAGAGGACAGATGTTATCATCATGACATTTTAAATTTAAGGAAGTTTTATTACAGAAAGTAAGCCATGAAAAATAACGTTTTAAATAACGTTCATTTTAGGATGCCATTTTCTTTGTGGAAACACTATAACTCACGTTTCCTTGAAATTATTGGAATGTATGGATTAAGTTTATAATATGCATGCATTTGTAATCCCTCTCATTATACATCCATTACGTTGTGAGAGTTCCTGTTTCTCCCATGAATTCACTGCCTTTACAGAAAAAAAACACCATAGAGCAAATAAGTCACCTCTGGCATTTTAAGAAAACCACTGAGAAAATGGTAGACTTAAAAAATATTCTTAGTATTAAATGTAAGGATTTTATGTTTCTTTTGTTTATTGGCTTCTGATGAATATTTAAATGATCAGGCAGCATTGTCTTCAAATATGAAAGGCGGAAATCTTTGCTAATATTTTTTAGAGAAATTGAGACTTATTTTAGATATAGAGTATTTTAAGAAATACGGGAATACTGAACACATTAAATTAAAGATAGGATAAGTCACAATGTGTTTTCTTTACTAGACAAAGTACAAACTGTGACTGAGTTGTTTTGAAAGAATGATTTTTTTTTTAGTCCTGTTCGTAGATTGCTTGTAATAGAGGCATAATATGCAAGATTTCTGTTTGTTCCTGGTTCCGATGAAGTGTATTAGGATTAAAATGATAGCTAGACTTTTAAAAAGGGGGAAGCTTTTAAAGATTTAGGATTATCTGAAGTAGAAATTTTCAGAGGTGTCACCAGATACCTAGACTTACTTTGTTACATTGTTGTGTGTTTATTGTCTGGTGTAATAAGATAGCTATAAAGTTTTGATATCTTTATAATTTATAAAATTACATGAACCAACTCTGTTGGATCGGATCATGTTATGCACTCAGTATGCAAAAAATGATGTTGAAACTATATTAGAAATTGAATATAACTACTGTAACTGTATTCCTAAGACTTCCACCAGAGTAATTTGTGGCCCTCGCTTTAAGGTTGCATGGATAAAAACTTTGGGAATCAATACAGTTTCAAATAGATTGCACAATATATTGAGAAGTGCTCATCACAATTAGTGATTTTATTTTACTTAAAATTTTAATTTTTCCCCTAATAATACCCAATACTGATTTAAACAGAATTTGTTTTATGTTTCTCATGAACTCTTCAGCACTCTTAAGGAGTAAGTAGACTCTTAAGAAACAATAACAATTCATTTCATCAATCATGCTTACTGTTTCTAAGTGTTCTATTTTTGGTACATTACATTATAAGAATGTGGAATTATAATACAACATTTTTTTCTTTTTCATTTCAAGTCCTTGAAATATTCCTTCCAGACAAAAGACCGTTTGTGTTTTGTGATGGAATATGTTAATGGGGGAGAGGTGAGTCAAGAAGTAAATCCAGCACTTGCATTTGCATGGTAGTATTGTCATTATTTTGAAAAAGTTATTTAAAATGTAAGTTGTAACATAACAGTCTCTACTTCTTGATAGGGATTTGTATAGCACTTTCTACTATTGAGTGGATGGGAGCTGAATAATTTCTAATGAAATTTAATGTCATTAACTTTTTTATAACTACTTTTATATATTGGAAAGTGCAATCGTATTCTCCTTTATCTTGTATTTTTTTAAAATGTAAAAAAATTTTACCACAATTATAATTTTTGAAATCATGATATTTAATTTCAAAAGCCAGAAAAACAGGACTTATGATGTTTTACAAAGTTCTTCCTCAAGTTTTTGCGAAACTTGTAAAAACTTATTTATTTTAAACACAGTTGAACAATAGTCTATAGGCACATTGTGACTGAGTTTTCTCTTCTACATAGTAGTTAGAGTAACCTTGACTATAGTTAAGAGATGTTAAGGGATCTTGTAGTTTTGAAGAGAAATTTCATTAGTTTAGTAGTACATTTCACCTGTTTGTTTATTCCTTGTCCTTTCTCCCCTCTATTTTGGTCAAAACCAATGTGAGGGGAAAATGTAATTCACTGGAATAGTTAGCGGGAAATGTTTTACGTTGCGGGCTTTCTGAAATAAATTTAATTATTAAATAGGGGCTTGTATCTCACAGACCTTAAAATCGTCTTATTTTCCAAACTAAATAAATTAGTTAAATATTCCGTATAGAATATCTTCTCCTATAGAATTATCTGACTAATAGGAATTAGTTCATTGTGAAAATTCACTTATTCTTTTGGTATTAGTTGGCACATTTTGAGTGCCTAGGCAGTGTGGGTTTATCAAAATGTGTTAAGACATTATCTTTTCTATGAAGGAGTTTATAATTTATCTTATCAGTGTATTAAAAACTAGAATGTATAGTGAAAGACCTAACTGCTAATAAATTTGTAAAAGAAAAGCTTTATGAATGATCTAGCCTTTAGGGTAGGCCTTAAATGCTTAATGAGATTCCAGCAGGAGAACTGATTTGAGAAGGTATTACAGGCAGAGAGGAGGATGTGAGCAGACTCACTGTGGGGTGTGGGTGAGCACAGGCAAGAAGAACTTGAGTCGTTAGGTAACAGTATCCCAGGCATTCAGAACTGGGCCCTTGCCCTCAGATATTGTCTGAGAAATTACAAAGAACATGGACCTCATGGAATTGTATAGCATTGGTATGTCTTAGTGACCGATTAATTGGATGTGGGTAGAAAGAGAGAGGGATAAAAGTGGATTTTGGTTGGAATCAGGGAGAATTAAAGAGTGAACTTATGAACAATGTGTTGAGAGTAAGATTATAAATTTGATTTTGAAAGGTTTTTCCTAAGTTTCCAAGGAAATATTTATGTGGAAACATCACAGAGAATAAATAAAGGATCAGAACTGTGGATACAGATTTGGGAGCCATTCCCATAAAAGTTATAATTTAAGTTATGGAGGTAGATAGTTCCCATGTTATGGAAAATTTAATTCATGAAACCTCTATGTTAGTATCTCTCAAAATTAAAAATGCACATATTCTTGGGCTGAACAGCTTCACTTCCAGGAATTTATCCTACAGACATACTCACAAATATACCACAGAATGATTTTTGGATAAATATATTCATTGTAGCATTGTAGTACCTTAAATGAGCATTCAATAAGGAGACTACTTAAATAAATTGTGTTGTATTCATGTAGTGGAATACTTTATATCTGTTAAAAAGAATGAGGCAGCCCAGTATGGACTGATTCAGAACAATTTCTAAGACATATTATGAAGTGAAAAAAACAAGGTGCAGAGTATAAAGCATGCCATCATTGTATTAAAAGAAAATAGGACTATATATATATAATATTTGTATATACATGGAATATCTCTGGAATTATGCACTGGACGTTAGTGCTTACCTTTGGCTGGGGACAATGTGGGAGGAAGACTTATTTTTCACATATGTATTCTTGAGCAGTTTTTGTATTTTTTATCGTAAATATACTTTATCTATTTAAAAAATTGAGGAAAGGACAGTAGGCAGGTAGACAGATGACTGGCTGGATGGATGGCCTGGGGAGAGAATAATATAGGGAAAATGATAAACTGCACACCAAAACTTGGAGATGCGCTCTTAAACTGGAGCACTCTTAAATTGGATAAATACTCGTACACAGCGTCATGTATTTACATCTATTATAACACTTACCACATTGTTTTATAATTGTCTGTTTGCTTGTCTGTCTTCCCGCTAGACTCGGAGCTTCCTAACGGGCTTTTCGCTGGTATAACCCTAGTACCTGACACACGACCTGACACAAGTAGGAACTTGACACAATATTTATTGGATAATTTGAATGAATAAATAAGTCAATGGATAAACACATTTCCTCAGGGAGAAAAGAAGTTAGCAAAAGTGATTAACTAGAAATTGCTGAGAAGTAGGAAGAAAATTAGAAAATAGTGTACTAACTATATAGATTATTTTGGAAAAAAGTCAAAAAGGTTTTTTCAGAAGGAAGTATCTTTGACTGTATTTATAAGATACATATTTAATGAGGTTTTGTGCACAGCACTCTGGTAGATATTGTGGGACATATAAATCTGAATTAAACCTAGATCTTACTCTCAAAGAGTGTATAGTCTAGTGAGAAAGATACGGTACAAAACTGAGACTACGTGTAAAGTGTTCACTATCACGTGGATCACAAGTGCAGGTTAAGGGCCATGGCACTTCCCAGGAGAGAGAAGCATTTTGAGTGGTGGGATGAAGGGACACTCCCTAGAGGGAGCACTTTTATTCTCAACCTAGAGTGCTTCTGAGATTAATTAATTGATGATTATTGAAAAAGTTTTACACACAAAAGCAGCTTTTCAGACAAGCCAGATGGTTTTCTTTATTATTGAGACTCCTACATTATTTCTCATTTGACATTTCTTCTCTTTTTTCAGAATTTCTGTTTTGGGAATGTTATAGATAAAGACTAAATTATTTAATGTATTGAAGCAAGTGAACTGATTCTGTATGTGATAGATAATTTTAAAGTGCATGGATAGTAATTATAGCATTGCAATGCATACATAGAAAAACGAAAATTTAGGTATTTATATTTACACAATTTTAGTGAAAGTGAAAGTTTTGTATATGTAACTCCTCCAATTTTTAATTCTTTTAGGTTATCAAGTGTACTTTTAAATACCTTTTAAATGTACTTTACAAATACAAATAGTTATTTGGTTCTTGTAACTTAATGGAATCATCTCCCTTCTTCAATGTATCGTCTCTGGGGAGGGAATCTATGTTCAATGTGTCCTTATGGCGACTTCTTTAATTCTGGCTTTGCTTTAGGGTCACCACGCCATTTATTCTGCCCAGAGATGCTTCCTAGAAATGCTGAAAAGTCAATTGCTGTAGAAAAAATACTAAATGGAGTACTTCTGTTTTTGAAATAAGATTGAAATAGAGAGAAGGAAAATAAGGGAAGCTATAAACTCACCCTAACAGTCCACTCCAAGACTTGCAGACACACTGTGAGTTACCCAGTGGGGAGTGTCTGCGTGGTGTCTAGGAGACATTAGCAGGAGGATACCGGCCTGTTGAAAGGAACCTGTGGCGAACTGCTGCTACTCACCCAAATGGCAGCAGCCTCAAATCTCTGTGTATCCAACTTTACCCTGAGATAGGATTCTTTACCGGGCCCCTTGAAGTAGTTAGAACTAGCCCAATTTTTATGCAATTCCTACTTATTGTCTGTTGATTTTTAATTAGCAGTAGCATGCTTTTAGCCTATACTCTGGAATGTTTATCTTGAAATATAATAGTTAAGACGTTCCTTTTCTTATACTTTCTTCACATTTTTGTGAACATCTGGGATTTTTTTCAGCCTAATAGAATGCACAGGAGTTTAGCATGCTCACGGCCATGCTTGTTATTATCCCTGTGTTTGCCAATATTTTTGACAGCAGTAAATAATTTTGATGGAAGATGATTGTGAGAGAAATACTGGCTGTGAAAAATCAACAGTGGCTGCTTATAGGCACATCAGTATAATGGAGTCACATCATAATTGCATATAACTTAGATGAATTCAAAGAAATATGCTCAGCAAGAGAGAGCATGCATAGACAGACAGATAGATAGACAGATAGATAGGTAGAATGAATGAAAGAAAGAATATGGGGATTTGCCATTCTTCTTGATGAGTGTATTCAAAGAGTGACCTCAAGATGAGAGAGATAAATTTACTGTTTTTTTACTCCACGTCAGTTCCTACTTGCCATCCTTAGAGTTTCATGAGATGTAAATTCTGGCGCTTAAAATACATAGTTTTGGGGGCTGGCCCGCTGGTTGAGTGGTTAAGTTTGCACACTCCACTTCGGTGGCCCAGGGTTTTGCCGGTTCGGATCCTGGGCATGGACCTAGCATCTCTCATCAAGCCATGCTGAGGCAGCATCCCACACAGCAAAACTAGAAGGACCTACAACTATAATGTACAACTATGTACTGGGGGCTTTGAGAAGAAGAAGAAGAAAGAAAGATTGGCAACAGATTTGTTAGCTCAGGGCCAGTCTTTAAAAAAGCAAAAACTACATAGTTTTTATAAAACTTTGTCATTAAGTGCATTATAACTACAGGTGTTCATCTAAAAAAACCTCTATTATTTCAGTGGTGGAAGAAAACTCTTCCGGGTTAACGTACATTGAGACACCATATATTGGGTCTCCAGTGTAGTCCCTTCCTAAGGAATTTTCAGGAATGATTTTTATTATAGTTGATAATTTATGTATTAACTTTAGAACCCACTCCATTATAGTCCATTTGCCTATTAAATATTTAATGAGCAACTACTCTGAGCTGAACCTCGAAGGATGCAGAAATAGTAAAAGCATGGTACTTTGTTTTAGAAGATGAGTGTCTAATTGGGGAGCTAGACAAGAGAATATGCATATACTTTATAGTGTCGTTATTGCTATGATAATACTGGTTGCCATGGGATACAGAGAATGGGCACTGGAATCAATCCAGAAGGAAGAGAGAGAGGAAAGGGGAGAATGCCAGGGTAGGAAACAATTCTTGAAGTGTTTGCTAAACTACGACTTAAGTTAGATGAGTAAGGATGAGAAGGAAGGCATTTCTGCACAGGGGAAATAGACTGTGTAGAATGTGCAGGAACATGCCAGTTCTCCCCCACGTGGCCAGTGTGGATGATGCATGAAGCCCTGCAGAGGAAAGCCATGAGAGCCTGAACAGGTAATTAGAGTCATTAGGGCAGGTCTTCTCTCCCAGGTAATTTAGGGTTTATCCTGAAGGCACTGGAGCATCACGGAAGGATTTCTGTACGAATGTTTTAGAAAGACTACTTTGTAGCAGCGTGAAGCTTGGATTGGAGGTGACAGAATTGGAAGCAAGGAAACTGTTTGGGAGGCTACTGCAGGGAGAAGTGAATTATGGAAATGATAAGGTCATTAATTGTGTCAATATTAGTGAGAAGGAGTCAAATTCTAATGATGTTTAGGTACTAGAATTTCCAGGATTTAACGACTAAATGGAAAGACAAACAACACATAGTGTCCTATTTGCTGCTTGGGAAATTGTGTAGATACCAGATTGTTTAAGACAGGAAACACAGGAAGGGGGAATGAGTTCTGGGGTGATCATCCTATGTCTGAGGTCCCCAGTGGGGATATCAAAGAGGTAGGAGAGTTAGGTCAGAGATACAGACCGAAATAAATGATAAAACCAAGGAAGTGAGGAAATACCCAGTGTGAGAAAAGTTAGAACATTAGTGGCCAAGAGTGGTGCCTGAAGGTACCAACGTCAGACATGTTGGTGATGAGGGAAGCCTTAGGCCGATCCTAGGCAGAAGGAACCACACAAGAGAAGTCTTGGAAGGTAAGTAGAGTATATGAAGTATAACAGAGTATAGTAAATCCTGCAAGATAACAATTGAAAAATGGCCATTGGATTTGACATCGACTAGTTCCTAAGCAGAGTACCATGGATTCTTTCTTTTTTCTGGGTTGATGCAAGGAATGCCCCTTGGCTGTAGTAGAGAATGTACAAGGGTTGGTACAAGGGTTGGAGCTCAATAGAACAAGGTTATGAAAATGAGTTCAGTGCAACCTTTGGTGGACAGTAAATGAGCATCTGGAGAACTAATTATGAAAGCACCCTAATGTGACCAATGACACTGCTGCTAACGTATCCAAACCACTCTCTTCTTGTAGCTTAGGTGTTACCAGATTTATATGAGAAGCAGAGAAATATTCCGGGGAAAAGAAGTAGTAAACTGAAAACTGAACAAGGTGGTGGGATTATTTAATTTGGTTTAGACTATCTCTACTCAGGAGTCTTCCCCTCAAATCTTACTCAATAGCAGTATTTCTTTCAGGCCTAGAAATTGGACCTCTGTATATCTCTTTCCAGGCTGAAATCTCCTGGAAGTTAGGAGATTCATCAGGGGATAAAGGAAAATGATTATGTGGAAATGTTATGCATCTGATAAGTTCTTCATGTTCTTGTGTGTTCTTTTCGTGAGTACAAATGAACCTAACACTTTCAGTTATTTACTACTCTTGTCCATATTTAGCTCCTTGTATGCTCTATATTAATTACTTTGATAAAATTCATTTTATTTCTTGCATATGACTTTCACTTTCATGCCAGTCTTGAGATCCTCTCATACTTATTTCAGATTCTCATTATTTGGCTGGGATTTTGTCTTCAGTGAACCCAAATCATCTCATTTTAAATTCACATAAGACAGAAGTGCCAGCAGTCAGCATTCTAGTTCTACTTACTAATTTATGGAGGTGTGATTTGGGTGATTTTCAAATTAAAAGTATCATTTCATATTCATAGTGATGATTTTAAAAATTTTGCTAAATTTATATGTATATAAATATCTTTATTGTCAGGAGTCTGACAAGCTAATTTCTTTGCTAACTTTTACTTATTAATACATAGGTTATATCAGAATTCTGTTGCTTTTATCCAAAGCTTTTTCAGAAATTCCCAAGCTAAGAAGGATACATTATAATAGTCATATTAGCCTATCAAGTTCAAGGCAAAATACATCTGGCAATGTTTTTAGTATATACTTTTATAATATTTCAAGGCTAATTTCATAAATTATTGAACCAGTATATCACTGCACCTGAAGTCGTAATCCAAAGACTTGACCAGCCTCCACGTCTGAGATGCTTACTTTTGTATCTAGAGTCTCAGATGAGGTGACTGGAGCCGCAGGAGCTGACTCCGCATTTGTCTGTTCCAGCAGTTCTTCGCGTAGTCTTGGGCAGCATGGCAATTTCAGGGTAATCAAGCTTCTTAACACAAAGGCTGGATTACCCCAGAGTGAGCATTTCAAGAGTGAAAACAGAAAACGCTATATGTATAATTGGAGACCCTGAAGGAAAAAAGCCAGGACATTGGAACAAAACAGTATTTAAATATTAAAAACTATAATCTGCAAACACAGTGTATAGTCACTTGTATTCTGCATCTTTCACTTAGCATAATACTTTTAAAATTCATCGATATTGTTGCAGATAGCAGTAGTTTATTTCTTTTTATGGCTTTACTCCATTGTGTGGATGTTTCATAATGTGTTTATACCATCACTCATAGATTGACATTTGGGTTCTTTGCAGTTTGGGCTATTATGAAAAAAGCTCTTGTGGGCTAGCCCTGGTGGCCTAGTGGTTAATTTCAGCTCACTCCACTTTGGTGGCCCAGGTTCAGTTCCCGGGCATGGAGCTACACCACTTATCTGTCAGTGGCCATGCTGTGGTGGCAGCTGACATACAAAAAGAGGAAGATTGGCAGCAGATGTTAGCTCAGGGCAAATCTTCCTCAGCAACAACAACAAAAAACATTCTTGTGAATGTTCCAGTACAAATCTTGGTGTGAACATATATTTTCAGTTATGTTGGGTAAATACCTAGGAATGCAATTTCTGTGTCATTTGATATGTTCAACTTCATAAGAAACTGTCAAATTTCATGTTCCATTTTGCATTTCTAGGATGTTATTTAATATCACCACACGTGGCATGGTTAATCTTTTTTTATTTTACTGTAGTGGTATCATGTAGGTTTAATTTTAATTTCCTGAATGAATAATATATTGAACGTCTTTTCCTGTGCTGATTTGCCATTTGTATATCTTCATTATTGAAATATCTGTTAAAATCTTTTGTGCGTTTTTTAATCGGGTTGTTTGTCTTCTTAATAATATGTTCTAGATACAAGCACTTTATCATATATATGTTTTGTAAATATTTTCTCCCAGTCTGTGGTCTGCCTTTTCATTTTTTAGTGGAGAATCTTTTTTCTATGTATATTTTTGTTTAAATCTTTTAAAAATCATCTTCTTCAACGAGTCTCCCATGCCCCTTCACAGTCAGTCCCTCCCGTCACCCTCGCCGCTGTGCCCGCTGATATGCTTTCTTACAAGTATCTTTTGAAGGACAAAACTTTTAAATTAGATGAAATACAAGTTTCAGGTTTTTTCTTTTGTGATTTTTGCATTTTGTGTTTAATTTAAAACATCTTTGCCTAACCCAAGTTTAAGATTTTCTCTTGTGTTTTCTTCCAGAAGTTTTAATAGTTTTAGCACTTAGATTTGGGTCTATGCTCCATTTCAAGTTACTTTTTGTATGTGGTTCTATATAAAGGTCAAAGTCCCTTTATTTTGCAATTGGATGTCTAATTGTTCCAGCATATTTGTTGAAAAGACTACTTTCTCCCATTGAATTACCTTGAACCTTTGTCAAAAACCAATTGCTTGTATATATGTGGGTTGATTTCTGTACTCTCTTCTGTTAACATTGATCTATATCTATCCAACCTTATGCATTTATCACACTGTCTTTAGTACTTTTGCTTTAGAGTAAGTGTTAGAATTAGGCAGTTTGAGTCTTGCAGTTTTACTCTTCTGATTGATTGATTGACTGATTGACTGATTGAGGAAGATTGGCACTGAGTTAACATCTGTTGCCAATCTTCCTCTTTTTTTAGCTTGAGGAAGATTGTCGCTGAGCTAACATCTGTGCCAGTCTTCCTCTACTTTATGTGAGACACCACCACAGCATGGCCTGATGAGCAGTGCTAGGTCCCCTCCTGGGATCCAAACCCATGAACACCTGGCCGCTGAAGCAGAGCATGCGAACTTAACCACTACACCACAGGGCCAGCCCCTTACTCTTCTTTTTAAAAGTTGTTTTGGCAATGCTGTTTCCTTAAAATTTCCATATAAATTATGGAAGAAGTTTATTGATTTCTATGCAAAGGCCTACTGGATTTCAACTGGGATTGTGTTAAATCTGTTGATCAATTTGGAGAGAATTGACTTGTTAACAGTATTGTCGTGTGATCCATGAACATGATATATCTTTCCCATTATTTAGATCTTCTTAATTTTTGAACAGTATTATGTATTTTTTAGTGTACAGCTCTTGACCATTTTTTGTTGAATGGTTCCTTATTGATTTTATGTTTTTGGTGTTGTTATAAATGACTAAAATTTCAAATTTGAATTGTTTGTTGCTAGTATATAGAAATGCAGTTGATGTTTACTTATTAGTCTTGAATTTTGTGTTTTTGCTAAAAGCTTTTTTGTGAACATGTTGGTGCTCTCTGTGTAGATGATCACATCATGCAAGAACAAAGATAATTTTACTTCCTCTTTTCTAATCTCATGCATTTTCTTTCTTTTTCTGCCTTGTCAACCTGTCTAGGACCTTGAGAACAATGTTAAAAAGCATGGTGAGAGCAGACATCCTTGCCTTATACTTGATCTTGGGGCGAAAGCATTCATATTTTCACCATGAAGTGTGTTGTTAGCTATAGCTTTTTCACAGATACCTTTTATCAAGTTGAAGCAGTTCCTTTCTATTCCTCGTTTGCTGAGCTTTTTAAAAAAAAATCATGATTGGGTGTACTATTTTGTTAAATGATTTTTCTGTATTTATTGTGGTGGTCAGATAGTTTTTATTCTCTATTCTGCTAGTATCTTGAATTTCATTGTTTGATTTTTAATGTTAAACCAACGTTGTGTTTCTTAGATAAACCCCACTTGGTTATGATGTGTTACCCTTTTGATACATTGTGGGATCCGATTTGGTAAAATTGTGTTAAGAATTTTAGATCTTTGTTTATTATGAATATCATTCTGTAGGTTCCTCCTCTTCCCTCCTCCAAGTAATGTGTCTGGGTTTGGATTCAGGGTAATGATGCGCTCTTAAAATGAGTTGAGAAGCCTTGCTTCCTCTTCTGTTTTCTAGTAGATTTCACCTGTGAAATTTTAGGACCAAGCATTTTCTTTGTAGGAAGGTTTTTAACAATGAATTGAACTTAAACATATATATATATACACACACATATATATATAGACATGCATTTAATCTGTTTCTTCTTGAGTGAACTTTGGTGGTTTGTTTCCAGGAATTTGTCTGTTTCATCTAAATTTTTAAATATATTTTCTTAGTATTGTTAATAATGTTTCCTTGTTATTACATTAGTATCTATAGAATCAGTAGCTAACTTCTCTCTTTTATTCCTGATACTGCAATTTGTATCTTCTTTTTATTTTTGGTCAGTCTTCCTAAAGGTTAATAATTTTTATTGTTATTTATAGCTTTAAGTTTCATTGATGTTTCTTCTGTCAATTTTGAGTCATCTATTTCATTGATTTTGGCTCTTTATTATTTCCTTCTGGTTGCTTTGTGTTTAATTTGCTCTTCTTTTCCTTGTTTCTTAATGTGGAAATGTAAAGCATTTATTTAAACCTTTTTTCTTTTCTAAGTATTTAGTGTTATAAACTTCTCTGCAGGTACCAATTTTTATGTTATATTTATATATGTAAATATTTGTAGCATATTTTAATGTTATATGTATTTTTACGTGTTATGTTATTCTATTTTCCCAAATCTACTAATTTCTCTTGTCATATTTTCTTTGAACAATGGACTATTTAAAGATGTGGTGTTTAATTTCTAAATACTTGGGGATTTCCATATATGTTCCTTTTTTTAAACTTATAGTTTAATTTACCTGTGGTCAGAGAATACACTGTATAGTTTACATCCTTTTAAATTCATTGAGACTTGTTTTTAGGCCCACAGTATGTGTTATCTGGTGCATATGCTGTGTGTTCTTAGAAAGAAGGTCTATTCTGCTGTGCTGGGTGGGCCACGTGCTCTAAAAATACCATCTAGGTCAAGTTGTTTGATAATGTAATGTTGTTCCAGTGTTCTATACCCTTACAAATTTTGTATCTACTTTGTTTAATCAAATATTGAGAGAGTAGGCTTGACATCTCCAACCACAATTATGGATTTATCTATTTTTCCTTTGATTTTTTAGTAGGCAGCTTATAGTTAGGTCATACTTCTTTTTAAATCCAATCTAATTTCTGCCGTTTTAATTTGGAGTGTTTAGAGCATTAACATTTAATGCGATCATGCATATGATTTGGGTTAAATATTGCTAGTTATTTTATTTACCCCATCTGTTCTTTGTTCAGTTAAAAACAATCTCTTCCTGCCTTCTTTTGTATTGACTATTTTTGCAATTTTTCATTTTATATTCACTCTTGGATTAGCTCTGCTGCTTTTTTGGTTTTTATAGTGGTAGCTTGGGGATGAGAATACGTCGCTTTGCTCATCACAGTCTGCTTTCAAAGAATCTGATATCACTTCACTTATTGCAAGAACCTTACAAGAGTTTACGTTCTCTCCCTGCCCTCCGTCTCCAGTGCCATTGTTCTCATATGTTTTACTTCCACTCATGTTGTAACCTTCACAATGGCTGTTGTTATTTATGCTTTAAGCAGTCGATTATCTTTAAAGGGAACTTTTTAAATAAAAAATGTTTCATATTTATAGCATAGTCACTATTTCTAGTGCTTTTCATTCCTTTGTGTAAATGTACATATCCATCTGTTGCATTTTCCTTTTGCCTGAATGACTTCCTTTCACGTACTTTGTAGTGCAGGTCTGCTAGTCGTAACTTCAGCCAGCTTTTGTTTGTTTGAGAAAAATCTTCATGTTGTCTTGATTTCTTCTTTAAAACAGCTTTATTGAAGTATAATGATGTGCAACAAATTGCACATATTTAAAGTATACAACTTAATAGCTTTTGACCAATGAATTCATCACCATAATAAAGATAAAGAACATATCTGTGATCTCCACAAGTTTTTTCTTGCCCTGGAGATTTTAGGTGGAGAGGTACATCTGAACTAAGAAGTTAAGAGTAGGTACATTCTCCAAATAAGTTTTATTTATTCATTGGAAAATCATTATTGAATACTTATTGTGTCTCAGTCATAGGGTACACTAGGATGAATAAAAGAGTCATATTATAAAATGTACCCAATAAATGTATTATTATTATAGCAATGAACAGAGTGCTACAGTATGAGAGAGAATAATGGAGAACCTGCTATAAATTGGGTTACCTCTTTGAGGAAGTAGCGTTTAGATTGAGACTGATAGCAGGTGTATGGGAAAAAGGGTCCCAGGGAAGGACGCCGTGTGCAGGGGCTTTGACGAGAGAAACTTTGAGAGAGAGACTGTAGCACAAAGCAGTGGATGCACTGATCCTTTAGCAAAGGCTCCCGTCTAGTTCTAGACCCTGAGAAGGCAGCTGTGCTCTGTAAAGGCTCTTCTCGTACACACTTTACATTCTGCAATTGTGAATGAGACTCATGAATGAAATTTCTTCCTGGTGGAAGAAATTATACATTTATTGTCTCAAATTAATAGAAACTATGCTTAGTATAATAAATAGATGATATGCTTTAGAGTCCGATGGCCTAGGTTTGAATCTCAGCTCTACTGCTTAATAGCCATGTGATGCTAAGCAAGTTTCATGACATGTCTAAGCCTTAGTTTCCTCATCTTTATGATGGAGATAATAATTGTTAATAATGATAATTGCCTATTTTGTAAGTTTGTTTTGAGGATTAAATGATGTAATGCATGTAAGTTACTTAGCACAGTGCCAAACAAGTAGCCGTACTCAAAAGTAGTGCCTATTGTAGTAGAAAAAATAACTTATATTTATTAAATTTAATCATCTGCTATATGGAAATAGCATTATATAGCTTTCATGATCGTTGTTAAAATGTAATGACCTCAGGGGCTGGCCCTGTGGTCTAGTGGTTAAGTTTGCGCGCTCCACTTTGGTGGCTTAGGGTTTCGCCAGTTAGGATCCTGGGCACGGACCTCACACCACTCATCAGGCCATGCTGAGGTGGCGTCCCACATAGCAGAGCCAGAAGGACCTACAACTAGAATATACAACTATGTACTGGGGGGCTTTGGGGAGAAGAAGAAAAAAAGAAGATTGACAACAGATTAGTTCAGCTGCCAATCATTAAAAAAAAAAGTTATGACCTTAATGCTCAAAAGGGTTGTGTTTATTAATTTTATTGTATTGGTATCAGATACCTTTCATAAATAACCCAGGTATTTTACATATATCCCCACAGATTTAAATATTTTAAAATAATTACCTTGAGAATTTTTGCCCTTTTAAAAGTACATCTTATTTTCCCAATGAAGAATCTGTTAATATTTAATGTGGTAGAACTGAGCAATCTCTTCTTTAATCTTGTTAATACAGTTTTAATAAAATATTTTAATATGTTATTTTAATTATAGAAATAGATTAGGAATTTACAGTTATTTTTTTAAAAGGAACTATTTTTTATACTTATCACATTATTAAGTATTTTCATTAAGTGACTTTTAATCTCAGAAACTTTCCTTAACTTTTCTTGTCTTGCATTGCTTATTTGAAAATTGCCAGTTTACAGGCTGCTAGTCGGTGATCTAGAACTTCTTTTACATTTTCAGACTTGTAATAAGAGGCCAAGAAGCAGAGGGATAGGGCTGAAGGTATTTAGCTGATAATTTCCAGCTGACATGGTTACCACCAAACAGCTGTCTCAGAGTCCAGCAGTTCCGCCCTTGATCCCTTTCGGTTCTACGGCAACATCCTAACGGGTTTAGTTGGTATTTTAAGAAATTTTATATTGAACTATGTTATTAAAATGTGGCATTTTTATGTCACTATCTATATCATTATCTTTCTGGCAAAACCTTTCTTCAAAAACTAAATGTAAATTTACATTACTTTGCATTAATTTTTCTGTGTGAAATGCATACAGACCATGAGCTTAGCTGGTGAAAGGGATAGACATTATCTGGAAGATAATTAAATGACTTAACCTGTTTAACATAAGAATACTTTTATTTGATCCGATAACAGTAAGTATTTAAATGTTCATTTTTATAGTATAGTAATGCTGTTCAATTGTATGATATAGTATTTGCTGTAGACTGAATATTTGTGTCCCCCCAAAGCTCATATGTTGAAACCTATTGCCCAGTGTGTTAGTCTTTAGAGGTGGGGTTTGGGGAGGAGATTAGGACGTGAAGGTGGAGCCCTCATGAGTGGGATTAGTGCCCTTCTAAAAGATGCCCCAGAGAGTTCACGTGCCCCTTCCACCATGGAGGACACAGCGAAAAGGTAGCCATCTGTGAACCAGGAAGCAGGTTCTCACCAGACAGCCTATCTGCTGGCACTTTGGTCTTGGACTTCCCGGCCTCCAGGACTGTGAGAAGTAGACTTCTGTTGTTTATAAGCCCCTCCGGCTGTGGGGTTCTGTTAGAGCAGCTCGGAGGACAGTCTTGTTGCTTAGTTTCCCTGTAGGTGAGCTAGAGTGATAATTCGCAGGACATTTTTTAAGTCCGGATCTTTATTTTTTTGGAAAGTTTGTTACATTAAGAATATAACTTTTTAAAAATATAGCAGTTTATTTTCAAAATAAGCATTATGGGTTTGTCATAGATATGTATGTATAATTTTGTGTACAATTGTACCTTTGGTAGGTTGAGATAATCTGTTTACATTACTGTATTCCTACAGCATGACTAAGCACAACACACATAAAAAAGACATGTACTCTTGGCCTAACAGAACTTACATTTCTAAAGATACACTCCTTGCTTGAGCAGCAAATAACTCATTCTTCTTTTTGGAAAAAAACAAGGTTTTTCAGTTATTGTATATGATTTTTTATACTTCTAATAAAAATACCTTTAAAACTTTGTCTTACTTTCCTTATAAATAATTCTTTGGAAAATCATTTTTGAATTTAACTTTATTCTTTGCAATACATATTTATTAAGCACATATTATGTGCTGCACACTTGGATTGGTGCTGAGGACGCAAAGCTACTTTGAATCTATTAAAAAAATTAATAGAGTGTTAAATTTGTCATGAGCCTAAATCACAAGGATCAACAGTATATTGATTTGAAGCCTTTATATAATTTTTTTCTGATTATGAAAGTAACAACAGTGCATGTTCATTGTGGACCATCAAAAAGCCAAAAGGTTATTTCAGTTCAATTGAAAATAATATTTATTGACTGCCTGCTACAAGCTAGTCACTGTGCTATATACTTAGTCTATGACACAAACAAGACAGGTGGGCTCTGCATTCAAGGAAAGCATGGTGTTTTGGGGAACTGATACCAAATAAATAATTAAAGTAATTTTCGAGATATGAAACAAGATAAAAACCACTCTGAATCTCACTGTCTAGCAATAATTGCTATTACCATGTTTATATACTTACCTATTTCCATACTGTACACATACTTTTCATTTTTAACACTGTAAAATATATGCTAATTGCCTTCAATTAATTATGTAGATATACTACAATTTATTAAATCCTTACCAAATTTTTGAACATTTAGATTGTTTCTATTACTTAATCAACTTTGCTTGGGTACAATCTACATACAATAAAACGTACTCACTGTAAGCATACAGTTATATGACTTTTGACAAACAAATATATGTATGTAGTCCCCATTACAGTAAAGACGTAGAATGTTTCCATTGCCTCGAAAAGTTCTGCCATGCTTCTTTGCAGTCCATCTTCCCTGTCCTATTCCAGCACCTGGTCCTGCAGCCACACCTGGCCCTCGGCAGCGGTTGCTCTGCTTTCTAGCACTGACGATTTGACTTACCTTTTCTAAAATTTCGTAGAAATGGAATCATACAACATGTACTCTTTTGTGTCTGTTTCTTTTTCTCAGCTTAATATTTTTGAGATTATTCATTTCGTTGCGTTTCTCAGGCATTGGTTCCTTTTGTTGCTGAGTCGCGATCCACTGCATACCTTCTCCAAGGTTTGTTAATCTGCCTGGACATTTGGATTGTTTCCGGTTACTGCCTAATATGAGTAAAGCTGCTATGCACATTCATGTGCAAGTTTTCTTTTCCATTGGATAAATACTGAGGAGTATCATTGTTGAGTTATAGTAAGCATGTGTTTACATTTTAAGAAATTCCAAAACCATTTTCCAAAGTAGTTGTGTCCTTTTACATTTCTAGTATCAGTATTATGAGAATCCCAGTTGTTGCACGTCCTCACCAATACTTGGTGTGGTCAGGCTTTTTAATTTCAGTCATTCCAGTGAATATATAGAAGTATATTATTATGGTTTTAAGTTGCATTTCTCTGATGATTAATGCTGTTAAATATCTTTTCACATACTTACTGGCCATTTGCATACATTTTTTGTGACCTGTCTGTTCAAATATTTTGCCTGTTTTTTCCCTTTTTTTTTGGCTGAGGAAGATTGACCCTGAGCTAACATCTGTGCCAGTCTTCTTCTATGTTCTATGCCAGGTGCTGCCTCAGCATGGCCACAGACGAGTGGTATGGGCCTGCACCTGGAAACCAAACCCAGGCCACTGAAGCAGAATGTGCCGAACTTAACCACTAGGCCACGGGGCCAGCTCCATATTTTGCCTTTTTGGTTTTTTGGTGAGGAAGATTGGCCCTGAGCTAACATCTGTGTCAGTCTTCCTCTATTTTGTACATGGGATGCTGCCACAGCATGGCCTGATGAGTCGTGTATAGGTCTGAACCTGGGACCCAAACCCCTGAACCCCAGACCAGTGAAGTGGAGCTTACCCCTTGCCCCCTTTACCCCTTTACCACTGGTCTGGCCCCTTTAATTTGCCTATTTTTTATTTGGATTGTTTTCTTATTACTGAATTTTAAGAGTTCTTTATATATTCTCATTGCAAATAGTTTGCCAAATGTATGTCTTACAAATAGTTTCTTGCAGACTGTACCTTGCCTTTTCATTCTCTTAGTGGTACTTTTTAAGCAACAAAAGTTTTTAGTGTATCATTTTTCTCTTTTCTGGTTTTTATTTTTTAGTGTACTAAGAAATCTTTGTGTACACTAGGTCACAAATATTTTCTTCTAGAACTTTTTTGTTTCATTGTGGTAACATTGGTTTATTTATTATATAATTTCAGGTGTACATCCAATATATGTTGAATTCTGTGTAGGTTACATCATGTTCACCACCCAAAGATTAATTACAATCCATCACTCTGCATATGTACCTCATCACCCCTTTCACCCTTCTCCCTCCCGTCTTCCTTTCTGGTAACCACTAATCCAGTCTCTGTTGCTGCCAGTGTGTTTGCTGTTTTTATCTTCTACTTGTGAGTGAGATGACACTGTATTTGACTTTCTCCCTCTGACTTATTTCATTTAGGATAATACCCGCAAGGTCCATCCATGTTGTCACAAATGGCTGGATTTCATCATTTCTTATGGCTGAGTAGTATTCCATTGTGTATATACCACATCTTCTTTATCCATTTGTCCCTTGATAGGCATTTAGGTTGCTTCCAAGTTTTGGCTATTGTGAATAATGCTGCAGTGAAAATAGGGGTGCATGTATTTTTATGCATTCGTGTTTTCAAGTTCTTTGGATAAATACCCAGCAGTGGCATAGCTGGGTCATATGGTAGATCTATTCTTAAATTTTTGAGGAGTCTCCATACTGTTTTCTGTAGTGGCTGCACCAGTTTCATTCCCACCAGCAGTGGATGAGGGTTCCCTTTTCTCCACATCCTCTTCAACACTTACTGTTTCCTTTCTTGTTAATTATAGCCATTCTGATTGGAGTGAGGTGATATCTCTTTGTAGTTTTGATTTGTATTTCCCTGATAGCTAATGATGTTGAATGTCTTTTCATATGCCCATTGGCCATCTGTATATCTTCTTTGGAGAAATCTCTGCTCAGATGTTTTGCCCATTTTTTAATTGAGTTGTTAGTTTTTTTGTTGTTGAGATGTATGAGTTCTTTATATATTTTAGATATTAACCTCTTATCTGATAAATGGTTTGCAAACATCTTCTCCCAGTTGTTAGCTTGTCTTTTTGTTTTGTTGATGGTTGCCTTTGCTGTGCAGAAGCTTTTTATTTTGATGTAGTCCCATTTGTTTATTTTTTCTATTGTTTCCCTTCCCTGGTCAGACATGGCATTTGAAAAAATGCTGCTAAGACCGATGCCAAAGAGTGTGCTGCCTATGTTTTCTTCTAGAACTTTCATGGTTTCGGGTCTTACATTCAAGTCTATCCATTTTGAGTTGGTTTTTGTGCATGGTGTAAGGGAATGGTCTACTTTCATTCTTTTGCATGTGGCTGTCCAGTTTTCCCAACAGCATTTATGGAAGAGACTCTCCTTTCTCCATTGTATGTTCTTGGCTCCCTTGTGAAAATTTAGCTGCCCATATATGTGTTGGTTTATTTCTGCGCTGTCGATTCTGTTGTGTTGACCTGTTGTGTCTGTTTTTGTGCCAGTACCATGCTGTTTTGGTTACTATAGCGTTGTAGTATATTTTGAAATCAGGGGGTGTGATACTTCCAACTTTGTTATTTTTTCTTAGGATTCCTTTGGCTCTTCGGGGTCTTTTGTTGTTCCATATAAATTTCAGGACATTTTATTCTATTTCTGTGAAAAGTGTTCTTGGAACTTTGATAGGGATTGCATTGAATCTATAGATTGCTTTAGGAAGTATGGACACTTTAACTTTATTTCTTCCAACCCAAGAGCACAGAATATCTTTCCATTTCTTTGTATCTTCTTCAATTTCTTTCAGCAGTGTTTTATAGTTTTCAGTGTACAGATCTTTCACCTCTTTGGTTAAGTTTATTACTAGGTATTTTATTCTTTTAGTTGCAATTGTAAATGGGATTGTGTTCTTAATTTCTCTTTTTGCTATGTCGTTGTTAGTGTATAGAAATGCAACTGATTTTTGTACGTTGATTTTGTATCCTGCAACTTGACTGTATTCATTTTTTATTTCTGAAACATTTTTAGTGGATTCTTAGGGTTTTCTATATATGAAATCATGTCATCTGCAAACAGTGGCAGTTTCACATCTTCATTTCCAATTTGGCTCCCTTTTATTTCTTCTTTTTGCCTGATGGCTCTGGCTAGGACTTTCAATACTATGTTAAGTGAGTGGTGAAAGTGGGCATCCTTGACTGGTTCCTGTTCTTAGATGGAGAACTTTCAGTTTTTCTCCATTGAGAATGATATTAGCTGTGGATTGGTCATAAATGGTCTTTATTATGTTGAGGTATTTTCCTTCTATACCCATTTTTTTTAGAGTTTTTATCATAAATGGATGCTTTACTTTGTCAAATGCTTTCTCTGCATCTATTGAGATGACCATGTGGTTTTTATTCTTCATATTGTTAATGTGGTGTGTCACGTTGATTGATTTGTGGATGTCGAGCAATCCCTGAATCCCTGGAATAAATTGCACTCGATCACGGTGTATGATCTTTTGAATGTATTGTTGTATTCAATTTGCTGGTATTTTGTTGAGAATTTTTGCATCGATGTTCATCAGTGATATTGGCCTGTGATTTTCTTTTTTTGTATTGTCCTTGTCTGGTTTTGGTATCAAGATAATGTTGGTTTTGTAGAAGGAGTTAGGAAGCTTCCCTTCCTCTTCAATTTTTTGGACAAATTTGAGAAGGATGGATATTAAGTCTTTTTTGAATGTATGGTAGAATTCACCAGGGAGGCTGTCTGGTCCTGGACTTTTATTTTTTGGGAGGTTTTTGATTAGTGTTTTGATCTCCTTACCGGTGATTGGTTCTATTCAAATTCTCTACTTCTTCTTGATTCCGTTTTGGAAGATTGTATGAGTCCAAGAATTTACCCAGTTCTTCTCAGTTATCCAATTTGTTGGCATGTAGCTTTTTGTAGTATTCTCTTATAATCCTTTGTATTTCTGAGGTGTCTGTTGTAATTTCTCCTCTTTCATTTCTGATTTTATTTATTTGAGCCTTCTCTCTTGGTCAGTCTAGGTAAAGGTTTGTCAATTTTATCTTTTCAAAGAACCAGCACTTGGTTTCATTTATTTTTTTCTATTGTTTTTTTAGTCTCTGTTTCATTTATTTCTGCTCTGATTTTTGTTATTTCCTTCCTTCTGCTGATTTGGGGCTTTGTTCTTCTTTTTCTTCTTCCTTTAGGTGCACTGTTAGATTGTTTATTTGGGATTTTTCTTGTTTGTTGAGGTAGGCCTGAATTGCTATAAACTTCCCTCTTAGAACTGCTTTTGCTGTATCCCACAGATTTTGGCATGTTGTGTTTTTGTTTTCATTTGCCTCTAGGTATTTTTTTATTTCTCCTTTGATTTCTTTATTGATCCAATCCGTGTTCAGTAGCATTTTGTTTATTCTCCACATATTTGTAGCTTTTCTTCCTGTAGTTGATTTCTAGTTTCATACCTTTGTGGTCAGAAAAGATGCTTGGTATTACTTCAATCTTCTTAAATTTATTGAGACTTGTTTTGTGGCCTAATATGTGATCAGTCCTGGAGAATGTTCATGTGCATTTGAAAAGAATGTGTATTCTGCAGTTTTTGGATGGAATGTTCTGTATACATCTAGTAAATCCATCTGGTCTAATATGTCGTTTAAGGCCAGTGTTTCCTTTTTGATCTTCTGTTTCGATGATCTATCCATTGGTGTAAGTGCAGTGTTAAAGTCCCCTACTATTATTGTGTTACTGTCAGTTTCTCCTTTTATGTCTGTTAATAGTTGCCTTATATATTTAGGTGCTCTTATGTTGGGTGCGTAGATAGTTACAAGTGTTATGTCCTCTTATTGGATTGTTCCCTTTATCATTATGTAGTCCCCTTCTTTGTTTCCTGTTACAGTTTTTGTTTTAAGTCTGTTTTGTCTAATATAAGTATTACTACCCCTGCTTTCTTTTCTTTGCAATTTGCATGGAATATCTTTTTCCATCCTTTCACTTTCAGTTTGTGAGTGTCTTTAGGTCTGACGTGTGTCTCTTGTATGCAACATATACATGGTTCTTGCTTTTTTAGTCAGTTGGCAACCCTGTGCCTTTTGATTGGAGCATTTAGTCCATTGACATTTAAAGTGCTATTGATAAAGATGTATTTATTGCCATTTTGTTACTTTTTTTATGAGTGTTTTAGTAGTTCTTCTTTGTTTGTTTCTTTTTCTCTTGCTTTCTTCCCTTGTGGTTTGATGGCTTTCTTTAGTAATATGTTTGGCTTCCTTTCTCTTACTTATTTATGTATTTATTATAGGTTTCTGGTTTGTGATTACCATGAGGTTCATGTGTAATAGTCTATGTATATAGCAATCTATATTGAGTTAATAGTCCCTTTAGTTTGACCTCTTTCTAAAAGCTCTACTCTTTTACTCCTCACCTCCCACATTTTATATTTTTGATATCATATGTAACCTCTTAATTTGTGTGTGTGTATCCAGTACCCTCTCATCATTGAAATACGTAGTTTTAGTACTTTTGTCTTTTAATCTTCATATTATCTTCATAGGTGGTTAACTTGCTACCTTTATTGTATTTTTTCCTTTACCAGTGATTATATTGCCTGTTTATTTTTTTCATAATCTTCTTATTCCTATTCGTGGTCTTCTCTTTCCCACTTAAATAAGTCCTTTAGCATTTCTTGTAGATCTGGTTTCTTGGTGATAAACTCCTTTGATTTTTGCTTGTCTGGGAAATTCTTTATCTCTTCTTCCATTCTGAGTGATAACCTTGTGGAATAGAGTATCCAACGCTGTAGATTTTTTTCTTTCAGCACTTTAAATATATCGTGACACTCTCTTCTAGCCTGTAGGGTTTCAGCTGAGAAGTCCTCTGATAGCCTTATGCAATTTCATCTGTATGTCACATGTTGCCTTTCTCTTGCAGCTTTTAGGATTCTCTCTTTCTCTTTCATTTTGGACATCTTAATTATAATGTGTCCTGGTGTGGGCCTCTTTGGGTTTATCTTGTTTGGTGCTCTCTGTGCTTCCTATACCCGATGTCTGGTTCCTTCTTAGGTTAGGAAAGTTTTCAGCTATTATTTCTTCAAAGAGATCTTCTGCCCCTTTTTCTCTCTCTTATCCTTCTGGGACACCTGTAACATGAATGTTAGTGTGTTTGATGTTGTCCCAGAGGTCCCTTAGACTGTCCTTGTTCTTTTTAATTTTTTTTCTTTTATCTGTTCAGCTGGGGTGATTTCCTCTAGTCTTTTGTCTAGCTTTCTTATCTGTTCTTCTGTATCATCTACTCTGCTATTAAATCCCTCTTCTGAATTTTTCATTTCCAGTATTCTTCATTTCTGATTGGTTCTTTTTTACATTTTCCAGTTCTTTGTTGACGCTCTCACTGTGTTCATCCATTCTTCTCCCAAGATCAGTGAGCATCCTTATGCCTATTAGTTTGTACTCTTTGTCAGGTAGTATATCTCTCTTTCATTTAGTTCTTTTTCTGAGGTTTTGTCTCCTTCCCTTACTTGGAACATATTCCTTTGCCTCCTCATTTTGCCTCTTTCTCTATGCTTCTATCTCTGTGTCAGATGTCAGCTATGTCTCCTGATCTGGAGAAGTGGCCTTATGGAGGAGATACCTTTTGAGGCCTAGTGTGTGCTTCCCTTTCATCACCAGTCCAAATGCCCCCAAGAGTGTCCATTGTGTCGACTACACATATGTGTCTGCTGCGGCTGGGTTGCTCTTGCTTCAGGTGCTCAGAGACTCTAGGCTTTCCGCTCCCAGGCAGCTGTTTGTAAATCGGGTTTCAGGAGCCCCAGCACATTTGGCTGCAAGATCTAATAGCACATTCCCATTGCAGCATTCCTGTTAAATCCAATTTTCCTGTTAAATGAGTAGGTACCCAGTGTGGCTGGTTGCTAGGCTCAGGGGCTTACAATTGCTGTGGACATCTGGTCTGCAAGGCTGTTGTCAGCTCTCACAGGATTGCAGCTGCGTGGGACTGGCCCCAGGCACGGGAGCACCTAGTTCTTTCAGGCTTTGGAAGGAGGGGCCGCTCCTCTGTGAGGCTGTTTGAGAAGCACAGGGCTTCTGCCACTGATAAACCCCATGGCCCACAGGTCCACACACACCATTAACACAGTCCTGGCCTTGTGCACACTTCCCGACCCCCTGGAGTGTACCAAGATGCCCCACTGCTGAGGCCCCCACACTCTCCTCCAACGCCCCTCACACTCCACCTGTTCCTTACACAGACCCTGCCCCACAGAGGCAGACACGCTGCAGAGGATCGAGGCGCTCAGTCTGTGCAAGCGATCAAGTAGCCTGAGGGCTTGCTGTTTGGTAGGACCAGTCCCTAGGATGGGCTGCCTGCCCTGGCTGAGCTGGATTAAATCCGTGCTCTAGTGGGTGGGGCAGACCGTGGGCTAACAGGCCAGGGGAAGAACTCCTGTGACATCTGCCAGCCTCTGTGTCAGCACGCCTGTACTAGGCCACAGTAATGGCTGCCCCCAATGTCTCAGTCTCTAGCAAGGTCTCACCTCTCACCGAGATGCACCCAGAGCCTCTCAGATGAGTGTCTTTTCACCTATGGACTGTGCACCTTTCTGGCGATTTTAGGTTGCTTTCTGAGATGGGTGAATTTGTGCATGGGCCCTTTAACAGCTGGGTTTTCCTGCTTACATCCGATCGCTTTTCTGGGGGTATTCCCCATTGTAGTTAATAGCCAGCAAAGCCAGATACTATGAGACTCATCTCGGTTGTGCTGAGTCTGAAGGATGCTTACAGCAATAACACGCCCCCACTCAGGGAAGGCTGTGTACCTTACACAGTCCAGCTGTAAACTTCCGCAGCTTGCAAAGGTAGCTTTTTTTCCTCCAGACAGGAATTTCTGCCTCTATCAGGACTGTCCATTGTTGTGGGGGTTCTTTTTATCTAGTTTTCAGTTCTCTCTCTGGGGTAATTTTTCCAAGAATAGTGGTAACCTGGTTGTGTTCATGGGAGGAGGTGAGTTCAGAGTTCACTTACACTGCCATCTTGACGAGAGCTCCTCTTATAGAACTTTTATAGTTGTACCTAGTACTTTTAGGTCTAGGATTTATTTTATTTCTTTATTTTATTTTATTATTTTTGGATGTACATCATATTTCAAATTCTGTATAGATTACATCATGTTCACCACCCGAACACTAATTATAGTGCATCCCCTCACATGTGACCCTAATCACCCCCTTTGCCCTCTCCCCTCCCCCCTTCCCCAATGGTAACCACCAGTCCAATCTCTGATGTTATGTGTCTTTTTTTTTTTTTTGTCGTTTTTATCTTCTACTTATGAGTGAGATCATATGGTATTTGACTTTCTCCCTCTGACTTATTTCACTCAGCATAATACCCTCAAGGTCCATCCATGTTGTCACAAATGGCCAGATTTCATCATTGCTTATGGCTGAGTAAATACTCCTATGTTCATTGTGGCATTATACACAATAGCCAAGACATGGAAGCAACCTAGGTGCCCATCAAGGGACGAATGGATAAAGAAGATGTGGTATTTATACACGATGGATACTAGGATTTATTTAAAGTTCATTTTTATGTATACTGTAAGCTAAGGATTGAGTTTCATTTTTTTTCCCCATATGGATATCTGGTTATTCTAGCACTTTTTGTTGAAAAGGCTATCCTTTGCCCCATTGAATGACTTTGACACCTCTGTCAAAAGTCAATTCGTGATATACGTGTAGGTTTGTTTGTGGACTCCATTCTGTTCCATCAGTGTGTCTCTGCTTACGCCAATGCCATAGTGACTTGATTATTTTAGCTTTAGAGCCTATCTTGAAATCGGGAAGAACATTGTTCTTTTTCAGAATTATTTTGACCCCTCCACGGCCTATGCATTTCCATATCAATTTAATATCAGCTTGTTAATCTTTACCAAAAAGCCTTCTGGAACTTTGATTGGGATTGCATTGAGTCCATAGATCGATTTGGAAAGAACTGACATCTTAACAACATTTTAGTGTTCTGATCCATGACCTCGATAGATCTGTTTACTTATGTCTTCTCTAATTTCTGTTGAAACATTTTGTAGTTTCTGGCTAATAGATCTTGCACAACTTTTTTCAGTTTTTCCTTACGTATTCCTGTTGTCTTTTCCATTTCAAATTGTTTGTTGCTAGTATATAATACAGTTGATTTTTGTGTATTTACCTTGTATTCCATGGCTTTCCTAAGTTCACTTACTAGTTTGAGAAATTTTTTTGTAAATTTCTTTGGAATTTTTAAGTAGACAGGCTTTCTGTGAATAAAGGCATTTTTACTTCTATTCCAATCTGTATAAACTTTACATATTTGTGTACCTATCTGTTTATGTGTCTATGCCTTACTTCACTGGCCAGGACTCCAGCACAAAGTCAGATAGAAGCAGTGAACATCCGTGTTCCTAATCCTAGAGGGGAAAGATTCAGTCTTTCATTTTTAAGTATGATGTCAGCTCTGCGTTTTTCATGCCTTCCACAGGTTGAGGAAGTTCTCTCCTATTTCTACTTTGCCTACAGATTTTATCATCAGTGGACTTTGACTTTTCTTAAAAGGTTTTTCTGCATCAATTAAGATGATCACACGGTTTCCCCTTTTTTAGTCTGTTAATATAGTGAATTACCTTGATTGATTTCCAAATGTTAAATCAGCTTGTGATTAACCCTCACTTAGTTGGGTATAATCTGATAAAGTTTTAAAACCTTTTACGTGTATGATTATGAGGAATGATTGATCCCTTTCCATGGAATGCCTTTGTCTGGTTTTGTACTAAGGTGATGCTGACCGCATACAGTATGTTGAGTTTGGAATTATTTTGTTTTTTGGAATTGTTTGCATGAAATTGTTATTATTTATTCTTTAAGAGGTTGATAGAATTCACTAGTATTTTGTTTGTAAATTTTAGAGGATCTGCAGTTTTCTTCGTGGGATAGTTTTTAACCAGAAACTTGTGTTTAACTTACCTCATTTTTTGTTCAAGTTGTTATACCATTTCACGTATATCCTTAATATCCTTTTACCAGTACATTTTCATTTTCCCCCTTCAAGCCTTTGTGTTCTTGCTATAAAAATGTTGTATATGCCACAGTACCTTGTTATTTTTGTTTTAAACCATCATTACCTTTTAAAGAGAGTAAAAACATACAAAAAATCAATATATTTTTACCCACAGAGTTAGCGTTTGCAGTCTTTACTTTGTGTAGATCCAATTTTCCACCTGTTATTTTCTGTCAGCCTGATGCATTACCTTGAACATTTATAAATGCCGTGTTTCCGGGGATGAATTCTCTGACCTTTTGTGTGTCCAAAAAAGACTTTGTTTTGCTCTCATTTTTGGACAGATATTTTAGCTTTAGCATAAAATTCTAGTCTGCCAGTTCTGTTTTTCATTACTGTAATGGTGTCACTCCTCTCTCTTGAAGTCTGCTCTCGTTCTTGGATTAGTTCCTTTGTGCTTGCTGTGTCTCTCCTTGCCTCCACCCTCTGGTTGCTTTTAAGCTTTGCTCTTATCGCCAGCCTTCTGCTATTTGCTTATGATGTGCCTTGATTTGGTTTTCTTAATGATTCTTTTGCTTGGGTTCTTTTTATTAAGCCTTTGTGAATTTGTAGGCTTACAGTTTTCATCAAATTTGGAAACTTTTTGGATGTTATTCTTTATTTTTCCTGTCCTCTCAGCTCTCTTCTTCTGTCCTGAAAGTCCACTTACACATATGTTAGATGGCTTGATGTCCCATGGTTTACTAATGCTCTGTTTGTTTTTCTCACTTTTTTTTCTGTCTTTTAGATTTTTTTTCCTGTGTCTTAACGTTTAACAATTTTTTCTCCTGTGTCTAATATGCTGTTTATTCAATCCAGTACATTTTTCGTCTCAGACATCTCAGACTTCATCTCTTGAAGTTTAATTTGGAACTTTTTTGGTATCTTCCATTTATTTCCTTATTATGCTTCCTTCTCTTCCTTTTGAACTTTTAGACTATATATATGTGTGTTTGTGTGTGTGTGTGTGTGTGTGTGTGTGTGGTGAGGCAGATTGTCCCTAAGCTAACATCTGTTGCCAATCTTCCTCTTTTTGCCTGAGGAAGATTGTTCCTGAGTTAATATCAGTGTCAGTCTTCTTGTATTTTTTTGTATATGGGATGCCTACCACAAATAGGCTTGATCACAGGATGGTTTGATGAGCACCCAGGATTCAAACCTGTAAACCCCAGGCCACTGAAGCGGGGTGTGCAAACTTAACCACTATGCCACTGGGCTGGCCGCTAGACTATATATTTTTTTAATTAATTAATTAATTTATTTATTTATTTATTTTTGGTGAGGAAGATTGTTCCTGTGCTGACATCTGTTGCCAGTCTTCCTCTACTCTGTATGTGGGATGCCGCCACAGCATACCCTGATGAACGGTGTGTAGGTCTGCACCAGGGATCCGAACCTGTGAACCCTGGGCCCCCAAAGCAGAGCACGCAAACCTAACCAATATGCCACCAGGCTAGCCCCCTAGACTATATTTTTAATAGCTATGTTATCATGATATTCGTCTGTTTCTGTCAATCTGTGTCATTTTCTGAGTCCATTTCTATTCATTTTTCTCATAGTTATGGGTTATATTTTTCTGATTTTTTTATGCCTAATAATTTTTTATTGTATGCCAGACACTGGGCATTGCCAATTTTACATTGTTGGCTATTAGGATTTTGGGAATTTAAAACTATGTATTTTTTAACATAAACCATATATATGTATATATATGTATAAGCCATATATATATATATATATATATACGCGTGTATGTGTGTGTGTGTATATATATATATATATATTGTACTTACTTATAAACAGTATGATCTTTTCCAGCTTGCTTTCAAGCTTAGTTAGACTGACCCAGACAGCCTTTTCTCTAACACTAATATTGCTGCGCTACCTACAGGCAGGCGGTCAAGATTCATCACGCTCACTGCCTAGGCCTAGGTTCGTTTCCTGGTCAGAGAACCACAGCACCCTCTGTTGGTTGTGGAGCTGTGTGTTGCTGAAAGCTGTGCCACTGGTATTTCAAATACCAGCAGGGCCACCCACTTCCAAAAAAGTTGGCCATGAAAACCCTGTGAATAGCAGCAGAGCATTGTCCCATACAGCGCCAGAAGGGGAGAGGATGGCGCAGAAAGACCAGGTAGGGTTCCACTCTGCTGTCCATGGGGTCACTAGGAGTCAGAATCCGCTCAATGGCACTAACACCTAACTAATAACTAGCACTAGCTAATAACTGAGACAGTATCCGCAAGGACTATACTGGACACCGCATTTCTTAAGGAGTCTTTCCTTTTTGCCTGGTGACGATAAAAAGTATTTTGGGTTCTCTGTAAGCCTATGATCGTTTCACATGATCCTTTCCAATGGCTCTTTCTGTGGCCTCAGAATTTTCCTCGCATCCATGTGCCAATCAGTAAGATTTGAAGGCAGTGCATCTCAGAGCCCTGAAGCTCTCCTCTCTGTGGTTCTCTGCCTCGTGAATTATAGCTACTGTGATCTCCCCAATCTCTGCGCTCTCTGCCCTTAACTCGAGGATCCTACCAGGTTCTGTTTGGCTGTCCCTCTTTGTGTCACATCGTGGACAGTCTCTCCAGGCAGTAAGCTGGAGCAGTCATAGTGATCACCTTATTTCCCTCTCCTCTGTATTCACTGTACTCTGAAGCCTCATGTTTCACGAATCTTTGTTTTATTTATTTTATATGGTTGTCTAGTTGTTGAAGAAAGAAGTGTAAATCTGGCATCTGTTAATCTTGCTCCAGGCAAGAGTCTCTTACCTTCATATTTTATGGGTATTTCCACTGGGTGCAGAAGGTTAGGATGCCTTTTTGTTTTTCTTTCAGCAATTTGGACATATCGTTCCGTTGCCTTCTTGCTTATATAGTATCTGAGGAGAAGTCTGGGATTGCCCTCCTATTTGTTCCTCTGTATGTAATTTTTTTCCCTCAGAATTTTTAAAAGATTTCCTCTTTATCACTGTTTTTTCAACCTTTTGAGTGTGCTGTGACTCGTTAGGTTCTGAGTGTTCAGGCATGTTTGTGAGTTTTCTTCTCGTTGGGTTTCATTGAGATGCTTAGATCTGTGCATCGTCATCTTTATCTGAGTTTGAAGAATTCCAGGCTTTGTTTTGCCAACGTGCCCTTCCGCTTTCAGGAGCTGCTGTCACGCATACGTTGGACTCCTTGATGCTGTCCAACAGGTCACTAGGCTCTTTTTTTCAGTTGTAATGTGTAGCTTCTTTTGCTATGATTTCAGGTTCATCGGTCATTTCTTTTGCAGTGTCTAATCTGTTGTTAGTCTCATCTAGTGAATTTTTTATTTCAGATATTGTGTGTTTTATCTCTAGAAGTCCCATTTATTTTTATTTCTATTTCCTTTTATCTCTTCTTTTTTTTTTTCTTCTGCTTTGTCTCCCCAAACCCGCCCTGTAATAGCTGTATATCTTAGTTGCAGGTCCTTCTAGTTGTGGGATGTGGGATGCCGCCTCAATGTGGCCTGACAAGCGGCGCCATGTCTGCGCCCAGGATCTGAACCCTGGGCCACCGCAGCAGAGCACGTGAACTTAACCCTCGGCCATGGAGCCAGCCCCTCCCTTTATCTCTTCTTTATGTTCATGGACTGTTTTAAGGTCACTGTCTGTTAACTCCATCATCTCTGTTATTTTTAAGCTCTCTGTCTAATGACTGATTTTTATCTTGGTTATGGGTCATATTTTCCTGCATCTTCTCATGTCTAGTAATTGTCAGTTGGATACCAGATAGTTGGAATTTTATGTGAGTATCTGGATTTTGTTGTCTTCCTTCGAACACGGTTCCACCTTGTTCTAGAGGGCAATTACTTACAAATAAGATTGATATATTACCATCTTATTTGTGAGCTTTGTTAATGTAGGTTTGGCCCTTACTCTGACTTTTTTGAAATATCTGCTGAATGCTTGGGTGTTTAGTAATGACACTCTTCGGACTGCTTAGAAACTGAATGTCTCTCAGCTCTTTGTGAACTCTGGGAGTTCTTTGGCATACGGTTCCCCATGCCCTCTCCACTTGTTCTCGTAGAGTTTAACCTGACACGTGTATTGATTGGTATTCAGCAGTAGTCTCAACTGTGCCGATCCTGTGTAGCTTCTTCCTCATTGGTGTTCTGGCCTACAAATGCTGTCCACCTCACCCTCCTCAAAATCTGATACTTAACTCTCCAGCAGTGAGACCTCTGAGTTGTGTTTGGGATTTCCTTTCCTGCATAATGTTCCAGAAAGTCCCCTCAGACAGAAGGCAGGAGATTTTAGGGCTCACGTCATTTGCTTCTCTTCACACCAGAATCATTGTCCTGCACTACCAGTTGCCCAGTATCTAAAAAGAGTTGTGTTATATGTTTTTCCCAGTTTTCTTTTTTGTTTCATGTATTTCTGTCTAGTTGTTTAGAACAAGGGGGTAAGTCTAATCTCATGGACTTTTTATTCTTATTTTCTAGTTTTTTAGTTAGTTTCATATTTTATATATAACAGTTAGTTACATGAAAATTTATTTTGTTATGATATTAGATGAAAATCTAATTTTATTTTTCGTTATGATCGGAAGGCTGTTTTCACATTCTTTTCATTGTATACACTGCTGCAGAGAATATCCTTGCATGGACGACTTCTACATTTCCCTTTTTTGAAAGCACATTTTTAGCAGAGGAACTACTGTACTTTAAAAATTATCTTGACATCTATTGCCAGTTGTCCTGCAAAGAGTTTCTATCTGTTTACTTACTAGCCAGCAGAGTATGAAGTTACTTATCTCACCACGCTTTCACTGACAGTACTGTTTCTTGATGTGTTAAATTGTCTCGTTTTTATCTCTACTGCATTGATTATTATGATGTTTTCATATACTGTAATCATTTTTATTCCTTTTATGTTAATTGTCTCTATCTTTTCCCCTTTTTTCCCTTTGTGTTTAGTATTCTTATTTTTCATATGATTTCTTTATATATTAAGCATATGAACTTTGTCATATTTGTTATAAATATTCAATTTTATTTATTTTTGCCATTCCACGTGGTTAATTCATGAGTTTTTCCTTTTATGATTTGTTCCACTTCTTTTCTACTTGGAAAATCCTTCTTCATCCTGAGATCAAATAACTATTGATTCATATTTTCTAGTTTTTCTAAAAATTAGTTCCATATTTTATATTTAACTATTAATTACATGTGAAATTTATTTTGCTATGATGTGAGATAAAAACTGAATTTTACTTTTCTCCAAAGTTAAGGAATTATTGTGGTACCATTTATTATAGTCATTTTTTTCCCATATACTTTGTCATGCGTTACCATCATCTATTAAATTCTTATTAAATAAACTGTTTCTGGCTGTCTCAATTCATTGATCTTTCTTTCAATTTGTGTGCCTACTCCTTATGAATTATAGCTCTATAGTATCTCTCAGTTTCTTTGGGCAAAAGTTTTCCTGAAAGCATTATTTAATATGTTGAGCAAAACCCTTCTGTTTCAACAGTATCTTGGCTCATTTCACTCATTTTTTTCTGAAGGAGTCACGCATCATTTCTAGCTTTACTTCTCTTCTCTTCTTAGCTCACGTAAGTATCACATCTCTTTCCTGAAAGGTAACAAATGGCCTAATTCCTATGCCAGGTAAACATTACTTCCTTCTTGAAACTTTCTTTTCCTTCATTCTTTAGATCTTGTATTCTTCTTTCCTTTTGTACTTCTCTTAGGGCTCCACCTCAGTATCCTGTTCTGTTTCTTCTTCCTGTCCTTATGTAAGTGGTATCCTAAGATTCTCACCTTAACTCTATTTTCAGTTCCTACTGAATTCCTGAGCTATACTGTGCTTCTTTGGTTTCAACAATATCCCTTATATAAATTACTCCCGTATCTACCTCTGTACCCTTGGATCCCATAGCTCCAAATCTTTGCTATCAAGTGCTTATTTAAATGACATCAGTCACAATAAAATCCATTGCTTCTCTGTCCCCATCCCCATTCTTTTCCTCTATACTGCTGGCAGCAGCTCAGCCTCGATAGGGAAACCTCAACATACTTTTTGTTTCCCTTGGCCCAAATGGCTAGTGCCCTCTGGAATGTTGACGCTCTTGAAATGTCTGTGACTACCACTCTAGCTGCGGTCCCTCAGAAGTCTTATCTAGCTTAAATGTAACTTCTGATATTCCCAGACATATTTGTTCACTTCTTTATTTGTGCTCTCTATTTGATAACTACCATATTTTTAGTAGAATTGTTTATAAATAATAATATCCTTTTAGATCGGTGTCGTTTCTTCTCATTGTGTCTGCAGCTTTTCACAAGAGTTGTGCTAGATAGGTGCTCAGTAACTTTTTTGGTTGCACTTTATGAATTGTTTACCTGACTGTAGTCTCAAATCTTTTTAATTGATTCTCCAATTGCTGCTAGAGTTGTTTTTAAAATTATGCTAATTTTTTTACCCAAAACTCTTTGACACTATCTGTCTACAGAATAAATTGCAAACTCATGTCATGGCAGTCAAGATTCAAAACAGTCTGGCCTCGTCTTTGCCCTGAATGTACTATTTTTCAGCTACGCGTATTCCCTGCATGTGTTTCCTTGCCATGGCGGGTTTTTCTTTTTAGAATTAATTCTTTCAATAACAAATAACAAATTTCAATAACAAATAACAAACATTTGTTATTACCTACTATATGTGGGTAATATACTATGCTGTATTAGTAATATAAAGATAGGTAAAACGTACATAGCAATCTTTTGTCAGCTTCCTTTGTATTCTCCATTTGTGGACAATCCCATCCTTCAGAACGTGAGATAATACCTTATCTGTAAAGTCTCCTCAGATCATCCCAATGAAGATTAATCACTCTTCAAAGCATTTTTAATACTGGAGTTTCAGAATTTATCACAACTACCTTGCTTTTCTTTAATCTATGCTTATGTTTCCTTCACTGGGTTGAATTTCTTAAGATCAGGGACTATGTCTTAATCATCATTTTATGCTCTCTTTTTTCTTCCCAATGCCCAACACGGTGACTTTAAAATAATTGATGCTCACAAAATTGAAAATTGGTTCAAAGCCAAGGTGCAAACTGAGAAGGAATATCCAAAGACTGAGGTTGAAAATCAGGAGAGAGTTGTATTAACAAAGCCAAGGAATGTTTTCAAGAAGGAGAGAGCAGTAGATGATGTTCTCAGCTCCAGAATGGGAAGAAAGGGTATAGATTGTAAATAGATTGTTGGATTTGGCAATTAAGAGGTTCTTGGGTTATCTTAACAAGAACAAATTCTTTAAAGTGGCAAGGGTAGACATCAGAGGACAGCAGATTGAAAAATAAATAGGATGCTTCTCCTTAAGTATTTCTTTTAGCTGATATTTTTATATAAATTGGCTGGGAGACAAGTTGAAGATAGATGGTGTAGATAAAGATGTAGAAGCCCACATGTATTACACTGACTCAGAGAGGATCTATATCTTTTGTACAGTGGATGAGTGGGTAGTAGGTGTGACATTATTTTAAGAAAATTTAGAAATCTACCTACGATTTTCATCCCATTAGAAGGCTACCATAGATCTACATAGAGGTCACAGGGATTCCTCCATCAAAGCTAGTGATATTTTGTATAAAGCATGGCAGAAATTATTTTGACCTGGAAACTTTTCAGAATGACTTTACAGATGTTCCATGCTTCTTTCTACTTCTTGTCCTCATTTGAATGATAATGCATTAATAATATATATCTGCCTATGTAGAATGAATGAATTTTGAAAAATGTCTCTGAGTAATTGTATACATTATTTTGATTTTTGGCATACTATATTTGATCATTTTTAAGACACATTTAACATTTCTGCAATTAGAATACCTTTTGTATTTGATGGTGTATGATAGTTTTAGTTGACAACATTTTTTTTCTTTCTTGCTGTTAACATAAAATGATGATGGAGTCCCAAGCAATGGCATCTTTGATTTGATAAAATTTGACAATATAGTAGAGAATTAAAATTTAGAGACTATCTGCCACATATTTTAATTTTACTATAACTAATGTTGAGCCAGTCTTTTTTTGTCAATAATTACGTGATATTACCTCTCTCTCTTGACTACGACAATGGTTATGCGTAAAGCTGCTCTGAAAACGATGCTAGGCTCTGAAGTGGAGGTGGAGGTGGAGCAGAGGAGGAATCCGTAGGAACCTCTTTTATGTTACCTGAATTATGATTTGTGTGTGAGGAGCAAGTCTTACTTAACTGTAATTCTTATAACTTTGCAGAAACAGTAAGAGTCAGTGATTCGTGTGACGGTATAGTTAATTTCTGACCTTGAATTCGAGGATGCATTGACTGTGGTTCATGTCTTTAATCACAGACATGCATAAGTACCTACCCTGCTGCTCAGCTGTGTGCTCAGCTCTGTTAGCTGTCTTTCATTGTTCTTAGCAGAGTCCTTTATGCAGTGAAATCGTACAGCAAAGGTCCATAGTCAACTCACAGTGCCTGAAACCTGCTCCTTCCTCTCATACATCGGGGAACTGAGAGGTGCGGTGGGCGGTTTGTTGCATAAAGAGCTGGCCTAAAAGGAGAGCTGGATGCTTGGCCACAGGGAGCACCAATAAATATTTGTTGACTGAGTGGTATATCTTTTGTGTGATTAACAGGAAATGGATGGGCTTATAGTTTTAAGTGATTATGTGAGAAAAGATCGGTGGCGTAGTTAATTTTTGAAACAGGAAGAATATACATTGAAAACTGTAAGCGGAATAATGGGAGCTTCTCAGTCCGTTTTGGGCATTACTAAAATAAATTAGAAACTTAAAGCCTCGCAGTTTCTCACCACAGAAAACTGATTCAGACTTTGAAAATGTTTCTGGAGAGATCGTGGTGAATCAACAGTTGTAGAATATAACATGTTCACATAAATCAGTTTGAGCCAATCAGCAGTCCTTTCTTTGAAATCAAATGAGTAAGTAGACATACTCCATCTATCCTTGTGCTCACTTATTGTAATAATGTCTCAGTACCTAATCCTTGAAAGAGTGAGGCAACAGCATCGTGAAGCGAAATGCAGTGTGATGATGCCTGCCTTTTCCTCTGGTAACTGAAGGTTAAATGGGTGGCAAGCAGAATGCCTTAAACAAGATTGGGATATTGATTAAAACGCTGATGTAACAGCCCGCAGTCTCCCCTTGGAAACCTGGAAAAGCTAAGCCAGCTGCTGTCTAGGAGTGCTCAGTGTCCACTGAGAGTACGCTATCTACCGTCACAATATGGTGAGGAGAGGTGTTTTATGTTTGTGTTAATTTCCCCCACTAAATCAGTAATTATTACAGCCCTGTCCCTGCTGTTTACCCTGCAGCTGTTTTTCCATTTGTCGAGAGAGCGGGTGTTCTCTGAGGACCGCACGCGTTTCTATGGTGCAGAAATCGTCTCTGCCTTGGACTATCTGCACTCCGGGAAGATTGTGTACCGTGATCTCAAGGTAAAAGGAAAAGGAGTCAGAATTTGCTTTTGCAGAGTCTATGGGGACAAACATAAAGTAATTACAAAGTTACACAGTTTGGAGAAAAGCAGATTTCATTGGGGAAAAAAGCTCTCTGTTTAAGAATGTAGTTCACTGCACTGGACAGGAAATTTCATTCGCTGATATGTACGTAGTTCCTTTATGTCTGAGTTTTTGATGTGAAAAGTAATTTTTGCTTGACTGCTCTGATCGAATGTGGTCTACCAATAATAGACTCATTTTTCTGTAAATGATATGAGTAATGTTAGACACCTGATTAAAAGTCAAGTAACTTTGCAAGTAACATTTTAAAATGAATTTCATTATTATATTCTAACATCCAATGTTGTATTATGAAGAAACTTTCATAATAAATAAGATTATTTATTGGGAGGAAAATACTTGTTTTTGTTTTGGCAGGGTTAAATTCCTGAGGCGTTCCAATACAGCCTTATAGTAATTTGTTTAGTTTCCATTTTAAAAAGCACTGTTTTGTGTTACCAGTAATACTGACTTGACTTCTCTAAGCTCCTTTCTGATGAGACCCTCAGAATAGCTCAGGGCTTGATGAACTTTCTGGAAAGGCCAGATAGTCAATCTTTTGGGCTTTGCTGCCCATCCAGTTTCTTGCAGCTCCTCAGCTCTACGACAGTCGGGCGAAGGCAGCGTAGACGGTACGTGAACGAGTGTGTCTGGCTGTGTTTCAGTCAAACTTGATTTACAAAATCAGGCAGTTGGCTAGCTTTCGCCCATAGGCCATAGTTGGCTGACTCTTGGAGTAGCTCATGAAAGGTAATAGTGATTCTCATGATACTATTTTGAATTAGATTGGCCATATTAAGGTAATTTGTATCATGACACATTTTGAACAAATTCTAAATGTGACAATATTACTTTCTTAAAAAGTAAATCATGTAGTAATCTTGACCTATTAAAATTTGATGCAGAATTGCTTTATTTATCAAGTACTACTTCATTAAAAATATTATTTGATTTGTAGAAATGGAAATTACATGAGTCTTTTATGAAATTCTGTTTGTATTAAATGAGGCGTATATCTACGCATTTTTTTATGGCATGCAAGAGGAATCACAGTTATCCCCTCACTCCCATCTCACTCCTTTTTAAGCACCTGAGATTCTTAAGTTATCTAATTATTTAAGCATTTGTCGAGGTTATTTCAGGATGTTCCTATCATGTACCTTTATGTTATAAATGACCATAAGGAGTACCTATCTCTCAAAGTGTTACTTTACATGATGACAGTGAAATACAGTGTGTATGTTTGTATAGCATACTGTTATTTATTAAAATTTAGAAGGAGCTGTAAAGTACTATATTTAGGAAAAATGAACTATCCAACTATAAAACATCTAGATGAGGATGATCTGCTAAGTGCCAGAGTGGACCAGAGATGCCTGCAAATCAACAGTATGTTTAGCCTGAAGGTTTTTATGACCAGGAGTGTGGCAGAATTCAGCATCCCTGTGTCTGATGTCTGTGTGGCCAAAGAAGACTATAATGTTTAAATGTCTTGAATCTAGAGACTTTTTAAAGAAATTAGTTATATGGCGTGACAAAACTTATAAGTTATATGGCATTTTCAAATTTACTTATAAATAGTTAGCTCTTCTCTGAGTGTACTCCTTCCACTCCCACTTTATATATGGAGACATATATATATATATTTTGGTGAGCAAGATTGGACCTGAGCTAACATCTGTTGCCAGTCTTCCTCTTTTTGCTTGAGAAAGATTGTCACTGAGCTAACATCTGTGCCAGTCTTCCTCTTTTTGCTTGAGAAGATTGTCGCTGAGCTAACGTCTGTGCCAGTCTTCCTCTATTTTCTGTGTGTGGGATGCCTCCAGAGCACGGCTTGATGAGCAGTGTGTAGGTCCACGCCCAGGATCTGAACCCAGAAACCCCAGGCCGCCGAAGTGGAGTGTGTGAACGTAACCACTATGCCACTGGGTCAGCCCCTCACTTTGTATTTTATGAATCCTATTTGTAGGGAGAAAGGGGAGGATTTCCTGGGTTTAAGGAAATGAGAATAATTTTGAAGTACTTGATAACACAGCAAAATGCTTAAAACTGGAAGATAGGATTAGCAGTCTAAAGAAAGCAATGATCATTTGATTGTCAGCGTTGGTCCCTTAATGATGTAGTGATGTAATTGGGATGGTCTTGGTCACTGTTCTCTGTTAATCATTTCTCAGTAAATGACTCAACATATTTGGACATTAAAGTTCATTTAATGAGTTTTGTTGGCCTGTCCTTTCTGATGGAATTAGACTAAATTTATTTATTTACTTATTTTTAAGATTGACACCTGAGCTAACATCTGATGCCAATCTTTTTTTTTCCCCTCCTTCTTCCTCTTTTTCTCCCCAAAGCCCCCCAGTACATAGCTGTATATTGTAGTTGTGGTCCTGCTGGTTGTGTTGTGTGGGATGCTGCCTCAGCATGGCCTGATGAGCAGTGCCATGTTCGTGCCCAGGATCCAAACCGGGAAACCCTGGGCCACCAAAGCAGAGCGCATGAACTTAACCACTCAGCCACGGGGCCGGCCCCTAGACTAAATTTATTAAACTGCCATATAAAATATTTACTTTATATATGAGTACTAGTCATGTAGTTACCATATGCATAGACCACTAACTTTGCTAGACAATTAAATGGTCTCTGCTCTGTATGCTTGGATTTTTTTTAAATATAACCTTAACTTAAAATTCTAAGTAAATGTATAGCATAGTACAGAAACCATATGAATTTACAGCAAAAAAAATACATGTAATGTGAAAAGGCAAATGTTCAGAATTTATACAAGTCTTACCTCTATCCAGAGTGCACAGGATTATGCATAATGGAATAAGATACTTTAGGTGGGATCATGGAAATTTAGAGCTGAACCGTAGTTTACACATGAGATCCTTGAAGCCGACAGGCCTCGTAAGTAACTTACTCTAAGTAGTGGACTAAGTTGGTGACATAATCAAGATATTAGAACCTGTAAATCCTAGCTCCAGGTCTAATGTTCTCTTCGTTATACCATTCTGCCTTTCTAGTGTTGAAGTGAAATCTAGATGGAGAAATGCATTGGGTTAGCTCTGGGAGGTCACCTAAAATGTGAATGAAACTGCCGAAGATAAGAGAATGCATGTTTTAGATATATTTATACCAGATGTATTAAAAATAGCATCATCAAAAACTGATTTAGATACCTACATTGATTCATCAATCTCAGATTTATCTTTATCATTCTCTTCCTAGTGACCTCGTGTTTATTTAAAGGCAAATCTATTTGAGATGCCTGTGTTTCCTGCACCTCTCAAGTGAATCAGTCTTATCCGCCACTGCCCCATTTATCATTGGAGGCAAAGCCTTTTTTGTGTGCAAGTTAATTTAAGATATTTTATCAGTTAGTATTTCCTAATAATTTGATATTCATAGCAACACATAAATTATTCCAACCTTTGTTGCACTTTAAAAAGTAATTTTGCTTAATTTTTCAATACATGTCATGGTGTGAAATTTTGTTTCAGTCAGGACCCAAATTCTTTGTGATTACATAGGAACAAGTGGTGTTGCTTCATGGTAACAACAACATTTAAAGAAATCTCTTCTGAGACTTCGTCAGTAGTGCAAATTGTGTTAAAAACTTTTCTGCTTAGTTCTCATTTTGCAAGTGTAACCTTTCTTTTCAACACCCATGGCCGTCCAAGCACAGAAGAGGCTGAATGGGGGCATTTGCAAACGTGCATGCGGTAACAGTGGGATTCACTGAGAATCAACTTCTCCAAGAGTTTGTGACACAAGCGAGGGGCAGAAAACAACACATACCTTGCTGCTATATCCTGCTTGTGGAAAATTTAATCTGCTTTCTACCCAGAGTTTAATAGTTAATCATTTACATTATTAATGTTGGAAGATTTAGATAATTTCAGAGACTCAGAATGACACAAAGGGATGGCTTCAGCAAGTCCTTTAGCACTGCCGGCTCAGTCTTCATTGGCCCTGGAAGCTCCCCCCGAACAAAAGCTCAGTCTGAGTGAAGACCGCACCTGTGCTTTACGTACGGAGTCTGAAGACGTGGCCCCAGCTCCCACTTCTAATCAGGCAGTAACTCTGAACGCGCTGTTTTATAGAAATTTTAAGCCACTGCTATTAAAAATCCCTTCCACCTCTAAAATTAAATTGTACTGGTGCAAGCCCAGTGGCACAGTGCCACTTCGGCGGCACGGGGTTCACTGGTTTGGATCCCAGGTGCAGACCTACGCAACGCATGTCAAGCCATGCTGTGGCAGACGTCCCACATATAAAGTAGAGGAAGATGGGCATGGATGTGAGCTCAGGGCCTGTCTTCCCCAAAAAGAAAAAAATTAAGTTTTACTACTGGGCTATGTTCTTTATTTGAAGTAAATTCTTGAGTGGCTTGGCAACCTAGATGGGGTCTCCAGTGTTGTACGTTATGAATCCTTTTCGAGCTTAGGAAGTTTGAAAGTGAAGACATGTTTCTCTTTCAGTATTTCAGCACACTCTTTTAATTCGTGGTCATTCAGTTCCTGCAGGCCAACTTGTGTGACATTTTGGCACTTTGACGCGTGTAAACCTAAATACGCAGTGTGTAGAGGAGGATTCCTTACTGCATTCTTGGGCCTGAGGCAGTCTCGGTCCTGAACACCGAGTCTGATGTAACTGTGCCAAAAGGGGCGTAAGAGTGAGTGAGAGGAACCATTCCTTTATATTGCTACAGTGTAGCCATCAGGGCCCTTAAGAACTGCTGTTTTCGTGCCTTTGTTTAAGCACAGTGTCACCCATTTAAATAAAATGGTACCTAAAAGATAGGTAGATAAATATTATATTCGAAGGTTTAGCAAACTTTCTAATAGCTACCTTGATGTGTGTTAAGCAGAGCTGCGCGGCCTGTGTGCCACAAATGAATTATAGGTGTGCCCCAGCTGTGGCCTCCCGCAGCCCGCCAGGGGGTTTAGGAGCCCCGGGGCCAGTCAGTTCTGGCCTCAGGCAGCCTGTCCACTGATCCTGGTACATCCCGCAAATTTCATTTTTTATTGTACTATGAAGTGTAGAGGTTGGAAAGCACTGTATTAAAGACAGCTAGGAGTTTTGGAGTTTAATTATATTCTGGGCACCAGCAAGAGCGGAAAGGAGCATAATAAACTTTCTTGCTATAATTTCTTGTCCATAAAGCATAGAGGAAAAATGATTTCAGTATCTACTATTTTTTCTTATATGCACTGAGTCAAGACCCTGTATCAAATAACGCCTGTCCACTTCAACTGGGTCAAAAATGTGGCCTTTTTTATGGAAACTCTGTGAGATATATGTGTAATGTTTTTTCTTTCCTTAAAGCATGAACTGTTAGATAACAGCCTTCTAACTGATACAAATAGTAAGCATTACCCAGATTTTTAATATATAATCTTTTTTTCAAACTTCCTGTTTGACTTCGTCATTGCTTTTGCCAGTGGACGCATCCATTAAGCATAAACGTATTTCCCTGCTCCCAATCTGGGAAACTAAGACTGTGGAAATAAAACAGATGCACTTAAAGTTTCATAAATAGAGAGTACCGAACAGTCAGTGATAGTATGCATTTTGCATTTTATGGCTAATGGAAGAAGGAAAGCCATGAGATTTAGGAGAGAAAACCAAAGAACAGTTATTTGTAAGTATTTTTATTCCTCCTTTACACAATAGAAAGATTCCTAAAAATGTTTGACTAAATCTTCTTTATGTTAGTGTTAAATACACTAAGGAAGTCGTTCCGCTTCTCGGCAGTCCGGGGTTCGCCGGTTTGGATCCCGGGTGCGGACATGGCACTGCCTGGCAAAAGCCATGCTGTGGTAGGCGTCCCACATATAAAGTAGAGGAAGATGGGCATGGATGTTAGCTGAGGGCCAGTCTTCCTCAGCAAAAAGAGGAGGATTGGTAGTAGTTAGCTCAGGGCTACTCTTCCTCAAAAAAAAATAAATAAATGTACTAAGGAAGTGATTTCCAGGTGTTTTGGTATATCCAGGCCATTGATCTGCTGTGAAAAGACTTCCAGATGATTCTGTGCATCCTTCATATCTGTGAATCACACCACTAATGGTTCCTGTCTTATGGAAACTTTCTTATGCATCTGTGTGAAATTATTATTTATTTTTTAACAAGACTGAATATTTAATTACCCCCCGATTTTTCCTTATACAAGATTAGATTTGGAGATGACATTTTTTAAAGGTGATGCATCTTTGACTATTGTTTATACTTTTGATGGACAAGTTGTTCTTGTCATTCACATTTGGCAAAATGACATTTCAAGATAGAGAAGAAAAATAATTGACAGAAGAAGGTGGACACTATTGTAAACTAACTTGCTGAAAAATTATGAAATATTTAGTTTTGTTGTTTTCTTCAAAAGAAATTATTGCATATTGGAAAGTGTTTTTAATGAAGTCATTGAGCTGACAAAAGTGTTTTATAGGATTCCACTCCTGAACTTTGCTCTTTTCTTTAAAACAGAAGTTGTCTGGAAGAGCATACACGATTTTGATAACTTACAAATCAGCCATTTAAACTCTCCATATTTAATACGTGATCAATACCTTTGTTGAATGCTCACAATCTGTTGAGTTTTGCATTCAGTATCTCATTTAATTCTCAAAACAATCACATTGGATTGTTACAGTTATTTACCTGTGTCTTATAGATGAAGTTGAGGCACATAGAAATCAGTACCATGCCCAAGGACACACAGTGAGTAAGGGATAAAGCTTGAGTTCACATGAAAGCCCTCTGACTTGACCCCATGCTCCCACCCCTTTTGTTCTCTCCTGCTTCCCATGTAATATGCTACCTCTCACTCCATCACTATACCCTCACCCCATCTCTCTCAGTCATCCCTTAGGCCAACCTGATTTCTTACTATATCATTGTAATTTTTTTTAAAAGCTCATTTATAAAACAAGTAGGATGACCAACTCCTGGTTTGCCTAGGACTCCCCAGTTACAGAACTTTTAAGTCCTGTGTCCTGGGAAACCCCTCAGTTCTGGGCAAACTGGGACTCCTGGTCACCTTAACCTATTCCTCACTCCAGCCACATGCCTGCATCTCACTTCATTCCTCATCCCTCAACCCTTGGTATCTTAGAGATGAGATATGAGGGTAGAGAATTAGGTACAAATCAGGATTTTTTAAAATATATATACTTCTTGGTGTTAAAAGACAGTGTTTGTACATTATGATACTTCTGTATCCATCCACTTCAAAATAGCCTTGTCAAAATGTGGAGAAGTGGTGCGTCCTGCCGCTACCATGTTTCCATGAATACTGTCCAAGGCATATAAAGCGCATAAAGAAGGTTGACATATACACCAAACTAGGATGGGAGTGGGAATGGAATGGAGTAGATAGTATATTCATATTTTATTCAATGTTATGTATTATTTGAAGTTTTTTATGAGAATTTTTTGTATATTATGTTAGTAAAAGGGATTTATTAAATGTTTTTAAAAAGATCTTACAACATTTTAAGAACTAATTTGGTTTTGTTTTTATATATTATATATTCACATATTTAAACAATAAGCATTTTTTAAAAATTAAGAGCAGAGCACATATATTTTTATTTAACAAACGAAAGATCCACTACTATATACTTGTCTTTCTCCTTATGGCAAGATAGGAGAGAAAGGAATAAGAGGGTGTTGTTTGAAAGAGGAGGGGCCTGGCCTGGTGGTGTAATGGTTAAGTTCACACACTTCGCTTTGGCAGCCCAGTGTTCGAAGATTTGGATCCCCAGCACTGCTCGGCAAGCTACACTGTGGCAGCATCCCACATAAAATAGAGGAAGATGGGCACAGATGTTAGGTCAGTGACAATCTTCCTCAAGCAAAAAGAGGAGGATTGGCAACAGCTGTTAGCTCAGGGCCAGTCTTCCTCACCAAAAAAAAAAAAGAGAGAGAGAGAGAGAAGGGAAAAGGAGAGAAAACCAGAAGCATGAAGATGAGAAAGACTAAGGCAGAGACAAAGAGATAATAGCAAGAAAGAGCAGTTGGCAAAGAAACTCTTTCTTGATGTTTCTGATTGGTTCCAGTATTCAGGACTTATTGCCATTTGGGCAAACTAGGCTTGATTTTTAAGTTGCAGTTGCTAGAGAAGTGTAAGGAAGATGCAGAGTATGTGAATTTAGATAAAATAAGAGAACTTTTACTTTTAAAAGGTTCAACAATATATTTGGAGTTCATTTAGCTTTCTGTAGACAAGTCACAAATTCGCTTCTCTGAAGTACCTGCAATTCATGAAACACGCATTGAGCATTTAGTTCAGTTGGGTAGCACAGTAAGTGCTATACCCAAGGACTTATGTCTGTTCTATCTTTCCTTCACTGAACACAACTTCGCTCCAGTTAGTTTCTGGTTTATAAGACATTGGATAATATGGCAGAGTATCATATCATCACATTCTGTGTGATTGGTGTCTGTGGTTTATGTTCCTGTGTGGAGTTCTGTTTTGAATTTGATATTGTCTTCAGAGTTCGGGTAAGCACTTTCGTATGTCATGACATTAAGGAGTAGGATAAGTATCTTCTCCTTAAATAAGTGAATTATCATTTATCCTGCCAGTATAGTTTTCACATGTGTTTCTCACGTATTCCTTTAGGTGGTGTCTACATGACCGGTCAAGGTTAGGGGACCATCTGCATAGGGCTGTAAGATCACAACTCAGAACTCAAATGTATGTCTGTGTGATGATAATCATAACTTTGGGTTCAAACTAGGAGAAAAAGATGAGTTATTGTTACTATTTTCCATTGCATTGGCCTTGCACAAACTGCTTCCCTCTTGCATTTCATAATTTTCACTTGATCCAGATGATTTTGCTACTTGGTTAAACTATAAGATTCTCTTTGGTGTTTTAGAGTTAATGAGTTCCAAGAGATTCCAACTTTACAATATTTGTGCTATATATTTTCATTAACTATTGAATGTTTGACTTTGATATTCTTCTTCTTTTTATATTTAAAAGGGTTGGTGTTTCTTTATTACAAAGAACTGCAAAAGAGGATATTGCCTTACCTTACAAAATAATATTTAGGTTTGATTTACAACAACCATCAAAAAATATTTCTGTAAGCAAATATTTTACAATAGCAATAGATTCCCAAGAGAAATTACTGAAAACCATCTATATATATCTAGGAGAAGATGCTCATCTCTTTGGGATTATTTAAATTGTAATTTATTTTTTTTGAAAAAAAAGAGTTGATGTTTGCTTTGAAAAGTTAATTGGGCTTTAGTTCTCAGAACTTGCACAATAATGACTCTTACTCTCATTCATTTAAAAATTAATAATTTTATCCTCTTTAAGTATTTTTTTTTTTGACACTCTTTGACATCAGTTTCAAAAGAATCTTTTCGGACACTGTAACTCCTCAGTTGAGGGAAACAATAGAAAGAATAAACAAATGGGACTTCATCAGACTAAAGAGCTTCTTCAAGGCAAGGGAAAACAGAATTGAAACAAAAAAACAGCTCACTAATTGGGAAAAAATATTTACAAGCCACTTATCCGACAAAGGGTTAATCTCCATAATATACAAAGAACTCACACTGCTTAACAACAAAAAAACAAACAACCCGATCAAAAAATGGGCAGAGGACATGAACAGACATTTCTCAAAAGAAGATATGAATATGGCCAATAGACACATGAAAAGATGTTCATCATCGCTAATCATCAGGGAAATGCAAATCAAAACTACACTAAGATATCACCTTACCCCCGTTAGATTGGCAAAAACATCCAAAACCAAGAACGACAAATGTTGGAGAGGTTGTGGAGAAAGAGGAACCCTCATACACTGTTGGTGGGAATGCAAACTGGTACAGCCACTATGGAAAACAGTATGGAGATTTCTCAAAAAGTTAAAAATAGAAATACCCTATGACCCAGCCATCCCATTACTGGGTATCTATCCTAAGAACCTGATATCAGATATCTCAAGAGTCCGTTGCACCCCTATGTTCATCGCAGCATTATTTACAATAGCCAAGACGTGGAACCAGCCTACATGCCCAGAAACTGATGATTGGATAAAGAAGATGTGGTATATATACACAATGGAATACTACTCAGCCAAGAAAAAAGACGAAATTGGCCCATTCACAACAACGTGGATGGACCTCGAGGGCATTATGTTAAGCGAAATAAGTCAGTCAGAGAAAGACGAACTCTATATGACTCCACTCATAGGTGGAAATTAGTATATTGAGAAGGAGATCTGATCGGTGGTTACCAGGGAAAAGGGGGGGTGGGGAGAGGGCACGGAGGGGGAAGTGGTGTACCCACAATATGACTAACAAAAATGTACAACTGAAATCTCAAAAGGTTGTAATCTATCATAACATTAATAAAAATAAATAAATAAAAAAAAATAAATAAAATTAATAATTTTATCCTCTTTAAGTATTTTTTTTTTATTTTTATTTTTTTTCCGATGTACGTCATATTTCAAATTCTGGATACATTACATCCTGTTCACCACCTGAACACAAATTATAGTGCATCCCCTCACATGTGACCCTAATCAGCCCTTTTGCCCTCCCCCCTCCCCCCTTCCCGTATGGTAGCCACCAGTCCAATCTCCAGTGCTATGTTTTGTTTTGTTTTTTTGTCGTTTTTATCTTCTACTTGTGAGTGAGATCATATGGTATTTGACTTTCTCCCTCTGACTTATTTCACTCAGCATAATACCCTCAAGGTCCATCCATGTTGTCACAAATGGCTGGATTTCATCATTTCTTATGGCTGAGTAGTAGTCCATCGTGTATAAATACCACATCTTCTTTATCCATTCGTCCCTTGATGGGCACCTAGGTTGCTTCCAAGTCTTGGCTATTGTGTATAATGCCGCAATGAACATAGGGGTGCAAGTATCTTTATGCCTTTGTGTTTTCAAGTTCTTTGGATAAATACCCAGCAGTGGAATAGCTGGATCATATGCATGTTTCTTTTTAAAGATGAGCTAGGAAGCTACAGGGTTTGTATGTACTGAAAGTTCTGTTAGCTACAACTTTGTCCTCTTTCCAGAATAACTTACATATCATTCAATAACTTTTCAAAGCAGTATTTTCCTATTTTTGAAGACTATGGAACAAATTATGTCATTTTTCTTACTATGCAGTTGGAGAATTTGATGCTGGATAAAGACGGGCACATAAAAATTACAGATTTTGGACTTTGCAAAGAAGGGATCACAGATGCCGCCACCATGAAGACATTCTGTGGAACACCAGAATACCTGGCACCAGAGGTAGGTTGTGGTTCCCTTCTTGGGAAAAAATAACATTGACATAATGTTTTGCAATGTGAACCATTTAAGCATTAAAAAAAATTGTAAGACCTAGATTTCAAGAGGAATCAAATCTATTTTGGTCTCATCTGTTTAATGTATTTATTATAAGGCAAGAAAGAATATGTAGAAATTAAATTCTATAAACTTTATGAGCACAAAGGTACTAACTATAATAGAGTAAGAAATTTTTATTTCTTGGCCATATACATTTTGTTCCTTGATTATGCCCATTTTGATTCATTTATTAAAAGAGAATAATTGAATGACTTCAACAAGAATGTTTACAGTTTTATAAACCATCTTGGATTTTCCTTAGAAACAAAAAATGATAATTTGGATTTGTAGTAATGTGCATTTTTATACTTCATTATTTGAAAATATTTCATTGAGAAAGTTAATGAAATGGCAGTGGCTTCATTTTGGAGTTCATGCCAAAGCAAGCTCCAACCTGTGACCTCCCCATGCTGAAGGTTCCACAAGAATTCATTGATTTGTTTATTCAACAACTATATATTATGTGTCTGCTATGTGTTGGGTATTTTTTAGGGCGATATGGTTACGGGAACAAGACACAAAGGATCCAGCTCTCAGGGAACTTACTTGTGATGGAGGGCTACAGAATAAAAATAAATAAACCACATCATGTCATGTAATGAATAAGTACTAGGAAGAAAAAAAGACTTGATAAAGGGGTGGTGTGGTGTGGTGACTCAAATAGTGTTCACGTTTCCATTGCTGTGTCACATGCCACTCCAGAGCTTACTGGTGAGAAACACCATTCTGTGTGATGGTGATTCTGAGTCAGGAGTGCAGCAGGGGACAGCGGGGGTGGCTTGTCTCTGCTCACAGGATGTGGGGCCTCAGCCAGAAGAACTGCAGGAGGGAGGCAACGCTGGCTGAAGGCTGGAGTCGGGAAGCATCTTTGTTCCCATGTCTGACAGTTGATGCTGGCTGTCAACTGGTACCCTAGCAGGGCTATCAACAGGATTGTCTGTGTGCAACCTTAGCCTCTGCGCATGGCTGGGCTTCCTCATAACAAGATGGCTGCAGGGTAGTCAGACTTCTTTGGCTCTGGATTCTAAAAGTGAATGTCCGGGGTAACAAGTTAGAAGCTGCATCTTTTTTTTTCCCCCACCTAGTAAACCATCAAGAAATGTTTTATTAGTTTTTTTTGAAAATTTCTTTTCTTAGTACATTTTTTATAATTTTATTACAGTATAAGTCACATACCATAAAATTCAGCCTTTTAAAGGACAGATTAGTGATTTTTAGTATGTTCACAAAGTTGTGCAACCATCACCTACTGTCTAATTCCAGAATATTTTCATCACTCCAACAAAGAAATCCCATACCCATTAGTTCCCTGGCCTCCCCTCCCCCTAGGCAACTACTAGTCTACTTTCTGTCTCTATAGATGTACCTATTATGGACATTTCCTATAAATGGAATCATATAATACGTGGCCTGTTGTGCCTGGCTTCTTTCGCTTAGCGTAGTGTTTTCAAGATTCATCCATGTGTTAGCATGTTATCAGTACTCCATTCCTTTTTATTGCCAAATGATACTCCATTGTATGGACATACCACATGTTGTTTATCTGTTAAGCAGTTGATGGACATTTGGGTTGTTTCCACTTTTTGGCTGTAATGCTGCTGTGAATTTTCGTGTATGCATCTCCTTTTATGACCTGGTTTCAGAAATTACACGACATAATTTCTGTCATATGCTTGCAGTTAAGCAGTCCTAAGCCTACACAGATTTAAGGGACAGTGACATTGACCCCACCTCTCAATGGTAGAAGAGCGCGTGAGATGGGAGATGATGTTGCAGCTACCTTTGGAAAATATAATCTTCTGTAAATGGGATGTTCAGGGAAAGTGATGTTTGACCAGAGACCTGAATGCAAGGAAGGAGGCAGCTGTTGCCTAAATAGAGGGGAAGAACTTTACAAACACAGAGAGTAGCTGCAGTAAAGCCCTGAGGCAGGAGCACGCTCGGTTCTCCCTCAGACTCTGAGAAGGCTAGTGTGGCTGGAACCGCACGGGGAGGCCTTGCTCTGTGCTGAGTGCGGGCTGCGATTCAGTGAGCACGGGCTATGTGCCATCTGCTAGATAAGTGCGTGGCATATTTGAATAACCTTTTGTAATAGCAAACTTGATCTTTTTAAAGGTGATGGAACTGAGGATCAGAATTTTTTTAAAAAAATATATTCTGGGGGCCGGCCCTGTGGCCGAGTGGTTAAGTTCATGTGCTTCACTGCAGCAGCCCAGGGTTTCGCCAGCTAGGATCCTGGGCATGGACTTGACACCGCTCATCAAGCCATGCTGAGGTGGCGTCCCACATGCCACAACTAGAAGGACCCACAACTAAAAATACACAACGATGTACCAGGGGGCTTTGGGGAGAAAAAGGAAAAAAATAAAATCTTTAAAAATATATATATATGTATATATATATATTCTGTACACAGCTAGGAGGTGGTGGAGACAGAATTAGGATTCTAACTAGATTTGTCTTATGAAACCTACTTTGACTTTTTAACTATATACATCATGGCCCCCAAGAGTCACAATTTCAAGGCCACTTAGACATGTAAATAATTGTAATTTTAAAATGGATAATTTGTAAATACTCAACAGGAAAAAGTAACCAAAAGAAATTAGGAAGTAGGAATACATTTAGAATGATACCCGCATTCCTCATACATGGAGTAACTCATACCAGTTTATTACCATAATAGTTCTTTTCTACTAGAGATTAAATTTACATTTCAACAATGTTGAGTTACTATAAACAAGTGCTAATAATTTGAAATACAGTAAATTTCCAACTATTATTTTCTTGAGGGGTGCCAAAAATACCATTTTCTCTGTTACAAATCTGGAGTTTACAATTCTCCATTTTTGTGGAGATTTTAGAAACACTATTCCTTGTTTATTCAAATACAAGATCGTATTTTCTAGACCAGGATTGTTCTTGTGAATGTCATGAACAACAAATTCTTTGTTCTCTGGAGTTCAGTTACCGTCCTGTAGATTTGCCTTGGATGATGATAGCCCGCATTTAGAATAACAAAATTAGTTGTGTCACAATTAGGGGAGACTATTTCTGAAGAAGATAAATAGATCTCATTTCAGAGGCAGATGATCTCCTAAGAAACAAAGACTGTTTTATATGCAAATGTCATCAACTGAAGAACAAAACCAAGAATTTAATGCAAGAGTCCCGTTGTTTCTAAATAGAAAGTTTACAATTCACAAGAAATTTTCAATTTCTTTTTCAAGACAAATAAGAAAACATTTCTGTTTACCTTTTTTTAAAAATATTGCGAAAGTCTAGCCTTTAAAAGCAGCTTATATCCCCATGGCTGATACATGTTGATTCATAATTGAAATCTTGGCACCTTGTTTTTATAGGGTAGAGTGACCATTATAGTTACCATCTGAGGATGACAAATCGTGACACAACTAATTTCTCATGCGGTTCTAATTTAAGTATTTGTGTCAAACCCTAGATTTTTGTTAAATCGGGGTAACTTTGGATGTGTTTACTCTTACTCTTAAAACAAGAATTTAAGTCCTCTCTCCTCTCCAGTATGGACCATTTCACTGAAGAACATTCATTCATAAAGGAATATTTATTGAACATTTATTAGGTGTTGTGCATTGTGTTAGGTGCTAGGAATACAAAGATAGTAAGAAATGGTTTTTGTCCTCAAGTAGCTTGCTGCTTACTAAGATGGTAAAGATATGGAAAATTATTGCTGTGCAAGAAAAGAGTAGCTTTACTGGAGTTATGTACAGTGTAGTAAAGGAGAAGGAAGGGTGCGTGCACCTGCTGAGAGGATCCAGTGGCAGTAAATGGGAAGCAGGAAAAGAAGAACCTGGACACATGGGTCGAGAGGGGCATGCAGAGGAGTTTAGATTTGATCTCACAGATGAGGGAAAATCACCTTTGAAGTGAGAGCAAGGCAGTAATGTGGTCAGATACACGTGGTCGGAGTTAGGAAGGGCTTCGCAAGACGCTGAAACCAGCCTCTGCCCTCTGCTTGGGGGGAGGTCTCTCGCTTCTTTGAACCCAGAAATTCCTAGTCCATGCCATTATGAACGCCAGACTTTTCTTGGCAGTATATTAGGAGTGGTTGTTTATCAGAGCTGGAACACATTCCTGAGTACCAATTCTCTGTCAGTGTTTTCCCTTCTCTTCTCTTGGAGAGGACTTGTTTTCTCATTGTGGAGAGATCTTATTGCAGCCTGTACCTCATCTAGTGTGGTCATCCTTTACCCTTTGAGTTGTTTTGATCTGGTAGAAATGCTTTGCTGTTTGAAGATAGATGAAGGATATTTAATCGATACCTCAAAAAGGAGTTAGAAATCAGTTCCAAACCGATTTATTAACTGTCCTGTGTATCAGACACAGCTGACTTTTAGATAAACTTAAATTTTAAATGAACTTAAGTTTCTTTGTGGCAAAGACCACCAGACAAGATAAGTCTGATAGTATAAAAATGCCATTTGTTGAAAAAAGGATATTTTCAAAAGTATTTCTTCTCTTACTGCTTTTGATGTAGAATTATAGCTCTTTATCGTTAAAGAGAAAAATCATGTCTTTTTTTTTAAGAAGTTGCGGAGATACAGTCCAAGTAGGCATAAGCTATGAGTGTGCTGTATCTCCAAAACTGCTTCAGTGTATTCAGGTTTCAATGAGTGTTTTTTTGCTCTTATGTTAGAAGGAAATAAACTTGACCTGCCATACATTATGGGCCATAAGATATTGTGAGGCGATTTTGTTTTTGCAATCTATACCATATTTCCACACCCAGAAATTATAAAGGAAATTAGAAATCACGTATAAAGTCTTACTGTTGGATTTGATTATTGGGCCTGGCTCTCGTTGAATCCAAACCGTTTTATGCAGCGCTAATTATTGGAGTCTCAGCTTCGCTCTTGAGTTAGCAGTACCTGATCAACTTCCCAACTGTAAACCAGTCTGAAAATCAAATGGAGCTCACATGCAAGACCCAACAAAATTAAAAGTGTTAAGTACGTTTTGGCAGTTCACTTTTATTATGCCCAGTCCTCAAATGTACCAGCAGATAATCATCTGAATGTTAGTTATTTCTCACATGCTTATGTGATCACGCAAAAAGTACATGCTAAAAAGAAGCAGATGGTGACAGATGGGGAAGGTTGAATAAGGTGGTTTGGAAACCTAGAGAAATGCACTTCTGTAATAGTGTAAAAATAAAAATTATTTGATAATCAAGTTAGGACTAACAAAAAGATTGCATACAATGACTTGATTGTTGGAAAATATATAGCGTCTAGTTGTGGTTGCTATTCAGAAAAAAAAGTATACAATTTTATTTCGTATAAGTGTAAAATATTTTTTTCAGTGGCTGAAAATGCATTTTTGGATGCATTCTTGGTTTTCAGAACCTCATTTTTAGAAAACAGTCCCTTGCTGTCATTTTATTCACTTTTCTTTTGAAAAGATATCTTTAATGTCTTTTATATAATACATGGTTTGAAAATATCTGAAATAGATCAGAATATTTTGATAACTACTTTGGTACAAAGATTTGCTCAAAGTTGTTGTGACACGATATAGATAATAGCACAAATGGAAGTTAAATTCTCTATATATTTAAAGCCAAAGATATACATTAACTTATTCAGAAGGAGTTGAGAGAATCCTATCAATTAAGGGTAAAGATAGTTGCTAGCATGGAGTGGTGTAGTTGGGGGAGGAGTTGAAACCTAAATTGGTTTAAATGTATTAAATGCAATTTTATTTGTTTATTTTAAATACAACAAAAAATAAGTGTAAGAGACATTATTTTATGGGCTCTTGACAATGTTGTCTTTAGGAGATTTTAAGAGAAATGAATGAGGCCAAAGTTACATATGTTTTCACATTTAATCTGTAGGTAAAAATAGTAGCACACGTAGTTAGATTTTGCTTAGCCCTTGGACAAAATTCTATTTCTAACAGATTGTGAAACTAAGTCTTCAAACTTCTAAGCTTTTTGTAAAAATAAAAGTTATTTTAGCCAACTTTCTAAAACTGTGCCCGTCCCTGGTATTTTACTTAATTACTAATAATTCATGTGACACCTGTCCTCTTAAGGTATTTTTGAAAACCCTCATCTTTCTCACGGTTCTGAGAAGTTCTCATCACCAGCACTGAGGGCAGAATTAAGTAGAGGAGCACTAGTTAGTGCAGATAGCAGTCGTTGGCTTTATTGTCGGAGTTCACATTTAAGAACTTCCAGCTGTCATATGAGGTAGCTTACTATCTATACTGTTGCTAGATAATGTTAAAAACCATCCCATTTTGTCCCCAACTTGGATGCTGTTTCACTGTGGACTAGAATGGTATCTTTTAGTTCAGTGTCACTGTCTCTCCGTGTTTACACTCAACGGCTCTACTCCCCTGGAGCTCTGTCAGTTCCTGGCATAATTATTCCTCACCTACAGTTCTCTTCAGGGTTACGTGGGCTTTGGCTTTGACAGTCAGAATGTTTGCATTCAGTACTTTGGAGTGGTTCTAGTTTCAGCACAAAGTTTAATTTTAAATTCTCTGAAGCATAAGAACATATATAAAACTAATCCTAACTGGGAGCATTAGTGATTACCTGGAGCATTCTACAGTGTCTAATTTTACTTGGGTAACAAAGACCCAGTTTCTTGGAATCCAATACTGTCTATTTCTTCAGGATAAAAAGGAAGTATAGACATCTCTGAGAAGATATGTGTAAGTGTGATTTAATCACCTGTATTGTATCCGTTTAGTTTTTCTCTTGCTCAAGAATGTTGCCTGTTCTAACCAGAGATTGCTTTGAGAGTGTGCTGTAGGATGTGTGCAGATGCTTGTGTGTGAGCGCTAGGAAGTGGCCATGGCGCTTACAGCATCCTCATTCACAGTGAATGCCAGTTACAGCTTCAGATTAAGAATTATTAGAGTAGCTGAGAACTGGACATAAAAATATGCTTATGAAGAAAATGCCATGAAACCATGAAATTCGTAATTCTTATGAAATATATACTTCTCCTGAAGCTACAATACAATTTAGAATCTGAATTAGAAGATTTGTGTGGTTTTTCCTTTTAGCAAATTCCTGTGATGTTAAGAATATGTAAAGGATTTCCATAAAGATAAAATGTATATAAATGTGTGTTTATGTATAAAACACACACATCAGTTACCTGAAATATAAGGTTACCAGAAAAAAAAAATTTTTTTGCAGTAGTGGTAAGTTGGTTCATCCAAGTTCTCAGTTTACTTTCACAACATAGGTGTGCAGACAGTTTGTTTAGATGTTTAATTTTTTCCCATCTGTTCTGCCAGGATTACTGATTGAGCAGGAAGCCACGCCAGGGCACACGTAGCCTCCTTGCAGTTGCATGCCTTGGGTGCACTGTGTGGCTGCCGCACCAGCTGAGAGAGGTGTCCCTCCGGCCCCCCAGTAAACCCCCATTGGTAGAAGAATATTGGAATGAACAAGTTTTTTGAAAGTGCCATTAGCCAAATAAATGTTTATGTTAGGAAATTTAATTGATGGTATCATTTCAAAATACATAGTTTATTATTAGTATCATTCATTGAAATTAGTGACCATTCAAGAGCTGTTCATGGTGACTTTAACTCACCCGGCTGTTTTATAAATGAAAGCGTCTATATCAAACGGTACCAAATATTAATCAGATATTGCCAGAATATTAATAATAATTGGTACTTATTGTGACTTCCTTGAATCTTAGGTTTTATTATGTCAGCAGGTGAAGCCATCTCTGGCCCCCAGTGGAAAAACGGAAACTAAGCCTGGTTTCCTAGAGTTTGTGCTCTGTTTGGTTGTTGGATTTGATGTTACTTATCATTATTTTTTCACGTTTATGTTTCTTTTAGTGTTCCAAATCCCCACTTGTCCTTTATCTCTGGACATTTGTTTGTAGTGCAGTTATAAAGTAGAGCTGCCTCTGTGGTTACAGAGGACTGTGGGCATGGAAGGAAACAGGACATGTCTGCATTCATGGTTAAACCTGGGGTTCAGTTAAACGTCAGCAACACTGACTGTCTTTGGATGAAGTCTTCAAGATAAGTGTTTTACTGGATTATTTCTCTCGGGCAGGTTTTCCCCTACATTTACGTCCAAGTTGTCCGTGTTTCACTGTAATGGAGTTGAAGTGTTCTTTGCTGTTGGTGTACCCCTTCATTACCATGATCAGACCCTGTGCATCAGCCCCTCATGATAACCAGGAAGTAAATTATCCTTTTTGGTAGAAAAAAATCATCAGAGGTGTCTAGAAGGAATTGCAACTCTTAGGTTAAAGAATGTAAATTTTATACGTTACTGTAATTTTGGAAAAAGAAGTGCTTTGAGTAAGGGAGAAAAATTATCTTCCAAAAATTATATAAAAGAGGCTGTGGATTTTAATTTTACTCTGGAATTTCTAGAGTATTTCAAAGTATTGTGTTTTGAAATAATTTAAATTGAAGGCAAGAGAAAGAAACAGGGTAACATGTTTTATAGTATATATCCACGTAGAATATTACAATCACTTTTATTTTTATTTCCTGTGTATTTCATCTTCCAGCTGTTTGGAGGTAGGAGTTGACCAGAAGCCTTTCTTTTTAATCAATAGCAAAGACTCAGAGAAGAGTGCTGGCTGAGTTGTTAGGTTATTTTCTCCTCCATGTTGCTGAAGTTTACGTGTCAGTAAGACAGTACGTTACATCAGATTTGTTCAGTTCGAGTGAGACAGCAGACAGTTCTAATTGCAGCATTATGTATCTGTACATCAATTAAAGCACGGATGTTCGGAAGCAAAACCACTTATTTTGAGAATCAGTGTTCATTTTACAAAGCTAAATAAAATATATTTTATCAAACAGATTTTTTTACAATGCAGTTTTATTTTTCAGTTGCTTATTTCTCTTCACAAATAAAACCCTTTTTTTATGTACTCACTTTCCCTTCTGGCTTCAAACCAGGTATTTAAACAAAAATAAAGGATTGCCAGTTTTGCCAGCTGGGGATGAGAACCCGGCTGGTGAAATGTGGGTTCGGAAGGCAGTTAATCCAGCTTTTATGCTTTTTATGGTTTTATGAAAAAAGAGGTTAAAAACCACATTTGGCTCTTTTTCGTATGTGCCACTGTTTTGTTGGTGTTGTAGGAATGCATAAAAGATTACTTAGATTTTAAAATTTGTTGTCATTAAGTAAAATACTGCGTCTATTAGATAAAGGCCCACAAACAGTACATTCTGCTAATTGCATGTGAGATAGATTCTTGGAAAATCAAAAGTCACTGCTATTTAAAAATTATATAGACAGCATTTCCTTTAAGTACACGAGTAGTTTCTTCTACTTCTTTAGGTTATTTCTTGTTTTTTGTATGTTCTCAGGTTACTCATTTCAAACAAGTAGAAATTTGAAATATTTTTGGCTAAATATAGGAACTAGAATTTGATTTTTTTCCTGAAAATATTTTGCTTAGTTTGTGGTTTGCAAAAGATTTTTGGAAAAACATAGGAACTGGGCTTGTGTTTCTGTCTTGCCAGTGCAGCTCCTAGTCTTCAGCCACAAAACAGACAATGATGCAATTGAAGTAAAAAATCTTTCATAACATTTGAAGAACACTACTGAAGAGATCTTTAAGCAACAGTTTTTTCTTGAGAATGTGTTCTCCATCTTTAAATACCTTGTTTACCACAGTGCCTTTCGTCATAGTATTTATAGATAATCATCGTGTAACTGTCAAAAATACCATGTGCAATTGTATGAAATTATTGGTAAATTTTGAATGAAAGTCACAGAGAAGTAATCTTCAACAACGCATTTCCTTAAGTCAAACTAAGAAAGTTTGGAACATGAGTACTACTTTGTTGTGTATCAAATTTTCTCTTAGGTAATCAGTTATGAGATTTTTTAATTGATAAATTTCATGTGTATGGTTTTTTGATCTGTTTTTCCCGAAGCTAAGAGGATTAGATAAAGTAAGCTTTAAGATTATTCAAATACAGTAACTTAAAATAAAATATTGAAAGTTCCAAAGAAATGAAGAAAATTCTACTAGGTGAGGACTTAGCAAGTAGAAAGGGAAAGTCTGATTTCTCCCAGGACAAGGGGCAAGTTCCCACATTCCCGTTTGAGCAGGTTGCGCTAACATAGCCTACCTGATACTTTCATATCATTTCTTACTAAATTTATTTGGCATGTCATGTATTTCAGCAAACAAATTTAAGGGCACATCCCACCCAGATATTGAGTCCATAACTTTTGTTGTTTGTGTGTAACAGGAGTTTTTGTTTGAGGTACTAAAGCTTTGGACGCTAAACTTGATCGCGACCCGAACAGTAGATCTTTGTGTTCACTCCGTTGACTACATATTTCCTGAAAGAGTGTAACTGTGTGGGGCTCCAGAAGTTTTCACATTTGTGTTCATGGTTGTCATGCCCTGTCCTCTCCTCTGTTACAGCCTTTGTTTCCTCCTGTCTCTCACTGTCTGGTTTGTATTTCTTCGTTCTTAATGCAGGAGTGTGTAAGGCACATTCTGTGCTCTCTAATCAGCATAGCTCAGCTCTAGGTTGTTACTTAACGTCCACATTAGTGGAACCGGAATGAAAAATTAAGCTGGCCTAAGAGAAAATATGAAAACATGCTAACGATTTTCATTTGATCCTTAGTGCATTCATATTCTCATTTCTTTGCAATTTGTTGTGTGACCTATCCCTTTTTTTGTACACTGACCTTTCCTGGATATGTATTGAACATTCCACATATTTGGTGTGAAGATGTCAGAATAGCCTACCTACGCTTTGAAAGTTAGGATTCAATTTTATGTAAAAATCTTATGTTTTATAAATAATGCTTTAAAAGTTAATGTGTAATAATTAATCACTGGTTTCACTTTTAGGTGTTAGAAGATAATGACTATGGCCGAGCCGTGGACTGGTGGGGCCTAGGGGTTGTCATGTATGAAATGATGTGTGGGAGGTTGCCTTTCTACAACCAGGATCATGAGAAACTTTTTGAACTAATACTAATGGAAGACATTAAATTTCCTCGAACACTCTCTTCAGATGCAAAATCATTGCTTTCAGGGCTCTTGATAAAGGATCCAAATAAACGGTAAGCAAAAATAACACTCAGTGTGTTACTGTTGAATGTGGTTAGAAATTGTGATATGGAAATTCATTCAAATATAACTAACTCCAAGAAGCAATGTATTTGGTATAGACATCTTCCCACTGAGATGCTGACTTATTTTTAACTGCATAATATAGAACATTTTTTTAAATTTCCTCAACTCTTTCCTAACTTGGAAATTTTATGCAGATTTTACCAAATAAGGATTGGAGAGTTTTATTATCCATTTTATGAGTGAGAAGTTTCTTAATTGCCCTGGTGCTTGCTATTGTGGGGATCCGAGGATCCTTTTTCCTCCTTTCAGTCTGTGGGCCTTTATATTTCTGCTGATTTACATTATAGAAAGAACAAAACTGTCTCTACACTCTCCTCCCGCCCCAACAACCTATGTTAACATATCTAAGTGCTTTTTTGATTTGTCATTTGAAGATATTCTTTCCGATGCGTGGCTGAAAGGATTACTGGCAAAAAAAATCTTTACACACTTGTGTTTCTATTTTTGTAGCTACAGCCATGACCTGAAGAATCCTAGAGCCCTTTGTTTAAAGAGCTGCAGTATTCTTTGTTGATGTTTGTGTAATCATTTACACATACATTTTATGTCATCTATGAAAGAACTATTAGTTTTAAAATATCCGTTAATATGTGTTTGTGCCTATATGTATTTGTGTGTTTATAGCCATCCTTGCATCTATATCTATATCTATAGATATATATGTATCAGTATTTCTCTGAAAACCTCTTAGATCTTAAGTATCTTGAGGATAGACCATTTCATATACTGTTGAATCTTCCATAACACCTCACATAATGTTTTTTTACTATGTTATATTTATGGTAGATGCTCAGTATGTATTTATTGGCAAACTGAATTAATGAGTGAAGGAATAAATGAACCCTAAAATGTGGGCATTGTCTACCTTAGAGATGGTTTTCCTTACTTGCTTTTAGCTTTTAAATGTAGGAGGAACGTGATTTTCCTTTAACAGAAATAAGTAAACATAACTTTTTTTTTTTTGCGTTGTGGAGGACCATTCAAAAATGTGTTTCATGATCACATAACTGAGATCTTACGTCATGTTCGTAAAGTAATTTTGTTTTCTTTTTTAGGGCATTTGCATGTCTGTTCTCTCCCTTGCTTTTTCAGTAGCCTTGTAGAGTTGATAGGGGAGATGTTATTCTCAGTTCCATTTCATTGAAGAGAAAATAGAGGCCCCGAGAGGGGAAGTGATTTATTGTAGGTCTCACAGGAACTTTGTGTCAAGCAAGAGTAGAAATCAAGTTCCTTGGTGCCTATTTGATATTTCTTATGTTTCTTATTTACAATGCATCAATTTCTCAGTTGTTTCAGGTTTTGAAACGTGTTCCATTTAACGTGATTATTTCACAATTAATGTAACAAGGGTACTTGGTGATCTTTAAACAGAACTAGGATTTCCATTTTATCTGCTTGATTTGGGGATCTCTTATTTGGCGTGGGTTTCAAGGGCAGTGAATTTTTATCTCATCCTTTCCTGCCTCCTCCAGGTAATTTTGACAAACCATTCCTTTGTCGTCCCCTCTGTAAGTGGCTGGTAGAACAAAATTGTGCTTATGGTTTTCATGTCTTTGTCTCATTCATTTTTTTATTGTCATCCACCTCCTACGCCCTTGGATAGCACATAGTAGGTACCTAATAATTATTGAATAAATGTGAGGTAAGTTTCTAGAATGTTAGTTGCCTGGTATGTAGGACAGCTCTTAAAGGTTTGCCCACCCAGGAGCTGGTGTCATCGAAAGAGAAGGTGTGTTATTTTCAATTGTCTGCTATTTCCTTTTATAGTAGATGTGTCAAGCTCCTCCACTGCTGCATTAAAATATTAGGAATGCAAGGATGAACAAGACGAACAATGTCTTGTCTAGGTGTTCAAATAATAATGTGGGGCACAGAACATATATTCACAGATGCTTGGGTTAAACTGCACACAAATTGCTATTGAAATTATTAGCTCTATTTAGGGGATTGGAAGACTTGAGCAGGCTCATGAAGGAGCTGGAATTGACAGTGGCGTTCATGCAGAGAAATTTACGTGTAAAGATCAGCTAGAATTGCAAATGAACGTGGCATTTGAGAAGTTCAGTGACTAGAGCGTGGAATATGAGTTGGGTAACATTGGGGGATGAAGCTGATATGTTAGATTGTAAGGACCTTATGTTTCTTCTTCTTAGAAAATATTTAATCTTTATTCAAAAGAGAATGAGAAGCCACTGTGTTATTAAAAGTAAGAGATGGTGTAATCAGATTTGTGTTGTGAAAAGGTAACTCTGGCACCTTTGTCATGGATGAATTAGAGCAGTGAAGGGGCAGGTGGGCAGAGCAGTTAGGAGTGCATATGGGATCGTCCAGATACAAGGTGGAGCTCTTTCTGAAGCAGTGGTAGAGAGTGATAAATAGAACTTTATGAATGGTAAAATACAGATGATGAGGCAGTGAAAGGAATTAGGGAAGCCTCTGAGGTTTCCAGCTTGGGGGACTAGTTTGGAGTCTAAGAATGGAGTCTTATTAACAGATAGGGAGTAAGGCAAAGGAGGAGGCTTGATGGGGTGCATGTTGATATTGGCTACACCGAGTCTCAGGTTTCTATGGAAGGCCTAGGTGGAAATGTCAAGTATGCAGCTGAAAATAGTACCAGCGCTTGATGAAAACACAGGAACTGGATATGTGGATTTGCGATGCTAGGAGGTAGCTGGTGCCATGAGAGTAGTGGAGAGAGTAGAGCATAAAGAGAAGAGCGCCCAGGACAGAATCTGGGAAACATCAACATTTAAGAGGTAGAAAGAAGAGAAAGAACCAACAAAGGATGCTGAAAGTCTTTGGAAACATAATCAAAGATAGCCTTGTAGTAAACCTGTTTTTATTATTCCTGTCCAACTATTTTAAATACTGCCTGAATTTTTCTGATACTCTTTACTGAATTGCCGTCAGTTCTAAGAAAGTTTGAACTATCATTTTGCTTTTATTTCCTATTCTCCATTACCTTGTGATCATTCTATTAGTATCTCCTTTATCCTATGCAGACTTTATAGGAAAAGCGTGACCTCACGTTGCATTCAGTAACACTAGAGAATATGAATTCCATGATGGTCCTGATAGTGACGAATCCATGGTAGCTGAGGATTTGGTTCGGCATTCTGATGTTGGAGTTTAGTATTCTTAGACATAAATATCTTAGTGCATATCATATTTTGATACTACTTTGAAGTCTTAAGTTGTATATTAGGGAGTTATTGACATTGAAATTTTTGCAGTTTCACACTTTGAAGAAGCTTGTGTTAAAGAATCTCTACCAGCTTCTAAAATGGCAGTCTAAGATTACATTCCTAGACTTTGCATAGTGTTTGTGGCCGATGAATATAGATCAGATGCTGGCTATGTCCACAGCCAGACTGTTACTAGAGAACTGAGGAGCGAACAAGAGTGAGTAACTGAAACTGGATTCCACCTTTTATTTACAAAATGATATGGTTCTCCACTCCAACTCCTACCTCACCCGCCATCTTATATATAATTCAAAATGAAAACAATATTGAAATAAACAGTAACATAAGTATAAAAAAATACAATGAACTTCTGATTTCTCTCACGCAGACTACTTTGCATACTTTGAAATGTTAAATTCTTTTCAGAAACATGTGTTTTGGTGTTTCTGCTTCTCTGGCTCCCTCAACACAAGCTTAAAATGCTCTTTGGATAATGTAATACTGATCTCTGCCCTCAAAAGAATTTGCAGTCGAGGGGGTAGGGGAGACACACGCGACCTGAAATAGAGTGAAGAAGAGCTATGCCAGGGCCTCAAGTGCTGAGTGTTAACTAAATATAGAATCGCCTGTCTGAAAGTCCCCAACGTGAACCAAGCTTTTCTGATCTGATCCTATCTAAAGGTTCCATATCAGGGGCCTGGTGCATTCTAGTATACAGATCTGTAGATAGGAGACCTGGATTGTGGGAGCCACAGGTCATCCCTAAAGACATTCAGATGTTAGCTGATTGTTTTATTTTCCATCCTGACAGTGTGTCGGAGGATCCTGGGTTCTTTCCACTCGTGTATTTCTTATACCTAATAATAACCAGAATTCATTAGAATTGTATAATTGTTTGTTTTCTATGACTTATTTGGTTTTTTTCCTACCCAGTGGTGTGTTGGAGTTGGCACATAGCAGCTCCTAAGAGCCAATTGTTGAATTTCAAGAATTTTGTGAGCTGGTTGTTTAATACAGTCATTATTAAAAGTTAGGTATATAAACTTATAAATTAAATCAAGAATATTAAAATCAAAGGTAGTAAATACTCAAAACTAATCACTCCTTAATAATTGTTACATTTTCCTATTGTCTGTGCTTTTGAGATTACTTACGTCTGTTGTACCTGTATAAAAATACTATAAAATGGTTTGCTTCTGCACATCTCTTCCCCTTCCTGTGTTGAGTGACATCAGGTTGAGGACTTGAAATTGGCCCTCATGAGAGTCATTTGCATCACCAGAATTGGCAAACACTTAAGTCAGGGCTTGATTTATTGTTTTGTTGATTGTTGAGACTTAAGAAAGTGACAGAGAAAATGTTAATAACAGAGGTTAAATTTTAAAGTTTGTTGTATCTGTAACCATTAAATTGTGAATAGCGCAAAGGGTGAGGAAATATTCTTCCACCATTCCAAAACTATTAGCCATTCGGCAAAGGGATCACTCCCATGACTGACAAACCAGTAAAGTTCTGACGTATTTCTCTGTTATTGTCGTTTCACCGTAGTCTTTACCATAAACAAAGATGTCAGCCATGCTCACATCGGAACTGCTCCTAAGGCAGCGCGTGGCTTTGGACTACAGCAAAAATAAGAGACGCTTTCTGTGAGGATTAATCGGTTAATTTACAATGAAGAACATTGTATATTTTATTAGTCTTTGTAAACGTTGTACTTAACATCCTTTATATCAGTAAAATTCGCAGTAAACTTATGTGTATGATATGCATATTACGCATGCCGAATTTCCCCTACAGAGCTGACTGTTAAGGGTTACCAGCACACGCCACTCCTAACCATGAGCAAGACCAAATAATGCTTGCTGTGTCAAATTCAGACTTAAATGGACTTCCTTTCTTTTCTTTTCCTCATTCTTTTTCTGTTCTTTTTTTCTCTCTTTTCCCTCTTTTCCCTGTCTCCTTTCTTCTCCGTTTTTTCTGTTTCTCTCATTCTTTCTTCGTAGTGACTAGTATGCACTATATGAAACTGAGGAATCCGTAAAACTCCTGAATTTCATATTGTGTCAGGTATCAGTTAAATAAGAGTACCTTCAAAGATGGGCGGAGTATTTTTACGTTTTGATATATATTGAAAATTGCATAGCAAATTACATTGTAATAATATTTCATAGATTAATAATATCATTTCTGTGGTAAATCATTTGAGATGTGAAAATAGTCTGAGTTTCTGTTTATTAGCAATGCTTTACAAATTGTTTTTCCTAACCAATTATTTAATCTTTTCAGAATTTATGTTAACAAGGGTGCACCTTGACTTGAGTCATTCTAAAATAAATTTGGTTTATAGCATTGACCATGATAGTAGCTGTCATTTGCTGTGCTAGGTACTCACCTATCTTATTTCCAACCCTTGCAATCACCCACCAGGCTGGTATTATTATCCCCACTCGACAGATGAGAAAACTGACATTAAGCAACTTTTTCGTCGTCACACATCTCGTAAGTTCGAGAGCTGGTTGCCTGTTTCAGGTTTGTCTCCAAAGACCGTGCTCTTTTCAGATACCATCCTGTCCTGAGGCCAGTTCTTGTTAAAGCACGATAGGGAAATTAGATCTTACAGAAAAAGCTTTTTATTTTTACGGCTGTTTATCACAAGGACTATTTTATCTCACAGAAAATTACATTTCACAAAAACTTACTGTTATGCATTGGGCATATGTAAATGTTTTATACTCATTTAATCTTATTTCTGTCCTCATAGCCTTGGTGGAGGACCAGATGATGCAAAAGAAATTATGAGACACAGTTTCTTTTCTGGAGTAAACTGGCAAGATGTATATGATAAAAAGGTAGGTTATCTTCATGGCGTAGTGTTTATATATTTTGGGTAAAATGAATTTACAGTGAAAAAGTTTTAAAATGAATAAAATTTATGATGTAATGATAGTTTTCATTTTTACTCTATCATTTAATTGAGTATTGAACTTCTTAGCACAAAATTTTATTGATATTTTTGACTCGCAAAATACAGCTTGAAATTTTATTCAATATGGTCAATTGATTTTTGTCTTAATCACAATAATTCATTAGTTTGCTTCTCACTGTTTCCTTAATTCAGAAAAAATAAAGACACCAACATTATGATATTCTTTAAGAAAACTAGCACAAATCGTAATTTTTTTTACCTTTATGTCTTTAACTTTAAAGTGGATATTCAGATTTGTTCATAAAAATACTTATTTTAAAAGGAATTTTAATGCACTTTAGTTTTAATATTTAACAAAGTAATAAATTTGTCTTATTTGGGACTTCTCTGTTATTTGAAACAGAACTTTAATACCCACAAAATGGATGCTACTAGTTATATAACTCTTTTTATTGTAATCTGCTTATTCCTTGTTTTTAATACTCCAATTTTTGCTTTAGTTCAGGAACACAAAATTATTGTGTCTGTTCCATCTTTTTCATTTTTGTTTATTTCGTTATATTTTTGCTACTTCAGGTATTCTTAGTACAGACACTGATTTTGATTTTTTGATTTTCATAGTAAAATATGAGCATCTGAAATTTTTATGTAATTCAGTATTTGCTTAGAATTTTTATCTGTTTCGTGTAGTTAGTCCTTCCATTTCAGTTTATTCCAGCCTTCCATATTTTTCTCTAAAATAGATATTAATAGACATTTATGTAGTGTCTGTTTTGTGCCAAATATTGTTCTCTATTAATCCCTAAAGTAATGATAGAATGATATCATATGAGTTATAAGGAAATAAGACAAGTACTTAATTTCTGTATTATGTTACGGTAATGGGGAGTGTGGTGATTTTCTAAGCATTTCTTGTAACTAGATATTTAAAATGGTTGCACCATATTGAACACCTCTACTCAAACTTCAGTTCAATTAAATGCACATCTCTTGAGTTTCTACCTTGTATAAAGCACTGGGGTAAGTATTAGATCCTTCTCAACCCTTACGAGAAGCATGTGGCCGTTCTTAACTGTCCTCAATGTGTAGTAACTTCATGTAGGCATCCACTTTATAACACTGATGATATTTTTTATGAGTTGCATCCATATATAACCCCAATGAACTATGCACTCTTCTTCTCATGTCAGTACACTGCAAAAGAACCTGGAAAAGACCAGGGTCTTGTCATGTCTCCCAGAAATAAGACATGATCAGAGGTTTTCTTTGGTGCACAAAGCTATAAGCCACGGGCTGGCCCCATGGCCGAGTGGTGAAGTTCGTGCGCTCCGCTGCAGGCGGCCCAGTGTTTCGTTGGTTCGAATCCTGGGCGCGGACACGGCACTGCTCATCAAACCATGCTGAGGCAGCGTCCCACATGCCACAACTAGAAGGACCCACAACGAAGAATATACAACTATGTACCGGGGAGCTTTGGGGAGAAAAAGGAAAAATAAAATCTTTAAAAAAAAAAAAAAAAAAAAAAAGCTATAAGCCACAACTAAATAGCCCTTTGATACACCCTGTCCAAGGAGGACCCAATCAAAAAAGAAAGAAAGAAAGAAAAGAAGGAAAAATTTCTTTAGGAGAGAATTGTGGAACACCAGCATGGCACTGCCAACTTAAGGAAGAGGCAAAACGTGCACTTTCTTCAGTCCTATTAGGAGACTAAGATATGCTACAAAGACTTCCTCATCAGTGTTCAGCTTTTCACGTTAAATGGTAGTTTGGCTACTTGGAGAAAGTTTGAGAACCCAGCTAGTATATCAGTGAAGAAGCCAGGCTTATTCTGTCTCTGCTCCACTGGACCAGACATGCCCAGAGTAGAGGTACCCAGGAAGCTCCCTTGTGGCAAATGGGATTGGAGGAGCCAGCAAGTAGGGCAGGGAGAAGGAGCTGCCACAGTATGGCTTTAGATGATGGGTGTGGTGAAATGAGTTTCACTTGTTATGCTTGATAAAAATAGTTGCCTCTTAATTTGAGCAAAGGTGTTAAGTATCTTGTATAAAGAAGCACCACTACAAAAATTACCAAGTTTCCATTCATCATGGACTGACACCTGCTCCGGGTTTACTTGGGGTCTCCTGGATGTCAGATGAGGCACGGGTGTTCTCAGCCGGCCTTACACACTGGAAGAACAACAGCATCATAGCAGCACCCTTAAATTTTGAGGCTCTTTCTAAAAGGCCTTGAAATGTGATTGGCTGTATTTATTTGGGTTTGTATTGTATCACTAATAAAAAAGGAATTAATTATGTTAATACTGATGCCAGTAGCTTTTTAAATGAATTCCGTTATAATTCTAGTGCTTTAGACAGTATAAATATGAAATAATTCACAATATTAAACATTTTTATGGAGCCCCTATGTCTTTAAAACGTGGAATTTACTCGTAAGAGGCTAATTCATCTCAAAGATCAGGTATTTTTTACTACAGTTTTATTAATATGCTTTGGGAGATTTACTGTTTTTGTAGATTTATTATTACATGCTTTTTGGCCATTTTTCTATATATTGTGGCAAATCTAGAGATGAAGGCACAAGTAGAGATGATTGGATCTTTAGAGGAAAACTAGATCTCTCCCAGGGCAAAGTGAAAACTGAATTAATTTAATTGTGAGTGTCCTGGTGTGCCACTCTGAAGAGCACGGTACCGAAGTGTGGAAATCCTCTCCTGGGCTTGCCTCTTCATCCCATGTGGGCATGGGCGGTTCATTTTACTCACGCGTAAAATTAGGATCTCTAAAGTGTCTTTCAACTTTAAGATTCTCTGGCAGGATGTTTTATAATATGAATTTATCTAGATAAATTTCTATTTAGGTTTTACACTCAGTTTGTCAACTTCTACAAAAAGATCTGCTGGGATTTTGTGGGAGATTGTGTTGAATTTGTAGATAAATTTGAGAGAATTGGCGTTTGAACAGTGTTGAGCCTTTGGATCCATGAACACAGTGTCTCTCTCAGTTTATTTAGGTCTTTACTTTCTCTCAGTAATGTTTTATAATCTTCAGTGTTTAAGTCTTACCTATATTTTGTTAAATTTATCCTTAAGTATTTTATGTCTTCTGACATCAATGGTATTTTAAAATTTCATTTTCACATTGTTTGCTGCCAGTATATAGAAATACGATTGATTTTTGTATATTGACCTTGTATCCTGCAAATTTGCAAAACTTACTAATTTTAGTAGCCTTTTTTGTAGATTACTCAGGATTCTCTGCACAGATGATCATATCTTGTGTAAATAAAAAGTTTTACTCCATGTTTAATCTGTATGTGTTTTATTTCTTCCTTTTCCTTATTCTGTTGACTAGGACCTTACTACAATGTTGGAGAGAAGTGATGAGTGGACATCCTGGCTTTGTTCCTGATGTTAGGGAGAAAACATCATTTAGTATTAAATATGATGTTAATGATCACAGATAGCCCTGAGACTTAGTTTCTAACTGTCTCTTTCCAATGAAAGGAACCAAAGTTACTTGGAGAAGTGGTTGATTTCAGAGGTGGGTGGGAAAAATAAATGATGAGCCCAAGGAATTTTGTGGTGTCAGAAAGTAAAAAACAAAGATAGACAGACAGAAAAAGACATAAAAATGACACAGGAGCCAACCTTCAATAATTCCCATTGGGGAAAGCTGGAGCAATTTCAGTAACAAAATAAACACAGTATTGTATTATGACCCAAAGGATAAAATACATACCCATAAGTTCATACTGCAAAAATTAATGATTGAACAAATAAATAAAATGTTGAGAAGGGAAATGTCTTCCTTATAGATGAATTCCAATTAATAAATGCAGAAGAAATCAGGGAACTAGAAAATCACCATGAAAACACCAGAGTAAAAATTGCTGCATGCGAGATCCACCAACTAATGTTAAAATTAGTAGTGGTAGTAGGCAAAAGTTTAAGAAAGAAGAGGGGCTGGCCTGGTGGTGTAGTGGTTAAGTTCATGTGCTCCACTTCAGCAGCCCAGGGTTCATGGGCCTAGATCCTGGGCATGGACCTACACACTGCTCATCAAGCCATGCTGTGGTGGCATCCCACATACAAAGTAGAGGAACATTGTCACAGATGTTAGCTCAGGGCCAATCTTCCTCACTAAAAAAAAAAAAAAAAATTAAGTTTAAGAAAGATATTTGCGTAGTCTCAACATATCTCTCCTCACACATTTATTATTTACAAATATTAAAAGAATAACTTTACAGTAGAGAAACCTGGCAGACAGTGTCTTGAACCAAGTGATCAAGATTAACATCATCAGTAATAAGACATACTGACATCATGTAACCCATGATAAGATGCCCTGGGAAAGATGTATCACTTTTGTAGTATTCTTCCTCAAAATGCAGAACCTCAATAGAATCATGAGAAAACCTGGGGGACCCACATGGAGGGTCATTCCTCACAGTAACTGGATAGCTTCCCCAGTGTCAGCTTCATGAAAGGCAGGAATGATTGTGGAACTGTCAGGTTGGAGGAACCTGAGGTGGCAGGAAATCTACATAAAATTGGTAGTTTATGGTTTTGTACCAATGTTAATTTCTTAGTTTTGATAATTGTACTATGGCTGTGTGAGATATTAGCATTAGGGGAAGGTGTGTAAAGGGTATGTGGGAACTCTTTGTACTATTTTTGTAAGTCTTCTCTAAGCCTAAAATTATTTCAATATAACAAATTACAGAAATGTGATGTTAATATAGGTTTTCAATCCCTCCTTTATTAGGCTGAGGAAGTTCCCTTGTAGTCCTAATATGCTAATAGTTTTTATCATGAATAGGTATTGAATTTTTTTTAAGTCTTTCTGCATTTATTGTGATGATCATATGGTTTTTCTCCTTTATACTCTATTAAAATCGTGAATTACATTGATTGGTTTTCTAATGTAAGTGAACTTTACATTCCTGGGGAAAACCTCACCTATTCATTATGTGTTATCCTTATTATATATTGCTAGGTTTAATACAATATGTTTTTTAAGGAGTTTTTTGCAGCCTTAAATCATAAGTGATACTGGGGTGTCCTCTTCTTTTCCCAAAATGTCTTGGAATGATTTTCATTTGAGGATCATGTTTACCTTTTAAAAACAAGGTGGGAAGTACTGCCTCTTCTTCAATTGTCTGGAATCGTTTGTGTAGAATTTGTGTTACTTGTTCTTTAAATCTTTGGTGGAATTTACCGGTGAAGCCACTTGGGCCTGGAGTTCTGTCTTTGTTGGAAGATTTTTAGCTGTGAACTCAGTTTCTTTAATATTTATGGGACTATTCTGGTTATCTGTTTCTTCTTGAATGAGCTTTGGTATTTTGTAGCTTTCAAGGAATTTGTCATCTAAGTTTTCTAATTTATTGGCTTAAAAATGTTTGTAATATCCCATTATTGTCTTTATAGTGTTTGTTGTATATATAGTGATGACCTCTCTTTTATTCCTGATATTGGTAATTTGTGTCTTCTCTCTTTTTTTCTTAATTAATCTGGCTAGAGGTCTATCAATGTTACTGAATTTTTTCAAAGAGCTAGCTTTTAGTTTCACTGACATTCTGTATTGTTTTTCTGTGTTCAAATCCATTATCTGTTTATTATTTCTTTATTCTGCTGCTTTTGCATTTGTGTTGCTCTTCTTTCTCTGTTTTCTTTAGGAGGAAGGTAAGATTATTGGTTTGAGACCTTTCTCGTTTTCTAACATAAGCGCTTAGTGTTGTGTTTCTGTCTAAGGCCTGTTAGGTATGCTTTGCAAATTGTGATGTGTTTTCATTTCAAAATATTCTTATTCCCCTTGTGATTCCTTAACTCAGGGATTATTTAGAAGTGTGTTGTTCAATTTCTAAATATATCAATTTTTCAGATATCTTTCTGTTGATTCCTAACTTAATTCTCTTGTGGTTGGAAAACATATTTTATATGATATTAATCCTTTTAAGTTTATTGAGACGTTTTTCATGGCCCAGAAAATGGTTTATCTTGGTTTATGTTCTACATACACTTGAAAAGAATGCGTGTTCTGCTTTTATTGCATAAAGTGTTCTATCAATATCCATTAGGTCGAGATGGTTGATAGTGTAGCTCATGTGTCCTATATTCTTACTGATTTTCTGTCTACTTGTTCTATCAGTTACTGAAAAAGGATTGATGAAATCTTCGGCTATAATTGTGGATTTGTTTCTTTCCTTTTTTAGTTTTGTTTCATGTATTTTGAAGCTTCATTGTTAGTTTCATACACATCTGCAATTGTCATGTCTTCTTGTAAATTTACCCCTTTATCATTATGAGGTGTTCGTCTGTATACATAGCATTAATCTTTGTTTTGAAATCTACTTTGTCCAATATTAACAGAAGTACTCCAGCTTTCTTTTGATTTTGTATAGGTCTTTGTCATCATGTTGCTTTTAACCCATGTCATTATATTTAAGTGGATTTTCTTTTAGACATCATGTAGTTGAGTCTTGTGTTTTTTGAGGGGGATGAATTTTAATGTATGATGATCTTTATTTACAACTATATTGGCAAAAAGAAGAGGGAAAGGTTTAAAACACAAGGTGTTACAGCTGATCCTGACAGATTAAACAAGTTGCATTTTGAATTGCTGTCTAATTGTCCAAAGATATACAATACTGAATCTGCATATTGAGTTCCCTTTATGAGGTACAGTTCTCATATTTTAGGCAGTCTTGTAAACATATAAATACAAAGGAAATGAAATCACTCAGTGAAAACTGCATTAAATGAAGGGTATTTCAAATTTAAATTTATGTTGTCTTTGTAATAACACATGCCCAGTGAAAATCAAAAGCTGGAAAAGCAGTCATGCTTCCTACTTGAGTGAACAGTTACTGCTGTCAGTCATTTTCTGCAATGACCATTATATTTTCAACTTATCGTGAGCTATTCTGAACTTACTATTGGGATGTAGCCAACGTCAGAAGACAAGACTTAGGGAGAGTATTCCTTTTTGGGGAGAAGGTAAGCCTTCCAGAATCAGCATGAGAAATAAAGATCCTGTTGGAGAATTCTAGGTGGAAAAATCACTGTAGCCAATTTCAATTCATGCTGCGCTGGTTTAATTTTTCCTTGACTTGTCTCGTGTCATTTTTCTAAATCAGGTGTGTATAATTCTTCTTCTAATTCATCAAAATCTTCCCCAGTAGAAAGATTTTCATTGATAAGAACAACATCAATGGCTCCATTTTTCTGTCCCTTCCCTTCGCTGTCCTTTTCCAAATCACTTTTTTCACCGTTTCCAGCCCTGCCTCCAGAAGCTTTGCTTCATTTGTTTCCATCCTCTTCTGAAGTCTAGGCGCTGGAATCTTTCAGGACTGGCTCTGGTAACACCTGTCTCATCTACCTCTCCCGGGATGTACGCTTAACTCTCCGTCACTTCCGCTCCCTGAATCCTCAGCCTCACCTCCACCTGATCCTAGGTGTAACAAGTATCATCTTCTTCCTCCTCATTGTCATCAACCCCTTCAGGACGAAATTCAAACACCTCACAACCACGGGTCGTTAGTGCCTTCCCTGCTTTGAAGTCTGCTTTTTTTCCCCATATCTTGCTCAAGTTTATGAATCTGGTCTTTTCCTTTTCTTCCTTGCAAGAAAAGATTCCAGAGTGATTTTGGTAGCATTTGGACCTAGGGCAGCACACTCTCTTTCAATTAGATCTCCTAATGAAATTTCATCTTCTTCTTTTCATCTTTTTTTCAACACAAATCCAGGTAAGTGCATGATGATACGTGCAGTTATCACTGCTCCAGGGCATACCCGAAGTTAGCCATGTTTGTTATTTTCAATAGCTTCAAGGAAAAGTTTGCACACTATTTGAGTTTTGGGTTTTTTCTTTTCCACCTCACCGTGCTGCTTGTCCACTACGTCTTCCAGCTTTTTCTCATCCCAGTTATCTGTAGAATCTTTTTCAAGTTCCTCACCTCTTGAATCACATTTTCTCCCCAGAGTCAAGTCCTGAGAGAACTTAGACTTAGCTCTGTTAGTGCATCGTCCTTGCTTGAAGAATGCACACACCACGGACTTGGGACCTGCACCGTTGCTTGCTTTGTGAGCAGCAACTCCAGGTGCAAACAGCTCCTTTAGCTCTTGCAATCCTTGCTTCTTGTCATCTTTCTTCAGTTTCGTTTCAGCTTCACTTTATGCTGCCTGATGTGGATTTTGTTGGCCAGACTGAACTTGGTGAGCAGCAGCCTTGATAAACTTCTGTTGCTTTGCTCCTTTCTTATTCTTTAGACCAAAAGTTTTGTCTTGGATAATCTTCTCTTTCTTTTTCTACTCCACCTTGTTTGCTGCTCCCAGCCTGAGCTTGTTTCTTGGGGGGCATCGTGGAGACAGGTGGCACCAGCCAGACTTAAGCACAGCTAGACACCGTCGGGGGATCTGGCCCCCGGCAGGAGGAGGAAGACGACTCCGGCCACTGTGGCCACTGCAGGGCATCTGGCTTTTTTCTTATTTGTTAGATAATATATGACTTTTAATGGGATGTGTAGCCCATTTTCATTTAATGAAATTACTGACATAATTGGGTTTAAAGCTACCATCTTGCAATTTGTTTTTTATTTCTCTTTTTGTTCCTTTCTTTGTCTGCCTTCTCTTAGATTTATTGAATATTTTTATGATTTTTAAAACATCTCAGCTATTGTCGTCTTAGCTATACATCTTTGTTTTATTGTCTTGAGGTTGTTTCTAGAGTTTCCCATATATATGTTTAACTTGCTGCAGTATACCTTCAATTAATATTATAACCATGTCACATTCGACAGCATATTTCTATTACCCCTTCTATTCTTTATGCTATCATTTTCATACATTTTACTTTCACATGTTATAAACATCACAATACATAGTAATTATATTTTGCTTTAGAGAATTATATTTTAATGTGACTAAGAATGCTACATATTTACCACTTTTATCACTCTCCATTCCTTTATGTAGATCCATGCTTCTGTCTGGTTATTTTTTTCTTCATTGTTTTAGCCTTTATTCTAAGGCTCATTTAGCTCCACTTCTAAGGTATGATCTCCCTGGATTTGGAAAGATTCATGGAAAAAGGAATGCTTTGAAGGGCATATAGCATTGGAATTGGTAGGAATGTGACATTTCAGAAAGGGAGACCAATGCGAGAAAAAACAAAGTAGTGACGAGTGAAGTGCGGTAAGATATGCTGACTGGGAAGAACCAGCAATTCACGGTGGATAGAAGCTGGGTGCAAAAAATGGAGATGTGGGCCTGCTAATATAGTCTCTTGAAAAGTTTAGCTCGTGTTTGCTTGATCCACCTACTTACCAGAATTAAAGACCCTGACATAAGGAAATGACATACAATGACTGGAGCTTTTCAAGTTTTGTTAGTAGAGACTTTTAGGCAGGAGAGTTTGGAAAAGAGAATCTGGTTGAGACTACTGCAGTGATATAAATGTTAAGTGATGGAGGCCTCTGTGAAGCAGAATAAAGGCAATGAGGAAGGAATGGGAAGCGTGAACTCTCTAGATATGATAGAGAAATGAGAACTAGTAATCTAGTCTGACAATACTGGGGAAATGGGGGAGGATTATGGCTGGTTCTGGTAATATTTAATTCCAAATGGAATTCTCGAAGCACTAGAAATGCAGCACTAATATTTGGAAGTGAGAGCAGGAAAGAATATGAATATGTGGAAATTCGGTTAAATTAGAGTTGTGGGAATGGATTTCCTCTATACGGAGGAGAGGGATGAGAAAATAGATGAGAAGGAGAGTCAGCGAGGGAGGTGCAGAGGGAGGGAAGGTATGAGAATCCTGAGAGCTGGGACTGAGGATTGGAAAATGCTCACGGTCAGGAAGGGGAGCTGGATTGAGAACATGTTTTTGTTCAGTGTATCAAAGTCCTGTATGAGTATCATACAAACATTGCAGTGGCACTTTTCTGACTGAGTCATAAGTTTCTATTTTCTGGTTGAAAAATTCAGATCAAAGAGTTTGGTGATTGATGACAGTTACGCAGATGTTAGTGATCATTACTGTTTTCCTAAGTGAGGCTCGGTTGGACAAGTGTAACATGACACTAAGAGAGAGAGAGGTAATAGGCTAAAAATACGCTCCTCAGTAGCTTCCTGTTGATACTCTCCTTATCATACTTGAATGATGGCCTATTTTGGAACATCAGGTCAAAGAAAGATGAGCTCCAAATACCTACCAAACATTCCGATTGTTTACGTTAAAATTATTGTCTTCTCTTGATAGTGAGGCATTGTACTGAGGATATGAAAGAACCCAGACAGCTCTGAAAACCAGCGTTAGTTGTGGCATGAGATGCAAATGGTTTAAGCTTTAAAGCACTCAAATTGAGTTAAAAACTAAATATAATAAGCTGTTCTGGACAAGAATCAAAAACAAAACTACACAGGAAAGTGGAAAAAAATAAGAGAATGTATGGAAGTTTAACAGTCAAATATCACAAAAAGTAAACAGAGACAAAAATAATTTGGGGCTAAGTAGATTTCAATATATAAATATTAAATGTGAAAAGTCATTTTTGGCTTAATGAACACTAGTATAATCCTCAACAAAAAAGTAAAATTTTTGGACCAAATAGCAGCATCTGCATGCATAAAACAACACTATTAGAAATGCCAGGGGACCTCATAGAAAAACAGTTTCTTACCTAATGTGGCAGTGCTTTATCAATTTTGTTGATCTTTTCAAAGAGCCAATGTGTGGTTTTGTTTATTTTCTCTATCAATTTTTGGTTTTCAACTTATTTGATTTCTGCTCTAATTTTTATTTCTTCTGCTTATTTCAGACTTTATTTGCTTTTCGATTTCTAGTTTTCTAAACTGGAAGTTTAGACTATTGCTTTTAGATTTTTCTTTTCTAATATATGCATTCAGTGCTATAAATTTTCCTCTAAATACAGGCATCCCTTGGAGATATTGCAGACCACTGCAAAAAAAGGCAATATCTCAATAAAATGATCCACATGAATTTTTTGGTTTCTCAGTGCATAAAAAACTTATGTTTACGCTATACTGTAGTCTCTTAAGTGTGCAATAGTATTAGGTCTAAAAAAAACCAATGTGCATACCTTAATTAAAAAATAGCTTGTTTGAAAATGCTAACCATTATCTGAGTCTTCAACAAGTCACACTTGTTTTGTTGGTGGAGGGTCTTGCTTCAGTGTTGCTGGCAGCTGACTGATCAGAGTGGTGGCTGCTGAAAGCCGTGGTGGCTGTGGCAGTTTCTTAATGTAGGACAGCAGTGAAGACTGCCACATTGACTGACTCTTCCTTTCACAAACGATTTCTCTGTAGCATGCGATGCTGTTTGATAGCATTTTACCCACAGTAGAACTTCTTTCAAAGTTAGAGTCAATCCTCTCAAACCCTGCTGCTGCTCTTTATCAGCTAGGTTTTTGTCATATTCTAAGTCCTTTGTTGTATTTCAGCAGTCTTCATCGTGCTTAGATTACATCTCAAGAACCACTTTCTTTGCTCATCCATAAGAAACAACTCCTCATTCATTAAAGTTTTATCATGAGATTTCAGCAATTCAGTGACATCTTCAGGCTCCAAATCTGGTTCTCTTGCTATTTCCACCACAGCTGTAGTTACTTCCTCCACTGAAGTCTTGAACCCCTCAGTCATCCATGAGGGTTGGAATCAACTTGCTCCAAACTCCTGTTAATGTTCATATTTTGACCTCTTCTCGTGAATCGTGAATGTTCTTAATGGCATCTAGAATGGTGATTCCTTTCCAGAAGGTTTTCAACTGACTTTGCCCAGATCCCTGAGGGGAGTCACCATCTCTAGTGGCTATAGCCTTACAAAATGTACTTCTTAAATAATGATTTGAAAGTTGAAATTTCTCCTTGATCTGTGGAGTGCAGAATGGATGCTGTGTTAGAGGCATGAAAACAACATTAATCTTGTTGTACGTCTCCATCAGAGCTCTTGGGTGACCAGGTGTCTTGTCAATGAGCAGGAATCTTTTGAAAGGAGTCATTTTTTCTGAGCAGTAGGTCTCAACAGTCGGCGTAAAATATTCAGTAAACCGTGTTGTAAACAGATGTGCTGACATCCAGGCTTTGTTGTTCTGTTTACAGAGCACAGGCAGGCTGGATTTAGCATAATTCTTAAGGGCCCTAGGATTTTCAGAATGGTAAATGAGCACTAGCTTTAACTTAGTCACCAGCTGCATTTGCTCCAGCATAAAAGAGTCAGCCTGTCCTTTGAAGCTTTGAAGCCAGACATTAACTTCTCCTCTCTAGCTATGGAAGTCCTAGACGGCGTCTTCTTCCAATACAGGGCTATTTCATCTGCCTGGGAAATCTGTTGTTTGGTGCAGCCGCCTTCATTGATTATCTCAGCTAGATCTTCTGGAGAACTTGCTGCAGCTCCTCCATCGGCACTTGCTGCTTCACCTGCACTTTTACGTTATGGAGACGCTTCTTTCCTGAAACCTCATGAACCAACCTCTGCCAGCTTCAGACTTTTCTTCTGCAGCTTCCTCACCTCTCTCAGCCTTCATAGAATTGAAGAGAGTTAGGGCCTTGCTCTGGATTAGGCTTTGGTTTAAGGGAATGCTGTGGCTGGTTTGCTCTTCTATCCAGACCACTAAAACTTTCTCCGTATCAGCAATAAGGCTGTTTCACTTTCTTATCATTCGTGTGTTCACTGGAGTAGCACTTTTAATTTCCTTCAAGAACCTTTTCATTGCATTCACAAGTTGGCTAATCTTTGGTAGAAGAGGACTGGCTTTTGGCCTGTCTCAGCTTTCACCAAGCCTTCCTCTCTAAGCCTAATCGCATCTGGCTTTTGGTTTAGAGTGAGAGCCCTGCAGCACTTCCTTTCACTTGGGCACCCAGAGGCCATTGCTGGGTTATTAATTGGCCTGATGTCAATATTGTTGTGTCTCAGGGAACAGGGAGGCCCAACGAGGGGGAGAAACAAAGCAACAGCTGGTCGGTGGAACAATCAGAACACACACAACATTTATCAATTAAGTCCACCGTCTTACGCGGGCACAGCTTGTGGTGCCCCAAAACAATGACAGTAGTAAGATCACTGATCACAGAGCACCACAAAAAAATAGAAGAAAAATGATGAGAAGGTTTGAACTATTGCCAAAATTACCAAAATGTGATACAGAGACGTGAAGTGAGGAAATGCTTTTAGGAAAATGGTGCGTAGGCTTGTTCAATGCAGCATTGTCGCAAAACTTCAGTTTGTACAAAACATGCTATCTGTGAGGCGCGGTAAAGGGAACCTCAGTGAAATAAGCTATGCTTGCACTGTTTTCACCGCATTACACAAATTTTGATAAGTTGTATTTTTACTTTCATTTAGTTAAAAATACTTTAAAATTTTCCTTGAGACTACTTATTACACCCATGTGTTCTTTAGAAGTGTATCCTCTGATCTCTAAGTATTTGGGGTTTCCAGGTATTGTTATCTTATTGATTTCCAGTTCAATTCCATTGTGATTTGAGAGCATAGCCTGGTATGATTTCTCTTCTTTTAAATTTGTTGAGGTGTGTTTTATGGCCAAGAATGTAGTTTGTCTCGGTGAATGTTCTGTGAGCTTGAAAAGAATGTGTATTCTGCTGCCGTTGGATGAAGTTGTCTTGAATGTCAGGCAGATCCAGTTGGCTGATGGTGCTGTTCAGTCCAACGATGTCCTTACTGATTTTCTGTCTGCTGGGTCTGTCAGTTACTGACGGGGATGTTGAGGTCTCCAACTGTAATAGTGGAGTAATCTGTTTTTCATTGAAGCTGTATCAGTTTTTGTTGTATTTTGACACTGTTGTTAGATGTGTACACATTAAGGATTGGAGAATTGACCCCTTTATCATATGTAATGTCCCTATTTATCTGTGATAATTTTCTTTACTCTTAAGTCTGCTCTGTCTGAAATTAATATAGCTACTCCAGCTATGTGTTGATAAGTGTTAGCATGGTATGTCTTTCTCCATCCCCTTACTTTTACTCTCTGTGTCTTTACATTTAAACTGGATTGTTTGTAGACAACATACAATTGTGTCTTGTTTTTTTATCTGACAGTCTTTGTCTTTTAGTTGGTTTTATTTACACCATTTAAATTTAAAGTGATTATTGACATAGTTGGATTAATATCTACCATAATTATTACTGTTTTCTATTTGTTGTCCTCTTCTCTTTTTGTGTGTTCCACTCTTTTTCTGACTTCTCTGCATTTAATTGAGCATTTTCAAAGACTGCATTTTTTTCTCCTCTCTTAGCATATCATTTATACTTCTTTTAAAATTTTTTTAGTGGTTGCCCTTGATTTTGTAGTATGTATTTATAACTAATTCAAGTCCTTTTTCAAATAATACTATACCACTCCACGGATAGTATAAACACCTTATAACAGTATTCCTAATTCCTTGCTCCTGTCCTTCATAATACTCCTGTCATTACCCATAAACTATAATTATTATATACATTGTTGTATTGTTATTTTGAACAAACTGCTACCTGTTAGATCAATTAAGGATAAGAAAAAAAGATTTTATCTTCATTTATTCCTTTCTAATGCTCTTTATTTATTTAGATGTAAGTTTCTGACCTATATCATTTTCTTTCTTTCTGATGAAACATTTCTTGCAAGGCAGGTCTTCTGGTGACAAATTGCATCAATTTTTGTTTGTCTGGGAAAGTCATTATTTTTCCTTACTTTTGAAGGATAATTTTTCTGGATACAGAATTTCTAGGTCTTTTGTCATTAAGTATTTTAGCCCACTTTTTCCTTGCTTGCATGGTTACTGAAGAAAAGTCCAATGTAATTCTAATCTTTGCATCTCTATAGATAAAGTTTTTTGGTGCGTGTGTGTTTGTGTGTGTATTTCTTTCTGGCTTCTCTCAAGATTTTATCTTTATCTTTGATTTTGTGCAGTTTGAAGATGATATGGCCAGGTAGATTTTGGGGTATTTATCTTGGTTGATATTCTCTGAACTTCCTGGATCTGTGGTTTGGTGCCTAGCACTAATTTTGAAATATCTTCAGTCATTATTGCTTAAAATTGTTTCTTTCTCTCTCTGTTCTCATTACACATGTGTTTCATCTTTTATAATTGTCCCACAATTCTTGGATAGTGTCTTCTTTTTCATTCTTTTTTCTCTTTGCTTTTCAGTTGGGAGTTTCTATTAGCGTTTCTTCAACCTCGCTGGTTCTTCCCTTGGCTGTACTCTGACTGTTGATGAGCCCAGCAAAGGCATTCTTAATTTCTCTGATCACATGTTTGATTTCTAGCATTTCCTTTTGAGTCTTTCTTAGTGATTCCATTTCTCAGCTTATATTGCACAGCTGTTCTTGCATGGAGTCCACTTTTTTCCATTAAAGTCCTTAGTACGTTAATCATAGCTGCTTTAAAATCCTGGTCTGATAATTCCAACATTTCTCCCATATCTGAGGCTGGTTCTGATGCTTGCTCTGTATTTTGAAACTATGTTTTTTATCTTTTAGTATGCCTTGTAACTTTCTGCTGAAAGCTAGATATCATATACTGGGTAAAAGAAACTGAGGAAGGTGAGGGCAATAGGTCTTTAGGGGAGATTTTAGGTGTATTCTCACTAGTTCATCAGGCTAAACTTACTAGTTCTAGGACTTTTTTTTCTAGGAGGTATCTACATAGATGATCATGTCATCTATTTCCAATTTGTATGCTTTTTATTTCTTATCTCTTGCCTTATTGCACTGGCAAGGATCACCAGAACAATGTTCTATAGAAACAGTAAGAACAGGCATTTAATTATTACTAATCTTAGGGAGATAGCATTCATATTTCTTCTCCTGAATATGATGTTAGCTGTAGGGTTTCTTTATACATACTGTATCTCAGGTTAACAACATTTTTTACTATTCCTGTTTTCTGAACATTTTTATTATGAGTGGATGCTGGATTTTGTCAAGTGCTATCTTCTGCATTCACTGAGACAATCATGCACTATTTGTATTTTAGTTTGTTAATGTGGTGAATCACACTGATTGAGTTTTGAATATTACACCTATCTTGTATGTCTAGAATAAACCCCACACTATCATGGTATATTACCTTTTTATATATTGCTAAATTTCTTTTGTTAGTATTTTGTTAAGGATTTTGCATCTATATTCATAAGAAATATCGGGCTATACTTTTCATGTACTATCTGGCTGATGTTAGAATCCAGATAATGCTGGACCCCGCAAATGAGTGGTGTTCCCTTCTCTTCTATTTCATGGAAGAGTTTGCTAAAATTGATACATTTCTTCTTTACATGTTTGATCGAATGTGCTGTGAAGCCATCTGAGCCTGGACCAAAGAAATTCAATTTCTTTAATGGATATAGGGCACTTCTAGTATCTGTTTCTTTTGAATTCGATTTGGTAGTTTGTGTTTCAAGGAATTTTAAAATTTTATCTAATTGTTGAATTCATTGGCATTAAGTTGATAGATTATTTTCTTGATATTTTCTGTTCCTTTCAGCTTGTTTTTTAAATTAGCTCTTTTTTATCTAGTCTATTAAGTTGAAAAACTTAGATTTGAATCCTTTCTTTTTTTTAAACATAAGCTTATAGTGCTATATTTTTACCTCTAAGCACTGCTCTAGCTGCATCCTGTAAGTTTTATATCATACTGTGATTTAGTTTTCATTTCAAAATGCTTTTTAATTTCCCTTGACCCTATGGATTATTGAAAATGTATTGTTTGATTTACAATATTTGGGGATTTTTCAGCTATCTTTCTTTTTTGATCTCTTGTTTAATTCTGTTATGGTTAACATCCTTTATATAATTTTAAATCTTTTTAAATTTATTGTTTTTAATGAAACAAATATGGTGTATACTGACGAACTTTTCATAGACGTTTAAAGAGAGCGTGCTGTCTTGTGCGCAGTGCTCTGAGTGTCGGCCACGTCAGGTCAGCTGGCAGTGTTGAGTCTTCTCGACTTGGCCGACCTCCTGACTGACTGTGTGAATGCTTGCTTTTATCAGTCACTAAGAGGAGAAGTTAAATCCTCATCTGTGATTGTGGCTTTGACTATTTCTCTTTTAGTTCTGTCACTTTTGCTTTCTTTTAATCTTAAAGTTTTGTTTTTAGGTGTACCGAAATTTAAGATTATTAAATCTTCTTGATGAATTTACCTCTTCATCATTTCATCTAGGTTAGCGATTTTTTGGCATAAAGATTAGAGAGGAGATAAATGAAATAGAGAAGAGAAAAACAATAGAGAAAAACAATAAAAATGTTGATTGTTTGAAAAGATCAACAAAACTGACAAAATTTTAGCTAGATTGACTAGGAAAAAAGAAAAATCAAGTACTAAAAATCACAGATGAAAGAGACACATTACTACTCATTTTACAGAAATAAAAAAGATTATGAGAATACTTTGAACAGCTGTACACTAATAAAGTGGATAACCTATATGAAATGGAAAATTTCCTAGAAACACACAAACTGCCAAAATGACTCAAGAAGAAATAGAAAATCTGAATAGACCTGTAACTAATAAGGGGATTGAATCAGTAATCAAAAAACTCCAACAAGAAAAAGCCCAAGACCAGATGGCATTTACTGGAGAATTCTGCCAAACAATTACAGAAGAAATAGTGACAATCCTTCTCAAAAACTAAAATATGATGCAACTACCGTGAAGAGTTTTACACTGTTTTTGAAAAAAAAGAGTTAATGGATCATTTTTAGAAAACTTTAAATTACCAGTTGATGTAAGAACAGTGTGAAAAGTTATGTCTCTGTCTAATCATTGAGTTAGTATAATGTCTGTTGCGCCTCCAGCTCCAGCATTTCCACCCGAGGAGGAAAACAGCAGTTCAAGCCCAGATGAGTTTTTTAGGTAACCTCCATCAAACATTCAAGGAAAACATAATTCCTGTCATTAAAAATATTTTATACAAGCTGTTCCTGAAAAACAAAAGAAAAAAGCTGATATACTAGTCAAATTTATGGTACAACCTTGATACCAAACCCTGACAAGACTAATGCAAGAAAGAAAAATTATGGGCCATTTATGAACATAGATTTAAATATTTTAAGTACAATATTAAACAGTTATTTCCAACAAATATTTACTTTCATATTGGATTTATTTTAGAAATTAATTATAGAAATTAGATTAGAAAAATTTGTTAATGTTCTTCATCATATTTAGAGATTGAGGAATCCACAATCCTCATCATCTCAATCTTTATAGAAAAACTTTTCATGACAATGAAAGTCAAAATGATTCATGATTTTTAAAATCTGTTAAAAACACTTTTAGTAACCTAGAAGTAAAAGGAACCTTCTTTTAATATGTAAGTTTTTATCAAAAACTTTTCTACAAATATTACACTTACTGGTTGGATATTACAATTATTTTCTTTAAATGTGAAAGCAAGTTAAGGATGTTTATCAATATCACATTCTAAGCAGTTTTTATCATAGATTCTAGCCAGAACAATAAGATAAGAAAAAGAAATAAAGGGTATATGATTTTTAAAGGGAAAAAAACCCAGATCTTTAATGGGGGAATATATAATAATTAAATTTTGTCTTATTCTTACTCTGGAATACTATACTGAATAAAAAATGAATAACTTGGACTTAGAAATGTCAATATTAATAAAACTCAAAAATATATAAACTTAAAAAAAGTTACAAAGGATATGTAGGGAATGATGCCATTATTACAGAAACTGAAATAAACTGAAGAAAACTATATTTATGACTGCCTATATGTGGGAAAAAAGTATAAAAACTTGCATGCAAATGATACAAAGTAACTCCACTTTTTTTTGCTTCAATCATGTAATTGTCATTCTTGTAGGTTAAAACAGTTGAATATTAGGGGAGAGGCCTGGGTATTTAGCTGCATCTCTGTATTTTATAGCTTAAAAAACAAAAGTTTGAAAGTATATATGACAAAACGTTAACATCCATTAAGTCTGGAGTTTTTTTAAATATTATTTTCTATTCTTTCCTTTATGCTTGAAATCATTCCTTTTTAATTTTTTGAGTCATGTGGAAGGTGAATGAAGGCGACCAGCAAGCATAGGCTACTCAGGAAAATTGAAGAGCAGAGAAGGAGAAAGCAATAGCTAAATGGAACCCGCCTGTACAATGGATTATATTTGTTTTTGTTTTGCTTATATATTTAGGGGGAAACTCCAGTAAGGGCTTTTTTTTTTTTTTTTTTTTTTTTGAGGTATAATGGCATGGCTGGTGGTTACCAGTCTTCACAAAACAATTTTAACACTTTGTGCCTGGGTTAGCAGCATCTTGCACTGTGACATTGGTATACATACATAAGCATTTTATCCAAGTACACATGTTAAAATCAGAGTAACTAAATCAATTGCCTATAGAAAGGTAAGTAGACACTGTAGGTTGTTTTTCTTTTTGAATAGTTTTTGCTGTCTAATAAACTGCAATTACATGTCAGTATAATATTACCGAGCTATATACTTTGAACTGTGAGGTATGGCAAGTCCCTATGAGAGTAACATGTAAACCTGATAATTGTGAGTGATTTTTTTTTTTTTTTTTTGCTGCCATGGATGGATAAGACAAAAAAATCCAGCATTCAGAGACCCTAGAAACTTATTTTTCTAATCAATTAAAAAAATAAAATCTTTTAGTAATTGTCAGCTATTTCCTCTCATTTCCTTATTGGAGCATTGTTTAATGGACAAAGATAAAGTGAATACTGAAATGAAGCGAAGTTTGTTATGGAATTATGGATTAAACCAGTTATTTAAAAGAAAAAAAACCCCGCAAGGTAACTGCTCATTTACTTTACATCAAGATGAGATCCTGACATATATATATATATGCATCTCAACTTTATAATTCAAGATTGCAGTTAATTACTTCTAATTCACTTGAATTACCATAGTAATAAGTCAATTAGAAACCTTATGTTTTCTTTAAAAGGACATGCGTAACATTTTCTGACATTACTTCTAAACTCAGATGAAAGCACACAGTCCTCCCTAAACGAATATTCTGCTCTGAAAGTTAGGCGGGTGAGAGCTGGTGGGAAAAGCTGCCGCAGTTTAACGTTTCCACCTTGAGATACAAATAAACAAAAGAAACTGCTGTCTAAACATCAGAGAAGAAATTAGCATGAACCAAGTAACTGAAATGAGGAAGTAAGACTACTGCCATTCCGGTCTGAATATTTTCAATATTTAAGTTTCAAAATGGACAGTAAAGCAGTTTTCCTGTTTTGATGCAATTTCACTTTAAATTCTGTGCCTAGGTTCCATATTTAATGGGTGCTGTGTCACTCATACAATATTCAAATATTCTAGAAAATAAATCATGCTTGGTTAAATGTAGTTATGAAAACATCAGCAGAAATAAAGAAATTACAGAAATGGAACCAAATAGAAGACAGAATAGGAAGAGCTACCAAAAGAACTCGTTGAACGTTAGGTAGAAGAGTGGGTCCAAGAGGAAACAAACTTTCAGTGTTCTTATTTGAAAGAAAGAATAAACCTCATGTTTTGTCTGCATTAATATCCAATAAGGATTCTGAAAGTGGAGATATATAGAAAAAAGATGTAAGATGAAACGATATAGATAGCAAGCTGTAAGATTAATAAATATAGAAAAAGTAAGATATAAGAAAAATGCAAGATCTGTGAAGCACAGCTGAGGGACTGCCCTTGGCTGAAGAGGTGGGCAGCTGTGTGGTGACGTTGACTAGAAGGGAGCAGAAATGCTGCCCGGAGCAAATGGCCAATGTGTCTGTAAATGCTTGGTGGGGACGCTGGCGGCGTTTCTGCCTGGAGGCTCTGCTTTCTTTGCTGCAGGACTCTGCCTTCTTAGGGTGAGAAGAATGTGTGCGGCCCTTGTCAGAAGCTTGAGCAGAATGTCTTACGTTGGGAGAAGAGAGGGAACTGGAGAGAAACCTAACTAGGGGCAAGTAAGGAGGCGCCAGATGGTGCTTGAGGCCATCTGAGGTTGAAGGTTTCAGAGCCCGTCCTTGTGCCGACTGCCAAAGCTTTGCTCTTGGTAAGGAAAAGAAATGATATAAAATGGTGAAGTATTCAGGGAAGGCTGATTTGAAATCTTTGGCTCTTTTTGAGTTCAATCTTATACTTACTACATTTGTACTTATTTTCCAGAGATTTCCTTCAGAAAAGAAGAGAGAACTTGCTTTTGAGAGCGATTTAGGTACTCGGTAGGTTATTTCGGTCCGTCGGTTGATACCATTTCAGTGGCGTGGCCGCTGCTGAAATGGGTAGTATTCTCTGTGTGAGTGCAAGGGACAGAGGGCCGGAGTGAAGCCTGCCTGTGCTGAAAGGGCCGGAGGGAATCTTCCAGACCTCAGTGTACAGGCTTTCACTCCGTTCACTAAACTGGGCGCCTTTTGAAGATTCATCTCCATCTCTGTCCCAGATTCCAAACGGGAGCTCTGAGTATTTGTTATTTGTCTACATGTTTACTTTTTCAAATGCTCTTCATTCTTTTCTTCAGTTAACTTGTTTTCTTCCTGAGGTATATGCACCCTTTCCAGTGTCTGCGTCAGTGGGTGTTGGTCTGTTCGCGGTTGGGCAGCCATCACCACCGTCTAATGCCAGAACATTCATCTCGTCATTCCTTCTTGAAGATCCAGGTTTCCTTCTGGTATCATTCCCCTTTCACCTAAAGCGTTTCCGTGATTGTTTCTCGTAGTGCAGATTGGGTGACAAGGCATTTTTCTTTTATCTGCTGGTGTCTTTGCTTTGCCTTCATTCTTGAAGGACATTTGCAGGGAATATAACATTGAGCTGGTAGTTTAGTGAGCGCTTGTCCAGTTCTCGGTTCCCCGGTGAATTAGGCGTTAGTCCCACTGGCTGCTTTGGGGATGCTTGGGCGGCGCCGGCTCTGGAAGGTGGCCCCGGCGGGCCCAGGAGAAGCGGGCTCGGCGCCACGCCGTCCTCCTCCGGGCCCCCTGTGGCTTTCCCGCTGTGGGCCTCGGGGTTTGGAGGCCTGCGACCCAGGTCCCTGCGTGTGCGGCATGCATGTCTACACCATCAGGGTCACAGATGCTGAGAAGCGGCCTGGGCTCCCGGGTCCTCTGCGCTTCGCCCGTGCCGCGTCTTCCCTGCCCGCCTCCCTGCCCTGCGGACGCCGCCTGGCACTAGACGCGAAGACGCGGCCTCGGGCGACTGGTGGCCAGTCCCGGGGGAGTGGGTTCCGATCCGGGGGAGTGGGTTCCGATCCGGGGGAGTGGGTTCCGATCCGGCGCGCGCGCTGGGGCCGTTCTGCTGCTCTGCTTGGACCCTGGCGGACAGATTTTGGTTTTTAGCCTTTTGATATAATGTGTAGAGGTGAGGTTTTCCTTGTATTTATTCTACTTGGAATTCCCTGAACTTTTTGAATCTTTCACTAACTTTGGAAAATGTTTAGATTTCTTGAAATATATTTTCTGTGCTATTGTCTGTCTCTCTTTTTGTAATTCCAATTACATGTTAGACCTTTTGATATTGTCCCACAGATCTTTGAAGTTGTGTTCATTGTTTCTATTTTTTTCCTGTGCTCTTCAGATTGGTTACCGTCTATTGATAAATCTTCAAGTTTACTGACTCGTGTAATCTTTAATCTGCTGTGAGCCCATACGGTGAATTTCTAATTGCAAATATTGTACTTTTTCATTTTAGGTTTTCCATTTGATTCACTTTTTTTTTTAAGTTTCTGTTTTTCTGATTAGATTTCCTCTCTATTCCTTATGTGTTTTACTTAACATCCTTGAGCATGTTATAAACCTCATTTAAAATCGCGTCCGCTGATTCCAGCCGCAGGCGCGGTCAGCGCAGTCTCCACTGGCGTCCTTTTCCAGTGCACGGCCGTCTTCTCTTGTTGCTGTTTCTATCGAGTCATTCTGGAATATATCCTGGACTTTATGATGAGTGCTAGTGGGGCCTCTGAATTCTGTTAGATTGCAACAAAAAACACTGATTTTTTTCTCAGTAGGCAATTTGTCATGGCTGAACTCAAGCTGCAGACTGCCTCCTCTCCAGGTGGGCGGCAGTTAAAATTTCAGGCGGTTCCTTAGCCTCCGCAGCGGGCCCTGGTCTCTGTGTGCACGCCTGTTCAGGAGCCCGCTGGGGATTCGGGCAGACTTCATGTTTAGGATTTGGGGTCTCCTCTAGGTCTCTGTTTTGTGGGATTCCCCCCTCACGTTAAAGCCGCTTTGCCTACCCCACACTCAGTCCTGTGGTTCTTCATGGCAGTTAGGACGAGAGGTTTCTAATCCAAGTTTCACCCTGCGTGGTATAGAGTGGGGCCCACCTTCAGGCTAAAAGCAAAACTTAATATTTGTTCTTAATTATACATTATTGCATGCCAAATATAAATCTTTTTTTTTTTTTCTGGTGACACAGTAATGTTTTCTATTCATGCAAAGAAGTATCCCGTAGGTTCCCATTTGTGCAACTTTCTGACGAGCTGGTGCAAGTGGAAGAGCTTGTTTGAACACTGAGTTACCAGTGAGTGTTGTGGTTAGTTCAGTACATACCAACAAGGTAAGTCAAGGCTGTTCCCTTCCCCACATGTCCCAGTTCTCAGTAACAGACTCAGATTGTGTTAGGAAATGTGTAATTTCCGTTGCCTTTTGGTGTCAGTAGGCATCGGTAGCTGAAAGACAAAGAACCTCCTATGAAGATTTTCCAGTGTTTATTCGCAAACATCTACCGTTCATCTGCTTTTATCACGTGTTAGACTGAGGGCTGGGAGTGCAGAGATAAGTAAGACCAGCTCCCTGCCTGGGTTGCTCCTGTGGAAGAGAGGAGACAGATAAAGGGGCACAGTATTTGCATTTCTGTGTGATGAGTGGTGTGTTCGGAGGTGGTGGGAGAGTCTCGAAGGATTCCTAATCCAGGCTTCAAGAATGCAGAGCCCCTATGAAGCGTGCACTCAGGGACGGACTCAAAGGATTGGAATTTTGTTCATATTATGGTGCTTTTGGATAACTTTGACTAGGATGAAAATTTGGGGCCTCAGTTTTTTCATTTTAAAATGAGGGGATTGGATTAGATCTATAAGATTCTTCTCAGTGCAGATATTTTATAATTAAAAATGCATTGAAAAGAAGAGATACTCAAAACCCACTTCTTCGTTGTTCCTAGGGAATAGAGTACTTCAGGCCATTGAAAGTCCCGTTTAACTGGGCTTCGCAGGTAGCGTTGCTCATTTCTTCGCCTTTTACAATTCTGCTCCTTAGCTGTCCAGTGTCCACCTACAAGGGGACGCCTCGATGTACACTGACTTAGGAAAGACGCGCGTGTGTTTAGAACCTGTGCCCTCTCTCCAGTCTTGTACCCTTTTTTGGAGCCGGAGCCTTCAAAACTTAGCTCCCAACTTCTGACTCCTTCATTGAAGGCCAGTTAGTTTCCAAAGATCAATTAGCCAACACGTGCTTGGGCGTCGACCATGGACCGGGAACGCCCAGCAAACGCAGCCTCTCTCTGCCCTCAAAGTGAGCCTCACCTTTTCCTCCTCAGCTTTTAAAGTCCCTTCTCGCCTTTGTTCTCACCAAAAGTTCATCCCCAGACCCGGGCGCTCTCTCGTCCCTGGGTTTTCCTAGGGTTGGTCTGGTGTGACGATAAGAGAGTAGCTGTCATTGCAGGAAGTTGGGCAGAAGAAGACAGGTTCTTGGTCATCTTCATAGAAATATAATATGAATTTCTCTGTAAAATATTATAAATGTTAGTTGGGAGCTTTATTATTATTTTCGTTTTTACTTTTGTATTTTAGGTTTAATAGACTGACGTTACTGCATGGGAGCCTACGTTATATAGTTTTGTGTTTGCTTTTGTTGTTTGTCTGTTTAGCTCTCAGGTTTTCTCCAACTTAGATGCAGCCTTTCATAACAAAACTGGCTTATAAGTTGGAAATTGCCTGTCGTACATCATTTCTCCCCAATTTACATACTCATTTAACTTTTGCTCGTGTTCTCGAACATTTCTAATCTGAAATAGAGCTTAGTGACTGCCACAGCTGCTGATGCTGAACAGCGCCTGGGAAGTCAGCTGGAGGAGGGGTAAAGGATGAACTGTTTCCGCAGGTTCTTAGTGGCAGCCTGAGGTTTCTAAGGCTTGCTGCTTGCCCAGAATCACTACCAGAGGAGCAAAGTCTTTTTACTGCTGTCCTTTGCCTTTCAGAAAGGCCCCCTGTGTTTCACCCGTGAGAGTCCATTTGCCTTTATAAGCAGCGTTTCTCCAAGTATAACTGAAATCTTCAAGAAATGTGATGTACCCGTGGATATTTGTAAATAGCATCACCTGTCCATAGACCTACAGTGAGAGGAATGAGTGCCCGCAAAGTTCTTTTTAAATGAGATGACATATCAAAAAAAAAAAAAAAAAAAAAGGAGTTCAAATTTCTGGGGCTTACTTTTAAAGCAGTGCAAATCATGCATAATGTGTGTTAAAAAGCCCCTCTAAATTCCAGTACCAGAAGCAGATGCGCTAATCAAACATTTAATGTTTGTTACATCTAAAATATTTCTTTTGCTGGGCTCAGTTTGTGTTGTAAGAGTTGTATGTTAGTGTGATCTATACCTTGGATCTCTTGGTGCATTATAGGATCGAGGTGAACATTATGAAGGCGAATTACTACCATGTGGTTTTGCAAAAATGAATATAGTTATTTGAGTTTCTGGTCATCTGTCAAGAAAGGTTAATTGGTTTGGTAAAACTCAGCAGATAATATAATTAAATAATGTTTTGCCATAGATCTGTTAGTTTTGTTAGAAATAAATCCTCTTTCCGTATTTCTACTTTTTCAAAACATATGTATATTGGAATACACACACACAAAGCATGAGATCAGTTTTTCAGGAGAACCAGAGATTAAATAAACCAGAATCCCTACCTGAGCCTAGCTACTCTCTTGAGTTATTTCAAAGAGGTGGAGTTATAGCACCAGGTTATTATCTGTGGCAAATCTAAGCATCTAATAGTGTTGACAGTTTCTACTGCCAATATCCATATTCCCAGTATTTTTTATCCATGTATGCCACAACAGACTGGTGGAGATAAGAACACTAATTAAGGTGGCAATTATGGTTCCATAATCGCTTTCTGTGTCAGCTTTCCCTGAAAGTTGTAAGCCGTGCCATCTATTTCTAGGGAACGCATGCTGAAAACAGAGAAAAGAGTATAGAGGCCTTGTGGTAGCCATTGTCTTTGTTGCTGAGGAAGGTCAGGGGAGACTGGCCTTCAAAGACTGTGGTGTTCATGCAGCCCTGCTGTCACTCCAGCCGTACCAGGAGTGGTGAACACGACTCATTCCAACAAGTTTAGGAAAAGTTTTTCTCTCTTTGTTCTTGCTCTTACACTATAAAGAAACACACAAATATTTACTGTTAGGAATTTTAGATAGCAAATGGTACAGTAATTTCGGTGTGGAAAGGGTTTAGAAGACTGCAGCTCTGCTGCTGCTATATGGACGTGAGGTTGCACAGGTAAATCCAACTCTAAGAGTTTGCTTGTCGGTAAACTGAAGCAATGTCTGGAACCCAGCACCTTGATCTTCCTGTTCAGGGCATTGGGAACTACATTTTCTGAAAACAAGTTAGCTTTCAAAGAAAGATCTGTTCCAAGTTTAATGCATGTGTTGGGAAAATATGTTAAGTTTGCAGTTAATGACACTGAGATCACCCATTGAGTTGACCTATGAAAGTGGCCGAGATGCACAGCTGAGTGCGTCTGACTTGAGCAGGACTTTGGCACTCCCGTGTGAGTTAGCGTGGCACCAGTTGACGCAGGTGTTTTGAGAGATGTTTCTAGAGAGAATAAAAGAAGAAAGTAAGATGATATTGGCTTAAACTCAAAATAGAAAATTACCGTGTTAGTCTGATGGGGCTACCATGACAAAATACCACAGACTGAGTGACTCAGAAACCGAATCTTATTTTCTCACAGTTCTGGTGGCTCGGAGTCCAGCTCGAGCTGCTGGCGGGGCTGATTTCTGAGGCCGCTCTCCTTGGCTCACAGATGGCTGCCTTCGTGCCTTGTCTTCACATGGCCTTTCCTCTGCCTGCGTGCATGCCCCTGGGGTCCCTTTGTGTGTCCAAATGTCCTCCCTTTAGAAGGACACCATTCAGGTTGGATTAAGACCTGCGCGAACACCTCGTTCACCTTTAAAGAGGTCATCACCTCTTTAAGTCAGTCACAAAGGGGTTAGGACTTCAACATATGAATTAGGGGGTGGGGGGCACAATTTAGTCCCTAACAATAAAATATTTAAAATTTGTTCCATTGTTGTTTAAAGTGAGTATATGTTCTGGAAATTTGTAGTGCAATCCGAGGTCCGGGCCTCCCTGGTGGTTCCTGTGGGCAATGCCTCTGTTGAGCACTGTAGAGGCTTTTCCAAGTCCTCTGCAGTGCACGTCCCCATGTACAGAGTTGGGGTTTTTGCTTCCCTGGATAGGTGTTTATGTTTCACTGTGTTGTCTTCTGCTTCTGTGTGTGAGAGGGAGTGGGGAGGAAATAATGTCCCCGAGCATGAATATCTTGACTTTGAGTAATGTCTGGAGAAGCAGTCAAAGGCAAATGCAATTTTCATGCAAAGCCTTCATATTGTAAGTGCTATGCTAGAAAGAGCTCGGGATCAGGAGACCTAGCTTTTCGCTGCTTCAGTTGCTATTTGTATCATCTTTAGCAAGTCATTTTACCAAGTTTAGCTTCTGTTTCCTTTTCTTTAAAATGATAGGTGAAATGCCCTCTGACATCCCATGTCAGCTTCAGATTGAATGATGTATTCATTTATTCAGCAAATATTACTGCCTGCTACTATGTGGCCAGCAGTGTTTTAGCAATTGGAGATACAGCATTAGTGCAAAACGAAGTCGTAGATGAGACAAGTATAAAACAAATAGCAAGATGTAGATTTAATCTCAATCATATAAGTAATCACATTAAATGTAAGGGATCTAAACACCACAATTAAAAGACAGAGATTGTCAGACTAGATAAAAAGCATGAACCATTTATATGCTGCCTACAGGAAGGCCACTTTAAATGTAAAATACAAGTAGATAAATATAAAAGGATAATTGACATGCCATGCTCACACTAATCAAAAGAAAACTAGAGTGGCTTTATTAATATCATATTAAGTAGATTTTAAAGCACGTTATATTACTGGAGATAAGGAGGATCATTTCATAATAATAAAGGGATCAGTTCATTAAGAGGACATAACAGTCCTAATCATTTATGCTTGAAATAATAAAACTTAAAATACAAAAAGCAAAAACAAATAGAACTGCAAGAAGAAAATAGACAAATATACAATTATAGTTGGACAGTTCAATACCTATCTTCAAATAATTGATAGAAGAATTAGAGAAAAAATCATTAAGGTTGTAGAAAACTTAATCTAATTGACAGTTGTAACACCACCCAACAACGGAAGAACACTCGTCCTTTTCAAGATCACACAGAACATTTACCATGATGTACCATATTTGGGCAAAACGACTCTATAAATTTAAAAGGATCCAAATAATTTAAAGCATGTTTTCTTTGGACTGGCCAAATGACTAGCGGTTAAGTTCCCACGTTCCACTTCGGTGGTCCAGGGTTCACCGGTTCGGATCCCAGGTGCGGACATGGCACCGCTTGGCAAGCCATGCTGTGGCAGGCGTCCCACATATAAAGTAGAGGAAGATGGGCATGGATGTTAGCTCAGGGCCAGTCTTCCTCAGCAAAAAGAGGAGAATTGGCAGCAGTTAGCTCAGGGCTAATCTTCCTCAAAAAAAAATGAAAGCATGTTCTCTTTGAATGAAAGAGGGTGAAATTAGAAATCAAAACAGAAAGACATATAGAAAATCCCTATGTATTTAGAAATTACATACAATTTTAAATAATCCATGGTCAAAGAAGAAATCAAAAGGAAAACTAGAATGTATTTTGAATTGAGTAAAAATGAAAACAAGACATGTTTTGCTGTGTGATAGAGCTAAAGCAGTAATTCAGGGGGAATTTATAATACCAAATGACTATATGCAAGAAGAAGAAAGGTTTAGACCTTTACGTCAGTGACCTGATCTGCCATCTTAAGAAACAGAAAAAACCCCAACAAGTTAAACCCAATGTAAACAGAAGAAAAGCAATAATAAAGATTGGGGCAGCAGTCATTGAAATAAAAAACAAAAATAATAGAGAAAATTGATGAAAGGAGAAGCTGGTTTTTTTGAGAAAATTAATAAAATTGATAAATTTCTAAGCAAACAACAGAAAAGCAAGAAGACAAGTTATTAATATCATAAATGAGAGAGGTGACTTTGCTCTAAATTTTATGGGTATTAAATAGATGATAAGGAAAGGAAATATTACAAAAAACTTTGTTGATAAATTTTTTCTTTTGAGGAAGATCAGCCCTGAGCTAACATCTGGTGCCAATCCTCCTCTTTTTGCTGAGGAAGACTGGCCCTGAGCTAACATCCGTGCCCATCTTCCTCCACTTTATATGTGGGACGCCTACCACAGCATGGTTTGCCAAGCAGTACCATGTTCGCACCCGGGATCTGACCTGGTGAAACCCGGGCCACCGAAGCGGAACGTGCACACTTAACCGCTGTGCCACCTGGCCAGCCCCAAATTCAACAATTTTGCTGAAATGGACAGATTTCTTGAAAGACACAAATTACCAACAAGAAATAGACATCATGAATAGCCTTGTATGCATTAAAGAAATTATGTTCATAGTTAAAATCCTTCTCACAAAGATGACTCCAGACCCATATGGCTTTACCAGTGAATTCTACCAAATACTTAAATAAGGAGTAGTACCAATTCTATACAAATTCTTCCAGAAAATTGAAGATGAGGGAATATTTCCCAATTCATTCTATGAGGCCAGCTTAATCTGATACCAAAAGCAGGCAAAGATAGTACAAGAAAAGAAAACTATAGGCAGATTTCCTTAATGAAAACATATATAAAAATACTTAACATAATTTTAGGAAATCAAATCCAACACTTGATTAAAAAAACAGCACATCATTACCAAGTGGTATTTATGCCAAGAATACAAGGTTGGTGTAACGTTCAAAAATCAGTATAATTTACTGTATTAACAGACTAGGAAAGAGATACACATGAGTATCTCAGTGGATGCAGAAAAGCATTCAAGAAAATCCAACATCCATATCTGATTTAAACAAAAAGCAAACAAACAAAAATACTGTCACTAACTAGGATAGGAAACTTCTTCAACCTGATAAAGCACATCCAGGGAAAACTTATGGCCAGTACCTTGATGGAGAAAGACTGAATGGTCTCACAATGCACAAATGTTCAGTCTGTTCAGCACTGTACTGGAGGGTCTGGCCAGTGTGGGAAGACAAGAAAAAGAAAGAAAATGCATACATGTTGGAAAGGAAAAAGTAAATCTGTCTTTATTCATGGACAACATGATTACCTATGTAGAAAATCAGATAAAATCTACAAAAAAGCTGCAAGAGTTTAACCCATGGGTTGCTTGATACAAGATAAATATACAAAAGATTGCAGGATCCAAAAACAACTGTAATTTTATGCAGCAGCAACAGACAATCCAAAATGAAAATTAATAAAAATCTCATTTATTATAGCAGCAGAAATGTGAAGTACTTTTTACAAAAGATGTGAAAGACCTTTATACTGAAAACTAAAAAAAGATGGTAGAGAGACATTGAAGACAACCTAAAGCGATGGCGAGACGTGCTGTGTTCATGATTTAGAAGACTCAATATTTTTAAGATGTCAGTTCTCTCAAAATTGGTCTATAAATTCAACACAACTCTAATCAAGAACCTAGCACACTGTTTTGTACAAATTGTGAGGTTGGTTCTAAAATTCGTGTGGAATGCAAAGGACTTAGAGTAGCCAAAATAACTCTGACAATAAACAAAGTTGGAGGACCTACGCTGTCTGGCTTCAAAGCTTATGATTAAGTCACAATAATCAAGTCAGTTTGTTATGGACAGATAATGTCTTTATTTGTCCATGAAGATGGTTGAAGAGATCAATGCAACCCGATAGAGAATCTGGAAATAGACCCACATGTATATGGTTAATTGACTTTCAGTAAAGGTGCAAAGATAGTTCAGTTCAACAAATTGTACTGAAACAAATGGACATCTGTATTTTGTTAAAAAAAGAATTGCAGCGTATAGAAAATTTACTGAAAATGGATCATAGTCCTAAATGTAAAGCCATCTAGAAGAAAACATAGGAGGAAATCTTCGTGGTATAGGTTATGCAAAGATTTCTTAGATAAGGCAGAAGCATGATCCGTAAAGAAAAATTGATAAATCGGACTCTGTCAAACTTAAGAATGTTCTTGAAAAGACACTGTTAAGAGAATGAAAGGAAAAGCCACAAACTGGAAGAATATTTGCATATTACAAATCTGATAAGGGACATAAATACAGAGTATATAAAGAACCCTAAATATAATGACAAGAAAAAAATGGGCAAATATTTAAACAGACACTTCACCAAAGAAGAAATAAACTTGTGGAAAAGATCATTATTCATTAGGGAAATATAAATTAAAACATAGTGAAATACCACCACATATTAGAACGTCTAATATTGAAAAGACCAAACTAATGTTGGCAACACTGTGGAACAAGTAGAACTCTTATACACTGCTGGGAGTAATGTCAAATGATGCCACTACATTAGGGAATAGTCTGGCAGGTTCTTAAGCAATTAAATGTACATCTACCGTGTGACCCAGCCATTCCACTCCTTGGTATTTGTCAAAATAAGTCAGATCTTATGTCTGTACAAAGACTTGGACATAAAGATGCCTAACAGCTTTATTTGTCATAGCCCCAAACTGGAAGCCACTCACATGTCCATCGACGAGTGGATAAACTGTAGTACATCTGTGTGATGGAATATTCCCCAACACTAAAGTGGATGAGATATTGATACAGGCGGTGACATGGATGGATATCAAAATAATCATGCTAAATGAAAGAGACCAGAGAAAGAATACGTACTGTATGATTCCGATTACATAAAGGTCTAGACAATATGAACAAATCAATTGTGGCAGAAAGCATGTCAGCCGCTGACTGCAGGAGGATAGGCAAGAGGACAGGATTACACAGGGTCAAGAGAAAGCGTTTGCAAGTGATGGATGTGTTCACCATTGTGACTGGTGACCGTTTCATGTGTTTATACATGTGTCAAAACTTATCAAATTGAACACTCGTAATATGTGCAGTTTATTATGTGTCAATCATACCTCAGTAAAACTGTTTTTTAGGAGTCCTTGCCCTCGTGGAACTTATGTTGTATTGGGGAGGAGGCATGATGGTGACGACAGTACACAAATATATTTTGCACGCATTTGTGTAGGTGTGGGTATATATCAGCTGTTGGAAGGTCTTCTGAGGAAAATACAGCAGGGTGAGGATGGAGAGTGACGAGCAGAGCACCTGTTTGAGAGAGGAGGGCAGGCCAGTCTTCTGTATGTTGTGACATTTGAACGGAGACTAGCTTAAGCTGTCCTGTAATCTTTTGAACACTTTTTAAAGATCTGCTTCAGTTTTTTCAAGTTTCCAGTGACCACTCTTTCCCTCAGCTGAAAGGATGGAGCTCCCCGCTAACTTGAAGGCAGATTTAAGTTTGCCATCAGAAGAACCCAGATGGGAAGGGTGGGCAGAAGTACTCCGCAGGCCTGATAGAAGCCCGTTTGTGCTAAAAGAAGTTTTGTGGTTAATTTTTGATTGGAAGGATGAAGATCTATTTTTTGAACATTTGTAGAATGGTGAGTCAGAAGGAAAGTTACAACTAGCATCCCAGTCTCCAGTTGCCTGCCAGGCAGAGGCAGTTACCGTACCCTCAGTATCTAAAAGAACCAGGAATTCACCCGTCTCTGCACCTTTGGTGTTCTTGTGCGCGTGTGTATGATGCTGGTGAAGAGAATGCACCGTGTCTGATGGAAGACAGGGTTTCCATCAGTGCAGGGAGCAGCGTGCTTGTGCCAGTCACCCTCAAAGCAGCTCGAAAGAAGCATGGCCTGGCTCCTCGGCCGGTTCCCCCACTGGGGAGGAGCTTGTTCCTGCGGGATGAGGGTGCTGTGGGAGGAGGCCTGTTGCTCTGCAGTGACAGTTACCAGCCAATGACGGGCGCCTGCGTCTGCGTGGTCTCCAAGAGCACTTGCTCAGTGGAGACCTTAGCATAGCTGTGTCCTGGATGTCCGGAGAAAGAATGGCAGAAGAACAGAGACAAAATGCTTCGTAACGTGCTGTAAACTGAAAGACAGTCCTTTATTTTGAAAACGTGCTTTTAATTCTCCTCATCTCCTGGTTTTTTAAAACGCTGTCTAGAGAATAATTTAAAGATTTTTTCCATATTACTTAACGTAAATTTGGTGACAGTAAGAATAGGAAAATGCATTGATGTGAGGGCAATTGTGTATTTCTTTTCTGTAAAATTTTTATAAAACATACTGATTTCTGTCATTCTGTTTCCCATTTTTCTATCCACATGGGAAGTTCCTTCTAAAAGCAGCACCGCCTGTAATGACCCGTGTGCCTCAGAGCGTGCACTCCGACTCCAGGCCCTGGGACTGAGCTTCCTGGGCAACAAGCAGCCTACAGGCTCTGCCTTGAGGAGGGAGCCCTGAGGAGCAGGAACCCTGTCCTGGCTCCGGCTCCCTTGTGGCCGGTGGAGGTCACAGAGGTGGAGGTTCACGCCACTCGGGCTCTGTCACCTTCAGGAACCCCAGACTTGCCCCCACCCCATGTCCACTGCCGATCTGAGGCAAATGAGTCCAGTTCCGTCAATCCTAGTGCAGTTACTCTTAATCTCTTTTGAGTCGTGGTCCTCTTTGAGGAGGTGATGAGAACTCTGAATGAAACATTTACATAAAACGTCAGGGGCTGCCAAGAACCCCTGTTCCAGAACGGGGGCTGGCATTAATGCCCATCTCAAGTAAGCAAAGTTCCACTTCTTTGCCAGCTTCGGAGGCAGCACTCTCCCTGTGACCTAGAGAATAGCTGTATTATCAAGTTACGTTTTCAATAATAACCTGTTCGGCCAGGCACCAGGAAGGCAGATCGAGGAAAGCGGGCAAGGTTGTGCTTTGCCACACGAGGAGGAGCCCACATTTTGTTGCAGTGGTCTACATCCATACAGCTTTGTATGTGCTTTTGTTACTGGGGAAAAATATGAGGACAGACTTTTCAATATCCTCTTCCCACCCTATTCTTTGGTTCTCATTTGTTCTATTTCACATAACCCCTCAAACTTTATTCAGAACAACCAGGTACCTACTATTCTGTGTTTAGACTGTTGATTGGGAAGCCAGCCACCACGTTGACCTTACGCAGTGACTCAGCATGTAATCTCTTGTGCTGTTCATTCCATTATTTGCTAATTTTATTCTAGAAATGAATCTTCCTAAACTAAAATCTGTTAACAGTCCTCTCTTTCTTCTTACAGCTTGTACCTCCATTTAAGCCTCAAGTAACATCTGAGACAGATACCAGATATTTTGATGAAGAATTTACGGCTCAGACTATTACAATAACACCACCTGAAAAATGTGAGTAAATGTAGAAGGCAATTGATAACATACTAATATAATTGAAGAAAATAGTCATTTTTTAATTGGCTATTTTTCAAGATCAAATTCCCTAGTGACTTACTCCATTCCACTTAAGAAGGTAGAGTTACCAGTGTGGAAATAGCTAAAGACAGGTAGCTGAGAGAAATGTTTTTTTGGGTGTGAAAAATTATATGTGGGAAAATTATAACCTAAGAATGATGGGCCAAATTAGAGACTAATGAGGCCTTCCTTCCTGTTCTTCAGTGGATTCTTTGACGTCCGCTGAAAAGATCCCTAAGTGGAGAACCCCCGTGTTCCCAGATGGCTCCTTCACGTGCCACCTTCAGAACTTTGCTAGTTCTGGTCTCCTGCTTACTTAATAGTTTTTAAATTCACTTTGCATTGAATCACTCTCTGTTACTTAGCTTTGTCTTAAGAATAATACCTGGGAAGACATAAGTTAGTTTGCTAGTAATTTTTTGATGATATAAATTAAATTTCATATCTGTTAAAACTATACATTCATGCACGGTTTAAAATCAGCCCACATACACTAGTGTGTGCCCCACACTTTGATAAATACCCTAAATAAGTGGACTTTACTGGAATAAAAGGGTATCAATCATGCTTTGTAAACGTTCCCACATGCTGAGAAAGGTCTGTGTCTGTCGTCATTGGGTTAGGAGTGAGGATAATGCTGAGTTTTGGGCACGCATTTGGAGAGCTAAAAGGTCCCTTCGAGTCACGTGTCTTTTGGCTCACACAACATCAGGTTAGCTTTTCCTCCTCTTCTTTTCCTGTGTATCCTTTCCTTCGTTTCTTCTCCTCTTTCTCCTTGTTCAGAGGCAGAGTAGTTGATAGTGCTGATGCATTGAGTGCCCGTGCAGGGGAAGGTTGAGGTGCGGCACTGGTCCAGCTGTGGTTGTGGTCAACTGATTACAGTATTGGAAGGCACTCAAGGGGTCATTTCGGCTGAGAGTTTAGTCCAGGGCCCATGACCTAACAACAAGGGACTGCGAACACCCTGAAATGAAAAATATAATTATGTATGCATATGTGCACTTTTCTTTCTTTAGACTTGGAAGAAGTTAAGAACCTCTTACCTTTCATTTTCTAAGGGAAGAAATTGACACCCAGGGAGACATTGAGCCTCCCCAAGTCCCGCAGTTAGCGTCAGCCATCACCAGGGGCAGGACTCAGCAGCTGGGCCAGTGCCCAGGTTAAGGTGTGAAATATCAGTGTGTTGAAGTGCTGCCCATGGTATATCACCAGTGGTGGGCGGTGGGCCTCCCTTCTGTCTGTGCGCATTGCTGGGTTCTTAGAATCTCGAAAAGTTGAAGACAGTGCTAGAAAGCCTATAGAGTTGTGGGCAAGCAGCTCAGGATTGTCTGAGCAGAAACCGTGGGCCCAGGCCTTGGCATAGTTTCCCTGGCCTGCGTGGACTGTGGTGATGCCCTTGTCTGAAATGCTGGGCACTGCCAGTGAGCTGTTGGATTGGCCCGTGAGCGCTTTCCACCAAGAGCAGCTGCTGGGCCTCGCGGTTTGCATATAACCGTAACTGTAATCAGACCACCTCGTCTCCCTGCTCCTCCCTCTGAGGACTCCCGCTGTACTCTGAATCCAGGCTCCTCACGCGGCTCACACAACCCTGTCTGGTCGGGGTCCATGCACCTCTCTGACCTCCTCCTGTTCCATCTTCCCCCACTGTCCCGTGACCCAGTCACAGCTTGAACATGCCATCTTCCCTGGGACTTGTGGATCCTATGCTCTCTGCCTAGAGTCTCTTTTCCCAGACCTCCACATGAATGGCTCCTGTCCTTCAGATCTCAGCTGAAATGTCACTTCACCAGAGAGCTTTCTTTCCCCTCCCCGTCTAGAGAGCGGGACCCTGTCGGACCCGGAGCCCTGCCTCTTCCTTCTCTGCACTGACGCCTTGACTTGCTGATGTTCTCCTGGTTAATTCATTTGTTTCTTTGTTCACTGTTCTCCAACTAGGATGCAGTAGCTCTGAGAAGAAGGATTTGGCTTGCCTTATTCGCTGCTAGTCCCAGCTCCCAGCCAGGTGCTAGCCTAGTAGAGATATTCAGTAAACATGTATTAAATGAATGAATAACCAAATTATGATGCGGGCCTGCTAGTTTCCAGGGCAGAAGGAGGCCCAGCTCTTTACAGAGAGTGCTGCTGCCTGTCGGTGCCCAGAACTTTGCCCTGGGCTTGACTTCACAGTGGGCTTCGGCAAGGGAGGGTGCTGACGCATCTCTGTCGTGGTCTCAGCTTCTTTGAGACAGTTTCCTTTGTTAAATAGAACTTTTGGCATTTGTGGACTCTTTTAGGACAACTAAATATGTGATTTTGGAAGGCATAGGAAAAAAAAGATTGGGGGGCTGGCCCCGGGGCCGAGTGGTTAAGTTCACGCGCTCCGCTGCAGCGGCCCAGGGTTTCCCCGGTTTGGATCCTGGGTGCAGACACGGCACTGCTCCTCAGGCCATGCTGAGGCGGCGTCCCACATGCCACAACTAGAAGGACCCACAACTAATAATATACAACTACGTGCTGGGGGGATTTGGGGAGAAAAAAGAAGAAAAAGATTGGCAACAGTTGTTAGCTCAGGTGCCAATCTTAAAAAAAGAAAAGAAATAGGTAGGCTCTGTAAATGCAAAGCCGTGAGTACATATTTTATCTCAGAAAGTTACCAGTACAATACTAGTGTGGAAGAGGGTAGTGGGGTTGCAGAAGCCCCCGACTCAGACCCTGCTGTGTGTCGTGGCTCTGCCACTCACCAGCTCCCAAATCTGGCATGTCTCTGCCCTCCAGAAAGGGGGTGCAGGGCTGGACGGCCTCCGGGGAGCCCATCCCTCTCCCGCTGAGGGACCTGCTCTTGAGCAGAGGCACCTGGAGCTCTACAGGTTGAATAACCCTCTTTTTAATTTTATTAAAGCAGCAGATTAGCCAATCCATAGTATTCTTGGCTCTGTGATCCACTGTGTGAAGGGGAATATAGGCCCCATGCAAGAAGCACTCAGCCAAAAAGTGTGGGCGTGAACGGAGGGGCCTGAGGAAGGACTGACCACAATATGATGTCAGGAAATGTAGGACTAAAAAGACCACGGCAAAGTAGTTTTAAAATCTATTTGATAACAGATAAATTAAAAGCGTTTCAACATCCTTAGCCGTAGTTCTTTTTTCGTGATTGACTTGTATTTCAAAGCCGCAGCTGTCCAGAACCAGACTCTTCAAGATTCACCTGACCTGCCTTATTCCTGACTGCACACTCATGGCGGGTGTCAGGATGAGAATGTCATTACTGGCATTTTATTGCTCAATTTCGAGAACTTCTAAAATGAGGCTGAAATGTTGGAAGGTGTTTTAAGTCACCCAGCGCAGTTTCTAGAATATAATCTGAACCTGGTGTCTCACCTTCTTCATCAAGAATATAAAATGTTGAATGTTATAATAGAATGTTTTTCCTGGCATGTCACATTTTATCACTAACAGCAACTCTGTTCTTGAAAGAATGTATGTCATTTTAGATGGAGATAGCGCTGAGTAAGCTTAGTGACTCAGCATCTTTAAAGGGTCGTAAGTTCATTTCTGGGCTGAGACAGGAAGCCCGTTTATTACAGTAACTTCCGAAGTGGCTATCAGAATCCACCTACAATTGTAGGCTTAGGGAAGTCTGGCTTCTGTGGGCATCAGAAGTGGGGTCTTGCCCTGCCCTGGTACTGTGCCCTGGACGGCCCCAAAGTGTGAGTCCAGCAGCATCATCTGTGCCTGACAGGTTAAACCCCAGTTAGGGTCAGGAGGACACTGGACTTGCCATCTTATTTCCCGATTCAGGGTCTATAGAGAGGAAAATCAGATGCAAGAGCTTGGCAGAGGGGGCTGAGGCACAGGCGGGCACCAGCAGCCTGCCCTGTGTGGCCCAGGGCCCCTGCTGAAGGGCGTGGCCTCCGGGGCTGTGAAGTGTGGCTCTGGGGTCCTTCTAGGGCACAAGGGCAGCGGTTTCAGTGTGATGGTCTCTGGATATCTCCTGGGCTCCCTGAAGAGGCAGAGACAGATGAAAGGAGAATCTGGGGAACCTTGAACTGTGGTTGCATGTCACGTCATCTTCTCTTCTTGCAGCTTTGGGTCGTGTTGCTGGTGAGAAACCACTGCAGCTCCCTGGCTGCTACAGCCCAGGGGCTCCTTCCTCAAAGCCTCAGAGGCACCGTCAGCCGGCCAGGCTGCCCACTTGCCACCTTGCCTTTGTGAAACAGAATGGAGTTATTTTTTAGAACAAATCAGCAGTTAGAAAGGCAGACTGTTCCTTTTCTATAAACAGCTGCAGTAACATGCCAGATTGTTCTCACTGGTGTTAATTAATTGAACAGATTTTGGAATGTGTCGTCTTGCATTATATCCATTAATGGTCCTCTGCCTTCCTCTTACAGAAAAAGAGGATTTCTTTGAGATCTAGTAGCTTTTACTGCCATATCAGTCATTTGTTAAATGTTCTAAGACGATTAGGCAGCTGATGCTGTTGGATCCGGGGACTCAGCTGGAGAATGTAGAGCTGCTCACCTGTTTTCTTCTCTTGGATGGGTGTTGTCCGGTGTTCTTAGCAGAGTGCATGTTCATTACCACCCTTCTTCCCTGTGAACCTCCTTTCGGAGCAGCAACATGTTTATGGACGTTGACCGGCTGTGACGGGCCCTGGCCCAGGCAGCCAGCACCCTGGCAGCCGGCAGCTCCCCTCCCTCTGCGGCCCCTGCCTGCAGGCAGCCCCTGAATCCTGCCCAGCACCCCCAGCTCGCAGCCCCTCCTGGGGCCCTGACCAAATACTTGCCACTCACTGTCTACCGGGTGTGAGAGAATGGGAGGGGGCTGGAGGGAACAAGAGAACCTGCTTTAAAGACTGTCCTGGTGTGGGCCTCACATGGTTATCTGCGAGATTTAGATTTCTTTACCTGCAGAAATGTGGCACTGAAGTGGCAGAATGAAGACTCTCTTTTAATTCTCAGCCAACAGGCAGCCTCATAGCAGTAAATATGCCTCCTCGGGAAGGGAGTCCAGCAGCCCACTGTCAGGGCCTGGTGGCCCGGGCTCCACTCCTTGCCGGCTGCCACGGGGCCTGCTGTGGCCCAGGGACCCAGGGCAGCTTCTGCCCCTCGCTGGCTGAGGCCAGACAAGCACCAGCCTTCCCACACATGCCATCCGGGGCACTCTGCACATTCACTGCACAGAAACACTTAGAAAATAAAGCTGTTAGTGGGGAAAACGGTTTTTTTGAAATGTGATTGGCACAAGTCAGAATCTGAACCTGAACATTTTAGCTGCCTTTTCTCTCGAGAGTTTTGTACTTGGTGACTCAACAAGAGACATGCCTGCGCGGCTCCTGCCGTCTTCAGTAGAGCTGAAAATGCTGTGGAGGGTATTTGATCTAGAAGGCGAATGTGGTTTTCTTGGGAGAACCAATATTTTATAAGAAGAAAGCAGAGATTTCCCTAAATCACAGTCCTCGTGGAAGTGCTCACTGTAGTGAAAAGGGTCTGTGTGCAGAAGGAGTGGGGCCCTCAGAGGGCAGTGACTTCTAGGGAGCAGGGAGCCACAAACGGTTTTTCAAGGATTCATTCCCGCCTAATATAATGCTATTTTCTAGTACATTTGAGGCCACAGATTTTGTTTAGCAACTTGATCCCGTTTTTAGAATCTTCTGTATTAAGAATAGAACACTGAAAAGAAAACCAGTGAGGAAAAAGCAGAAATGTTTGTTACTCTTCAGAGGAATGCAGAGCATCATCCTTGGTTGTGTGACAAGGTCTTTGCCCACGCTACAGCGGGACCTGGCCTGTGTTCTTTCTCCCATTATGTGACATGGAGGCTCCCTGGAGAGGCCGGAAAATTAAAAGAATTGGTCATAGTTCCTCTGTGATTGAGGGAATGGAATCATTTTGCTGGAAGAGAAGAAGGTTGGGTTGAAAGCCTCGCTCACTTACTTCGCTGTAGGACAGACACGGTCCAGCAGAGCCGGGGGATTTCGTGGGGGACCTCCGCCACCGACTGGGAGCCCCGAGGGCGGCAAGGACTTTGCCCAGAGCAGATGCCCAGGGGATAATGTGGACAAGTGACCGGAGATGAGGAGGAGCGCTGTGACAGCAGCGTTTTAGTCGTGAGAACAGCGGTGGGCAGAAGTTGGTGATCATGGGTGATCCTTCAAGTCCAGGAGTGGGGACGCGAGGAGCCGCTGGGACAGGCGCCGCTCGCTCCCTGCCTTCACTAGGCTTCTTGCTGTTTCCTGAGGAGCCGGTACTCAGAGGCTGACGTCTTTCCTGCTTTTTCTTTGTCTTATTCAAATTCAAAGTTTATCATAGGAAAATCGGGAATGGTGAGATAAGGCAGATATTAAATGTAGAATAAATAATGTAAAATCTTAAGCATGTAATCAAGGACTCAGGGGAAATGGAGTAGCATGAAGCTTTATTTTGTGATCACACTAAAGCAGCATGAAGAAAAAACACAAGCGTTTGAAGACAGGTGTTACTGGATTCTGGACAGACACTGGCTGCCTCGGATTCATTGACTTCTGTATTTTGACATGCATAGTTCCATGAAATTAAAGGTTATCGAAGATCATTTGTTCCTTCGTATTTAAAAAAAACTTTGTTTCCTTCAGTGGTGTTTTTTCAGTTTGAGTCTTGAAATGTTAGTGTCTTGAGGGAGATTATTTGACAGTATCATTTCTTCGTAGATCATGTGTTTGAAAATGAGATAATTTTTGAAGTGAGTTTACTTACTATATGTTTTGCTGATGACAAGTTTCTGGGAGCTGTTGCCTCTGTCGATCTTTATGATGTTAGAAGTTAGAACTGTATAGACCAGAGATAACGTTGCAGAAAATAACTGTAAAGTTAACAGAGCTGTTTCCTGCCCGCAGATGACGAGGACGGCATGGACTGCATGGACAACGAGCGGCGGCCGCACTTCCCGCAGTTTTCCTACTCCGCAAGTGGACGGGAATAAGCTTCCTTCATCCTGCTCCTTCACGGCCACCTTAGATTTCCTCCTGAGAGTGACTCCTGCGCGTCACAGCAGGCCTCGCTCCCACAAATAGCAGGAGCACCTTCAGACACCCCGGACCCAGCAGGTCTCCGCCCCTCGCCGCTCCGCCCACACGAACACACAGACGCACACACGCGCCCTTTTGTTTTTGCATGAAATTGTATCTAAGTCTAAGGTCTCATGCTGTTGCTGCTACTGTCTTACTATTATAGCAACTTTAAGAGGTAATTGTACAATCTTCGGAAGTCATGAGCCCACCATCGTTCATTTGTGCACCGATTGTCATCTTTTGATCTTTTAGTTTTTGTTTTCCCTAACGGTGAAGGCTAATGAGATACACTGATTCTAGGTACATTTTTTAACTTTCTAGAAGATGCAGACTAATTAGACTAAGAAGATTTAGTTTATAATTCAGAACAAGCGATTGTGGGAGGGTGGTGGTGTGCATACGCAGAATTGTAGTACAGCACGTCAGATCAGTGCATAAAGAGGGTATGTGTCACTCGGATCTGGCTGGAGTTCATTAGGAAGCATTGAGGGGAGGACTGAACGACTGCGGGCATAGATATGTATGTACATATTTATTTAAATTCCTGTTGGATGCTACAGAGGCAGCTCCGTGCGCCACGTGGACATCCAGATTTCAGGGGCAGTCGTGGGCAAGTGAACGTTGTTCTCCCAAGGAAGAGAGCATATGCGAGCAGGCCAAGGTCACTGCAGGGTCTAGGACGTGATTTGCACCAGAGAGCATTTTTTCCCTGTGCTTGGAAACCTTTTTCCCTTCTTGATATTTATCACCTCTGATGGCTGAAGAATGTAGACAGGTGTAACGATCCTGCTTTTCACCAAATTTGGACACCAAGGTAAACAGGTGTTTGCCTTATTTGTTTTAATTTTTTACTTTCAGTTCTGCGTGAATTAGCTTTTTCTCGGATGTTAAACTTTGAATGTCCTTTTATGATTTTGTTTATATTGCAGTAGTATTTATTTTTTAGTAATGAGAATTGTATGTCATGTTAGCAAATGCAGCTCCAACTTACATAAAATAGACATACTACAGTTTATTTTGACCCATGTGCGAGGAATGTACACACCGATGAGAATCATGCACTTTTTCTCCTATGTAAACAAGTGTGGATGAGGCTCTGGAGCTGTCTGTATTGGTTAGAATGTGGCTCTGGGAGAAGAGATGCTGTCATTAACCCCTTGGTGCTAAAAATGAGCAAATTCCCAACTCTCCATGCCAAGGGGTTAACGAGACAAGTGGATAGTGATGTTCGCTCCGTTGAGAAGTGAACTGTGATGACGGCCTGGCAACGTCATGTAGTGAAGAAAACTGACACCTGAATGAGGATAAGAAGTGAACTCTACTTGGCAAAAAGAACACATCTTGAGTATTTACGAAGTAGGCAGTAGAGGATAAGAACCTGGTGTGTTTATTCTGATCATGGTACATTTATCACTGAATTAAGCCATCAGGGAAAAAAACAAAAAAAGAACACCTCCAGCTTTTCTTTTTCTGTATATACTCATGTCTCCAAATTCTAACATTTCTCACTGAAAGGGGACATGTATGCAAACCTCATTTTTCTCCTTCATTAATGATGACCTTCAGATTAAACCCTTTGGTGCTAGGAGCTGGCATTTTCCAAAGCAGCCTATGAAGCCCAGGAGGCTGGGGGCCCTCTTGCAGCACGCGGGAGGCCATCTGACTCCAGGAGTGATCGTGGAAATGCGTGGTGGTACCTGTCTGACAGCTCCCAAACGGAGGACCGCAGCATGGCGCAGCGTTCGCCTGCGCCGTGACTCCTCGCAGGCTGAGTCCTGCTCATCTGCAGATGTCTTAGCCTCTTGGCGCTGGAAGTACGGATGTAGAGACAGGAGACCACGCGGGGCGGGCGGACCGCTGGGACTGACGGGGGTAAAGGGCATTTTACTAAGGCAGCTAAGACACATTCCAACATAGATTTTATCCTGATTTTTCGTATCTCTACCTGAGTGAAGTTCATCCTTCGTCCTGAGTAAGAAGTTACAGCGAATGGCGGTTCATCCTTTCTTACACAGCTCAGCTTCTTTTTCTCACTTGGATTTTGTTGAATGCTTCACTTTGACACGAAAGTAGACTAGAAGGTATGTTCTGTAAGTTGTCTTGCATACGTTACATAAAAAGAACCAGGTGAGAGAGACTTGGTGAAGGCTGACTGGCCGGAGCTCAGAGCGCTCGTCCTTTAGAGGGAGCGTGTGACACCGCACACCAGGCACATCGGTAGCTTTTTCTTTTCCCCCAAGTATTAAGGTGATTTCCATGACCTTGGCCAAGGATACTTCCTAAAGATTAATGATGGCGTCGGCAGTGCCCCGGGCTGGCCACTCCTCACGGCTGGCTCTCAGTCCCCAGCCAGTGCCCGGGGCTCCGTCACTGATCCCCCAGCCCCACCCGAGGTTCCGTTAGTGTCATGCTCAGTGTTTTCTTGGCTTCGATTTTGAGAATCCCTCACTTTCAGTCCCAGATCTCAATCAGCTGACATGGAGAAAAATAGAAAAAGAGAGATGGATGTAGAAGGAGATTTATAAAACTTCCCCGTGTCTGCCCCTAGCTGTAGTTTTGGACTCTGGCAGATGGACAAGTCTGAACCCTAGGCTCATTCTAGCAGAATGCAGTGCAGACTGCGTGGGCTCCATCTCGTCCTGACTTTCGTGGTTTGCCCTCTTGTCGTGATGCGGCCGTCTTGGAGGAAATTGGCCATTTCTGCTCGGGTTTGTGGCAGGGTTGCGCACAGCTTTGCTTTCCACACTAATTTCATAGCATTATTCCAGTGTTGTTTTCCATGTCCCAGACCTGATTTCTGGCTTCTTAAAGCTGAGTGTTCTTGCAGGGGCCACTTGCTTCTCCTAGAGTACAACAGTAAGGGCCGTCCTTACTAACTGCAGGGTCTCGATATTACACCTCAGTGTACACACTTTGCTGCTACTGTTTGTCCCGTCTACAGTAGAATTTCCTGATCTTGCTCCTGGTAGTGCATTACAGGCAAGCATGAAATGTAAAGTATTTATTTAAATAAAAAGAAAACCTCTAAATTGGTAATTGAATTACCTCCCTGTAGCTTTATAGTTTGTGACACCTCTTGACCTGGCTAGTTCTTTCATTAGATCCGCGCAAGATCTAGTCATCTGGGTAAGGATTTTAAGCAGACGCAACTATGAACCCAAGAAACTGTATTACTATTACCGTTGGTCATACTAAAACTGTTTATTTCCTTAAGTATATGACCCGCAAGGATGTGAAATAACTACAAGAAACTGTTTTGTACACTGTACATCCTTAGTATTTTTACACGCATATGATAGGGATGCACATTATTTTCCTTCGTACAGACAGCTTAAATAAAGCACTATGTCAATCTGCTACTTCTCTGTTTATTGTTGTTGGATGTGGTTCTGTAATCGCAGAAAATTAAATATTGTTCTTTCCTGAAAAAAGATTTTTAATCCCTCCCCCTGGTGTTGACCCGCCCTGTAGAAAACGTGGCAGGAAGACAGGTAAATTCCCTGTGGCTGGAAGCACACACGGGGTTCTTGTGTTGCTTCGGTCACGTGGCGGTCGGCAGTTGCTCAGACTGACGCGGGGCTGCTCCCCAGGGCAGGTGCCGACTCAGCGCTGTGAAGCCAGGGATGGACCAGGTCTCCTCGGGGATTTGTTAAGACCCTAACGATCTTCCCACCAGATGGTTTGGACCCAGGATTCTTCAGGAGTGTAGCTCGTCAGCAATGTCTTCCTGATAATGTGTTGCTCTGCATACTTCCTTTTTGAGAGTGTATTTTCAAAACTTCATGGCAAATTAACCAACTTAGGCATCAGTAATCGATGGGTAGGATGACTGGACTACACTCTGATGGACCCAGAATCATTTTGGTGGGGCCTTTTTCTGATTTTACCTCATAATCCTACTATTGTAGAAACTTGGCTTTCCTCCTGGGATGGGGCCAGACAGAGGAATGGCTCTGGGACCAAAGTTAGGCGTGTCCGTGTATGTCACACACCAAATCTGAGGGCCTCTTACATGCGCCCTCTCTCAAAACCACTGGGGCTGACAGATCCAGGAGGCTACCAGAGAGTGTCCTCTATAATCCTTTCAAGGTGCTATTTTTAGAATATTGTGTAATTTATTTACTGTATTCCTAAAACAGAATTAGGGACAATTAATATATCTTATGTGACAGCCTTTGTGTCTAGCACATGTGATGAAATCAAAAACTTGTGAATCTGAAGTTTTATTCTTTCAGGCTTGAACCTTTTCCATGCTCAGGAGACTCAAGTGGTCTTTGCGTGTGTGTCATGCCACCGCCCCCACAGCCTAGTCCACACCGATCCGGAGAGGCCGTGACGATGACGGCGGAGTGCTGGCAGGAGAACAGCCTGAAGTCAGGGGCCAGTCCAACTGCAGCCTCGCCTTTAGTGTCTCTGTCATCCTCAGAGACAACACAACATTTTCAGTGCCCGGTTTTATTACTTTAAAGCATTTGAGGGCTTAACTGTGTATAGTAGAAATACTATTTTACACTAAAATAGTAACCTGTGTACAGATATTTGATAGAACTCGAAGTACATTTTGTAATTTCACTAAGTATCTTTTTAGGCTCCTCTCAGATCCCTGTGTTGAAGAAGAAGGGGCACCACCGAGCCAGAGCGGCTTTCTCGTCTGTTGTTAAGAGTGGAGAGGAGGGTGCTTGGTGCTTCCTGGGGGCTCCTGATGGTGTCAGATTAGCCGGCTGAGAAGTCAGGGCGTCTACAGGATGTTAATTACAGGCAGATAAAGTTGAAGGATGACATACAGACCGCAAAAAGAGGAAAGACCAGGAATGGCAGGAAAAAGGTTTGGTCCTCAATACCCTTTGGCCTAGTTAAAATATGTGCCTTTTTGGTGTGTTTCGTTCATCACCACGAGGTAAAAAGGAAACATTGCAATTCAAGTCTTTGAAAAGTTCATTTATTGAAATTCATATGTGTAACATAGCATACAAATGAGCAGATTTAAAAACATAATACCCTCAAGCCATTTCTGAAAACACACACCAGGAGGGCCCCTCATCTGTCAGACTTCAGCTCCAGCCGTCCGTCGTGTAGGGACCGCTCGGCAACCAATGTGGCCCCCACGCGGCCACCACCTTCTGGGGGGTGTCCACCAGGGAGGTCGCAGCGCGTGGTGGCGTCTCACATACAAACCAGATGAATGTCAGTATCTCTTTGTAAATCCTTTATTCCACTCTGTTTCATCAGGTCAGCAATCAGACTGTGGCATGCTGGGTAACTGGAAAAAATGATAATAAAAAGTAAGTTTAAATAGATCCTGTTCTTCAATGTGGTTTGTCTTCTCACTGGTTTAGTTACCACTTTTAAGTTTTTGGAGAATAAATTTCTTTTGCTAAAAATGTGGAAATTGTATATGACCAATTGTATGAAAAGTTTGTGTCTCATCTTGACCACAGGTCAAAACCCTCGTCAAATAGGACTACAAGGTGAACTGTTTGGTTTTAATGCTTTAGTCTGAAAGCAGCCTGTGTTCCAGACATTTGTGTGCCCCTTCAATGAGGGAGTCTGACGACAGGACTCAGCCGGAGGGCCCTCTCTTCCCGTCCCGCAGAGGAAACACGATTCCTGCCAGAGCCTGTTTCCTGAGAACAGCTCAGCCGGCAGGAGAGAGGCTAGAGCAAGGGCGGGGGGCAGGCGGCAGGCCACGCGGCACTCGAGCTCCTGCGGAGACAGTGCGAGCCAAAGCCTCCCAATTTTTAGCTACAATTTATTATAACATCGAAAAGGGTTTCCCAGGGACACCACCACTCCCCTGCTGGAAGAGGGCATTTGGTGTACTGGGTCTCTTAGTTTTAAGCAGGAATAAATGTTTCCAAACTAGCTCATGCAAACTGGGTTGGGGGTGCCACAAGCAGGAAAGTGGTGCTGCCGCCGCCTCCCTGCTGGCGTGCTGCTCGTGTTGAAACCGCGTCAGGAAGTGGGGTCAGAAACTGATGGGAATGGCCGTGCTCCACAAAACGACGGTTGAGTACCTACTGTGCACCATGTGGGAAGTATGAGTGAGCCACAGGCCTTGCCCTCCCTCGTGTGAAGTCCCTCCCACGATAGGGACTAGTTGGAGAGCTAAGACGATACCTTGCAAATCCCAGTTTCTACTTCAACAGAGAAACTGGAAAGCCACGCAGGGTCACAGGCCCAATCTGCTCTCTGTTTGGCTGGAATCATCTTCAAGAACGACAAGGGGGCCTCTGCACCCACAAGGCCGATGTCCTGAGCTAGAATCAGGGGGCTCCTGTTGACCCCGTGTAAGCTGTGATCACTAGTTGAGGATTTCCAGGACGGGACACTGAGTGAAACCGGGATCAGAATTCATGCAAGGTACATAAAAATCAGACTGCTGCCTTTTTAAAACAATGAGAAAAGGTTGTTTACGTTTCGAGTAGATATCTAGTGTGTGTGACCCTGATTATGACGCTTGAATGAGTGTCTAAATGGAATGGTTTTGACACAGGGCAGTTTGAATATGGTGCGCACAGTGCCATCTCCCACTGAACACATCTGGGCCCACATCACATGTGGTGTGATGTGTGCAGCCCGCTGAGGGCTGGGTGTGGGTGGGCCCTCTTCCTTAGAGCCCACAGGGGGCTTCTGTTCTCTGGGCCCTTCCTGGATGGGCCGCAGGGAGTCCCCCATGGCCCAGAGGCCCCCTGCTGTAGAAAGGGCTCCCTTCTGTGTTTAGGGGACTACTCAAGCACAGAGGCCGCCACCAGCTCCATCTGACCATCAAACACTGCGTCTCCATCGAGAGCTGATTGCCTTCCAGTCTTGACTGAACTGTCCCAGTACAGTTCCATGAAGGACCCTGTGCCCCACGTTCTCGCAGGTGACCTGGCAGGCGGCCTGGTGACCTGGGTGCTCTGGAGGCAGTGGCTTATTTTCTGACTTTAGAGATTCAAGGATGTCTGACTACAAGGATAAGCATAAACCACAAGAGGCATATTGCCAAAGAAAAATTTAACTGAACTTCGGGTGGAAAACACACGATAACAGGCACATGCACCATACAGAAAGTTGGGAAAGACCCGAGTTGAAGGAAAATACGTTGCAGGATTTTTTTAAACCCAAGCTCCAGGAAACTGGCATTTCTCATTATGAGCCTTGGTGGTGCCTGTGGGCTCTGGGGCCATCTCATAATTTATCATCCGAGCCATAAACCAGTGACCCCAGCTCTGGGGCCCAGTCAGGAGCGACACAGCTGTGAGGCCCTCCATGTGAACAAACCAGAGTCAACCCTGGTTTCTCCCTCTGTAGCAAACTGGCTATCACTGTCTCTTCATCGGTTTTATATTTTATTTGGTTTTGGTGCAAAGCCCTGTATTTGACCTCACTTTCGTATTCTAGTACTTACTGTTCACTGCTCGCTCCCCAGTGCCCACGGCTGCACGCCCTGTGGGAGGCGTTCAGGAAACCTCTGACTGAAGGAGTTATTTACCCTAATAGGTCATTGTTTTGTCTGCTAAACACAGCCGTCAGTTCACTGACCCTTTAGTAAAGAACACTGCTCAGGGCTTCCCCCATCCTATAGCGCGTCCAGAGAGAGAAGCTTTAGTTACTGCCCAAATCTGGCTGGTCTGCCATCACTTCTTAGGCATATTAGCCAGGCTTATTTCCAGAAAGTCAGTTCCATTGTCCACACCACAGTGATCCCACTCCGGCTGTGGAGGAGAGACGAGGATGCGCCTGCCAGTGGGACGTCAGCTGGCTGGAACTGTGGCTTGAGCCCTCAGCCACCATGTTCTTGTCCTTCTGCCCTTCCACTTGTCGCCCAGGCCCCTTGCTGTGGCCATTCTCTGTGGTGTGGCCACATCTGCAGCTCTCCGGGGCTGCTCTCCAGAGTGGAGGAGGACCGACGGGCCACCCTGGCGGCTGCGCTTCTGACACACTGTCCACAGATGATAGAAATGCTCCCCATCTTCAAGCCCACTGTTGCTCATCCATTTTCTTTGTTCTCATTTTAAATCCTAACAGAGCCTTCTCTCCACAAACCCTGACTTTTGTGTCTAATTTATTTCTGAAGTTTGACTTTAAATTCAGAGGTTAAAAAACGAGTCTCTCTGGGGGACGTGAATTGTTCCCCAGGCAACCAACACTGTGGGGTCCAGCCATGGCTGCTGCTTTGTTCCCAAGGCTGCGCAGCCGGGGAACAGCAGGGCACCACCTCGGCCCGCTCACAGGAGATGGGCAGCTGCAGCCTGAGCCAGGCTTCCATTGGTCTGTCTTCTCTGCACATCTCCCCCACAGCCCCTCCAAGTGGAACCCTCTCCTTGCTCTCTGCCTTGTTATTTGCACATCTTCTGCCTCCGTGTGGCCAGGTCAAAAAATGGTCCTGTTCCTTGTGCCTCTGGCAAGAAAGCATCTATTTTTATCCAGAGAGGGCAGAATCCCTCCCCCCACCTCCACCTGGGGCATTTCAAAGCTTGCCCTCAGCTGACAGAGCTCCAGGACAGCCACCAGAAGAGCCCTCTCAGAGGCTCCGCCACGCCCCCCTCTGGGAGCCAGGGCCACTGCTCTGCAGCTTTCCCAGCCAGGCAGCATCCTTCCCCGTCGTGGCGTGGTCCCTCGCCCCCTTCCAACCAGCCCTCAGCCCAGGGCATGAGTCCCGATCTCTCTAGAAGTTCCTTTCCTGCCCATTCGCTTCCCAGTTCTTGTCGCTTCATTTCTCTAGGCCTTATTTTCCTATCTGTACAAAAAGGATGTTAAATGCTTTCTCCAAGCGGCCCTCAAGGCTGTGATGACTTCAGTGCAAACCCTGCTGGCTTCATGGCCATCCCTGCTGGGCTCTGGGGGATGCAGGGAGCTCCCTTTGAAAGGGAAGCCGGATCTATTGTTATGTTTTTTGTTTTATACCAGAAACAGGGATATGGAAGCTAAAACATTAGCCTGAAGTGGTACAGAGCTGAGGTTTGAACCGGGGCAGTTGGCCCTCAGTGTCCAGGCTCTTCAGTGCTGTTCCACCCAGCCCAGTGACAGACTGCGGCGGCCAAGTGTGACAGTTGTGGGATTAAGCAGGAGTCAGATGTGGAAGACAACCTGGAAACAAGCCAAGTGAGCCACGGGGTCGCCCGTCTGCTCGGGGGCAGGCGCCCTGGCCAGTCCTCTGCAGCCTCGTGTGGACGTGGCCGACAGAGGTGAGTGTGCAGCAGACAGAAGGCAGGTGTCCTCCACCCGGCCTCGGCGCCTGGGACGGGCAGAGGCCTCCCTCTCCCCCGGCACAAGCGGCTGAGCCGCCTCTACCCCTCCGGCTCTGGCACGGCCTTTTTTGGAATCTGGCTGTTGCCAGCTGCAAAGCGGGGCAGGAGTTCACGGCACGGTCACCGCAGACCCAGCAGTTCATTCTCCCTTCCAGCGCCCGGCTGGCCTCTGACAATGGCAGCTCTGCTGCAGTCAGAGTTCAAAGCCCGGGTTCCCTGGCCTAAGGGGCCTGGCTTTCTGTCTCTGGGCTCCAAAAAAGGAAAAGAACTGTAGAAGCCAGAAAAATGACAAGGTAGAGGCAGGGAAGCCTGCCTTGCAGAAAGCAGGGGGCGATGACCGTCCCTGGGCTTCATGGAAAACTGCATCTCAAGCTGGACGTGGGACTTGTGGGGCGGGGGAGGCAAGGGACCCGGTGCAGATGGGAGGGCTCGGGCTCAGAGGACAGCACGCCCAGGCTCTGGCATCTGCTGGGCCCTCGCCTCCCCACAGCACTCGCAGACTCAAGAGCTCCCATCGCCATGGGACCCCGAGTTGTAATCCTCCAGTGGGTCCCCTGAGTCACGAGAACCTCCTCTGCACAAGGGCAGGTGTCTCTGTTTTATGTGAACCATGTTTCCATGGTAAATAGATGTTAAGAATTCCCAAAGGACAGACAGTGTCACCAACAGCAGGGAGTGGAGCCTCTGGCTGCCTCATGTTTGAAAGCGTTAGAAATAAAGACAACATTGACATTTGGGGTTGTAATGTGACGGAACTGCAGTCTTTTAAAGGCAAGAACCACTTATCCACACGCCATGCAATATTCAGTGTTTTGTTCACTTGTCTAATTGGATTAAAATATTTAGCTCCCCTTAAAATCTCGATTGTGAATTTATATTGAAAATGTAACGTCTGACTCGGGAAGCGGGAGCAGAGAGAACGTATCTGCCACGATGTAAACTTCAATGGATCTTTCTTCCACAACTCTCATTCTGAAATTCTTCACTCTTGGACAAAGGGACGTGTTAACGGAAGAGCAAGTTTGGTTTAAATGAAGCTGTAGGTGCTTTCCAATATTAATTGCACACAGGGACTTTAGTTTAAAAAACAGAAAGTGAAGCCCTCTGCGCGACGGCTCGGGGCAGCCCCTCTGCGCTGGGAGGCCCTGGAGGCGGAGGCGCGGCTCAGGGCCTGCCTTCCCTGAAACACTCGGGCAGCCGGGAGTTAATGACATTTTAGCTGCATATGTTCAAGTTTATTTAAAAAAATATGCAAGTCACTTTGGTTGACAGTGTCTCGTACACAGTTTTGAAAGAATCAGAGCAAACTTTAACAGAGTCAGTTTTTATTTGAAAAATATTTTCTGGGAATGTATCAGTGTTTATTTTTGAGACTGACAATTCGGGTGAAAATCAGGATAAAAACAAAAAAACAACAATTTGGTTGAAATCAAATTGTTTGTTTTCATCTATTTAGAATTCTTTCCAAAAACTCTTGGTTCAGGAGGAGGCTTTTTAATTTATTTTCTTCAGCGTCTTTGCCGTTCTCTTCCAGCACCATCTGTCTTGCAGGTAGCTGGCTCCGCGGAAGCGCCTGCGCCGGCCGGACGAGGCCCCGGCTTGGGATGGCCCACCCCAAACCCGGTGAACACCTCCAAGTCCCAGGCTGGCCACCTGCGGGCTCCTCCTCCTCGCCGGCCCCTCGGGCCCTCCCGGGGCTCACGTGGCTGAGGCCTCCTCCGCCTCCGTGTCTTTGTTTCTCGGGCCTGTTCTCAGCGCTCTTCCAGGAGTCCTCTGGAGCAACGAGATCAGGTCCGGGAGTTTGAATATAATCAGATATGGCTGCTGGACCCATGCACAAGTTTAAATCAAATTAGAAAGTAAATTCACTGCCAAGAATGCTCAAAAGTCTTAGGGTCAGCTGAGTAACCACTGATAAGTCCGTTTCAGACACTGTTGTCTACACTGTAATTGATCCATCTGAAGGGACTATAAAGGAATCTCTCCCGACTGAAGGCTGTGGATGGAGCCACACGGCCTGCAGGGATGGGGCCCCTCGGGAGATGCGCATCAGCCGAACCACAGTCACCACCAAGTAAGGACGTGAGCAAGGAAAACACTCTGGAAGTATGCGGCCGTCCTCTAACGGACAGACAACTGCTGTTCTTCCTGTCTCTCAGATGCCATTCTCCCCAAGAAAAGACTAAATTTTCTCACCAGCCGGCGCCCGGCCAGATGTTCACGCCCCCAGGAGCTAGGTCACAGACCCCTGACCCTGCTCCCAGCTGTCAGCCTGGCTAAACTCCTCAGGACCCTGGTTCCTTAACCCTGGACCCCCACCACGCCACCACCACGACAGTCTCTGTCCTCCCCAGCAGGGCCTCACGCCCACGGCCCAGGAAGAGGTGAAAGCACTGCTGCTCAACCAAGCCCTGGGCCCAAGAGGAGACAACACGGGACCGAGGGGGAAGGCGGACCCTAGGGGGAAGGTGGGGACCCGAGGGGGAAGGCGGGGACCGAGGAGGAATGCTGGAGGCGAGTCAGGAGCAAAGCTGGTTGGTGCTGTCCTGTCTCTGATTCTCTGCCAGGGCCAGCACTGCCATTTCAGGACATTTTCTAAGCCATTTTAGACATTGTTTCCCCCTGGAGTGAAGCAGGAGATTAACAAAGCCCTTGTTTTGAGTCAGTCCTAAACAAAGAACAAGTCAAAAAGCAGCCTTGAGCTTTGTGGTCATGCCCTGAGCCATGGCCACTGGGGCACCTGCACTGCACGGTGGCAGAGAGGGGACGATGTCACTACAACATCATTGCAACTAGACCAGCTCCGTCTGCCAGACACGTTGTCGTGCCCATTTCAGAATTTAAGCAGAAACAATTTAGAATAATAAAGCCTTCTAAACAGGCTAGATGCTTCCTGTCTGAGGCCACAGGCCAAGCCAAGCCCTGCCACGGGCCTCAGGGCACAGGGCACACCAGAGTGAACGGGAGGGAGGTGACTCAGCTTCGGAGCAGCTGCTCAGGCTAGAATATAGCCATTCTCTTTCGGACGTTGGGTGGACAGAGATTTTCGGACTTTGACATACAGCATTAAGTTATTATACTTATTCATCCAGGCTGAGAGAATGGAAGCCTTGAGCTAGAGCACCCCGACCGGAAGAGAAGCTGGGTCCCAGCTCCAGGAAAACAGGGGGTGCCCCTGATGCCCGGGACCCCTCTGGAGGCTGCGGCCTCCGAACCACCTGCGGTGGCAGAGGGCAGCCTTATTCACCTCCAGGGCTCAGAGAAGCCAAACCCACCACTGGAGTTCAGCACCCGGCCGAGGCCGCGGGCAGGCGGGAGGGCGGCCAGGCTGCAGGGCCCGCAGAGGGACCGGCCAGCTCTCCGGCCTCCTCTCTGAGCACGTGTGCTTGCTTCTGAAGCCAGCAAGCGCTGCCTCCCCCAACTTCCTTTGTCAGGTGCACATGAAAATAACCCAGACGGAATATTCGAGTCTGAGAGATGGCTTCAGAGACGAGCCCGATGGGCCAGCGTCAGGGGGCACAGCCCGTCAAGTGGCTTCTGTTGCTTCAGGCGAGGGAAGAAAACTGCTGGGTTTTCTGAGGACTTTTTGAGGTTTGCGGCTTTTTTTACATACATTTTATGAAAATTTTGCAATCCATTTGGCAATTATCAGATCTGTAAAGCTGCGGAAGAGGTTTCTAAGCATGTTAAGATCTGAGCATGCTGGAAGGTAGGCACACGGGGAGCTACAAGGCAACCCCACGTGACAACGACCTGTCCAGAACCGAGAGGAGCAGCCCGCGCTCGGAGCGCCAGGAAGATGCCCCTGCCCAGCACCTCCCAGAGGCACTCAGCGCATCACTCCCCTGAGCTAGGCTGCCGGAACACCCACTGCACAGACGTGGAAACTGAGGCCGGGAAGAGACCGCAGTGACTTGTCCAGGGCCTCACGACAATGACACTGCCTGGCATTGTTCTCCATTCTCTCTGCCTCCAAACACTTCCAACGTTCTCAGACCTCAGGGTCCTCCAGAACGGCCCAAACAGCTTGTCAGAGCGCAGATCCCCAGGCCCTGCTCCTGGAGACGCTGCCTTGGTGTGTGTGCAGGCAGGCCCTGGACTCCACGCTCCTGGTACTTGTATATCTGCAAGCGTCCCAAACACAGTGATGTGCGTGGTGTGTAGCTGGTACCCCACCCCCTCCCTGTGAGCCACCCCGAGGTGCTGGAGGACATACCGCGTGTCTCTGGCCCGGGCCTTAGCCCCGTGACTGGCACTCAGGTGCTCACATACTATCTGTGGGACAAACAGTACCCTGCAGAGGGATTTGGGGGCTGCGTGGGAAAAATCCCTCTGAGGACAGTGGATCCCCGAAGTCCACTGGTCATCTTGGAAGGAGAATGAGGGACATTTTCTCATCACTCTCATTTCCAGAAGCATTTTTGCCTTTACTCGTTGCAAGCACTTCTGCATGACGTCCTGGACACTCTCGGAGCACCTGGTGCAAGGCCAATTAAAGGCCGCGGCCCCGGGCAGCCACGGACCACCTCGTTACCCTAACGCACCGCTTGACGGGGCAAAGCAGCACGGCCTCTGACAGGAAGAGAAGAGATCTAGGAAAAAGCTTTCACTCCATACTCCAACCCACCTGGACATTTCCTTCCTCCATTATCCCTGCTGCTGGCCCCAGATCTACCTGAACAGGGAAAGCCTGGGCTGTGCAGTCAGACAGGTTGATTTGCAGTGTCCCTATTTGCTAGCTCTATCGGATTGTTTGAGCCTCAGTTTCCCTTTCTGTAGAATGGAGACACAATGTCAGTCTTGCGGGCTTCCTCAAGGGTAAAGAGTGAATGCCTGTTGTGTGCAGAACACCGCCAGGCCCTGCAAGCACTCAAAATCTTAGCTCGACTACCAGCTAACTGAGGACAAGACTCCCGCATCCCATTCTCTAACTGGGAGCACGGCTGTCCTTAACCAGCTCAAGCTGTGCACATCCTTCAGGAGCAGTTTGGAGCCGATCGTGTCCCAAAGGCCTCCTGCCCACGCCCTGCTCCGCGGCCACACGCACCCTCGGCGCCCGCACTCTGCAGCGTAGTCCTCGGTGCGGCTTGCTGGGTCGCTTGCAGGGTCACAGGTCTGTTCTCCCACACAAACTCCAGCTCCCTAAAGAGGACTGGCCGCGGCCCCCGCTCCTCTGTGTCCCCCTCGTGCCCAGCACAGTCTTCAGGCTCTCCCTCAGCTTCTCAGCTGACCAATGTGATCACTGGGGATTTAAGCCTCTTAAAATGCAGCTCTGAAAAAGGGAACAAGAAAAAGACCCCTGTGCAGTCCCCTGCGTGTTCTCTGGGGGAGAGGACGCCCACCCTGTGCTGGGTTTTGCACAGTACCTGGGAGCTCAGACGTCCCGCCTCCTCCGACAGGCTCTGTCTCTCCAGCAGAAGCTGGTTCTGCTTGTTGAGGAGCTGCACCAGCTGCTGGGCTGTGGCCTGGCTGTGCTTGTCCAGCTGCTTTAGCCTGGAGAAAAATCAACCACAGAGTTAGAGAGACGGGTCCTGCGAACTGGGGGCAATAGGCTTCAGAGAGCAGGGGGACATGGGCCAACCTCAGCCCTGTCAACGTGTTCCACTGCTGTGTGTATCTGAGGGACAGTGAACCGGGAGCTGCAAGTCTGGGGGACCCTGAGGGTGAGGCTCTGGCCAGCAGTGGGAAAGCATTTGTCAGGCTGAGTGAAACTGTATCAAATATGAAAGGAAATCGGGAATCTTCTCAGTGAGTTGTCGATTAAAGAACATAGATAAGCTGGATAAGTAGCAGAAATGCTGAAACCTTAAGCTCACAAAGGTCACAGACGAGGGGCTCAACGCCTCCACTGTCCGGCTGGAAACGTCTCTGGCAGGCTGGAGCAGAAGGGCGGCCCTGGCAGGGGAAGTGGCCAGGGACGGCGGAAACACTGAACTAAGGGTGTTCCATTATTAACCACTCAATCACGAGCCAGCCTCGCTGACCAGATGTCTTTAAAGATTCTAAATTTGTCACTCTGCTCATGGGCTCTTCTCTCCACACTTGCTAATTCGCTCCAACTATTATCCTCATTTGTCCACAGACAGCTTCCTCCACCCAGTTGCTTCCTTCACCCATGGAAACGTGGGCTTTGGATTAAATTTAGAGTTGAACGACTACCCAGAACTGTTCTGAAAGCAGCTGGGTGTGTCATCTGCCCTTCCTCACAGTCCTCACCGACCAAAAACGCCAGCAGGGAAATCAACTTGCATTTTCACAAGAGAAGGATTTTAAAAGCCCAAGATGCATTGCAAACTCCAGGCTAATGCCAACCCTGAGGCCAAGCCCCGGAGTTTCGCAGACAGGGCCTCAAGCTCTCCTGGGCGGTTCCTGGTGCGCTCTGAGCGCCACCCACCATTTACAAGGACAGAGATTCGGGCCTTGGGGTGGGCAGGCTCTTTTACCGACAACGACGCAGCACCTGGGGACAGGAACACTGCATCCTGGGAAACTCGGGCTCTCCTCGGATGCTCCCACCCACTGCAATCCTCCCATCTCCAGGGGGACCCCCACCACCGCCCACAGGTCCTTCTCCACTTCGTGGGTTCTGCGCGCGTCATTGCTCAAGCTGCCCCAGAAGGCACACTTGCTGCCGCTCCAGACCCCACCCTGTCCCCTCCTAAGAACACCCTGTGGGCGCTGCTACTCTTCCTGTGGCGTATCCCGTGCTCACAAGACTAACAAAGAAGACAGGAGAGAGCCGCTGCTGGCGTCAAGCTGCACGGTGCATGCTCACACAGCCCGCCCCTGGGCCGAGGCCTCAGTCATGCCCCGCCCACAAGCCCATGCCCCTCCCCCTGGGCCGAGGCCTCAGTCATGCCCCGCCCACAAGCCCTTTCCCCTCCCCCTGGGCCGAGGCCTCAGTCATGCCCCGCCCACAAGCCCATGCTCCTCCCCCTGGGCTGAGGCGTCAGTCATGCCCCGCCCACAAGCCCATGCCCCTCCCCCTGGGCTGAGGCGTCAGTCATGCCCCGCCCACAAGCCCATGCCCCTCCCCCTGGGCCGAGGCCTCAGTCATGCCCCGCCCACAAGCCCATGCCCCTCCCCCTGGGCCGAGGCCTCAGTCATGCCCCGCCCACAAGCCCATGCCCCTCCCCCTGGGCTGAGGCGTCAGTCATGCCCCGCCCACAAGCCCATGCTCCTCCCCCTGGGCTGAGGCGTCAGTCATGCCCCGCCCACAAGCCCATGCCCCTCCCCCTGGGCCGAGGCCTCAGTCATGCCCCACCCACAAGCCCTTGCTGGCTCCCTGGCCTCCCCCTCTCTGCGGGTTCTGGAAACAGAGTAAGGACCAAGGGCAAGACTAGTTCTTCCCTCCTGCGTCTATCTGTACAGGGCCACGTTCAGGTGCTCCCTCAGCCGGAGCCTGGGCTGCGGTCCTGCCCTGCTCGGCCTCCCAGTTCCCTGCACCAGGCTGGGGCAGAACCGACAGCGCTTTCCTGCTTCTGCACTGTAGAAATGACAGGACTGTCCCCCTTGCCCTCATTACTCTTTCTCTGATCTTGGAGGAGGAAAAAATAAGTTTCCTCTGGTGAAGCCATGGCGTTGCAGCTTTGGGAAGCCCTGTCTGCCCCCACCACCACGGATCCCACTGTCCGATGGGGACAGTTTTTCCTGAAAGCAGAGTATCAAAACCACCCCCCTGCATCAGATCAAACAGAAGTTTCTCTGCAGTCTCTCCAGCAGGGAGCAGCTGGGGGCAAGGACCTCCCCCGGGGCAGAGAAGCCAGGCATGGAGCGGGCTGTGGGGAGGACAGGAGCATTCTAGAAGCCCAGGCTGACCCACTGACAAATGCAGGCAGCCACTGCTCTTGAGCAGCTACTCTGGAGTGAGGCCCGTTGAAGGTGCAGAGATGATAACGGCCTTTATCCTTGAGAAGCAGGCAGTCTAATGCTCTGATATTTAAATCAGACAGGCACAAAGTATCATCGTCAGCAGGTGAGCTCTCTAAATCCTTAGGTGGCTTTCCCTTCCCAGCAAGTCCTGGGTGTGCAGAGAGCCATAGGCTAGGAGCTACTGAGGCAGGAGCCCACTTGCTTCATGCCTGCTCAAAACAAATGGAACAGAAACAGGTGATAAATAAATGACACTGATGAGGATTTTTAGGCTGCTTAATTTTAAAACAGTTTATGATGAGGATTTTTAGGCTGGTTACTTTTAAAACTACAGATAAGAAGCAGGCTCCGAGGAGTGGAATTTGTTTGCCCTTTGATCAGAGACAATTGCATTTGTGAAGGAAATCTCCATGCCTCCCTCTCTGCGCCAGGAGGAAGGGGGGGATGGCCTTATCTCTGGAAACTCTTAATGGGGAAGGCAAGAACTTAAGTTGTTTACTGTCTGGCAACCTCATGTAACTGACCCCCCACCCCAAAATCCTCTTTTGTCTTTAGTTGAAGATAATATTTGAGCGGTGACTTCTGCCATTTACTCAATCCGGTTTGATTCTTATCTAAAAGTTGTGGGACCGCCCAATGGCCGGACCCTACCGGCACTGGTACCATTTTAACTTTTTTTCCTTTGTCTTGTAAAGAGACGACTCACATACCCATGCCTTAAATTTAGCCCTAACCCTCAACTCGGGGCAGCAGCAGGAGCTCTGACTGCCCGTAGGTCCTGTCCCCACACACCAGCTCTGCCTGCCCATGGGTCCTGTCCCCATGCCAGCGGGGGCAGCAGAAGCGGCAGCAGAAGCTCTGACTGCCCATGGGTCCTGTCCCCATGCTATTCCACACTATTCTCTAAATAAAAGAGCACTACTGCCAGATCTTAAGAGTCTAAGAAATCTTTCTTTCGACTCCTCAGCTCACTGACCCCACATCAACACCATTAAGGCTTAGAGGCAAGAAGGGACCAGGAGTGGCCATTCTTTCTGTGGTCCCTTGCCCTGTGCTTTGGTCGAATGGGATACAGGTCCTGAGGACTGATGGGTCCAGTATGTGTTTTGGGGCTCCTGAAAAGAGATGGCTGCCCGATCAGAGCTATGGGGCTGAGCCAAAGCCTGCTCTCACAGCACAAAAAGCCAGCCATGGGGTAGCCACCCTGGCTCACCACCAGAAACAGGGCCAGTTCCTGCCTAGACTCTCCTTCTATGGGAGCCCTCAGAACCTAGATGAGGCAGAGTTGGCAGTGTTTTGCAAACTGTGGGCCTGGGATCCCTGCAGCAGTTACCAGGGAGCACCCAGGCCACACCCAGACCGGCAGAATCAAGTCCCTAGGTGTGAGCAAGACATTAGAGCAGGAACCAGCTGCCCAAAAGCACCACCGACTCAAGGAGAAGGACAGTGGGAAAGCCCTGCCTTCCCTCTGGGAGGCCAAAGCCCTCACCAGCTTTGTGGGCAAAGAGCTTAAGAATGGATTCACTCTGAGTCAGCTTGTACACCTGGGGCAGGACCTCTCAGGAGGCTTCTTTGCCCTGTTCAGGCTCAGCCTCTGTCGCGTCACTCCACGGGCAGCATTGAAGTCAATTGCAAATTAGGAAAAGGTGAAAACCACAATAACAATAAACTCAAACCCACTTTTGTTAAGAAAAACCAAGATTTTAGATAAAAGGGACTTTGTTAAGGATATATCTGAATGGCTGCTCCCTCAAGGCCTGTTTTGAATATTGGTAAAACAGATTTTTTTTTTAAATTAAAAAGTTATTTTTTGGAACAGCCTTCCCCAAACACTGCACAACCCAGCCTACACTCTGTTCATGGTTCTGTCACTACAACCAGCTAGAAGAGATATCTTGGGGTGTCCTCCTGACACACGGGTCGTCTTCTTGTCCGCAGTGGTTATTATTCTCGGCTCTGTTGTCCTTCGAAGCTCACATCTTTAGCCGGCACAGCGGCAGTTCCCACCACCGCCAACAGCTGCCCCTGACTGCGCCTGGGCTCACCCTCCACACTGACCACCTACTGAAAAGTTCACTGCAGCCTCTGAGGGAGGTGCTGGCACCCCACGTTACACATGAGGAACCGAAGGGGAGCGGCTCCGTGAACTTGTACGAAGTCACAGGGGCAAGAGGCGGCACCTGGAGGTGCACCCAGACAGTGCCAGCTGTGCTTAACCATTGCCAGTGGGTGGTTAAGGCGGTGAGTTAATTCAGCAAACCTACTGACCCTTGATAAACACTTTGCACGGGTCAAGGACTAAGGTAGATCCTGGGAATACATCAAGAATTACAAATGGCCCCTGCCCTCAGGGGGCTCCCAGCCAATTAAGGGGAGACCAACTCGGAAACCAAATGGTGCTACACTGAATCAGGACACTGGGGAGCGAATGGTCAACAGGGCAAGAGTGAGGTCCCAGAAGGCTTGCCCCACTTGGAAACGGATCATCACGGCTGCCATCACCGTCATCTGTTGAGCGCCTACTCTGTGTCAGGCACTGTGCTAAGAGCTTATCACTTGTTAACTTTGCAGCGCTTATGACAATCCCAAGAGGCAGGAACTATTACTATCCCCATTTTACAGATGAGGAAACTGAGGCACAGACAGGATGAATGCCTAGCCCAAGGCCACTCAGCTGGCAAGCCGGGACCTGAAAAGATGAATGGCTGCTGTCTGGCAGGGGCCAGGACTCCCACGGGGGAGGCCGCACTGCAAAGGACATGATGTGTGGGAATGGCGCGCTGTGCGCGGTGGCTCCACCAGAGGCTGTGGGCTGCCCGCAGGGAGGGAGCGCTGGACCCGGTAAAGCTTTGCGGCCAAACTAACCAATACGGACGTTGACCTTCAGACAATGGTGGTGCCACGGAGCAAGAAAGAGAGGATGGGAGGAGGGTCAGGCGTGGGTGGCAGTTCTGGGGTCGGGGTAAGACACCTGTGATACACCCGGCCCCCGAGCAGTTACGCGGCTTCGGGGCGAGGAGGGGTCTGGCTGGATCTTCAGCTGTGCAGGCCAAACTTGCTGAGAGGGGCCATGAACGGGGGACGAGATTCCCCCAGGAGAGCGTGGCAGGGATTTTTCAGTTAAAAACACTGATATCTGAGTCGTGCTCCACGCCCCCCCGCAACCTACTGGTTAAGACCCCCTGCTGCAGTGAGAGGGGATAAAGCAAGGACAGCAGGGCCTTGGGGAACAGACACATTTAAAGGCCGGCAGAGGACAGAGAGCCAGCAAGACCCTGAGCTGGACGACCAGGAGGCGGGAGGAAAGCCGGCAGAGGAGGAACCTGGAGATTGGGGAGGGGCGGGAGGGACAGGCCGCCCGGTGGCGGAGCGGGGGTGCCTGGTCTGCCGCCCTGCGGTCGGGATGGGTGGCGGAAGCCTGATCCCAAAGACAGAGAGGGGAGACGCTTCTGGAGAGGGGCTTCGCTGAGGGCAAGGAGCAACAGGGGCTGCAGGGGACGGAGAGACCGGAGCCCACAGGCAGGAGGCCTGGAGGAGCGAGGGAAGCCCTCAGGGCAAGGTGCCGGCTCCCTAAGGCAGGAGGGCGCGCGGGCGGCGGGGCTGGGACGTCCCCGCTTCCGAGGGAAGGAGGCCCCGGGAGCAGGAGGGCCGGCCGCCGGCCTCCGTCTCCACCCGGGCGCAGGCGCACCGCGCCGTTCGCTGCGCAGAGGCCAGGCGGCGGGGGCCGGCCGGGGCAGGGAGCCTTCCCGGGCAGACGCGCCGCCGCCTCTCCCTCCGGAAGGCCTGCCCCTTCTCGGGCCCCAGCAAGGCCCAGGCCCTGCTCTCCAACTACCCGGGCGCCTTTGCCCTTTCCTGGGCGCTTCCCTCTGCCCGCACGGGCCTCCTCCTGGTCAGCATAATCGTCATTCCGAGAAGCTGCAATTTCTTGTTCTGTTTGGGTCCCCTGTTTTGAGCACTTCCTCTAGGAAGTCATTAAAGGGGAGTCATTAAAGGGGAGAGAGGGGCCGCGGGTGCCTCTCAGCAGCAGCCGCTCCTGCAGGAAGGCGCCCGACAGCCTGCACCCCCCTACCCCCACCCCAGGCGCGCACAGCAGGAAAGACCCACGGACCATTAGATTTCAGAGCTCACTCGCTCTTTGGACCCTTCTTTCCCAAGGCCTGGATCTTATCTGCATAACAGGCAGGTATTCCCTCCGTCCCCAGAGACCCCCAGGACTTATGGACATCTGCACTGGGCTGTCAAGGTGCCCTGGGGAGCTGTGACCAGGCCAGGGGCCATCCCTTCCCATGAAGCACCTGGTGCTCCCCTGCCCTCACAGGGCACAGCGGGGTCAGCCAGTCCAGGCCACTCTGCACCCCAGGTGGGGGTCACCATCCTGATGGTGGGCACAGGGCCCATTTCCTTAAGGACCTGCCAGTGGACAACTGCCATCCTGGGCAGAACTGGGGTGTCTTGGGGGAGAAGAGCAGGGCACCCATGCAGAGGTAGAGTGGTCGGCAGGGGCTGGCCTGGGGAAACGCTCTCCAGGAATCACAGGGTGCGAGGGGCCTGTGTGTGGGGTGGAAATAAACAGGCCCAGGTTGCTAAAGCCGGGGATGCAGATCAAATTAAAGGGGACTGGTATGGGCGCTGGGCCCGGGCATATCTTGGCTAGTCCAACACCCATCCTCTCCGCCACACCCGGCATGCATGAGCAGAACCAACAATTTTTTAAAAATATGCAAGACTTTGAGATAAGATGGAGCAAGTGGTGTAATACAAAACAACTTTATAGAGCTGAGTGGGCTGGGGAAAATATCTTATGCAAAACAGAAGTGGTGCAGGCTGCCAGCTCTGGTCCCATGCTTCAGACATTCATTTGCTATGAATACTGTGAAAGCAAGTGAATACATATATTTAAATTTTTTTATGTTGTATGTGATACATACAAAATGTATGCAGTATATAAATAGTTATGAGGTACAATAATCAAATGAACACTTATGAACCAGGTACCAGTACTGTGGGGCCACTCCCTATGGATTTTTCCCCAGGCCAGCACCCTAGCTTTCCCCAGAGATGGCCAATATCCTCATGCATAAATGTTTTTAAATTAGAGGTTCAGATGTTTTAGTTTCACCCAACAATTTCACCTAGGAGCTTCCTACAGACTGCTGGGTTTTGTTTTGGTGGTGATAAAATGTCTTCCTTTCTGACTTTTTTTTAGACAAGAACCCCTTCCTTTGGTCACTCTGGCTACAGTAAAGATTTTCCTTCCCTTCCTAGAGAAGCCTTCTCAAAATGCTCAGACCCCCAATCCCTGGGAAAGGGGCCTCCTCATGGAAATGAAGAACATTTTTCAACCAACATATGGACTTAAACAGTACAAATATTTTGACTGTAGAATATGCCGTCCGTTCCCTACTATCTCCAGTAATACGCTCTAATATTCGCTGAGCATTTACTACAGGCCAGGGACTATTATAAACATGTTCCATTCATTAACTACTTTAATTCTCATAACAATAGTACACGGCAGGTATGATTATCATCTGCATTTCGTGCATGAGAAAGGCAACAAGGCACAGAGAAGTCTGTCATCTGCCCAAACTCACACAACTACAAGGGATAGGGCCAGGATTACCAGGGCACAAATGGCGCACTCCTCCCTCTGTGTCCCTCTTGCATGGGTAGGACCAGGCCCTGTCACCTGTCCCAGAGTCCTCCTTGCCTCTCCATCCACACGACTCAGACTCTGGAATCTGAGGACCAGCCTCCTAAACCTTCTAAAGCTCTCTGCAGCCCAGCCCAGCCCATCCCACCCACTCCGCAGAGCACCCATCTACACCCAGCCAAAGCCCGTACGTGTCTCCTCTCCCCATTGAATGTGAATTTCTTAAGGACAGGAACGGGATCTTGTTCCGCTCTCCATCTCCAGCACACGGCAAGCTGCCTCACATTTAGACCATGCTGGAAAATGGGTCAGAATGAGCGAACCACTTCCCAATGGACAACATTTGTACCAAATATAAGATCTGCCATTTCATCTATAGTATAAGCATGCTTTTATGTGTAAACCTTTGTTCCTGAAAGGGCATAACATATACACCGAATAGTTTTAAGTGTGCTATTGCAATGTGCCACATAACGAAAAGAATCTTAGAAGAGCTGAATGAGCACTAGACTTGGACACAGGAGACACGGCTTCAGAATCCTGCCAATCTCCCTCGGGCAGGAGCCACGTCCTCCCTGGACCTTGGGTTCTCCATTTCTACGACTGAGAAGGGAACACCACCAGTCGTCCTGAACCAGAGACGGGGCTGGGCCCCCAGTACCTGTTGTAACTAGCCCTCCGGGGGAGTCCCATGAATTCTCAAGTTTAAGAACCACTGGGAAGTTACACTGCACAATAGTTCTTCCGGAGATTCATTTTTTTGTATGGCTCCAATTGTATCATCAAAACAGCCAACTGTCTGAATGAAAACTCTCCTAGTCTGCTCCTCGGCTTTGGAGAACTTCAGCAAACCTCGGGATCCCTTTGAGTCTCAGTCTCCACACGTGAAATGGGAGGATGAGTTGGAACTGGGGTCAGCGCACGTCACACCACAGGCCAACTCCAGCCTGGCTCACTGCCTGTTTTTGTAAGATCTATGAGGTAAGAAGGGTTTTTACATTTTTAAATGACTAAAAAAAAATCAAAAGAATAATATTTTGTGACGTGAACATTTTATGAAACTCCTCTTTCACTGCCCTGTGCTCATTTGTTCGCGAGTTGTCTGTGACTGCTTTTGCACTCTAACAGCAGAGTTGAGTAGCTGCGACAGAGACCACATGGCCACAGAGCCTAAGATATTTGTTACCTGACCCTTTGGAGAAAAAGTCTGCCAGCCTCTGGGCTAGGAGAGGACTAAGTTCTCCCCAGCTCCAAACTTCCACAATACTGTGACCCTACGGAATCTGAGTCTCTTCCTGTCTTCAAATGCTGCCGCTCTCTGGTCCTGACAACACATCTGGGCTGCCCAAGGTGAAGGGTGGAAAACTCGATAATCCTAATTACTGCTCTAGCTGACTAATTTTGGTGAGCAAGCCATATTAATTTAAAGTTATACACTTTGTTCCAATTCTTAAAAATTACTGCTGCATTTTACAAAATTCCATCTCATTAATGTGGTCCTACAGAATCAGCGAGAGGAAGCTATGTGCTTAGGAGTCTGGAACACATTCCAGCCAGTTATCCTCACTGCGAAATTAAGGCAGTTTCAATGGTGGGTTTGCCTTTCAATTTCCTTTGCCAAATTCCACCCTGACAATAATGATTTCACCAGAGTAATTCATTCTAAGGATCATGCATTCTGGGGAGAGTTTACATTTCCAGTGAAGAGAATTTACGCTCCTGTTTAGGTTTTCATTCTCTCAAATTCCCAGGCTGCCCTGGCTGGCTGCAGAGGTAGAGCGGGGGCTGCTTGGTGACAGCTGTCGGGGAAGGACTGCTACTCTTCTCTTCGAAAGGGTCAGGTCGTGCTGGAGCCGAGGCACCTTAGAGGGCATTCAGTCCAGCCCACTGTGGTGAACCTGAAGCTCAGAGACTGCAAGTGACTTGCCCAAGGTCACACAGCCTGTGGTAAATCTAGGTCTGGGACCCACATCTCTTGACTCCAAATCTAGTACTCTTTACAGCATTTTAAAATTCTTTTTTAAAAGGCCTGATTTCTATCCCACACTAAAAAGTAAAGATTTTAGGCCCAGACTTTGAGAACTGGGCAACTGGGCAACTTGCTGAGAAAGGCTGACCAGAACCATCTTTTGAAGCCTGGGGTTGTGGGGACAAGCACATCCCTAGACTGGCGCTCCTCCTCCTGGCTCAGGCAAGGGGCCCAGTTTGGGTTTTGTTTTTTGTTCTTTTTTAACTTCCACTCTATTGAAGACTGATGGTTTTCTGAAGAACAAGAAAAATGCTGTTGCACTAATTGCTATACAAGTTTTTAACAGTCTCAATTGTTCTTATCTTGTCACCAACCTGTTTGCTGACTCCTTGGGCTGAAGACCACGCCGACCATGTCTACAGTCTGGCGTTGGCGAGAAGGATGCAGCGGCGGGCCGGAGGCTCCGAGGACCACATGGGGAACTAGCTGCTGGCGGCTCAGGCCCCCAGCGCCCTGGGGAGTAGGCGGCCAGTGCTCGGAGGGCCGGGGCAGCTTCTGAAGCCGCTGCTGATGTCAGCAGGCTCTCTTACCCACCAACTGCTTGAAACAGAGCTTCCACTGGAACCGAGGCAGTTTCACCTTCAATCACTGAGGAACAGCTGCTGCGTCGCTACCTCGTGCTCCTATAGCGCAGGCGCTCTCTGCCCCAGGCTGAGCTCTAATCCCCGCGGGGGGCGGCGCAGGGAGGAGGGGTCCCGGCGCCAAGGGGCAGGGGGGCCAGGAGCTGACAAGGCATGAACCTCAGACTCTGAAGAAGCTGGGAGACGATGCCTTAGGCCTCGGTTCCCTTTAACGAGCTCTTTCTAAAGCGAAAGCCGAGTCATGGTGAGCGCAGCCCTACTGCGCAAAGAAAAACAGGGCAGAGGAGTGGAAATTGTTGAAAATCACAAGCTATGCGGAGTAGAATCCAGGCCACACCTGGCTCAAGGCCGTTTGGAAGCCCGAGCGGAAAGACCCCACAGCCTCTCCCACCACGCCCTACCCAGCCTAAACGTAAGCACCCTCTTTTTAAAAACTGTTTATGAGGAAATGATTTCAGACTTATACAAAGTTGCAAGAAAAGTGCAACGAAAACCCACATACCCTTTATCCAAATTCACCTCGTTTCCCCATTGCCCCATTTATCATCCTCTCTCTCTCTCACCTATTGAATTCTGATTTTGTCAATTGACTTAATAACGTCCCTTTTCCTCCCTCCAGAAAAGACCCTTTGTGCTTCGTTGTCACGTCCATTTAGTCCCCTCTAGTCAGGACAATGGAAAGATCAGTTTTACTTTGAAGCGCGCTGTCTGGTATGAAGCAGCCACAGCCTTACAAGAAGGCTTGGAACTAGCAGAACCCTGGGGCCTTGCCCAGCTGCCCTCTCAGGCTTTGCAGCACCGTCCAGTGTTCCCAGGAAGACTAAGGAGGTCCTTGGGCAGTGGCCCTGGAGAGCAGCAGGGCCCACACTGATGCGAGGTTCCCCACTCTTTCCTTCATGTTTGCCCATCCTCGATTGGTAACGGAGGTGTGATCAAATCAGAGCGAGCCCACGGTAGATGAATAACCAGATCAATCACTACGGTGCACTTATTGGCACACACCTTAATTAGGTTTTAATGCAAGTAATTTGATAACTGCTCCTGGCCATCCACTACAGAGCTGTCACTGCTGAAGGCTTTTTCTGCAGCTCCTCTCCCGTCTACACTGAGGCAGCCTCCCCGCTGACCCTTGTCAAAGAACCCCATCTGCTGGTTGCCACGGTAACTGAAGGCGACCAATTGAGCTGAACAGAGTGACTCAGAAATAAAATCTGCAGCCAAAGGAATTCTGCTAAGAGTAATAAATCATTTAGTAAAAGGGGTCCTCCACACGGTGGTGAGTGTTGGGCTGATACGATGGCATAATTCTTCAGCTAGAAGGTCCATGGCAGATCAGAGAGATGAGGCTCATTTGGTTTCGACTGGGCTCCAACAGCAGAAGAGCCGGACCCTGCCCAGTTCCATGCCATAGTAGGGGAGAGGGGACCAGCTAAATCAATTATTTCGTGCTTGGGCTGCAAAATTGTGAGTTTTAAGAAGTGGCAAGAGAACCAGTCTAGGCTTCCAACACTCCTGACTGTTTTTTAAAAGTAGCACAAGTGAACACACTGCTGTGCAGCCCAGGTGACTGCTGCGGCCTCCAGGAGGGTGGCAAAGAGAACATGTATTAAGATTGCTTTGGAATAAGAAAGTCTGGCACCTTCGCCCAGTCATCAGGCAACTTTTAGATGCTCCAAGAAGAAACCATTGACATGCACAAGCCATGCAGTCCTTGAGAGAGCCAGGGAGGCAGGATTCAGCTCCCAGGGCTGGAGCATCACCCAGGATGGTCTCAGGGAGCCTCATTCGTCCTAATACAGCAAAATACTCCTCTTTCCTAAATTAAGATTTCCTGAATAAGAGAGGCAGAAGGGAAGGAAAGGAGAGACCTTCCTGGGGTGACAACAGGCGGCACACTGCAGGCCTCCGGCCTGAGGGGCAGGTGCCCAAGCACCTCACAGCACAGGCCACAGTTCCCAGTCATGGCCCCCAATCCTGGTGAGCACCTGCTGTGTAGACAAGGAATCCCCTGCAGGCAACAGTACCCAGATTTTAAGAAGAAAAACCCCCAGCTATGCTAAATCATCCACACAGCGTTTAGCCTCTACATGCCGGTTCCTCGGTGGTTGTGAAGGGAGTAGCGAGGCGCCCGGCAGTAGAAACAACTGCCTTGCTAGCCACTTACCACCGGGGCTGAAGTTTGTGGGGCAGACTGGCAGCAGCGTGCTGGGGGAGATGGGGGGAGGGTTGGCCTGCCAGCGCCGCTCCTCCGGGCTGCACACCACCATCCTAAGAGCTGCAGGGCAGGAGAGTGACATCCTTCCACCCCGACCCACATGGCGACGGGGGGACCCCGTATACTAAGCCCCCCCAGGGGTAATTTCCTGCTTTAGAGAACAGCAACTGCCCAACAGAAGGGAGCTGGGTTTCCCCCATCCTAGACGCTGCCAATAGAACGCTTCATCTTAGAGTTTTAGCGAAATCCCGCTGACGGACTTAGCGCGGTTGTGCACGCTCAGGACGAGCCTTCTGAGGGCCCAGCTGCTCCCAAGAGCCCACCACGCAGAGCCCTCGCGTGCCCGGCAAGCCCAGCGCCACGCTGCACAGCTGTGCGCCTGCAGGCGCGGGGGCCAGGGGCTCCGCGCGCGCCTCTCGCCACCAGCACCTGCTCTCGGGCCACCTCCGAGCGCGCCGGGCCGGCGGCGCCCCTCCCGCGGGGCAGGCCCGGGCTCCCGCTCGCACGGGGCGCATCCCGCCGCCTCGAGCAGCCTGGGCGGGCGGCGGATTAAACCGAGACGGCGGTTGCGGGGAGGGGCTGGCGAGAGCCTCAATACCTCCAAGCGCACGTCCCAGTTTCTTTCCTCTCAGAAGCAACGTGGAAAAAGTTTGGTTTCCTTGAGATGGGAGAGGTGCTGCGGGATTGTATTTGCTCTTCTTACCTTTTAATTCCTTGTTTGTAAACAAAAAAATTAATCATTGTTTGTTGATGATCATGGAGGACTCAAATTTTAATTAAACAGGAAAAAAATCTTGGCTAATAGAGAGGCTGAAGAAATATTACAACCCGTTTTAATTTGTGTGATTAAGCTTCTCATGTGACAATTGAAACTGGCAAAGGTTTTAAGAACTCAAAGAAACGAAAATGAAAAGGAACTGGGTATGACATTTCTTAATTTTTTCCCCCATTCTCATCCAATAACTAAACTGATTTTTATGATCAATCCTAAAATGTGCATGGAAACAGGACTTCCTGAGTCCATAAAAGTATTTTCAGTAAGTACTGCTTTATGACACTGTTGTTCATTCTTGAGTTTCCTTTGCCTCCTTACAGTTACCATTAGTTTCACTTCTAAACCCTACTTCCAATTCTTTGTCTCTGCTCGCTCTCCCGAATTCTTCTCCATATTTCAATTCCCAGACACTCTTGAACTTTTGCACACGCTGCCAGTTTGAGCCTGCACAGAATAATCAGTCTATTAATTCCACTCGGAGACAGCGAGATTTTTTAACACAGTCTGCCCAACCTGAACTCTTTCCTTCAGAAACACTTTGCCTTTAAAAAAAACTCCCAGCATGAACCTCATAAGAAGCGACATGTAACAGACAGTGCATGTGGCGCTGGGCACGCAGTGCAGAATTAAAAGAGAATTTTTTACTTTGTTTCTTTGGTGCCATGTGCATAATGTACATGTGGACGAAACTGACATCAGACATTTAAAGCAAAAAGGGGTGGGGGAGGGGGATGTGATGGTGGCGGGAAAGAAAGAAAATATGTTGATAAAAACAGTAACTTCTGTTAATCTACATTTTTTAGTTACTGTCTTAATTAAGAATGTTAGGAAATATGTTGCAGTTTAATTGCATTGTTTCAAGAAATTCTAAGTCTGACAAATTTGGGACCATGTACATTTGGACGGTAAAAGGGATTACAGTGGTAGTTTCTTCCAACTGGTAGATAACAATCAAAATTATGCTTTCCACAAACCACCCCCATCCTCAATTCAGAAGACAAAGTAAGGAGAGCCTCACACTAATGGGTTCAGCATGAAATAAGCTTGAAAAGAAAAAAAGGAATGTATTTCAACGTATGTATATGAGATAAGAATAATTTTTAATACAAATACAAAGAATTCACAAAAATGAAACAGCACTTTATCTGAAATTTCTAGGTGACATCCTTATCCTTGCAGAAAATAGTTATTTATGAAAGAAGTTGGTAACAATCTTCAAAGGATTCTCAGACGACCTTGTTTAAGATAGTAAAATCCTTTGCCTTTGCCTCAGCCACAAGTATGTACAAATGATGACAGAGTGAAGACACATTCAGACGTCTGACTTGGTGCCCTTTCTCCTGCTGGAGCCCAGTCACACATGCTCTAGCTTTCATTGCTCTTTTGGGGGAAGTCTTTGCATCATTACACAGCAAAATAAATTATACCGTATTTTCATTGCTCAAAGTACCTTTGGCAGCAGTTGGGCAGACCCGGGAGCCCCTGTCCCCTCTGGGTGACACTGCTAGGTCGCCTCTAACCTGGAGGCTGCATTTCTCACTTGCCCCTTTGCTGGGGTCTGTGCAGTGGGCTCACTGGCTGTGAGAGGGAAGTGGCGATTCGGATCCTAGAGGAGGTGCTGCTGCTGAGTGCACTCCGCTCCCATGGGTGCAGCGCAAACCAGGCACTGACCGACTGACCACTTCATTCAGGCTGGCTTGACGACTTGATCAGATAAATTCACTGGTTCTTTGATTCAACTACTTATTTCACTTTCCATTAACCAGGATTTATGATACACCCGGAGTCTCAGAGTGAGTTATCTACCCCACCGAGGAGGAAGACCTAACTTTTCTAGCAGCTAAAGAGCTTACGTTATATGTGCAATGGCCCTGAAATATCAACAAAATAAGATCTGTTTGCCCTAAAATGTAGCTGAAACGTCTCAAGAGCTTGGCGGAGGGCACAAACTCGAAAGATTTGCTCCCACTGGGCAGTCTCATGGCTCCTTCTGTCTCAAATGCAAATGGTCAGAGAACTTGACCAAAGTTGAAATGCTGCCAATATGCTGCTAATATCACAGTGTCTCAATTCCTAAACTGATTTACATTTTGTATCAGGAAGCAGAGTTCTGAGGTCTCAAATTGCTGAGTAAATAGCATGTGTGACCTAAAAGTCCAAAGAATTCACTGCTATGGAATTAGTATAATTTTTTTTTTAATGTCACACACAAGGTCCAAAATAGTGATGGGACACTTCTCTCATGAGCTCAAAACCTGGGACCACATAAAACTCTCAGCTGACTCACTAAGAAATGGAAGATTTTCCACCTCCTGGGGTTTCTGGGTATTCTGGTGGGAGGACACATGCCCCGTTGCTGGGAGGACACTGGAGCTTGGGGCACTGAGCCGGGACCCCTGCAGGGCTGCGGGAGAGGACGCAGAGCGGGACCGGAGCATTCACTACAGATCAGAGAGAGAGGAGAGTTCAGGCCGACGAAGAGGCAGGGAGAGCCCACGAATGAGCTTGTAATTGTAAGTTGAAAAGTTCAGAGTCAATTCTCAGAGTTCGAAGAACATTAAATGAAGAATACATAATACTGGGGGAAAAAGGGAAGCAGCACCCGCCCGAGGGCCAATTGCCTCTCCAGCAGCGGCAAGGCTGTTCCTGGGCTCGCAGGACCATTTGTTCCATTACACAATCTCCTGAAGCCATTTAGAGAGAGCTCGAACAACTGCCTGTACCAACACGACACATGGCTTCCCATCCCGACTCTTTGCTAATCCAGACGCTCCAACCATCTTTCTTTAAGATGCCATATGGTTGGCAGAAGCCTGTAGATCTAGCAGCACATCTGCTTGTACGTTTCTTCTTCCCTCCATCCCCCCAACAAAAGAGGATAGAGACAGACCGAGAGGAAGGCATGCGTGTGTACCTCTGTCTCTGTACTTATTTCTTTTTAAGGACTCTAACTAAACAAAACAGTTACAGGGAAGATCAGAATTATTCAGGGCTCCATCATTTTTAACTAGACAATGTGGCGATTTATTTGCTTGTCACTGATTTAAAACAAGATTAGAAAAACAAAGGATGGATGGTTTCCTTTCTCCAAAGGATGATTACTTGAAACCCACTTCAAAGCTCTCCCTCTGGGATCCCTGTGAGGCTTTCCTGCTTCAGGAAGGGACAGCACCCTTGCCTGAAGCTATTTCTCCTCTTCTTTTAGGTCAAGGAAGACAGACAGGCTGAGAAAGTAGCAGATACCCAGAGCCTGCTTTGTTAGCAGGCACGGGCGAGGCTGTATGCTAATGAGTCGGCCCCGACACACTGCTTTTTTGGTATGATGAGCAAAGATTGTTGACACTGTTGAAATCCTGGCTCTCCTGGCCTGTGAGCACACGGGCTGCCTCCTTGGAATCTGGCCCCCAGTAAGACAGGCTGCAAAAAATAATACATTCTCCTCTCCTGATGACTGAAATCTGGCCATTTGTAACTTAGAACAGTTGGGAGGGGGGGCATTAGAAAAATATTCTATCAGGCCAGGAATCAAAAAGACACAGGTGAAAATTATGGGTTTCTTCTCAACTCAATGTTAACCCTGATAGACACACGCGAGTGATCACGGCCAGGATGCTAGGACTTCCTTCAGGACCAAACCCTAAAAGCAGGGTCAGGGGCTGGGCGGTCATTATAGCCTCAGCCACACCTTCTGGGACATTCGCTTCGCATCTGGGCGGAGGGCACTCTGCAGGCAAGCCAGCCCCATTGGTGGTACTATCTCCACCACAGGTAAAATGCTAAGTGTCTGATCTTCTTGTAAATTTGTTTGAACCATGTGTTGAGTGACCATATATGGTTTTCCAAGTCTGTGGAAATACAAGGCAGCCAAAAAGCAAAGCAAATATTCCATTGTTGCAAAAGTAGACCTTTTGTTTTCAAGTCAAAGAAGGGTGGAAAGGGAAGCTACATCCTCTGAGTGCTGAGCATGTCAAAGGCAATCTCCCGTTACCTGTAAGCCCAGAAACTCGAAGAGAGGGGTATTATTATTCCAATTTAACAGTTGAGGACACGGAGGCTTGGACAGATTTTTAAAAAGAAACAAAATAAGACAAAACTTTAGCAAAGCTATGCAGCTAGCAACTGCCAAACTCCAAAGCCGCTGCTCTCTCACAGCCGGCAGCAGGGCCGGGCACACGGGTGCCTCCACCGCAGCCGCCTCGCCGCCCGCACACGCCCCGGCCAGCGGGCCACGGAGCAGGGCGCTGTCAGCTGGCGAGCAATAAATAAGCTAGTCATAATTAGTGTGTAGGCAGGGGCATCAAATTGTACATTCCATTTACTTGTCATCTACAATATGAATGAAAATTCATGTAACTGAAATGTAAAAACATGAGGAGTGACTGAAAAAGCATCGAAAATTATAATAAAAATATCAGAATTTATCCATTCAAAAAGTCTACCCTTCACATTATTCACCTTGGGGACAGCACATGTCTCCCAACTACAACTGCCACTGCCCAGGACTCTCTGACATGTTGCTTCTTTTTGGAACTACCCCCAGAGCCTAGGGCTTAGTGGGTACACGCACGCGTACGTTTGTGAATGAGTATGTAGTAAGTGCATTTCACCAAAATCATACGTTTTAATTTAGAAACATGCAGTGTATGCTACCCTGCTCAATGATGACACGACAGCCCAGACTAGATGATATGAGCCCGATTCTATTATCAACAGGAACAAGAAACTATTATTAACAATTCTATTATTATCATTGAGATGTGGCTATGTAGAATGACGAGTCTGAATTTAAAAAAAAAGATCTGGGTTGAAATCTGAGCCTGATTCTATTCAAATTCTTCTAAGCTGCTTCATCTGCAGTATGACACGACCCTCCCCACCTCTCAGGGGTGTTGTGAGGATTAGAGACAGGATACAAAGTGCCAGGCCCTCAGAACACCCTCAGTCAGGGGAAAGACAGTCATTCCTGCTGCTATTTTCATAGGGAGCTTCAGAGCACACACAAAGTGCTTTCACCTATATCAGCTCTTTCAACTCTGAGAACAGCCCTGCGAGGTAGGGTTTCTTCTGTCTAATAAATGAGGTCACTGAGAGTCAATAATAAAATAACGAAAGCAATAAACAATCGAAGGTGCTATTATTATTATTAATTGAGCCCTTTCTATGTGCAATTACTGTACTAAGCGTTTTTCCAGCCATTTTTTAATCGTAACAGCAACTCTTTGAAGAAGGTATTATTGATATTATTATGATCCTCATTTTATAGACAAGAAAACTGAGGCTAAGAGATGCTACCAATATCTTGCCTAAATTCACACAGTGAGGAAGCGGCAGAGCTGGGACACAGTCTCAGGTCTGTCTCCTAAACCCGTGACCCTAACATTAGCTGCAACAGTGAAAACAGAGTAAAAGCCCAATTTCTCTCTTTAGAACCATGTGCCCTCTTCTCTATACCACATTGTCCTTGGGTGGAACTTACCTAAAGTTACTGGACATTTGACAGGGAAGTTTCCTAGCACAAAAACCCTCGTCCTCACCAGATTTCCATGTATGCTACCAAATTCCATAGGGTTTGTGGTTCATGTGTCATGTGTGTTTACGCATACTCACATGGAGCCTGGACGCTGGGTGCACCTAAAGCACAGTGAAACATTAGAGCAATGTTCTTTATAAGACGGCAGGCTATCACATATGCACTCAATGCATTGCATATATAAACACACACCAGCAAAGCTGTCATTATATACTTGGAATCTAACATCACTGAAATGGTCAGAAATTTCTTATCAAGAGAATAGTCTTTCAACAAAAGTTAACTCTCAATAGAAGGCTTCCCAGTCAAAATTACTTGCTAGGGATGCTGGAACATTTGGAGGTTGCTGATCAGACGCTAACATGAAGAAATGGGAGTGGGTGCAACCAGGATCTGGATTTATGGTGCTCCTGTGTGCTTAACCAGACAATGCTCTCCAAATAAAGCTACCAAGTGCTCTTGTGACCTCCTCTTGTTTCTGACGCAGCTGGACCAGGGGCGCAACCTCAGGCGGGTTTTCCTCCATCCCTCTGCTCTCTCCCTCCCCGTGACTCCTGTGTCTGAGTGGACCTGCACTGACCGCGCTGCAACTCAGGGCCCCCTGGTTCCTCCTCTGGCACCACAGCTTCCAGGCGCCTCATATCACTGCTGACTTCAGCCCAGCTCAAAGCAGAATGGGATTTCAAACAAACAAACAAAAGCCTTTTCTGTCACACCAATGCTTTCAAATTCATAAATCTTTGATCACATTATCAGTCAATGGTCAGTAGCAGTTTCCAGGAGGGTCTGTGCAAATAGATTGTGAATGGAGATGTGTTACTTGGAATTTAGTGCTGTATAATGCAAGGTGCCCCTCGGGTTTCAAACTTAAGAGATATACATCTCAAGGCTTCTCAAGAGTACTCTGGAAGGCAGCTCTCCGAGTTGTCAAGAGTGGAGATCTGTCCCCCGAGAGTGAGACGAGGTTCCCCAGAGGCAGACACTTCGAGTCATTTGTCCCTCACTAATCGCACAGGCTGGAGTCGTCCTGGGTTGTAGCACGAGACTCAAAGACTGTTTTATTCTCACTCTGCAGAAGCCCCCGGGAGTGCACTTGCCCCAGCAGACTCGAGTGTGCTTTCCTGGGCCAGCCTGTCCACTCGGAACAGGACCTACTTAACACTCCCCTCCTGGAGCGTAGGACAAACTCTGATGTCCTACGACATGGGATGCACACGGCTGAGGTTTGCAGAGCACCTTCTGTGTGCCGTGCACTGTTCTGAACAATTCTGTGTAACCACTCACTCAGTCCCCTCCAGCACCCCGTGAGACAGGTAAGACGACTGTCCTGACTCTACAGAGGAGGGCGCTAGGCCCGCATTCGTGGGCTGCCGCCCGGTACACAGCACAAAAGTGGTGGAGCAGACGCGGTGGATCTGAGCCCAAGCTGTCTGGTTCTGAACTCGTGTTCTAACTATCTTCCCTACAACGACTCAGAGACAGGAAGTGGGTATGCTGCCCAGCCTACCAGCCGTGGGATGCGCTGACACTGAGTCTCTCTCAGCCCGAATTTCTTCAAAGTAAAATGGAGGGGGCCCGCCTGGTGGGCAGCGGTTAAGTGCGCACGTTCTGCTTCAGCAGCCCGGGGTTTGCCGGTTCGCATCCCCAGTGCGGACACGGCACCGCTCATCAAGCCATGCTGTGGCAGGTGTCCCACATATAAAGTAGAGGAAGATGGGCACAGATGTTAGCTCAGGGCTAGGCTTCCTCAGCAAAAAGAGGAGGATTGGCAGATGTTAGCTCAGGGCTAGGCTTCCTCAGCAAAAAGAGGAGGACTGGCAGATATTAGCTCAGGGCTGAGCTGCCTCAAAAAAAAAAAAGTAAAATGGAATTTTAATGATACTTGTCCCACCTATCTTCCAGGTTGTTAGGAGATATATATGTATTATATATATATATAATGTTAGTTATCACCATCTGCATCATAGCCTCATAAACTGCCACCTTTGTGTGCTAACTGGGGCCCCGAAAATGAGAAAAAGACGGGCAAAGACTTGTTCACACTGCATTTGGCGTTGAAATGCCTTTTCCAAAACGGTCTCAGATGAATTGAAAAGGCAGTGAAGTTAGCCAGCCCCAGTGATATGGGAACGGATGGTCTGACCTGGAACAGGCGTGCACAAAGCGAGCAGCATCTTCTCTTCTGGAAGCCCCTGACGGGGGGGTGTGTCATCTGCCGTGGGGCACAGGGGTATTAAAACAATAGCACAACAACTGACTGAACATGGCTCACGTGATGAAAAGGGTGACAAGATTATATAAAAAAAGAAGTGCTGCTTTTCTAGAGACAGAGAAAATTGTGAACACAAATGAACAGCTGTTTAGGAAGAAAACATTATTTCCAAAATTCAGACAAAGCTCTATTTATTACACTTCAGAGACACTTAAATTATAGTGTCTGAAAGCTATCCTCTCATGAGTATCTGTGACACCCAAATTATCCAAAAAATTTGAAAGGTTAAGCCAAAATAAAGACTTTACTGTGGGAAAGACGTACAGGGAGAAAGCTCGTCTCTTTCCTCAAGGGATCAGGTGAAGAAATCCATTGCGCTGCATAACTGAATGAGTACTAAGTTCCAGCACTAAACTTTGTGGAAATCCAATAGAGTATTAAATTCAAAATCCATTCCGAGATGCTAATATACGCTATTTTAAAATCTAAATGCAAGACTCACTATTCTCATTGGTCTGACTGTCTCGCGTTCACACTGGTCCTCTCGTCACCCCACTGCACCAAGCTCCCCAGAAGGCTGGGCTGCTCTCTGTGCTCTCTGTGCTGGGCCGGCCTATGATGGGAGGTGCTGGTCAGGGCAGTCACTGAGGCAGCCCTGGGCTTGAATTTGTTCCCATCAATGCTGGCCCTCCCAGAGGAGACCAGGGCTCACCAATGCCTTTCCCCTTGACTAGCGTGCGTCTAGCCATCTCTAGGCATCTCTGGACACTCTGGTAAAAAATTCTGGCTAAGATTTGTGACCACATGGATGGACTTTGAGGATATCATGCTAAGTGAAATAAGTCAGACAGAGAAAGACAAATGTGGTTACCAGAGGGGGAGGGGGTGGGCGGGAGGATGAAAGGGGTATAGGGGCACACGTGTATGGTGACGGATAAAAACTAGCCTATAGGTGATGAACAGGACACAGTTTATACAGAAACTGATATATAATAATGTACACCTAAATTACACAATGTTATAGGCCAATATGACCTCAATAAAATAATTTTAAAAATTCTGGCTAAGGAAAAATAAAGGAAATCATATTTAGTTGGGCCTGGGGAAAGTTAAACAAGGGATCAAGTGACCAGGTCAGGAGGCACTGTCACCGTCCAGTGCAGACTTAACTCTGAATCTTTTCAGTTCATCATGCCAGTCAATTCAATTCAAACAAGAGAGACTTCAGTGTAGACTGGAAAGACAACAAAAATAACAGCATAAAGAAGCACATGAAAATCCACGACCGCCTGTGATATTTGCAGGTACTTTCATTCTACGTTTCCTTACGGTGGGGTGACCTGAACTTGAATGCCCAGGGGCCCCCACAGGAGTCTCTGTCACCCTCCACAAGCGCGCTCGCCTCTCGCCAGCTTCTTGTTGATTACCCTACCTTGCTTCCTGCACACCTCGCGGGGTGCTATGCAGCTTCATAAGTTAGCAAAGCCTTGCGATTTTTCCAATGAAAGGTGTTACGGTGTTATGTAAATACACAGTACTATTTTGTCTTTATTCCAGCATTTTGGGTTTGAAATAGTTCAGTGTGTGTAAATATGTTTAATAATGTGTATTAACTGGATCTTTTTAGTAATTCCCCGGCAGCCCAGTTAAGTAAGTGGTAGCAGGCCTACCCTCACGATGAAATATTAAGCACAGTCTCAGAGAACTATCCATTGGTCTTTGTCCCTTTCAAGTCAAATTCTAGCTGGCTGAATGCCCTAAACTCTTGTTGTCGTTTGCTTGGATACTAGAAGAATCTCTAAGTTGTGACCTCCCATGAAAATAAACAGAGGCAGATGCAAAGGTTAAAGTTCACAAGACAGCAACCTGCCCCCCGGGGATGGGAAGAAGCATCGAAGCTCCCTGGAAATAATCAGCATAACTGAAAAGCCCAAGTGTATAACATTGAGAAAGAAAAATTTAAGTACCACCTGTACCACTACATGCTTTAAATTGGAATTTCCGAAAACAAATATTACTTTGAGGATCAAGTGTCAATCAGGGCCATGTTACTCCTGATAGCTACTTTTGTTCCCCTCTATGAACACATTTTGTGCAACCATGTCAGCAACCTAGGATCAAGAGGGCCTGACCGTGGCAGCCCAACTTTCTTCACAGGGTTCTGAACAAAGGGTTATTTCCAGCCTTCTCTCTAGACAATGGCTGCCTATACCTGCTGGCTCTCACAGGAACACTGAGAATTCACATCGATTTACTGGACAGGTATTTCCAGGAGATATCTCTATTTAAATAGCCTGTGTGGGCATGTGCCCATTTGGCAGAATGGTCTCGTTATCCTCCCTGTCACAGATGGCAGAGAGTACCTCCCATCCAAGTGGAGTCAAAGCATGGGCTCTAGAATTATCAGAAAGATGGGGAGAAGGTGTCAATCGAAAAACTCACAAACTCATCAAATGGTGAGTTTAATGAGTAATGTTGGGGCCGGCCCCGTGGCCGAGTGGTTATGTTCACGCGCTCTGCTTTGGCGGCCCAGGGTTTCGCTGGTTCGGATCCTGGGCATGGATACGGCACCGCTCATCAAGCCATGCTGAGGCGGCATCCCACACACCACAACTAGAAGGACCCACAACTAAGAATATACAGCTATGTACTGGGGGGCTTTGGGGAGACAAAGGAAAAAAACTTAAAGAATAAAATCTTTAAAATGACTAATGTTGCCATAGACAATATTTTTTTATGTAGTATATTATTTTCTCCCTCCCAAGATGAAAATCTGCTTAGAGGCCTGTACTGTGATTGGATTGTGCTGTGCAGGCATTATAAGAAGTGGCTTGAGTCAGGGTGTTCTTGGGGCTGGACAGCCAGAGGAACACTCCAGGCTAGCTGGCTGGGACATCAGGAGGGCCAGCAAAGTGGAGAACCATACCATGATATCGGAAATATAAGGCAGTCAGTCAGAAGGCATGTGCTGCATCTTTTCTTGGGTTTTAAGTCTAAAATGGTCTTCTAAAGCGTGGAATCCAAAGAACAGGATTAGAGAAAGTGCCTTATTCTACTCTCTGCATACACTCTGCATCTCTTTAGGAGTCAAGTATCACCCCTCTGCAGAGCCTTTTCTGGTCTCCTCATACCGATTCCTTCTCTGTTGCACATCATGGCTCTTATCACAGTGCATCACGACTGTCTCTCTCCTGCACTAAAATGTTAGCTCCTTGTGAGCAGGGGCTGAATATTACTGTACCTACAACATCCAGCACGGGGCCTGACACGGGCAGGTGTTGAACGAAAGAATAAATTATAAGGACAACATCATAGTGGACATGACTGGACTTCTAAAGCACCTGTTGGCCTGGGATCAGATGGCCGCATAGTGTAAATTTAAAGATTTGCTTGCCCTTTTTATACAGATGACTTTCAAAGAACCAGTGGCAAAAGCTGCCATTTCCACCTTCAGTTGAAGCAGAGAGTTTCTTGCACTGTGGCAGTCATATTACCTCTGCCTTCCAAGGAGCCGGGGCTAGTTTCTTTGCTAAAAGAAAACTAGATGAAAGAGGGCAATGCTTCACCGCAGAAAAGGCCCTGAGGGCTTTCTAGGAAAACAATTTCATTGGCAGCAACGGGAGACCCAGGAACACTGATTTTGCTAAAGCTGTTTAAATGCCATACGTGCTACAGATGCTGATGTTTTCCAGCTGACCAAGAGGCAGGGACTTTAAGGCAATGTGAAGAAAAGAGCACAATATTCATTTGTCCTATTATTCGCTCATTCATTTGTTCAACAAATATTTACCGAAACCTACGATGTCTTCTCTACTGGGTATCGGAAAACAGTGGAGAACAAAACAGATAAGATTTCATTCCAAGGAGGTTGTGTAGTTGTTAACAAGATCCACATTTGTGGGAATTTTGCAAAGATGCTTCTAGAAAAGTGCTAGGAGAGAAACCTCACTGGTGGAAAGGAAGCAAGTTAAATCTAAACTGCAGATGCAGAGATCTCTGAATGGTCTCATCCCAAAGGTGCTGTGTCTCATGTCCAAACACATGTCGTGACTTCTGGCCACAGGGGTTACCCGATACATCAGATCCCGCCCCCCTCACAGACATCACCATCCACTGGGCCTAGAAAAGACCTCTGCGCACGAGAAACAGAAAGCAAGTAAACGTGCATGACGGGAGTGGTCCAGGTGAGTGAGTGGCCTTACAATTCAGAAGAGGGATTAATTCAAGAAAACTTCTCCATTGACTCGGAAGCATTGGGCACTACTGATTAAAAAAAAAGCACAACAGTACATTTATACACACCAATAACCCAGAAATAAGGAATGGGATGTAAATGAAATAGACTGTCTCACTGGTATAAAAAAAGTTTCAATGCAACACATTTCAAAACACTGTAGAATGGTAATGTAGCTCAAATCTGACTGGATGTGCCAAGAAAGAGAAGCCGTTTCCCATCGATGCAAATATTTCTGGAGACTAAGAGAGTGGACTCGTGAAGCCTCTTGCAGGCTCTGCAGGGCATGCCACAGACAGTTACAAGGAGCTGGTAACTCCTGACACCAGGCTGCAGGATTACAACAAAGACCTCAGATACAGCCTTCTCCGACCAACCGGCCGGAGCTCGCGGGGTCCCAAGGCCAGGGCGGCTTTCTGAGCACATATGGCAACAGTCAGACTGACCCCGCGTACTTTCTCTTTGATCAACCTTATATTTGACTGTATTTTAGTAAATTATCCATGTAGTTGTATTTTGACAGCTCTCTTTACAGCAGTAAAACAAAATGTGTGCATCGCAAATGGCAAAGATTCAAATTTCAGCTATGTTTATCCAAAATAGCACTGAACTGCTTCTGTACTTATGCTCTACTGCCTACAGCTTTACGGAAGGGAAGACAGATGGGATGAATTTAGCAGGGAAACAGCTGTGGCTTGAAGAAGAGATAAGCAAAAGTTTTGCTATCAGGCTTCATTATGTATCAAGGTATCAGTAAAATGTGTATCCGTAAGGCAGCCAAAAAAGTGTTTTTCATGTGACTAGTGATAATTACCTTTTCTCAACAGCTGACAAGGTTCTAAGTGGCATTTAATAGGTAGAATAATTAAGCAATAAGATATAATAGGCAGTGCCTCGTTGGGAATTGTGGTTCCCTCTGGGGTGCTGGGAGGCAAAGGCTATAGGGCCACTGACTTCAGCCACGTGAGAAATGCAGCAAGCCCAAGAATTGGCTGGTGGGAGTGCACGCAAATAAGAAAAAGGAGAAGAGACTACCCAGGGAGCCTGGAAGCCGGGAGCTGATTTGCGTGACCACGACATTACCGAAAGAGAGTTAAGCAAGCTCCCACTCTCCAGCCTTGTCACCCATTTCTCAATACTGAACGGGCATCATCCACACTTTGCCCCAGTCAACTGGACCTGTAATACCTTTGGCTTGTGGAAATGGAGAGTTGGGCTACTTATCTTCTGAATCATCTTTGTTGTTAAAATGTCCGATTAGATGTTCTTTAAGACTGATCTGCTTCAACTTCTGACAACAGGAAGTTTCTGGATTTCCCCTGTTGCAGTGGTGATCAATCACTATGAGTTGGGCTCGCTCACAGTGACCATTCCTAGCTGGCACTGATTCCATCCTTGCCCGTGGCCTCAGGGAAAATGGCCAAACGTGCTACTGTAGGACAAATCCTATAGATCCTCCTTTCTAAAGTAGTACTCACTGCAGAAACTTTGTGTTTAAGATAAGAAAGCATGCCTTTTGTGAAAACAGATGCGCCTCTTTAATGATTACTTTAAGTAGAGGCCTCTATATTTGGTGACCAAAAAATAAATATATATATAATATATGCACATTATTAACACTTGATAAATTGCTTTATTAAATAGATTTTTTATAAATCTAATTTATGCCACACTGGTGAATAACATCATGCTCCACTCAGATCAATAACATTAATATTGCCATGGTAACACAAAGGAGAAAGGCAGACAGGGCCTAAAAAAGGAACAAACAAAATGTGACATACATGCAATAAAACCTGGGGTGACAGTGATATCTGCTGGTAGAAAGTTTCCAAAAAAAGTTTGGAGTTCCCACATCACAGCTGAGTGGCAATAAATGAAAAGCATGAACATACTCAAAAGCATGTGCAAACTGATTACAAATGTATTCTTCCTGAGGATTCCACCCTCACCTTCCATTCCCACTCTTTCCAAAGGTTGTATGGTTTCTTTCCTCTTGTGGATAACCACTGCCCCCGGTAGCCTTTCGGTAACGCACCTCTAGTATTTCAGTGACTTTTGTTCCTGGCAACATTTCTCAGGCCTCCACCTGACTGATCTGGACAAGCCCCCTGACAGCCAGTGATGTTCTGGGTCCCCTAGGACCGTCTTCTCTTTCGGGGCAGAGACAGTGAGGTGCTGTAGAGAGCGCAGGCCTTGGAGTCCGGCAGGCCTGCTCCAGTCCTAGCTGCGCCTCTTAGCGACTGCGCAGTGGCGGCCACCGTTCCTCCTCCAAGCCCGATTCCTTGCTCGTAGAGCAGGGTAATCCTGGGAAAGCACCCAGTGTAATGTCAGGGTAAACCGTCAACAACCAGCCATGACTTTTTTATTATCAGAAAAAGAGATTTTACTGAATGCCCTTTCTGCCATTCTCTTATTTCAAATTATTGCTTCTCTTCTTTTTCTTCTCCCTTTCCATCAATCCGCCTTATATTTAAGATAACATAAACATATTTGCAACTATTAATGTTTTACTCTCTCCACCACATTTTCTTCCATCTATCAGAACATAAGGTTTTCACATACAGACAGAGGATAATTATGCTTAAGGTATGTATGCAACAGCTTAAGGCATGTATGTTGGGACTCCGTTCAGAATGGATTCCATGTCACATCTTACTGGAACTACAGGAGGAATTTTTTTAAAAAATGGCTATTATGGAAGCTAAAATACTCCTAAGATTCTTCACGTCAGCATTCCTTCTTCATAGACTTGGGAGCAGCTGCCTGGGTTCAAGTTCCACCCCTGTCATGTAGTAGCTAGGTGACCTTGAGCCAGTTAGTTAACCTCACTGTGCCTCAGTTTCCTCATTGGTAAAATGGGGATAATGCTAGTACTTGCCTTGCAGGGTTGTTATAAGAATTAAATGTGTTAATAAAGGTAAGTGTTAGACCAAGAACAATGGCTAGTGCATGGCAAGTACCAGGTAAAGTTAGCTGCTGCTAAAATAATGGTAATAATTTTAATGATACCTATTATCATATGTTGTATAATGATATACTATATAATAATTATCGCTATTGTAAGGGGTGTCAGGAAATCTGTACATGGTAGCAAGAGGTTTAATACAATGTTCAGTGGTTGTCAAACTAACTGTGGAATCATGAAGAGGACCAGGAAGCAGGAAAAAAAAAAAAAAGCCACAACTAGAAGGACCTGCAACTAAGATATACAACTATGTACTGGAGGGATTTGGGGAGATAAAGCAGAAAAAAAAAAAAAAGAAGAGGACCAGGAACCAAGAAGCCTTGAAGCATGAAATGAGACCAGAGACAGGGACCTGGGCCAGTGAGACTAAAGGTGTAGATGAATTTCTCTTATAGCAAAGATCCTAAGATCATCTCTGTTGAATTTTCAGACTTCTTCCAAGAAGTGTGCTCCTAAGATTAGTAACTTCCTCAGACCCACAACAAAAGTCAAGATCAAATCAAACTGTCTTGTGCCCTGAGCCCTCATTTCAAGATGGATCTGAAGCTTCCTGCAGGGAGATCTCCATCTACACCAGAAGACCTGATGATTATATTTCTGACAGAGAGAGACGCCTTGGGTACTGCAGCCACAAAGAGAAGAAACACACACCAAAAGTCTAGCAGCAATGCTGTCTTACAGGGTAAGTCAACAAAATCCCTGTCTTCTGGTTTCCTTGTATTGCAAACTGTAATAACCGCCCTTGATAACCACCTAACAGCGGGTTGGAGAGTGCCAATGAAACTCATAAAGCATGCTCGAAGTTGCAATTATGTAAATGAGCTCTCTGTTAAGAACCAATTTTGGGGGCTGGCCCCATAGCTGAGTGGTTAGGTTAGGTTGGCACGCTCTGCTTCAGCAGCCTGGGGTTTCGCTGGTTCAGATCCTGGGTGTGGACACGGCACTGCTCGTCAAGCCATGCTGAGGTGGCGTCCCACACAACACAACTAGAAGGACCCACAACTAAGATATACAACTATGTACCAGGGGGTTGTGGGGAGAAAAAGGAAAAATAAAATCTTAAAAAAAAAAAAAAAAAGAATCAATTTTGAGTGACTTAAGTCAATGTGGTAAGGATAAAAGCTTTATAAAACGAGTGAAAAATTGGACTTAAATACTGTACTTTGACATCAACCATCAGCATTACAGACATTACATTCGCACAAGGACTGCTACGAGTAGGAAGTCCACAAATAAATACACTGTAATTGAAAGACTATTTCTCAACACATGATGCCAGTCAACAACGGGAAGCTGCTGTAAATATGGAAACTGATGGACCAAGCAAAGCAAATACATTTTTACTTAAAGGCTGGATCCTTTTCCTATATTTTCAACAGGGCTCCTATATTACACTGAAAATTATCAGCTATAAATGATCAATTTAAAAGGAAAGAACCATGCCTTGGATCTAACACCAACTATTAAACAATGTGCACATTTAAATGAATTATTTTTAGTTTTGTGATCGTTTTTGACGTTGATGAGACACTAAGAATGAAATTTATTTCACATCTTCAGGATTAACAGAATAGACACCCACTGAATTTGAATATTTATAAGATTGTTTCCATAAGAAAATTACGAAATAATCAATAAACTAATTGTTACAAAGCAGGATGCATCTGATCAAAAAAGAATCGAAGGTCCATTTGTTACTCACGAAGCATTAATGTTTCTAGCATGTGTGATAAATACCTATGCTTCCTCCATCCATTTTCCGTTTTGGAAGTTCATCACTGTATATTTTGTGACAATCTGCTCCCCTAGAATTTGGAATTTGAATAGAGCAGCTTGGCTGCTTTTTTTCCACAGATGAATGCACAAAGACCCTTAAAAAACAAATGTTCTTTAGAAGACAGTGTGATGCGTGTATTTAACATTTATTAAAAAAATAGCATCGACCAAAAGATCTTCAAGCTGAACTCTAAACTACTTCCCCTGCCTTTTTCTTCCAGTGCTGGGACTGATACACTTTGACCTAGGCACATTGGTGCAAAAATAAAAGACTGGTTTTCCTTATGAATCTGCACGAAGAGAATTACAGACACAGCTCATTCAAATTTCCTTGATCATTTTCTTTAAGCAGATTCTCCCATACTGGTTTCATTAGAATTGGTACTCATTTTTAAAAAATACTATGTATGAGGGCTGGCCTAGTGGTGTAGTGGTTAAGTTCATGCACTCTGCTTTGGTGGCCCAGGCTTCACAGCTTTGGATCCCAGGCACAGACCTATGCACCGCTCATCAAGCCATGCCGTGGTGGTGGTGTCCCACATACAAAATAGAGGAAGATTGGCACAGATGTGAGCTCAGGGACAATCTTCCTCAAGCAAAATGAGGAAGAGTGACAACAGATATTAGCTCAGGGCTAATCTTCCTCACACATACACCAAAAAATACTATGTATTTGCCTCTATATCCCCAAATTTGTCATCTGATTAATTCTGCAGGTTCGTTAAACGAATCCCCTAAAATGCCCCACAACTTTTAGCTTTGAATAATCTGAATGGCCCAGGGACCTTGGGTCACCTGCATGACCCCAGCCAGCCACAGAGTTAACAGGGGAATTTCCCCCTGGCCAGAGCAGGATGGAGGATGAAAACAGAACCTGCCCGCTTTTCTCAGGTCTAATTATGTCAGACCTTCCCTGTCAGTGAACCAATCCAAGGAGAGAAGGCTGAGGAGCAGGTCTTTCCATCAAGCTGCGCTCTGCATGCTCCTGGTGCATCCAAAGGATGAGCAGTCAGAGGAGACAGAAAACTAGGCGGATGAAGAGCAAAGAAAGAGCCCGTGCTCTGAGTTCCCCCAGGCCCCTGGCGCAGTGGACACCCACTCCACCAGTCCTTGCTCCTGAAACATGCATGCCTTGAGTTCAGAGACCATTCTGACCCCTTCTTGGTTTCCTCAGGGCCCAGCGGATTGCCCAGCCAAATATTGCGACAAATTTGGTTTATTGGGTAACACTATCAAATGTACTCTGCCCTTGAAATATAGCACAGACTGAGGGTTCTAATAAACCGAATCACTTTTACAAGCATTACAGGGGAACTTACTATGACAAATCATGTTGTCCAGTGAAGAAGGGCCACTTAATTAATTCATTGTAATTCTGAATTGAATGTACTGGGTTTGCCTGAAGTAAAATATAGTGACAATAGCTTGCCTTTCTATCAAGCTAAATATGGAGTAGGACATCTTGAATTAGAGCCATTTACTAAATTTCAGAGCCTCCAGTCTCTCAGCACAGTGGAGTGTGATCAAGACAGACAGAAGTAAAGCAATCAAGTGTTCAGGAACTGGACCGCTTTTTCATGTTAGGGTAAAATAAAAACTCAAAACTCCCTAGGAATTTTTTGTTATCATTTTTAAAACTTTTCATCCCTTCATTCTGAAATAGAAAGATTCCCTTCTTTTAAACTTGTACTTTAAAAATGTGTCCTAGATTTTTCTTGTCTTAGGAATTATGGCATTTTTATCCTAAATACTGTATATAACAAATTAATATTGATTTTGGTTATTGGATCTAAAATGAACACTGTTACAAAGTTACATGATGGATTCGATTCACTTCCTCAAGCATTTATTCCCACCTCCCCTAGGAAGGTGTCTCCGACGGCCCTGCCTTTCAGCACAAAGGAGGGCACGTTTGTTATCTTTATGGAAATTCTGCCCAGGCAGATGGCCCATCGGGAGCAAAGTGATGTGTTGTTCACTATGCAAGATGCAGAAACAAAAGAAGAACTTTCTCCTCGAGCGGCTCCTCTCTCGTGGGGAGCACAGGCTGACGTGGACAGGGAGCCAGTGTGGGCACAGAAAGAGCCTGGCCTTAGAAACCTCAGTTACTTAACAACCTCACCTCTGACCACAACGGCTCTCTCCTTGACCAAACTCCAGGCAGGTTCCTCTGAGCCCTCTTCTCAACTAGGCTTTGACCTTGGGCTTCAGTGTCTGCCCTTGTCAGGCCTGCACTGCCCAGTTCTAGCAAGACTCTTGTAGTTTAGAGAGTCTTCCACCCTTGACATCTGATAAACCTACATGTCTGATCAAAATGCCTCATCCTCTGCCATCCCCCAGGAGCAGTCTGATCACCCTGGCCTGCCTTCAGGAAGAACCCAGCAAGGTCGCTTTAGCCAGAATCTCCCTTGACCCCTGATGTTTCTTCTTAGTGATTTTCTAGCCACTGGTTCCTGACCCCTGTCCTGCTCCTTGGCTATAAACTCCCAGGTTTGGGGCTGGCCTGGTGGCGCAGTGGTTAAGTGCACACGTTCCACTTCGGCGGCCCCAGGTTCGCCGGTTTGGATCCCGGGTGCGGACATGGCACCACATGTCAAGCCATGCTGTGGCAGGCGTCCCACACATAAAGTGGAGGAAGATGGGCACGGATGTTAGCTCAGGGCCAGTCTTCCTCAGCAAAAAGAGGAGGATTGGCAGCAGTTAGCTCAGGGCTAATCTTCCTCAAAACAACAACAATAACAACAACAAAAACCCCCCAGGTTTCCTTGCTGACTTGAAATCGAGCCCAGTTATATACTGAGGTCTCTCTCCCCCTATTGCAACAGTTCCTGAATCAAATCTATTTTTACCGCTTTAACTCCTTTCAGGCTCTGTTTTTTCTCTGATACCTCTCCAAGCCTCACTTTGCTCCTCTGGAGAGCAAGATTATTATTACCAATAATAACAAATGAGATAACATATTACACTTAGCTGGAGCCAAATCCATATTAGTCAATCAAAAAACGCCACCTCTTGGGGCCGGCCCAGTGGCATAGTGGTTAGGTTCACATGCTCTGTATCAGTGGCCAGAGTATTCACAGGTTCAGATCCTGGGCACAGACCTAGCACTGCTCGCCAAGCCACACTGCGGCATCATCTCACATAAAACAGAGGAAGACTGGTACAGATGTTAGCTCAGCGTCAGTCTTCCTCAAGCAAAAAGAGGAAGATTAGCAACAGATGTTAACTCAGGGCCGATCTTCCTCACAAAACAAACAAACAAACAAGAAACAAGCCAAAAACTGCTACCTCTTTTCTTACTCAGACTTAAAATATATGTTCTAGCATCCTCAAATGGGTATAATTCCTTCAACTGTGGCGCTCTGGGACTGCAGGGCCAGGAGAAGTGCATTATAGTGGGTGCCTCTGCTCTCACATCCCCAAGACAGCCACACGGGAAGAGGCCTCTCTGCCCAGAAGAGCAGGTGGGAGCCCGGGAGCAGGAACCTCTGGGCTTTCGCCTGTTACAGTCAGCTCCCAGAAGCTCTGCTCGGCCTCTGAGTCTCAGACTCAGTGTCTGAAAGGGAAGACAATACTAATAATCCATCTTGCACAGTGTATATGAAAAGAAGTATCTATTTCATGTTTTAAAGGTCATTGAATATATAACAGCTAGATAGTTGAAGCAAAATACCATATTCATCAGTGAAATAGAAAGTGTAGCAGCATTCATCTGTTCTCATTTTAAATTTACCACAGTATGTAAATTAGAGGATTTAAAAAAGCATCAGGAAAAAATCTGAGCTAGGTGTGAATGAAAAGCACAATCAGAAGCAAATTTGTGACTGCTTAAAGTATAAGAGTTTGCCAAATGGGCTGCTACTTAGATTTTACTACTAATCTGAGTTTATGTAAAGCCAATAGAAAGATCCCATTATTGTTAAATACCCAGAGTAGAAATTTGCTGCTAAACTGCTGTATAGTATGGGTCTCAGGCTGGCTTTTGTAAACATCTTATTTTACACACTGAAATCGTCACAGGAACGCCACGCACAAAGCTGAGCTTTAAATGCACAGCCCCAGCGCATCCATGGTCTGGAGAAAAGAAACACATGCAATTTGGATTAGAGATGGAATTACCTAACTTTAAAAATGTTTTGCTACAGTTGAAAGAATCTACTTAGCGAGGAAGAGCAGTTATTCCAACAGCTTAACATTTCGAAATACGATTGATTGCAAAATGAGGTAACCTGACCGTTCTGAACAGGATTTTCTTACATCCAGAACATTCACACTAAATCAGAAACGTACAGAGGCGGGTTTGTGATTCACACTCTTGTAGATCTTAGTGGGCCAATATGTTGCACTGAGACATCAGCCTACTATTTAAACAACACCCTGTCTGGTTTCTATGGAACAAACTACCTTCAAAAACAAGATGAACCATATTGAATGAAGCCAAGGGAAAGTCAAACTCAAGAGTGGTGCACATTCTCTAACCCAAGAGGCAGGAGACGGGGGTTAGATATGGAGCCTCGAGCCAGCCAGGAGGAGTGTAATTTAGAGGCAGAAAGGGCCTAGGCGACCACTGAGTCCAGCCTGAAAGACAAGAAGACAGACGCCCACTCAGGCGCCAAATTGAAACCTGCTTCAAGACCAGTTTTGCGACGAGACTGAGCGTAAACCCCAGTCTGAATGCTTTTAATTACTTCCTGCTTCCTCAAGTAACATCATGATATTTAATCAACTCTGAAAAGTGGGGATAATAAAATAAAATCCTTTTCTTCCTCGCCATGCCTAGGCATTCACAATGTTACAGTCTTGAGTGCCTACTGTGTTCCAGACACTGTTCTGGGAGCAGGAAGGCGAGGAGCGAGACAGGGCCGTCCTTGCCACGTGGCACTCACTCTGGACAAGGACAGCAGGCTGGGTGAGCACAGAGAGCAGCGGGTCAGGAGCTCTCCAATGCGTGGAGAGTCGGATGAAGATCAGACCTAGCAGCTTGCCTGGCACAAGGCTGTGGTTAGTGCTGTTGAGTGGATAGTGACTTCCAGCGCCCCCGGGGGCAGCAGAGCGGAGCCTTGCCTGGTCTTTCTGCGCCATCCTCTCACCTTCCGGCGCTGTATCAGACAACGCTTGCTGCTATTCACAGGGTTTTCACGGCCAATTTTTTCAATATTGCTTTCAGTATCACAGCAACACACAGCAACCACAGTACGACAACCGACAGACGGGTGGTGTGGTTCCTGGGCACAAAACAAACCCGAGTCACGAAGGTGAGAAGGTCCCACCTTAACCACGAGGCCGCCAGGCTGACTCTGGCACAGCACAGGCCTTCAAAAGCTAACTGGATCCAATTTTCAGAAAAGAAATGAGTAAACATTAAAATTTGCATACATTTTCTGGAGATTAACAACCTATCTGTGGATTTCAGTTTAAGAATCTTGTCACAGAGGGAAGGGAGAAGTGGTCTTTGATGGTGATGAACTAAACAGAAGAGGAACGGTCTCAGAACTAGGAGGAAAGCACGATAAAAACAGATCATTACAAGGCAATGATATAAGTGCTGGGCAAGAGAAATCAAAAGGGCAAAGTGGAAAAACAGACGGAGGGAATGGACCCTGCTTGGAGAGGATTAGTCAGGGTAGGTTTCCAACAAGAGACAGAACCTGAGCTGTGCCTTTTTTATTCTTTTTCCTTTTTTTAAATGTTTTCATTTCCTTTTACAAAAGTAACACATGCTCAGTGCATAAAACCTAGAAATTATTGGAAAATGTGAAGGAAGAAAACACACCAATAAACCCACTGCCTAGAGACAGCTAATGTATTACATTTTTGGGTGTCCTGTTGTGTGTGTGTGTTTGTGCATGCACACATGCACACACACATGTGTAACAAGATGGAAAAAAAATTCATTAAGTTTTTGGAAGAAACAATTTGATAATTTTAGAAGTAAGATTCCAAAGGGGTATGCTGAAGCTTTGGGGTCATTAGATGGCCTTCCATGGCAGACTTTTCCAAATTCTGGGTCATGAGCCACTAGTAGGTCATAAAATAGAAAATATGGATTGCATAGTACAGGCAAATACTGTTTTATTAGGCTTTCTTTTAGTGTGTGTGTGTGTGTGTGTGTGTGTGTGTGTGTACAAGGTTGCAAAATTAAATGGTTAAATTTACTATTTACTTGAGATACAGGCTAACTTGAATGTATGCACATTTGAAGCAAGAGCTGTGGCAGAGCTGCATTTTTCTGTATAATGCAGAGGTATAAGGAATTTGTGGTTCCCAGAAGATGAGAAAGCAAAGAATTTGAAAGTTATGGGGAAAGGTGGAAGCAGGAGAAAGGAAAAAGTCAGCCTAGAAAGGACATTGAAGGAGAAAACTATCAATGGAGATTGTTACATTGTTTCTAAGGGGCAGGAGGCGTACCTGTTCTCCACCTTCTTATAACAGCATCAGTGAAGTCCAGGCTATCAGCAGTGCCTTTGTGTATACCAAGTCTTTTGGGGAACTCAAAGAGATGCTGAGCTCTACATACGAGTTGGCATGGGCAAAATTTGAGTCCACATATGTGTGGACTAGAGTGTGAAGAAAATATGACATTTTGGGTATATATCTATACCTAGATCTATCTACCATTTTTTTTTTTTTACAAAAAAATGGAATCATATAATATATATTACTTGTATCATATTTTCCCTTGGAGATATACTTTGAACATTCATTATGTCAATAAACATTATTTTTTCCAACAAATGATTTTATTGGCATTTTAGACTACCATTGTAGGGAATTTATGTAAACTGTTTATAGTAACTAATCTCCTGATGTTGGACATTTTGATGATTTGATTTAATATTTTGATTTGATTATTTTCAATATTCTTCTCTTAGAAATAATACTACTTCTTGGAGTCTAAATAGTAGGATTGGCCAAAGAGAAGTATCATTATACATTATCACTCTATTTTATTATCTACTTTGGTGCCTGTCCTGTCAGGGAGGACCCTTTTACCTAGCACCAAGGACAGGGCTGGATGGATGGTCAGTGTACCCGGGGAGGACGGATGGCCCAGCTGGGAGGGGAGGGGCAGGAAGGCCATACGTCGGCAATGTCAGGAGTTGGTAAACCAGCTACAATCTCTCTTGTGATACAGTTCTTGACACCCATTTCTTGGGATTTAAAATATTTATTGTAAAAATTATAAATCTAGTTTGAATAGTCATAGAAATAAAGGATACATAAGTTTGAAAGTAAAAATGTAGACTTGCTTTAGGGAAAATTTAAACTAAACGAAGATATGACTAACAAATGTCATTTTACAATCATTGCTTTTAAGGCATTCTGCAGGTTCATTCTAAGAGATATAAAAAACGTCACTAGGATTTAGACCAAAGAAACAGGTACTAACAGTAAGAGTTAGGGAAGAAAATTACTTGATTCCTCTCTTTTCCTCACTTCTCATATCCCACTGATCACTAGCCAATTTTGCCCCCTAAATATTTCTCCAATCCATGGCCTCCTCTTCATCTCTATTTCAGGCACTCATCATTTCCTACATGGTTTCCCTGTCTGGCTCCCTAAAGCCCATCCTTCATGCTGCCATCAGAGTGAGCCATTTGTGCTCTATTGAAAACTCTTCATTGCCCACCCCCCCCAGTACCTCCAGGATAAAAAGCCAGAGCCCTGTCATCGATCCCCAATGCATTCACCAACAATGACCTGTTTGTGCTTCCTATTCCATGTGCCATCACTTCTCTCTCCAGAGCTTTTCTCCAGTTTTGCTTTCTGCCAGGCATGTAGCCTTGCACATCCTCTAAAGTTAAGTTTTGGCATCCCTTCCTCCAAAAAGTTCCCCAGCATCTCCCAGGCTAGATTTGTGCCTCCCTCCAGTGACCCTACGCTGCTACACGCGCATCTCTACTAAAGTCTTTACTGCCTGGGTCTGGGGGGCAAGAGTGAGGGCTCCACACTCTCTCCCATGAACAAGAACCTCTGAAGGGCAGTGATTGTCTAATTTATCTTCTATCTCTCCATGGCCTGCAGCTCCTATCATGTAACAGGTATTCAATCACTTGTGTTTGATCTTTTGTTTTGGATGGACCAAACCATACTGTATCTTCAAACGGTTTAAGAGTAGCTAATAAAGCCAGGTGAGTCCAAACTCTAATGGCTTGGTGGAGAGAAATGAGGACACACATGGAATCAGCATATATTAATCCTAACCATTAGCTAACAGCTTTTAAACTAAAATAATTTTGGTTTCTAGAGAATTACTCATTAATTCAACACAGGTTTATCCACTGGACTTCAGAAATTGACTGAAGACTTAACAATCTAATAAGAGAGAAGGACATAAAATGCCATGAATACAGTGCTCTAAGTGCTGGAAAATAGAAACATGTCCCAGAGAAACAAGAGGGAGGGACTGAGTGCCTAGAATGAAGGGATGCTGGCCTCTAGTGAGAGCTCAAATTTTCTGATAATGCTGCCCCTATCTGACCCCCAAATCCTACCCTGAAAGTAGTTCTCACTCGAGATATCTGGACATCAGGCTCAAATGCAGTTTCCAGCCTTCGCTTGGAGTCATTTACTCTTCATATCGAAGTGGGGAGACCTAAAACGCCAAGAGCGCAGTGTGGACCTAGGAGAAAAGGGCTAAGGAGGCTGCTGGGCTGCCCCATTTGCAGGCACTGAGGCCTCCCTGTTCTAGGCAAAAAGCCAAAAGGAGCCCAGGACCCTACACTCCAGCCAGGCCCAGCAGGAGATAACCCTGCAGTGAACACTGTAGCATAATTCAAAGTAAGAAATATGAAATGCAACGCTGACACTATGTTTTAAGGGGCCATGTGGAAAAACTGGAGCACTTCCAGACACAGGTCACAGAAACGATTATTTTAAAGTGAGAGAGATACAGAAGTTAAGTATATTTGGTTTGAGTGAGAAATGATCATCTCTTTCCGAGGACCATCTTCCAAGGGTTGCTCTGCCTGGCCATGGAAAAGAAGGAAAATGTCTCCCAGCCTCAATTCTACATTATCTCCTTCATCTATGACACAGAAGTCACTAGCATCATGTAAAATGTCAAATTTAGGTGACTAAAAAAAACTCACAAAATTTGCAACTTAACAATCATTCTTTAATATATCAGGCCACTGGGGAAACCAAAAGCTTGGAAAATATATAACTCATTCCAAATGACTGTCATAAAATGGTAAAGTCAAAGTCATTTACGTAACCGCTAACAACCTCAACCAGCAGCTCCATTAAACATGACCTACAAACCTCGCAAAACAAGGACCAACTAATAACACAAGGAGTCATTAAAGGGCCTAAATAGAGCAAGGGAGCCACTCTAGTTTCAATGAGATCAGAGTCTATTTAATAGTTGTGATTAATATTTATTGAGTGCACACTGGACGCACATCATTATTCAGCAAAACTTTAGATTTATATTAGTTGATGGTAATTAACACATATACTGAGCAGTTTTTCCAAATGTGAGGATACAGATGAGAGGCCATAAAATACATATATTAAAAAAGTTGTACATATACATCAAACACTGTTTTTCACTCATTATTTTTTCCCTTCTACAGTTTTGGGAAACTGAAAAAGATGTGCTAGAAGATAAAAAAGATGGCATATTCATTCAGTAAGTGCCTTCCGAGTGCCTGGCACTGGGCTACATGCTAGAGAAACAAAGACGACTAGGACATGGTTCCTGTTCTTAAGGAGTTCACGGTCTAATGAGTCAGACATTCGAGAACAGTTGATGCCCCTGTGTGCTTGATCAAAGTGCTCTGCAGAGGTGGAGTGGAGGAAGGCTTCACTGAAGACATGACAGTGACCTGGCTCTTGGGAGAGAAGAGTTCTCTAGGCAGAGAAGGGAAAGGCATTCCAGGCTACTGGGAGCATGAATTCTCAAAGACAAGGGTTACATCTTGTGCATCTTTTTAATCCCCAAGCCTACTACAGGTCCTCTTACCATAGTGGGCACTCAGTAAACATCCGAACAATGTACGTAACAGTGAATGAACAAACTAATAAATTAACGAACACTAATCTTCTTTCTCTATATATTCAGAAATGACTCTAGATCCCTGAGAATAAGGAAGACCATGACAACAAAAAAATCCCCTTTTATTTTTCCTTTTTCCCCCCAAAGCCCCCCGGTACATAGTTGTATATTTTTAGTTGTGGGTCCTTCTAGTTGTGGCATGTGGGACGCCACCCCAGCATGGCTTGATGAGCGGTGCCATGTCTGTGCCCAGGATCCAAACCAGTGAAACCCTGGGCCGCCAAAGTGGAGCGCATGAACTTAACCACTTGGCCACGAGGCCGGCGCCAAAAAATCCCTTTTGAGAGCCCATGAACCGAGAAAAAAACCAGATGCTTACTCTCCTGGCTCATCACAGCCAGAGAGGTGGTAATAGAGACCAGGAAGTCCTCCAGGACCGACTCCTCTCCACATCCATCCCTGGACACAGTCTCAGGAGCCTGGATGAATCACACCGAAAGCTTCGCCTGCAGATCACAGACAGCATTGTTCAGCAGCGAGGGTGTATGCGACAGCTACAGTCTCGGGCAGCCTTTCTTGCCCATGAGGTAGAAAGCATGGACTTGGTAATCATGCCATACACTAGAGTGCAAAGGAAACAAAGTGAAAATAAAACCAGGGTCAGAACGAGAAGGGTGAAGGGATGAAGGATGATCACAGGGCCGGGGAGCAATCCTTCGGGTCCTCTATGGAGTGCCGCAGTGGGTCATCTCCACGCTTAGATAGGTGCTATGTCTCAAAAACATCCCTGCAGGCGGTCTGCAGTCCTTCACGCTGCAGCCTCACACCTTTATCTGCAAAATTTTGTTTTCACAAATATTTTTATCTATCTTATTATTTTAATTAAAGCCAACTTAAACTTTAAGAATGGTGAATAATTTCTCAGACTTATCAAGGCTTTTAATATACTAATGTGCATTGTTACCTTCCAAAGAGCGGATTGTTTCTGCAATCTGTCCCCAGACTAAAACATCCTGCATTCCTTTTATCAAAGACCATTTTGTAGGACTGCTTGTCCTACACAGAATACATATGGAAAAATGCGGCCCCGCCGCTTCGGGCCACAGCAAATGTAGCAAGGGAGTAAAGAGGAAGTTATACAGCACAATTTTTTTTTTTTGGGTGAAGCAGCTGTGTGCTATAATCATCATCTTGATAAATACTGTGACCTAATTAAAAAAGAAAAATGGAATGGATGCCTGCACCAAAAAAAATGATAAAAGGAAATGTGGAAGGATTCTATTCACCCAATTTAGAGAGAGAGGATAGTTGGACAGTTGCTCATTACTTGTTGGTTTGTTCTTTCGTTACTTAGGAATGAGGCAATGCCTTCATAGTACCCTTTAAAAACCAGGCATGGGATCTTAATCCAAGAATTTATCTAAACCCATTTTGAAACCATTTGCATTTTCAGCAGTGCAACCTCCAAAGAAAGCAATCCTTCCAGGACTTTACACAGGAGTAGACCAACTGGCTAAACAAAGCAGGGCCGCAGCCCAGCATCCCTGAGCGAACAGCAGGTCATCCAAAGGTCTGTGCACGATGGCTGAGTCTCTAGGCTGAACAGTGGCTGCTGCCTTCACTTCCAAGCAGTTGTGGAAAATGTGCTTGGCGTAAGAATGCTCCGCTGGCCCATCTTCTGAGTGATGTGAGGCTGGTCTTCTTCACCCAGGGAAAGAGAAAGCAAAGAGGGAACAAAGAAACTTCCCTTTCTTCTGCCTCCAGGTGGGTTGCTTCCCCTCCGGTACAAAGGGAAAAACTGTGCACGGAGAACGTAGTGCAGATTCTTCTTCTAACACTAGTCTAGTCCGTTGCACACCTTCATTTGTCTGACTCTAACAGCTCCTTCCAAAGTTCAGCCGATGCTCCTGAACGGACGGCCGCTACCCTCATCAGCTAAGGAACCAAGGCACCCTGCATGCTTGTTAAATGTACCGAATGACGCCAGAGCACACTCAACACTATGGCCACTGGCTGCTCCTCCCCAGTGTGCCTGGACCCTCTGCTCCCTCCAGCTGTCCTTCTGCCCAAGCCTGTTCATGCTGCTCACATAAGCATAGCTTAACGTTCAGTGAACTCAGAATATGATGGTTAAAAAAATAGTTTGCTGATTTTATGAAGACAAAGTGAATGGTTTAGAAAGAATCAACAAAGCTGAGTTAAAGAAAAAGTCTGTCAAATTAGGTGTGCATGACACAATGGTAAAGGACTCAGAAGGACAGGGTCACCAGAACAGCAAATTCTGCAGGGAGGCCGCCTCCCGAGCGTCTCTACGTCATCAGTTGCTTCAGAGAAACCAAAACTGGGTGTATCAAAAGATGCAATTTGTGGGCTGGCCCCGTGGCCTACTGGTTAAGTTCAGCACACTCTGCTTTGGCGGCCCGGGTTCTGTTCCTGGGTGTGAATCTACACCACTCATCAGCAGCCATGCTGTGGCAGCGACCCACATACAAATAGAGGAAGACTGGCACAGGCGTCAGCTCAGGGTGAATCTTCCTCAGCAAAAAGTAAATAAACAAATAAATAAAGATGCAATTTTGGTGTGCTTTATCCAAGAAAAATGATGAGGCACTCCAAATTGGGTGATCCACATACAAACAAAATGTCTTGGGGGCCAGCCCCATGGCCAAGTGGTTAAGTTTGCACGCTCCGCTTTGGTGGCCCAAGGTTTTGCTGGTTCAGATCCTGGGCGTGGACATGGCACCGCTCATCAGGCCACGCTGAGGTGGCGTCCCACATGCCACAACTAGAAGGACCCACATCTATAATATACAACCATGTACTGGGGAGCTTTGGGGATAAAAAGCAGAAAAAAAAAGAAAATGTCTTGGCCCAACATATATATCCGTTGTTATGATTTCCTGACCTTTCACTCAACCTTCCAACCTCTGGCCTCAAGCTCACAGGCTAAGACAGCATCTGCTATACATCTGTTGATCTGCACTTCTTATTTTCCTTTTGATGGTGGGTACCAGCCCACCTCCCTAGTTCTGAGGACGTATGCATTACTGAGCGGGAGCAGTAGAAAACACGAGACCAGAAGTCAGAAAACACAGATTCTAGTTTCTAGTCATTTCCTGAACTGTTGTCTTGGAAGCCACCTCTCTCTTTGGAACTCAGTTTCCTCATCTATAAAGTGTCCGGGTCGGGGCTAGGGATGGAGGGCGAGAGGGACCACGCAATCTTTCAGGTCTCTTCTAATTCTTTAAATGCCATTCCACGCAATCCAGCTCATGGAAGACAGACAGGGTTCCTTATAACATTTACTGATCTTTATTTGGAATATAAAATATTAACACTTGGAAAAAATATAAATTCATTGTTAATGTTGAGAATAAGCAAATTTGCTTGAAAAAAGTAAAATTTTTTAGAAATTGTAATCACAAAGAAGAAATTTCAATTATAAAATTTTGTATATATATATAAAATTATTAAAATAAGATTTAAATTACCAATATACTATTGATCATAGATATCCCTATAATTTGAGACTGGGGGAAAAGTCTGTAAGAGGTTACATCTCAAATGTCTATGCTTTCTATAACAAAAACTTTTTGGAGAAACGATCCTTACTAATTTACAGTTCCAAAGTGGGTTACGAAGCTGTAGTTCTGGGAATAGCGTTCAATATAAAATTGTTTAAATAATTTCCAGTATTAATTTTAATCTTGAAAATACCAAACTACAAACCATTACTGACTGGAGAAAATAAACTACTCAAAGAAACAAATGGTGCCGTCTTTAAAATCTTTAGTTCTGCAACAGAACTAACATGAAAAACTGCCCCAAGACTCAGTTTAAGCCACAACTGAATTTCTTCAACAGCAACGAGGCTTCTCAAAAATATGTGTTTCTAGATAAAAAGAAAATTATTAGAGAGCACTGTCTAACATACTGTTTTGATATTTCTTTCATTTTAATTAGAACAGTGCCTGAATTCCTCTTTGTGCCACAAATGCTATACAAACTAGGCTTATATAGGAAGAAAAGAGATTTAAATCGAAGTACCCCTCATCTTTTAAAATAGCCGCTTACCACTTGTGAGTAGGAAATGTAACAGTGTAATAATCAGTTTCTATGCTGCCTCGGGAGTCTATATCAATTTCAAGTTTTCTTTTATGATTCAGCTATTCCAAGAGTCTGAAAATATTTCATTAAAAATTAATGTGTTATCCACACAAATGGCAAATATTGAAAAATAGGAGTATAAATAAAAATAATAAAAATAGTAAGTCTGCTAATACTGAAGAGGAAGGAAGAGGGGAGGGGAGGAGAGCACGCGAGAAGGAGAGAGATTTCAAACATCCGGTTTCTATTCTGGACCATTTATAGAAACAGACAGACACAGCAAGCGGAAGCCAAATGTATTCTTGGGCTCTGACAGGATTTGTTTTCTATCTTGTCATTATTTTTACGGTCTTCTTCCTAATAATATTTCTCTAGTGTTCTAGATTTCCTGACCGACAATACCAGTCTCGTTCAGAGTTTACAAATGAGAGCTGGGGGGGATGTGGGCACACTCACGGAGTCTAGCTGCCTTGTGCGCCCACTCGCTGGGGTCTGCAGTATTCCCAGGAACTCCTCAGCACAAAGCACGCAACCATGACAGCTTCACTCCCATCCTATGCATCCTTCCCAAACTCCTCTGGGCGATCTTCTTAGGATCCAACACACGGTCCCCAGCAGAGCAACAGGCATCTGGTCTATTACACAAAGGTAATGATGAATGCATAGTCCGCATCCCGCTAACGCTGGCGCAAATGCAACACACTCACTCACTGTGCATCCTCTTTGTTCTTTCTGTAAGAGTGATTCCATGTTAAGGAGAAAGCAAGTACCCACCTTATTCTGTCTCAACCCTTTCCATTTAAATGTCATCGAGAAAAAGTCACATTGCCTATTAAACATGCAGCCAGGGACACACACTTGTCCCTATATCAAAATAAAACACAATCAGGTTCCCCTACACCAAAGATAATGAGGGAACTATTCTGAAAATATGAAAGAGTTTGTTTATATAGGCTATAAAAAATATCCTTTTGCCTCAAAATAAGTGTCCCTCTTTATTGGACACTGATCATTTTCTATAGAATTGAAATTGTACATGAAATTATAATTGTGCCTTGTGTAATATAAATTGATTGTCTCAAGTATTGGGAAAGGATTTGAATTTTAATGGATTATTTTGCTGGGGATGTGCCCAGCAAGTCAGCACAAACTCTAAGGGCTCTAACTGTGGAGGTACACACCAAACATTTACATAAATCAGGATGGACAGCGTGGTGTCAAGAACGGATCCTAAAATGGTCCAGAACGGGTAGTAAGCTTTTCTCTGTGAAGAAGAAATCAGCTGCTAACTTTCCATGTTGGGAGATTCTGTGACAGTGTGGCTGTAATTTGGTTTCTCTTTCTGAAAAAATGGTAAAACCCACATATTAGTAAAAAGGACTTTTGTGGCTACGTTGTTTTGGTTTTTTTTCATATTCTTTCTTTCTACAGCTTAGGTCATCTATGAAAATCAGGGCTTCACCCCGAGGGAAGAACTGACGTAAAATCCAGCAGCGCTGTGTCAAAAAGCACTTAAGACACACGTGAGCGTGACACTCGGGTGTCTGAGGCAAGGCCGCCCAGGAAGTGGCTGCAGACACACCCAGCAGCATGTACACAGTCACTGCTTGACGCATCTCCTTGTAATAAATCCAGTATCTATGAAGTCAAACAAATCTCCTCCACATTCACAATCACGGGCAAGAGCAGACCTCAGCCATTTGCTACCCAGATGGCTGCAACATTTTTACCGTTAAATTACAACCAGTGATGAGGAAGGACAGATACACATCTGCCTGAAATTGCCAGCCTCCTAAGATCTTCTTCTCAAACCCTCAGCCTCAAGAAGCACTGTTGATATAGGTGTAAAAATCACCTCCGGGTACCATATGATGAACTCTTTACAAGACAGCCAAATGCGTACCTCAGCTATAAAGCATTATGAATTTATTTTAACTGCTATCTATTTGAGATATTTTAGGAATTTAAAATACAAGACTTTAATCATTTCAACCTTGAAAGAGCCTCTTTTTGCAATGGAAAACTGGCGGTATTAACCTAGACATACATACAGATGTTACGTACAGCGTATAAAGAAAGATTCAGCCCAGTGAATAAAGATTTCTTCTCCTATTCTTCAAACTTTCCTGAATGAATTTCTATGATACTAAAGAATCAAGCTGAATAGAAGGCATTTCTTTCTATAACAAAGTTCAGACAGGGCAATAAATTATGACCAACTACGGTTTTGACAGATTTCTTCCCAAGTGCTGATCTGGCTGTGTAAACAACCCCAGCAATAAGATAGTTCAAGGTCTACATGTCCGATAACTTTTTTTTTAAGAACCCAGAATTTCCTGGCAACTAGATGTTTGATTAAAATTCCATGTTGCATAATTAGTAAGTCTCGGATTTTGTATAATACAGCCTAACAGTGTGAAGTCTAATAAAATGCCGTACCCAATGCACACCATTTCACTGTATAAGAGTATGAAATCTGGCCACAGGTGGGTATCTAGAAATAAAGAGCCAAAGCAAAGCAACAGAACCATGAAAAGAGAGAGGGAAAGTCAGGTAAAGGTGAGAGGGTACCAAGAGGGAGAAGATAAGCAGCACCGGCAGGTTAGAAACGACGCAGCATGGACAGCTCCTCTGGCATGGCAGTCGCCGTCCACGCCCACCCACGCTCGCAGAGGACTGGGTGAACTTCAGGGAGCAGCCGGAGTCAGCAATGCCCCAGCTCCAGGGATGTCTGCTGGCTCTTCAAGACACATTTGACTAGCGTGTCAACAGTAAAATTTGCATGTAGGGAAAAGAGTGACTCCAAAGCCACTTTAATGCTGCTTTTGTATGTTTCCACAAAATGCCTTTGAAATGCCTGCTCTTTAAACTGCTGCCTATTTTCCATGGATGATAAGGAAAAAATAGTTCTGCTCCTATGTGTGTACGCACATACACAAAACATATTGCATGGGTGATAGCTATTTTTAAAGCCAATTAATTTCCAGAAAACAAAAGCTCAGAAAATATCACCCGATATCATCAAGACGTAATCATGAAACCAAACATTCTCTTTAATCTGTTAAATTTCTATCACTAGCAGTCTGCATGTTATACATGGTGAAAACGCAGGAAATTGCTTCTTTCCACCCTAAATATACACATCCAGCTAAACAAAGGGAAACACTTTTTAAAAGGACTGAAGTCATGGCTCTCCTTATGTAACCACCTCAGAAGTTATTTTGTTCAAAATTACCAAATAAATGTCAAAAACAACAATGGAATTCCACAAAAGAGTTAATTCATTATGTTTGCTCGAGTCCAGACGTCAATGTCTTGTGCAGCATCAAAGAGCGCCACGGAGCAGGCCCGCACGGCTCAGCGCCCGGCGCCCTGCCCGCCCGGCCTGACCAGCCCGCCGGGCCTTCCCTCAGCTGCCCAGGGCGCCCTCTCCCAGGCCAAATGACCACCTCCCCAGTCAAGTGACAAAGGTCTACTTTGGAACAAAACCCCCCAAGAGCAGCCTAGAACTGAGTATTTCCTGAGAGAAAAGTGAGGTTTTTGCCATTCTATCAGTGGAGCTTACTTAGTTTTAAAGGAAGACCTGCTATTTCATGTTCTTCTTCTCATTTGGTTAATTGTTTATTTAATGATGGTATACTATTAAGTTTGAATTGAAAAATAAAACATACGAACTTATTATTTTATTTGACAAAAACACATATTGCTTCGTATGTGCCCGGCCAACTCTGAGCTCATTTCCGCCTCAGCACCCCCCGAGGCGGTGAGGACTAGTGTCCCCGTCGTACGGATGAGGAGGCCGAGTCACCGAGAGGTGGAGGCACCTGCCCAAGGTCCACAGCCAGGTCAGTGGTGGGGCTGGGATTAGAACCCAGGCAGAAGGCTCCAGAAACTGCATGTTCCTAACCACTAAGCACCATATGCTCTGTTAGTAATTAAACCTTTTTAAAAGCTCATTTAGTCTGGCTGGAACCTGAGGAGCTCTCAGCCTAAAAGGCCCCTAGCAGAGCATATGACTGTTAGATGCCACTCTGTCACTCGCAAGTGGGAATGGGGAAATCTGCCGGGTCGCTCTGTGGAGGGGACTCTACAGTCGGGGAGCGCAGGCCTGGCTCAGACGCGGGCCCGCTGGGGGAACTCAGAGCAGCACCGACACCCCTGGGGAAAGCCTGGGCGTGGGCACCAGGCACCCCTGCAGTCCCAGGCCCGAAACGCTACTCATTAGCTAAGCGATTCGAGGGTAAGTCACACGACCTCTCGAGCCTCAGCTTCCCCCTCTAAAAATAGGAGACAAGAATGCTACCTCGATAGAATTGATCTGCTGGTTAAATGTAGCAGGGCCTCTCTGCTGGAGGTTCTTTAAGAACAAAACCGCAGTCTCGTGTTAGAGACCACAAAGTCCCGTCTGCCTAAGAAATATTGTGATCCACCACAAGACAGCTGACAGTCACAGTAACACACACTGTATGTATACAGTGCTTAGAGACACCTGCGATCTGATTTCATCCTCATAACTATTCCGCATGGTATATAATCCCCGTTTTATGGACAAAGAAGTTGAGGCTGAAAGAGTTTTTTTGGCCTGTCCAAAATCATATGTTGGCAGGTGACATGGTTGGCCCACAAACCCTAAGCTTTTGCTCCCTATCCAGTGTTCTTTCCTTATTATGAATTGCTACGTTTCCTCAGAAGACATGACACTTGCTTGCAATAAGCTTATGGTATAAATGGAGAAAGTGAAAGAATATGAAAAAATAGAAATACTAATTGCTCCAAGATCTTGGAGAGAATAGAGTAGCTGTCTCTGGTTGTGGGGTGTCAGGCAGCTTGTACTGATGGGGGTCTTAGCCACCCAGAGATTGCAGAACCCAGGTTTTCTTGGAGAGGAAAAGAAACCAAGGTAGAGATTCAGGGACAAAATGAAGAAAAGAAAATGAGAGACATTTGACCAAAGACACATTTGCAGGAATGCTCACAACCAGTGAACGGTAACCGGTGGCTCTGGAAGGGAAGAGAAGCGAAGAGGAAGCCAGGTCAGGGACGTACACAATGAAGCCTCTCCCAAGGGCTGGCCTTGCAGCTGACATTATTTAATGCTATTATCCACGAAAGCCGTTATCAGATTATCAGCAGCGTCCACTCCGAGGCCCTCATTCCTCTTGAGCTCATGGAGTCCATGGTGGCCCTCTCGGTTCTGTCACCTGAGGCTCACTGCACACACCTCAAGTCTTGAGCTCCTCCTGCTACCTGGAGCCCAGTGATATGCCAACCCCTAGAATTTAGCATTTGACTTCTGAAGCAGCTGCTAAAAAGCGCTGCTTAATGTAACCTGAAGTGCAGGGGAGCTGCCTCCCACGGGGAAAATTCTGGAGCCACGGGAGACATGAGATGGAAGCTGGGCAGTTTATGTCCTCTCCCTTCCTCCCTCCGGGACCTCCTTGGAGGCACGGTTTCCTGTACAGCCTGTCCAGAAACGTCTGTGTGGTTGTGTCTCTGTGGCTTATCATGAAGCAGCTTCCAGGGTAGTAACACAGTGTCTCACACTCTGTTCCATTCTTCCATGCCTCACCCTGCTTCCCCTCACTCTCGCTGCCCTGCGATTGCAGCCAAAATAAACATTAGCATTTAATCCTTGCTCAAGTTCTAAAACAACAGAAATGAAGGAATTGGTAAAATCTTCATTGAAATCACCCACTTAGTCAATATACCCAAAAACAGATATAGAAAGATACACACCAGGGGAATCAGTCATAGAAATGGAAGTATCCTGATGTTGCAAGCAAAGTGACTAGTGAAAAGTCAATAAACTCAGAAATCAGAAACAAACTACAAAGTCAAAGATGGGAGATGATCGGCAGAAAGCTAGCAGGGGCTACTCTGGCTCACCAGGTGTGAGACGGACATCACGGTGTTTAAAAGGCTGAGGTCACAGAGATGCCTCCCTCTCGCTTAAAATCCTCCCAAGACTCCCTTCTCATGGTGCTCAGAATAAATTCCAAACGTTTTTACATGATTCAAAGAAAGACTCTTTCAGATCTAACTTCTGAGGTTCCTCTTCCTCTTAGGATGTGGAAACTACAAAAGAACATTGCCCCCACCCTAAAAATGAGAAAGAAGTCAGATACTCAACAAAACCATCATTTTTCTCGAGCCAATCAGAGACCGGAGGTTGGAAGATATCCAGGCAAACTAAATTCGGAAAGGTAATATGCCCCTCTGAGGAGAGAGAGAGCACTTGAGCTGGTTTTCCTTTGGCAGAGCATGGGGAAGAGAAACAGCTGACACAAAAGCAGGTAAGAGGAAGGAAGGTGGAATTTTAATGGATTCTTACAGTGTGGGCCAGTGTGGCTGTCTAGAATCCCTGGGAGCCCCAGACACAAGAGGGCAAGAGGAGTTTGCACTCTTCCACAGGCTCCCTTCCAGTGGATGCTCACGAGAAACACTGGGGGCAGGAGAGGAGACCTGAGACCTCGCCCTGCACCCCACCAGGCAGGCATACGCACAAAACTCTACCCACTTCCTAAACTCTCATATGAAGAAAAAGCCTCCAGCTTCTGGAGGGTGGGCAGGAAACCTTCCCAGGAAAAGGTTCACCGCCTCTGCAGGAAGGTCAGAAACAAAAGCCACCTTCCTCTGGGAGACGGGTGGGAACCTCTAGTATCTGGCCCCAGGAACAGGTGAACTTTCACTGAAGAAGGGGTAGAAGCAAAATCCATCAGTGGCATGATGGTAAAGGTTTGAAAACCAGTTCTCCGGGGAGAAAGAGGTCCTGATTCATACTGTCTGCCAATTTCTGTGATGTAAATACTTCTTCCACGGCCAATTTAAAACTACCAACGTGATGTCGAATGGCTCACACATTTCTACAAATTTAATAATCAGCTCCAGCACACAGCTCCATGTGACCATGAGGACGCAGCAGGAAATCCCATCTCCATGATAAGGCCACCGAGAGTCAAATGGAGAGGCTAGAGATAAAAAGCACACACAGCATGAGAAATAAAGAATTCCTTTGATGGGCCTTTCAGCAGAATCCACTCAATAGAAGGGGGAAAAAATCATTAAATTTGAAGATTAGCCAATGGAAATTATCCAAACTGAAATACAAAGGAGAGAGAAAAGAGTGGGAGTGGGAGTGGGGGTGGAGGGAGAGAAGAGACGAAAACAGCGCATCTAAGAGTTGGAACAACATCAGGCGATCTAACCAAGGTGCAAGTGGAGTCTCAGAAGGGGGAGAGAGAAAGCCAATGGGAAGATCTAACTCCTAACTGCCGAGGTCCCTTTATGGATACATATATTTTTAACTGAAGTATAATTGTCATATAATATTAGTTTCAGGTGTACATCATAGTGATTTGATATTTATATAGATAACAAAATGACCATCACGATAAATCTAGTTACCATCTGTCATCACACAAAGCTACTACAATATTATTGACTACCTTCCCCATGCGGTACATTCACCCATACGACTTCTTTCCTTCATAACTAGAAGTCTGTTCTCTTAATCCCCTCCTCTCCCCTACCCTCTGGGGACCAGCAGTTTGTTCTCTGTTATTTAGGAGTCTGTTTCCATTTGGTTTTGTGTGTTCCTTTGTTTTGTGGGTTTTGTGTGTGTGTGAGGAAGATTAGCCCTGAGCTAACATCTGCTGCCAATCCTTCTCTCTTAGCTGAGGAAGACTGGCCCTGAGCTGACATCCGTGCCCATCTTCCTCTACTTTATATGTGAGACACCTGCCACAGCACGGCTTGATAAGTGGTGCCTACGTCTGCACCCAGGATCCAAACTGGCGAACCCTGGGCTGCTGAAGCAGAACATGCCAACTAAACTGCTATGCCAGTGGGCCAGCCCCTTATTTTTTTTATTTTTTGTTGGGAAAGATTCATCCTGAACTAACAACTATTGCCAATCGTCCTCTTGTTTTTCCCCTCCCCAAAGCCCCAGTACATATTTCTATATTCTAGTTGTAAGTCCTAGTTTTTCTACGTGAGCTGCTGCCAAAGTATGGCCACTGACAGACGAGTGGTGTGGTTCTACCACTGGGAACCGAACCCGGGCCACGGAAGCGGACGGTGCGGAATGCTAACAGCTAGACATTTGTGTGGTTCTTGACCAGACCATGTTCTCCTTGACCCCCAGGACCTTCAAACATCTATTCCTTTTTCTCTGTTAAGGTTACTTCTACTTCTTTTCAGATTCAGTTAGACATTATTTTTCTAAGGAATTGCATCCTGTCCCTCCAAACCTGGGTGGGGTCAGTCTGGGGTGCCCCTAGAACACCAGGGTCTGCTCTCACCACAGCATCACACTCGAGTGATTACTGCATGGCCTCCTCCAAGACTGGGAGCTCCTTAGGGTAGAGATCATGACTTTTTGCTTTGGAATGCTCAATGCTTAATAAATGTTAATAAATATAGGGATATATTAGTAAGTTACAATATAGCAAATCGAGCACAAGCCAGGAATCTGGTTTAGATTTTCACATTGAGCATGCAATGTTTAAAACTATAGAGGCTAAAGCAAAACAGCAAACATGACTACAGAAATGAAAGCAAACTCTATTTAACTTAAAAGCACTAAATTAAATTTTAAATCATAAGAGTTTAGTAATGAAAATGCTAATCAGAGGTTCTCAATCTACCTAAAAGGTAAAATCAGAGAGGGAAATTTAACTTTAAAGAGTGAACTGACTCAAACAGGTTTACACTGGGCATATGGAAGAATTTTTAAAGGGATTTTAAGCATGGAAATACACTTTTTGTCTTCTAACATAAGAATAGAAATTTACCTGCTCAGCCTTTTTAGCAAAGTTCTGCCCAAAGAGAGACGTTCAGTGCTATAGCTGTCTGGTTCTTTGTACAGTTCTAACCCTGGGCTACAACTTATTTTTAATTGAATATTTTTTCTAATCTAGACTAAACTGTGGAAAAATAAAAAACAACAGACATTACAAAGATATTAAAACTAGCTAGTTATAGATGGTTGGTCAGAATATTTTCCTCTAAAAAGGCATTAGTTATTATGTTATATTCTTAAAGTTCTTTCTCTTTTTTTTAAAGATTGGCACCTGAGCTAACAACTGTTGCCAATCTTCTTTCTTTCTTTTTTTCTTTCTGCTTTTTTCCCCAAATCTCCCCAGTACATAGTTGTATATTTTAGTTGTGGGTCCTTCTAGTTGTGGCACGTGGGACGCCGCCTCAGCATGGCCTGATGAGTTATGCCATGTCCGCACTCAGGATTCGAACCGGCAAAACCCTGGGCCACCAAAGCGGAGTGCGCAAACTTAACCACTCGGCCATGGGGCCAGCCCCACATTCTTTCTCTTCTAATTTTCTAAATGCTAGAACAATTTGCCTCCTAGGAAAGGGTTAGCCTTTTTTCCCCCGTTTCTAAAGAAAAGACCTAACAGGTGAAGTTACAAATTGGGGATTAAAAAAGAATGCTCCTCACTCCTGGCTATGCTGAAAATGTGATTTTTTTTAACAAGAAGTAAACGTATCCCTCTTGAAATTTCCTTTGGGGCACACTGACAACTTTCACCACTGAATGGAGGTCACACACACATTCACATAGTCACAAACACAGACTATCACAGGCATATCCCAAGTAGGGTCCAAAATGTTGTTCCACAAATCAGTGTTAAAAATTCAGAAGGCATTTTCCCTCAGAGATAACATTATGTACACATGGTATTTTGTTTCACAGACTAGCTCACAAGAGCCAATTTAACCCACGATATAAACAAACTACCTGGGAGAATGGAGGCCTCCAATGTTCCTGTGGGACCCAGAATGCAGGAGAGAGCCTGGTGCGCGACAAGGGCCTGGTAATATGTTCAGTGAAGCACGCTGATGGCATAACAGTGTGAAACGTGTAACGAACGCTAAGGCGGTGCCAGTACTGTTCTAAAGACTTCTCATGGCTTATTCTAGGCAATTATCACAATCCTCCAAGATAGCATTTTTCAGAAAAAGGAAGTGAAGAAGTAAGGAAGGTGAAATTTAAGATTTAAGGAATTTGCTCATGACCACATGGCTAGGAAGAAATAAACTGAAGAAAACTCAAGAGAACCTGTTTCTAGATGCATGCTCTTAACTACCTTACACGCTGTTTCTCTACTTTGTTTGAGGTCTTCAAAGCAGAGGACTAGAATCTGAAGTAGTTTAAAGAGTCTAAGTTCTCTAAGGGCAGGAATGTCTGCTTGTCCAGTGATCTACCCCAAGCATATCAGTGGCATATAACTAGCTCTCAATAAATATTTGATGAATAAGTGAAGGAAGTCTTTTTCCTTTTCCTGGTCTTGGGCTTATCCTAGGAAAAAGTATGAATTATATTAGAATGTCTTTCGCATTTCCTAACTCTGCTTTGTTAGGTACTTTTCCCGTTTAATCTTCTCCCAGGTGATCAGTTATGATAGCGCCTGCCTTGTTCCAGCTATGGTAACTGCACAAGCTGCTTTAAATGATGTATTATCCACTCCAAGATCAAAATTCTAACCCCTATAAGGTGGCAAACCTCCTCTGCTATTGGGAGGAAAACAACCTGATTTCAGGTCTTCCCAATAAAGTATAATCGAACGTGGCTTCCAGTCGTCTTAGGGATTTGTCAATAATGCATAGAATAATTGGATTTTAAAGAGATTGCCTGTTAATCCCAACTGGCTTATAATTTTGGTATAATTTGGGGAAAAGGGTCAAGTTTTCCAAGCTCGCCCTGGTTTCCATAGCTTCCAACTCTCCTCTGGGAAGTAACTTGCAGATTGTCCTTAGACCCCTCGGGGGAGGCAGCCTACCTAATCCACACATTTCCACGGTCTGGTGAAATCAAAGCTGGTGATAACAAAGAAAAACTCAAAATAAACAAGCTGCAGTGAGCTTCTTTCCTAGCAACATATGGATTACTTACCATTTTCAATAGTTTGATATTAGAAAATAATGGCATATAAATCTAAAATAATGCAGCAATTTTGTTAATTTACTTCGAATAGTATGTTGTCAGTTGCTTAAAAACACAGATTCCCAAGAAGCACATTGAAAGGAATGCCTCCCAAAGCAAATTGGTGGGGGTGCGGGTGGGGAGATGGGAGGTGGGCATTATCCATACATTTGCTGTAGCGAAAGAGAGCAGGTGATTCACTTCTGAATTACAATTCGTTCAGGACCTGAAACAGTTACTGAGAAACCAATACGCTGCTGACGTAAGGACGCAATACTTTACTGTAGGAGGTTTCCAAAACAACTTGCAACAAACAAAATTATCATGAAGCTAAATTAAGAGCAATTTATAATTGAAAGCAACAAGAGCAGCATTTGAAAACCAAGATGACCTCAGTACAACACTGATAATGCAGTAATAACTAAATGTCTTTCCCCCAGTTATGGGAAGTCAAACTATCAGAGCTTGTACAGTATCACAGGAACTCTGCAAGGTGTGGAGGCAGCCAGCGGAATACTGCATTAGCATTCTCAGTATCACAGGAACTCTGTAAGGTGTGGTGGCAGCCAGTAGGATACTGCATTAGCATTCTCAGTATCACAGGAACTCTGTAAGGTGTGGTGGCAGCCAGTAGGATACTGCATTAGCATGCTCATAAAAAACAAATTTCAGTACCTTTAAACTATTCACTTTATCGGTTTTAAGACTGCCCCTGAGAACTGCAGAAAGGCTCTAGAATTTTGGGTCAGTCTCTGCTCATCATTCCCAGGGAGCCTTGGTCTACACTTTGATTACTCTTCTGAACGAGGCACGATCAATCAAGACATTTCCTCAGGGACAGAGAAAGTGTTTCAATTATACACTCCAAACCTAATATCAATAGACTTTTGTTTTATATAAAACAGAGAGAACAGGAGATCAAACAAACCCTCCAGGCCAACCAACTCCTGTGCAGGCTGCCAAGGGAGGTTAGGCCCCCAGGACATCCCTTCTCCTTGCCTCCGAGGTTTCTGGGGGCATGCGAGTGGCCAGGAGGGACCTCCCAGGAGATGGCAGGTGGTGTCACGGCTGCTCTGGACTGTGGGCTCACAGTGCCTTGACCAGCGCAAACAGAGAGGGAGCCTGCAAGCATGAGAGTGAGGCAGAGGAGCAGACCCTTTCAATCTCAGCATCCCCTGGCCTAGTGCAGAAATGGATGCTGAATAAACACAGAATACACTATTTCTGCCTTCAGCTCACCTCACCAGCACCATATCCATAAACCTGCATTTATCAGCTCATATCCTCTTTTCAGCCAACTCCCCTCTATTCAAATCTTGTAACATTTTTGTCTTTTTTGCCTACCTCAGCATCTCCAAATTTCTTTTGATTCTCAAACCCCCTTAGGAATGTATTAAATCATTTCATTATTTTTGTATGCTATGATTAAGAGGGAAGTTTTAACTAAAAACATTTTGTTTGAAATAAACAAACAAAGGTTGAAATATAAAATTTATTTTTAAAGTAATTTTCCTGAACCTAAAACTACTCTGAAAAGTAAAGTCTGTTTTGGAGCTGACCTGGGGGCATAGTGGTTAAGTTCACATGCTCTGCTTTGGCCCAGGGCTTGCAGGTTCGGATCCCGGGCGTGGACCTACGCACTGCTCATCAAGCCATGCTGTGGAGGCATCCCATATACAAAGCAGAGGGAGATGAGCACAGATGTTAGCTCAGGGCTCATCTTCCTCACAAAAAAATAAAGTCTATTTTAAAAAAATATGAAGAGAAACAGGCTATTTGCATGGTCTTTAAGTATCTCCCCACAAGACACATAATAATTTCTCTTGAGCGAAGGGACCTGGCAGACCACACCTTGACCAACTGATCAAAGTCAACACCACCAGGGACAGGTGCATGCACCCCTTGACGTGATGCGCTGAGAAGGATACAACACTGCTTCTGTGGGATTCCGACCAAAAATGCACAGCTTCAGTGGAATCACGAGAAAACATGAGACAAACCCACACTGAGGGGCATTCTACAAAACACAGAGCAGCTCTCATCAGAAGGCGCAAGGTCGTGGACAAAGAGAAAACACTGAGGAATCGTCATAGATGAGGTTTTTCTACTTGAGAGAAATTACTAAGTGTCTAAAGACCACTAAGAAATGTGAAACTAAATGCCACGTAGGATCCTGAAGCACAATGAGAATATTGGCGAAATCTCAACAAGGTCTAGAGATTAGTTCCTAGTATTGCATCAATGCTAATTTTCTGGGTCAGATAACTGTGTTGTGGGTATGTAAGACGCTAACGTTGAGGGTGGCTGGGTGAAAGGTATATAGGAACTCTCAATTAGTTTTTGCAACTTTTCTGTAATTTAAAATTATTTCAAAATAAAAAGCTATAAAAAAGTAATTTTCCTATGTAACAGATAATGCCAGCTATTTCATTTACATAAACGAAATCCTTAATGAATTAATTATGTAAGAAAAAGAGCACGATTGGCCAATAACATAATATATTTTGGAACAAAACATGCTCTAAAATGTAGATTTGAAATTAAGTCCATGTTATAGAGTCAAAAACATATAGAAACAGCTTCATGATATTTTTTGGAATTCTTGTTTTTTTACTGTAAAATTCGTGTTACTTTTATAGCTTTCTCGTTTTTTTTTTTTTTTTGAGGACAATTAGCCCTGAGCTAAGCTAACATCTGCTGCCAATTCTCCTCTTTTTGCTGAGGAAGACTGGCCCTGAGCTAACATCCTTGCCCATCTTCCTCTAGTTTATATGTGGGCCGCCCACTACAGCATGGTTTGCCAAGCTGTGCCATGTCTCCACCCGGGATCCGAACTGGTGAACCCCGGGACGCTGAAGCAGAACGTGCACACTTAACCGCTGCACCACTGGGCTGGCCCCCTCTTGTGTTTCTTTTTTAATTAAGAGCTTTTTGAGCAATTTAAGATTCACAGCAAAACTGAAGGGAGAGTACAGAGACTTCCTATATATGTCCTGTCCCCACAAACGCATAGCCTCCCCCATTACCAACAGCACCCTCCCAAGTGGTACATTTGTTGCAACTGAAACATTGTACATCACCATCAGCTAAAGTCCATAGTTTACATCATAGCTCACTCTTGGTGTCGTAAGTTCCGTGGATTTGGACAAATGTATGCTGACATGTATCCACCATCATGGTATCACAGAGTATTTCACTGCCCTAAAAATCCCATGCATTCTACCTGTTCAACCCTCCTTTCCACCACAACCCCTGCAACCAGTGACCTTTGTACTGTCTCCATAGCTTTGCCTTTTCCAGGATGTCATATAGTTGGAAGCATGCAGTGTGTAGCCTTTCAGATTGGCTTCTTTCATGTAGTAATGTGCATTTAAGGTTCCTCCATGTCTTTTCATAACTTGAGAGCTCATTTCTGTTTAGCACTGAATAATATTCCATTGTCTGAATGTACCACAGTTTATTTATCCATTCAGCTGCCAAAGGATATCTTGGGTGCTTCCAAGTTTTCACAATAATGAATAAAGTTTTCGTAGACATCCATGTGAAAGTTTTTTGGGTGGAGGTAAGTTTTCAACTCCTTTGGGAAAATACCAAGGAGCATGATTCCTGGACTGTATGTTTAGTTTTATAAGAAACTGCCAAACTGTCTTCCAAAGTGACTGCACCATTTTGCATTCCTGCCAGCAATAAATGAGAGTTCCTGTTGCTCCACACCCTTAACAGCACTTGTTGTTGTCAGTGTTCCAGATTTTGGCCAGCCTAGATATGTAGTGGTATCTCCTCATAGTTTTAATTTGCATTTCCCTGATCATATATGATGTGGAGTATCTTTTCATATACTTATTTGACATCTGTATGTCTTCATTGGTGAGGTGTCTGTTAAAGTCTTTAGCCCACTATTTTCATTGGTTGTTCATGTTCTTGTTGATGAGTTTTAAGAGTTCTTCTTATATTTTGGATAACAGTCCTTTATCAGATGTGTCTTTCACAAATATTTTCTCCCAGTCTGTGGCCTGTCTGCTCATTCTCTTGACAATGTCTTTTTCAAAGCTTAAGTTTTTAATTTTAATGGAGATTCATAGTTTTTATATTTAGGTCTGTGCTCCATTTTTTTTTTTTTTTACTTTTTATAAAGATTATGATAGTTTACAACCTTGTGAAATTTCAGTTGTACATTATTGTTTGTCAGTCATATTGTAGGTGCACCCCGTCACCCTTTGTGCCTACCCCTCACCCTCCCTTTCCCCTGGTAACCACTAATCTGTTCTCTTTGTCCACATGTTTAACTTCCACTTATGAGTGGAGTCATACAGAGATTGTCTTTCTCTATCTGGCTTATTTCATGTAACATAATACCCTCACGGTCCATCCATGTTGTTGTGAATGGGACGATTTTATCCTTTTTTATGGCTGAGTAGTATTCCATTGTGTATATATACCATATCTTCTTTATCCAATCATCAGTTGATGGGCACTTATGTTGCTTCCACATCTTGGCTATTGTAAATAATGCTGCAATGAACATAGGGGTGCATGGGACTTTTGGAATTGCTGATTTCAAGTTCTTTGGATAGATACCCAGTATTGGGATGGCTGGGTCATACAGTATTTCTATTTTTAATTTTTTTGAGAAATCTCTATACTGTTTTCCATAGTGGCTGCACCAGTTTGCATTCCCACCAGCAGCGTATGAGGGTTCTTTTTCCTCCACAAACTCTCCAACATTTGTCACTTTTTGTTTTGGTTATTTTTGCCATTCTAATGGGTGTAAGGTGATATCTTAGTGTAGTTTTGATTTGTATTTCCCTGATGATTAGTGATGATGAACATCTTTTCATGTGTCTATTGGCCATCCATATATCTTCTTTGGAGAAATGTCTCTTTATGTCCCCTGCCCACTTTTTGATTGGGTCGTTTGATTTTTTGTTATTGAGTTGTCTGAGTTCTTTATATAGTATAGAGATTAACTCTTTGTTGGATATATGACTTGCAAATATTTTTTCCCAGTTAGTGGGTTGTTTTTTTGTCTCAATCCTGTTTTCCCTTGCCTTGAAGAAGCTTTTTAGTCTGATGAAGTCCCATTTGTTTACTCTTTCTATTGTTTCCCTTGTCTGAGAAGACATGGTGTCTGAAAAGATCCTTTTGATACTGATGTCAAAGACTGTACTGCCTATATTTTCTTCTAGAGCCCTTATGGTTTCAGGTCTTATCTTTAGGTCTTTGATCCATCTTGAGTTAATTTTTGTGAATGATGAAAAAGAATGGTCAATTTTTATTCTTTTACATGTGGCTGCTCAGTTTTCCCAGCATTATTTGTTGAAGAGACTTTCTTTTCTCCATTGTAGGCCCTCAGCTCCTTTGTTGAAAATTAGCTGTCCACAGATGTGTGGTTTTATTTCTGGACTTTCAATTCTGTTCCACTGATCTGTGCACCTGTTTTTGTACCAGTCCCATGCTGTTTTGATTACTGTAGCTTTGTAGTATGTTTTCAAGTCAGGGATTGTGATGCCTCCAGCTTTGTTCTTTTTTCTCAGGATTGCTTTAGCGTTTCGGGGTGTTTGGTTACCCCATATGAACGTTAGGATTCTTGGTTCTATTTCTCTAAAGAACGTGATTGGGATAGTGTTGAATCTGTAGATTGCTTTAGGTAGTACGGACATTTTGACTATGTTTATTCTTCCAATCCATGTGGATGGAATGTCTTTCCATCTCTTTATGTTGTCATCAATTTCTTTCAGGAAAGTCTTGTAGTTTTTATTGTATACGTCTTTCACTTCCTTGGTTAAATTTACCACAAGGTATTTTTATTCTTTTTGTTATGATTGTGAATGGGCTTGTGTTCTTGAGTTCTTTTTCTGTTAGTTCGTTGTTAGAGTATAGAAATGCTACTGATTTATGTAGGTTGATTTTACACCCTGCAATTTTGCTGTAGCTGTTGATTATTTCTAATAGTTTTCCAATGGATTCTTTCTGTGCTCCATTTTGAGTTAATTTTTGTGTAAGTATAAGATATGCGTCTAGATTCTTTTTTTTCCGCATGTTGGATGCCTGGTTCCAAAACCACTTGTTGAAAAGATTATCTTTGCTCCATTGTATTGCCTTTTCTCCTTCATCAAAGATCAGTTGACTATATTTATGTGGGTATATTTCTGGCCTACATATTCTGTTTCATTGATCTATTTGTCTGTTCTTTTTCAAATACCACAGTGACTTGATTACTGCAGCTTTATAGTAAGTCTTAAATTCAGACAATCTCAGTCCTCCAACTTTGTTCTTCTCCTTCATTACACTGAAATTGTGTTGCCTATTCTGGGTCATTTACCTCTCCATACAAACTTTAGAATCAGTTTGTCAATATCCACAAAATATCTCGCTTGGATTTTGATTGGGATTGTCTTGAAATCTATAGATCAAATTGGGAAGAACTGACATTTTGACAACATTTTGTCTTCTTATTATTAAACATGGATTATCTCTTAATTTATTTAGTTCTCCTTTGATTTCTTTCATCAGAGTCTTGTAGTTTTCCTCATATAGATCTTGTACATATTTCGTTAGATTTAAAGCTAAGTATTTCATTTTTGGGGGTGCTAATGTAAATGGTATTTTGTTGTTAATTTAAAATTCCACTTGTTCATTGCTGGTATATATGAAACCAATTGACTTTTGTATATTAACCTTATATCCTGCAACCCTGCTATAATTGCTTATTAGTTCCAGGATTTTTTTGTTGATTCTTTCAGATTTTCTACATAGGTGATCATGTCATCTGCGAACAAAGACAGTTTTACATCTTCCTTTTCAATTTGTATGCCTTTTATTTCCTTTTCTTGTCTTATTGCATTAGTGAGAACTTCCAGGATGATATTGAAAAGGAGTGGGGAGAAGGAACATCCTTGCCTTGTACCTGATTTCTCTTGGAAAGCCTCAAGTTTCTCACCACTCAGTATGATGTTAGCAGTAGGTTGTTTGTAGGCATTCTTTATCAAGTTGACGAAGTTTCCCTCTATTTCTATTTTACCGAGAGTTTTTATCACGAATGGGTTTTGGATTTTGTCAAATGTTTTTTCTGCATCTATTGATATAATTGTGTGATTTTTCTTATTTAGCCTATTAATGTGATAAATTACATTAACTGATTTTTGAATGTTAAAGCAGCCCTGTATACTTGGGATAAATCCTACTCGGTTGAGGTGTATAACTCTTTTTAAACCTTGTTGGATTCTATTTTGTCAATATTTTGTCTTGTTTTGTTTTTAAATGATGAAATAAAGGTTAATATTTCAGTCTTTTATTTTTAAGTACTTTTCAAAATAATGAATAGTAAGACTATTCTCCGAAAATGAAATGTCAAATTAGATAAAAATCAATATAACATTTCCTATTTTTAACATTTATTTTTGAGGAATAAAATTTCTATTAGAAAAATACAACTTACAGATTTGGTAAAGGTTATTCTGAGGTTAATTTATAGAAGAATTACCAATTTTAAACTCCTTATTAGTTTGTTACATTTCAATCAGCAGCTTCATGTCTTCAGCCAATGGTTTCTATGTATATAATTTAAATAATACATTAATATAAGAAAGACAGAAAAGAACGACATGAAGCTGTATAGCTGACAAACAGCCAGGATTGCTGGGGGCGTGAGAGCACTCGAGCAGGCTCAGTGCGCCTCCGCGGGCTCTGGTGGTCGTTCCCTCTGTACACACTGTGGAGCTCTCACATGGTTCTATTTTCTAGGGGGAAATACATGAATCAATATTCATTTTAAAACATAACTAGAAAAAACCTGTCATAGCTATTTTTAACATGAATTCCCTGGAGTGCCTCTGTAGATACCAGGGGTTCCAAACCACCAGTTGGAAAATGTAACTTTCCTGCCTTTACAACTTAAGGATCTTACATTCAGAATTTAATACATTCATATCTACTGTAACTTAAAACAAAAGATTCTCTGTTCCAAAATGCCCCTCCCAGTACATCTTCCCACCACCAGTTGGTTTGTATATCTCTCTTGCTCTCTCTTGCTTCCCGCTTTCCCTTGTAGGCAAATCTCACGAAAAAGTGGTTTAAATTTGCTGTTTCGGTTTTTCAACGCAGACTAACTTTTCAATCCATTCTAATAGGGTTTCTGTACTTACTCTTCTACTAAAACTATTTTTGTTGGCATAACCAGTAATGTCCATGTCACTAAGTCCAATGGATACTTTTCAGTCTGATTTAATCACTCAGCAGCTTCTGGTTGATCACTTCCTTTCCTGAAGCATTTCCATCCCTTGGCATGCATGATAACGTGCTCTTCCAGTTTCCACTTATTTCTCAGGTTACTTGTCTCAGACTCATTTGCTAACCTCTACCTTACCTTTAAAAAATATTGTCCTTTAAGATTCAGTAAGCCGTTCTTCCTTCTTCCTGTTATTCTCCAGGTGACCTCATTTACTCCCGAGGGTTCAGATATCTTCTATAGGCTAATGGAGACGTCTATCTCTAGGCTAGACCTTCCTCCTGAGCTTAGTCCCCTAAGTCCACATGCTTACTCAACGTATCCATTTGTTCAATGCATTTCAACACGGCCAGAGCTTAACACTTGGTCTCATCCCAAACCCAGGCCATCTTGACCACAAACATGCTTCTTTGGAGCGTGCTCTAGTTCTCAGTAAGTGGCAGCATTATGCATCCATTGTTCACATCAAGAATATGCCCCCTTCTTCACCCAACATAGCTACTCAACTATTAAGTCCTGTTGATTTCGCCTAAATATTTCACCAATCTGTTTACTTCTGTCGCCATCATTAGCACTTCAAGAGCAAGCCTTCATCATCGCTTGGCTAATTCTCTGGTAGCTTCCTAGCTGTTCTTGTGTAAACAGGATGGCTCTGCTCCAATTCATTAGCCACTCTGGAGCTGGGATGCTATTTTTAAAATGCAACTTGATCACATTATTCCCCTTTATTTTTTTAAAAAAACTTTAAATTTCTTCCCTTTAGTAATAGAATAAAGTAAAAGGTCTATAATAAAAACTTAAAGGCCCTGGGGGCCGGCCCCGTGGCAGAGTGGTTGGGCTCGAGGGCTCCATTTCGGTGGCCTGGGGTTTTGCCGGTTCGGATCCCGGGTGCGGACATGGCACTGCTCATCAGGCCATACTGGGGCAGCGTCCCATATGCCACAACTAGAAGGACCCACAACTAAAAGTATGCAACTATTTACCAGGGGGCTTTAGGGAGAACAAGGAAAAATAAAATCTTTAAAAGAAACGTAAAGGCCCTGCCCCAGCCCTCCTCCCATGCCATTCTTTCCCTCATTCTTTACGTTAAACACAGTTTTTTCCTTCCTCAAAAGCCCGACCTCAGGATCTTCAATTTTACAATTTTCCTTTCTCTAGAACAGGAGCTGGCAAATTTTTTAGGAGAGGGTCAGACGGCAAATATTTTAGGCTTTGTGAGCCAGTAGGTCACAGCCTGTGACTCAGCTCCCCAACTCTGACATTGTAGTGCCAAAGCAGCCCCAGACGATCTGTAAATGAACGAGCACGACTACGTCCTGAGCCACACAAAAGAGGCTGTGGGCTGGGGCAGTTTGCCAGCTCCTGCTCTAGAAGGCTAAAAATCCCTATGCCATGGCTTACAGATCCACTTGAAGTTTTTGCATTTCAAGCATTTTCTTACTGAAACTTTTCCTGATCACGAGAAGTCCCCTTATTAAATGTGCTTATACCACAAACTACACTTCCCTTTTATAGATCTGATCGTTACTGTGATTAATTAGATAGTTGTGAAATTCTTTATCAATATCCATCTTCCCTATAAGGCTGTGAGCTCCATTAGACTGGGAACAATATTTACTTTGCTATTTTATTCCAGCATGTGGTGGAGAACATGACACATAGTAGCGATCTATAAATATTTGGTGAATGAATGAATGATTAATTTGCTATCTGACCTTCAGTTGGCAACTTTATCTTTCTGAGCCTTAGTTCTCCATCTGGAAATGGAGATGATAATAACAGCTACTTTCCAGTTTGTTTCAAGGCAAGACAATGTGTGTATTTTGTGAACTCTAAAGCAATATACAGATGTGAGAAAAGAAATATTAGAAAGATGCCTTGGTTGTCTTGTACAGAGGCAAATTACAGCCCAAGAGCTGAATCCTCTGGATTGTTTTGTTGGCCCTTTAGCTAAGAATGGTTTTTGCTTTTGTAAAGCGCTGTAAAAACAAAAATAAAAACAAAACAAAGAAGACTGTGTGACAGATAGAGACCACGTGTGACCCACAAAGCCTCTATTTTACTCTCCGCCCCTTGACAGAAAAAGTTTGCTGACTCCTGGCCTGTCTGGGCTTAAGTAAATATTTTAATGAATAAATTAATGAAGGATCCTTACCTTGCAAATATATCCACATTTAGTATTTTGGTGACTAAAAAGCAGCGCCATTTTCTCACTGTCTTTCTTCTATTCAATAGAGCAAGTGATCAAAGTTGTAAATTACCTGCCCCCTCCCCAAGGATTTTATGTTTACTTTAAATTAAAAAGTAGAAAATAAAAGGAGTCCATAGATATTTTCATTTTCTCTCAACTACATCAACAATTGTTTTTGAAACAGAGAAAGCTCAGGGTGTGCTGGAGTTGGATTGGGGTGGCACGGAGCTGCAGGCTGAGCCCCGCTCCCCGGAAGGCTGGCTGCGGTCGCCGTGCGGAAGTGCACATCGGCCGAAATCAATTCAGCATATGGTGCAAAATACCGAGATTTTTTTTTTCCAGGGAAATCCATCATTACACAGAAATTAGTAATGACACATTTATAGGAAATAATAAGGGAAAATACTGCTCTAAAAAGGAAAGGAATTTGGAGCCAAAAGTTCAAGATTCAAGTTTGAACGACATCACTTAATCTGTCACTTTCAGCAAATTCACTAGTCTCTCTGAGCCTAAGTTTCTTCATCTAGAAAAAGAGAGTAAATCCCACTGATGCCATTTCGCAGATGGCTATTATGAGCCAGATGTTTTACATATATTCCGCTTTATATCCAACTGCAAAGTGGGTATTATTAGCCCCAATACATAGATCAAGAAACGGGTGTTCAGACAGGTCAAGTAACTTCCTCAAAGCAGTGGTTTGGAGTCAAATCCTGACTCTAGCAATACTCTCAGCGCAACCTGTGATTAAGATATTGAACTTTCTTAGGCCTGCTACATGTTTCATCTTACAAAAAATGTACAAAACCTAACTTCTAGAAGAGAAGTTGTGAAATTCCCCATATTACAACATTACCAACTCACACCTTAAAGGTAGCTGGTTTGCCTACAGTCGGTGTTAAATCTAAGTCTGTGTCATTGGAGAATAGTAAAGAGGGGCTGTGCTCTCCTCTCCGTGTATTGTAAGAACCACCTGAGTTGAGAAAGCATAAATACATAAAAGCGTTAGATTTTGAGCATGTCCCTTGAATAGCACAGTGATCATGAATTTTATTTATTCCACAGCAATTCCTGTTCTGTCTGTGAACCAAACACATTCAATATACGGCCTCTGAGTTGATTATTAAACCTTGATTACCTTTGCTTCATTATCTCATGCAGTCTCCCATGTTGGACACACTGTTCCTCCAATTCATCATTTCTTCTCTGCAACTTCTCCAGTCGGTCACAAGCGTACCTTTTTTCTTGACTGAGCTGAGCTATTTCAGATCTGGAGAGGTGAAAACACAGAAATGATAGATGTCAAAGGTTCTTATTATCAGAGGATGTTTTTATCGTATAACCTCAAGATTGTATTAAACTCTGTACTTAAACATAACGTAAATAGAAATCATTCTATGTAAAATAAAATATTTCAGAAACTGAAAAACGTCTAGTAGGGGGAGATAAGCATTGCAGAGACTCAAAGGGTAGACAGATAAAGGAATAACAACTCTAACAACAGCAGTGATGGCTTCTCCAATGAATGAGACAAAAATGATAATGGTCAGATCCCTTTTTAAAAAGGCGATCTTTCATTTACCAAATATTTACTGAGTGCCTATTACAGGCCAGCCACGACGCTGTTAAAGGAGCAACCCCACGCCTAAGCTCTATCACAGAGAATGTTTCCTTTAATTAACCTGGCTAATTTAATGGCACATGATTAAAATCATATGGATCCAAAAGGCATAATAATGAAAAATGGCAGTCTTCTGCCCCCGACCCCCATTCCAGCTAAGCAGTGACAAATACTTTCAATTTTTTTAAAGCTAATTCTTCTGGTATTCACCTCTGTATTTCTAAATTTTCTTATATCAATATTGCTTGTTCCATCAATTAAGAAATTTCTACTGATTCATGATGGTAGATGAAGATTAAACTCTTTTTTATGGCCCTTCCCCCATCTCCAGCCTGTTAATGTAATTACTAGTATTTCAGTTTGTGGTTAAATCAATATCAGCATTTTCATCATAATGACTACCTACATATTGCTCCTTGATGTCTACGCAGTATATTATGATTACAATTGCACTTATGTACATTTATTTTCCCCAAATGAGTGGGCTTCAGTGTAGACCGACTGAGTGGCAAGCCATCTTTTCCTATGGGAGATTACCAGTTACACGTATCTGTAATTCTCTCCTCTGTGGTCATTTTGTTTCTCAAGAGAAGGATCCTACCGTTTCCTGCTTGGTGTGTTTAACCCTAACCATCAGGGGTCAAGGAGCTGTTTACAAACAGAGGGGTGGGGATCTCACCTTTCAGAACGCAGACTTTCTACGAATCCCTCTATTCTAACTTCACTGCCCCTATTTTAACCAGAGCCTCCTGGTTTAAGCTCTTCAGAGAGAAAGCCCCCAATTTTCTGGGTGGAGGAGGGATAGTCACCTGGTGGCTTGGAGTAGAGGTGGAACTGCCAATTTTGGTTTCAGCCCTATGTTCCACTCCTGCCTTCCAAGATTTTCCAGAATCCTGAAAGCAGATCAGCTTGCTTCACAATCCTCTCCCCCGCTGCAGACACTCAAGCTTTATCGTCCTCTACTCTGCTAAGTCAGGCGCTACTCCTCCAGCCTTCTTCCAGTCTTCACATATTTCAGCTGTGATCACAGGTATCTACTTTGGTGATGGTTGATGTCCCTCAGGAAATACGCTACCTCTTCAGTGTCTCTGATAACTATCTCAAGTCTCAAAATCTGAAGATCAGAAAGGCATATATCCAAGAGAAATTCTATCCCTGTCCGTGTTCTGATTAAGCACTGCTCTCACTGCCACCCCTCCGCATGCTCCACTGCCTCTCAGGTTAGAACTGAAACTTTAAAACTCTTGCACATTAAAATGATTGGTTTGTGTCTTGACGTTTAAGTAAGATGCTTGATGTAAAATTGCTTCCATCCAAAGAAAGGATTCCTCTATTAGGCAAGATAGGCTTTTCTTCTTGGTCAAGAAAAGATTTGGATTTGCTAAGGAAATTCGTTGCAAGGACCAAGCTGCTTCACACATATGAAGAAACCTCTCACTTTAAGTTCACCTCATTCCTGATTTTGTTTTCATCTTGGTCCAAGTGTCATCTCAAAGGAAGCTTACTCTGATTAATACTTCGCAGTTCCCAATATGTCAGCACATTTTTAAAAACTTCCTCTAGCTTTTATGCATACGTTAGCTTAAAATTGATTCCTCTGAATTGTGCCCTGTGCCTCATCTTTCTTACTAGATTATACACGAGGGCAAGGATTATCTCATTTTCAAGCTCAGATCAAGCACTCAATCGACATTTGCTTCTCCTAATAATAATTTACCTATATCCAAAATACTCTAAATCAGTTAATAATAGCTTATACTTCTCCTTTTAAGATCACAAAGAAAATAGAATTTAAGGGCAGTTTTAAGAAATTGTCAATTTAGTGTTTATCCAAGATTAGTATTTCCTATCACAATATGCACTTAAATAAATTTCAAAAGGACAAAAAATATCCTTAAACCAGATTAGGAAAAAATGCAGAAGAACATTTATCTGTTCTCAGGTACTTTCCTAGAAAAAAAAGTCACTTTTTAAAATAAAACTCACAAAGGAAACATAGATTTTACAACATAAAAACATAAAACTTTTGAACAAAAAAATATGTTTTCATGAAAATGTTCATTTTAACATTGTTTCTAGAAGCAATCTTGCTCTGCAACCCCCAATATCTGAAAACTTAACCCAGAAATCTGTCAACAGAAGACTGGTTATATTACTTATACAAAGGAATATCAGTGGAGTAACATCAGCATCATGACAGAGTGAGTTGTTCCCTTTGTTTCTCCTCTAAATTACAACTAAATGACATTCCTTAACCAACAGAGGATTCCCTACACAGCACAATAGGATGTCTGAGAGATCCACACAACCATACGGTCTGAAGGTGGGGGGACTGGATCCACAGGAAGCAGTGGAACTAGGTGAGTGGACCCCTTCCCCTTACCAGCAGCACAGACCCAGGTCTTGGGTCCTTACTCAGTGGCTGGTGCAACTGTAAGAGGAGATGGGGCAGCCTGGCCCGTGCACCAATACTTTCCAGCCCACGGGAGAACCCAGCATGCGAGCAGCCCCATCTGTGGGAATGCTCCCCACTGAGTGGTGCAGCTCAGCCCCCATAGGGGAGCCCCCACCAAGTGCAGCAGCTCAGCCAAACTGCCCACAAACACAGAGCCAGCCTGCATGTGAAACAAAGTGCCCCATGCCTCCCGCTAGTGCAGCAGCTCAGCCAGTCCCCCGCAAAGCACAGTGCTTCTGCATGAGAGCAACCCTGCTGGCAGAGCACAGAGGCTCCAGCTGCATGTGAGTGCATGACCTGCCAAGCGGCTGTGGCCAGTGTGCAAACACAGAGGAGCCCTACCAGCACAACTTCCAGCAGATGAAGTGGGATCAGAAAACACAGCAGCAGTGGCAGGTGGAATCTGTGACCCAATACTACCACAAACGCCCTGGAGCAAAGGATCAATTCATCAAACACCATGAAGAATTACATTAACACTTCAGAGCAGAAGGAAAATAACAAGACTCCAGAAACCAAGCCTGAAGTCAAAGAAATGTACAATCTAAATGACAGAGAATTCATAGTAGTTGTCATAAAGAAACTCAACAAGTTACAAGAAAACTCAGAAAGACAGTTCAATGAGCTCAGGAATAAAATCAATGAGTAGAAGGAATACTTTACCAAAGAGATTGGAATTCTAAAAAAAACCAAACAAAGAGATTGGAATTCTAAAAAAAAACAAACAAATTCTGGATATGAAGAACAAAATTAATGAGATAAAAAATAACCTACAATCCATAAAAAATAGAACTGACATTACGGAGGACTCACTTAGAAAATAGAAATATAGAAACGCTTCAGGTGGAGGAGGAGAGAGAACTAAGATTTTTAAAAAAACGAAGAAATTCTTTGAGAAATATCCAACTCAATTAGGAAAAGTAACATAAGGATTATAGGTATTCCAGACGGAGAAGACAGAGAGAAAGGAGCAGAGAGCTTGCTCAAAGAAATAATAGCTGAGGACTTCCCAAACCTGAAAGGAAGTGGACTTACAAGTATGTGAAGTCAATAGAACTCCTAATTACATCAATACAAAAACACCTTCTGCAAGGCATATAATATTAAAACTGACAAAAATCAACGACAAAGAAAAAATATTAAGGGCAGTAATGCAGAAGAAAATAACCTGCAAAGGAATCTCTATCAGGCTTTCAGCAGATGTCTCAGCAGAAAACTTAGAGGCTAGGGGATAACTGAATGATAAACTAAAAAAACTGAAAGTCAAAAACTTTCAGCCAAGAATCCTCTATCCAGCAAAACTATCCTTCAGATACGATGGAGAAGTTAACGCTTTCCCAGATAAATAAAAGCTGAGGGAGTTCATCACCACTAGGCCTGCCTTAGAAGAAACATTGAAAGGAGTCCTCCCATAAGAAAGTAAAAAGCAAAAGTTTACAAAACCTTGAGCAAGGAGATAAATAGACAGATAAAATCAGAAAATTGCTGCTTTATATCAGAATAGGTTAGTAAATACTTAATTATAACATAAAAGACAAAGGGAAGGAAAGCATCAAAAATAACTATAAATAATTTAGTCACAAACTCACAACACAGAAAAGAACAATTTGTGGCAACAGTAACTGAGAAGAGCAAGAAGAAACGGCTGGAACCTGCTTAGGCTCTAAATGGAGATAAGAGGCTATCAGAAAACAGACTATCTTATTTGTGAGATCTTTTATACAAACCTCACAGTAACCACTACACAAAAAATCATCCAAAATCAACTTACAAAAATCAGTTGCATTTCTATACACTAATAACAAGCTCGCAGAAAGAGAAGTCAAGAATACAATCCCATTTATAATTGCAACAAAAAGAATAAAATAGCTAGGAATAAACTTAACCAAGGAGCTGAAAGACCCATACACTGGTAACTATAAGACATTATTGAAACAAATCGAAGACAACATAAATAAATGGAAAAATATTCCATGCTCATGGATTGGAAGAATAAACATAGCTAAAATGTCCATATTACCTAAAGCAATCTACAGATTCAATGCAATCGCAGTCAGAATCTTCATGGAAATAGAACAAAGAATCCTAAAACCTATGTGGAACAACAAAGGATCCTGAATAGCTGAAGGAATCCTGAGAAAAAAGAACAAAGCTGGAGGCATTGCAATTCCTGACTTCAAAACATACTACAAAGCTACAGTAAACAAAACAGCATAGTACTGGCAGAAAAATAGACACAGAGATCAATGGAACAGAATTGAAAACCCATAAATAAAACGACACATCTATGGACAGCTAATCTTCGACAAAGGAGAGGAAACCCTCTTCAATAAATGGTGTTGGGAAAACCGGACAGCCACATGCAAAAGAAAGAAAGTAGACCATTATCTTATGCCATACAAAAAATTAACCCAAAATGGACTAAAGACTTGAATGTAAGACCTGAAGCCATAAAACTCCTAGAAAATATAGGAGTACACTCTTTGACATCAGTCTTAGCAGCATCTTTTCGAACGCCATGTCTACTTAGGCAAGGGAATCACAAGAAAAAATAAACAAATGGGACCACAACAGACTAAAAAGCTTCTGCAAGGCAAAGGACATCATGAACAAAATGGAATATCAGATGCTATTCTCATAATGTGGCTATCTATATGTGTTATTTATTGACCTAAAAATATGCAATATTGGGAAGAAAGGAAAATATTAAAAATCTACACATGTAAAGTGACTCCATTTTATAATTTACGAAATATTTTGACATGTATACCACAATATTGATTATCTCTAGGCATCAGGGTTACAAATTTTAAAAAAAATTTTCCTTTTTCATATTTTCTGAATTTTTACAATGGACATGCATCTAAAACAAAAAATAAAGTCACTTTGATATTGAAAAAAATCATAAAAACCAAAAATATCTGGGAACAAAGTTTTCAAAATTAAAAAAATGACCTGAGATAACACATAAAAACATGAGACAAATGAAGATTAGAAGCATCATTTAATAACGTGTTACCCTAACTCTTTATCAAAATTCCAATGAAAAAATACACAAGGAATATGAAAAATATTCAAAGAGGAAGACATAAATGATCAACAAACTTTTATAAAATATTCAATTTCACCATTATTCAAAGAAATGTGTAATAAAACCAGATTATGGTCAAATATTTATTGTATGCTGACACTAAGCTAGATAGAGGAATCCATCCTTCACGGTAATGATCTCAAACACCCCTACAAGGTAAGTGTTATTTCCTTTCCTCTGTGAAGTAAATATGAGGTTTAATGATTTGCCTCTGGTCACCCACTGATGATGAGCCAAGCCCAGATGCAAACACTGGTCTCCACTCTAGAAGGGCATTTCCACCCACTGTGCAATATGGCTTCCCGCCTCTTTTTTAATCTCTCACTTCTTTTTGTCACCTACTGATATATAGTGGGCAGAATTTAGTGCAGTACTTGAGCAAAGTGCTACACATTAATAGCCTTAAAAGAGTTTGTAGTTTTTAGACTAGCGATCCTTTTAGATAGCTCTAGTAAGGGAATCATCAAAAATTCAGATTCAAGTTCAAAATTATTATTATCCATAACTGTTAAAAATTGGAAACATCGTGTCTAATGAATTATTATCCAAACAAATGATTCAACTAAAATTATGTTTCCAGAGCATTTACTGATGTAGAGAAATGTTCATTAGATAATATCAGGTGAACAGCAGGGTGAAAGACTGTCTATGTAGGATAATCTCACTCACAATATAAACACATGCATACACACACACGGAAGATGACCGAAAAGAAATATGTCAAAAGTTAACAATAGTTGAATGATAATATCACAGGAAATTTTTTCCTTAAAACTTCCTTCTTTGTGTTTATACCCAAATGCCCTAATTTGAGGATGTCTTACTTGTACAATCACAAAAATATAAATGTTATTTGTAAAGTATATATTACTGTCAGGTATTTTATTGCTAAAATATTTTCTTTGCTTTGCATATTTTTTTCTTTGTTTATAATGGTAATTTGCCTATGAACTTCCAACGTCCAATAAGAATTTGGTATATGTGCATGCACATCAGCTTTTATCTGTGTAGAGCCCCTTATATATTAAAAAGAACTAGACATTTGAAAAGTTCAAAGAATAAACTTACAATACAAGTTTCTCTTACTGAGGTTACATCTGCAGCGTGGTTATCCTAGCATCATATAAAAGGATAATTGACTCTAATCCATTTTCATAGAAAATTTAGGCAATTTCTGGCTTTACAGAAGCATGAACTTTTCCCTGCATTTTTATATACCAGTTATATTGTGTAATTGCATTTGCATGAAGTATAACATTTTACTACTATAATTAGGATTACAGTGATAATTGCTTTTTAAGAGAAAACATGACACCTTAATTTTTTATCCTTTTAGCTTGTCATTTGACTTTGGATAACAATTATTAGAGGCCAATATCAGTCTCTTCTTGCAGAATATAATTTTTGTAGTATCCCAACCTAGCATCATCTAAACATAAAAGAGAAAAAAAATAGTTCAACCGGGTGTGTGTTCTTTACTTCAATTAAACTCACACAGTTGGATACCTCCTGTTGCCAAAACAGTAATATAATTTATACATTATAGTCCACACAGTAAAACTACACTAAAAGTCATTTAACAATATTTATAACACCATAAAATACAGTGTTAAAATATATGAACTGCAATATGTACCAAAATTATAAAATTTGTTTCTCATCATCAGTGATTAAAAGCAGGATCATTGCTCTAGCCTCAATACCCACAACCCTGGTGACAGATTAGAATTCAACTCTTAATGATCAATTTACAATTAACAAGATAGAAGTGAAACAAATTAAACCAACCATTATATATAACGAGACCCAGTGGACTCCCATTGTTCCTCTTAATTACAAAACGCAAATCACAAATACACAATAGGCAGTATTAGACATCAATCCACAAGCCCAGTAACCCAGAAAGTGAAAATGGAAAAGAAAGAGAAGCGAGACCACGTCGACCCGGGTTCTGTGCTCTGTATCCTGTTCTTTTCGACGTGCGAGTGTTGCGAGGCTAAAACCCAGCACACGCTTGATCTGCACTCTGCAGCTGGCAGAGGCTCGCTCCCAGCCAGCGCGCAGCCTGTCCAAGTGCTTCCCAGGCCATGCTTTAGATCGACTGCAACATTCTACTGCTGATTCATCTAAGTGCTGGGGAGAGGGAACGCTTCCTTCACTTGGATAAAGAAAAATCACAGTTGCACCAAAGATACTTAAATATCTCCACTTACCAACTTCAAAAAAACACCCTATCACCGTAAAAGGCTCTCAGAGTCCCGGGGAATAAAGACGAAAGAGTAGCTAAAGTTTAATGTGAGCTTCAACTAAAACCAGCCGGAACGCCTGCCTGGTGCCAATTAAAAACAAAATGGAATTAGTTCTCTTGTCTGGTGGTCAAAAATAAGCTATATAAAATGCACGGAATTGGCAGTTCATTTTTAGTTTTAGAATGGGACGTGCCATTCACAAACCCTGGGGTTACAGACACCACTCACGCAGTGTGGAATGCACACTGTGCAGAAAGTGACTGTGCTAATCGCTGTGGAGGGCTTCCAGGGAACAGAAACAATAAGCACGGCCATAATGCGAGGTACATCCACTTGGGGAGAAAACTCATACCGCAGACACACACATGGAGGACCCGTTTCTAAACCCTTCCACAGAGCAGCCCAGCACGAGGCTGGGGTCAAGAGTAGGAACACACAGGAATGGTGAGCCAGAATGCCGGCTTTCCCAGCGATTCCGCGGGAGCTCTATTCAAATGGCCAGCTCTGTGAGTAAAAAGGAGCTTATTTTAAACGGTATGAATCCATTTGTTTAGTATGGCATTTTGAATAGCACGAAACTCTTAGAGAAATGTCACTAGTAAGAAAAGAGGAGCAAAAAAATGTTTTAAATTGTTGATCAACACAAAATAAATACACCTATTTTCAGGAAAAATTTTACTACAGTTCGCTGAGGAAAATCTGGCTCAAAATTACCACATGGTTTAAACACTTATTTTGGAGACTAAGCTTCCACTATGACAACACTTTAGAATGCTCAAAAATCCCCAAGACTGCCTCAGCTCCAAGCACAGGGGCAACGATTTATCCCAGAGGATTAACATGGGAGTGTAAGGCACACCGGAGGGCTGCCACGGGGCTGAAGAAGGTTACAATTTTTATTTAAAAAGAAACACTCTGAGCCCTTCAAGTTTTATAGGTTGTTTCAAAGCAGAGGGTACTATCAAAATGGAATGTTAAATTTTGCAAGAGTTTTGAAAATCTCACAGTCTTCATGGAGGGAGCCAGTGGGAAACGAGACTGGACCAACAAGAAATTAAGAGTAAACAAACAAACAAAAGAAAGCCCTAAAATCACAACGTATCCTACCTACTACATTCTTGTGAGGAAGACAAAATGCGTATTTTCTAAACTTTAGGGGCCTCAACAGTTTTAACAATAATAAGCAACAATTTATCAAGTGTTTGCTTGGTGCCAGGCTGTGGCTCTGGACCAACTCAGAAAGTCGCAGGAGATCCTCTTAAACCCTGATTTACCCAGCAAGGTGCCTGAGCAGGCCTGAAACCAACCAGCCCCACATTTTCCTGCTCTGTCTCTAAAAAGGTTCCCATGGCTAGCCTGTGGCTGAGGGTTACAGGTCCACGCGCTCTGCATCGGCAGCCTGGGTACAACGGTTCAGATCCCGGGTGTGGACCTACTGCACTCACTAGCCATGCTGTGGTGGTGTCCCACGTACAAAACAGAGGAAGACAGCACAGATGTTAGATCAGGGCCAATCTTCCTCAGCAAAAAAAGAAAAAGGTTTTCATGTGGTATAGACTTTACGTTTGTCAGAAACGGCACTTGGACCCTGGCAAAAACAAAAATAGCTAAGTGAAGTGATACCCAAATGGCCAGTCCAGACCCTTAACACAATGCCGTCAATGACACGAGCAGCCGCTGCTGCACATCCCAGGTGTCAAGCACTGTGCTACGCGCTTTACACACACGTGCACCTGTGTCTCTCTCTACATACTGCTGACTCCCACAACAACCCTGCAACATGGGTTTTAGAAATGTTTTCACAGACGGAGAAGCTGAGGTTTGGAGAGATTAGGCAATGTGCGCAAGGTTACGAAGCTAAGTGGCAGAGCAAGCTTCAAACCTAGTTCTTTCTGAATGCCATGGTGTTTTGTCCCGCACACTGCTTGTCGTCAGCAAAGGAACAGGCTGGAGCCAGAGTCAGCTCGGGAGATGGGGGTAGCACCACACTTGTTTGTTTCAATCATTCATTCAATAAATATGTATTGAGTGCCATCTGTGTGTCAGACAAAAAGGAACACGTTCAATTCATAACGTAGTGGTCAGGAGCTAGAGGGACTAGAAGCGAGAGGAGCTGGAGAGGCACTGAGGCTCAAGCTCACGGACCAGGACAGGGTAAGCTGAGAGATTCAGAGCAGGCAAAAGAGGGGCTGGGCACAGGTCGACCCAGGCTCACAGGGGAACCCTCACATGCCAAGCATGCCCAGTTCTCCACGGGAATCGAAGATTAATTTTTCTTTCCCAAACTTTCCCATCATAACTATGTCGGCCTGGATTTTCCTTAGTACTAGATGTAAAATATTATACTTATTGTAAGAAAGACTGGAACCAGAAACATCTAAGTTAGAACTCTCGCTTTCCCATTTACCAGCTTTTTAAATACTGTATTGGTCTCTTCATCTGTAAAAGAAGATAATAATTCCTGTCTCAAGCTGTTGTGAGATTTAAATAATATATACCAAGCATATAGCACCTATTTCTCTTTTATACACTTCAATTTCCTGAATTATGTCTTCATACAGAGCAAGATAATCAATAATCAGTCACAGAGCAATCTTAAAATAATAGAATATTATAAACCCAAGATCAATATAATTTCTTTCTTAGAGTATATAATCTGGTTTGTTTGTTTCTAACAAATTACTTACTTTTGGATCTATGTGAGGTGAATTAAATATTTCTGGTTAGGAATAGCTACTCTTGATATTTTATGAGGGTCTCTTTCATGACAATATCATTTGGGTTTCCTTGCCAAATTTCCTAAAAATATCTGGTATTTTGGCACCCTAAGCTTTTCCCCTACCCAAACAAGATATTCACTTAGTATTTGCTAAGAAGGCACAGAGGTCAGAGCACACTCTGGGTGGGTGCAGGAGCCTCTGCCTACCATGCATTCTGAAGCCCTCTGATTCCCCAGGAGATTCGGGGATGGGGATTCCATCACTAAGCCAGTTTATCGATGCAGGAGCCCCAGACAGGGCTCAGAGTGATCAGACAGGCCCTGGTCCTCCTGGAAACTCCTTCTGAATGAGATACCCAAGTCAGTAGTTTACTGAGCAATACTGTTTGCTCCGAGCAGATCTAAGTGAGTTTCAGAAAAATACAGAAAAGATATACAGGTTATTTTTCCATTAGGTTACGTTGTAAGGTGATATTGACATCTAGCTAGTTATGTGAATGTTGACTTTTACAGTTCAATTCAAAGTGACTCTGTCCAACACGATTCATTTACAAGAGGAAATCACAGTTCAAGCAGGTCAAATACCTTTGTTTGAGATTACAGTTACTGTCAGAGCCGAGATGAGAACTCAGGCTTCTTACAGTTCAGAACATAAAACACAGCGTTCATTGAGAAAACCTGCTTAGAAAAGGTCCAGGAAAAAATTCACTGAGATCCCCATCAATGGATTTACAAAAGAGCATAGAACCTATAAAATGAATGATGGCTGTTCTCCTAAAATAAAACAATTTTAGAAGAAGGAAGGGATGGTTTGAGTTTATTTCAAAGTATCGTCTACTTTTATTTTTATATATACACATTTCATCTATGATCATTTGACCTAAAGACAGCTTTTGCGAGTTCATGGAGAACTGTGATAATAGATTAAAATGTTTTAACTATATCAACATAAGACTTTAAAACTCCTTGGTTTACCTGCATCTTTTACTAGAAAAACTGCTATCTTGATCTTTGTCTTCTGAAATTTTATAGTTTTCAATTATAAACATTAAAAAAGTCAAATAATAGTACATATACATATTCATAAAAAACTCAAGGTGTCTGCATGGATGGTTAAGAAAGTGTTTATACAGAGAAAATATTTTCACAGAAAATGTATCTATCTAATGTATCTAAACAGATATCTAATTTTGTCATTAGATAAAATAGTGGAAACGCTGTTTTTTGAGGAAAAATTACAGTATTCACACAAACAGTACTCTGAAAGTATTGTATAATATTACCTACCTGCTTTTTTGAGAGATTTTTTCCAGTTTCTTGGCTAATGTACAGCACTCTTCCTTTAACTTTGTCAAAAATGTATTCTGGGAGGTCAGCAATGAATACTGTTCATTTTCTAGAAACAACAATAACCCCCCCACCAACATAAGATGTTTATGGTTGTAGCTCTGCGGTGCTCCCACACAGATGGTGGGGAAAGTGCTCACTTCCTACCACACATTTCCTGTAAGCCACTAGACCATTTTCCATGTCCTAAGTCAAAAGACCACTCCTCTGGCAAGACACTAAATCTTGTGAGACATTTATTTTCCTAATAATTACACACAAAAAACATTTTTGATCATACCAGCTTGGTGTAATGTTTTAACATATTAATAAATTGTCCAATACCTCAAGTAGAGTCATAGATGCTTTTATCTTTGCAATATGTGCAATATTGTCTTTTTATTTTGACAATTTTACTATACACAGAGTGTCAAAAATGATCACAACCAGATAACTGAGATGAAGTCAGGGAGGAACTCTCTTCCATGCTGTAACCCACCCTTCCTGTTTTGTATTTACTCATGTATTTCACCAACCCCCTCTTGTACACGCTTCTCTAACTATGAAAGTGAAATACGTAATTTTCCTTAGAATTTTGATTTCATTGTCAACAGTATGAGCTTCAATGAAGATCTGGTCAAAGAAACAGAAGAGTGTGATATTTTTGTGCACAATGCACGTCAGTGTTCTTAAGGTGGCTCTAGTTAAACAGTGAGGATAAACAGGGCTCTTATCTAGCCCTCGGAGATGCTGCCCAAGACTCCTTGAGCATAGGATCCTGCTAGGAGTGGGGGCAAACAATAATTTATCCTCTAACTTCCTCCTTTTGTTTTTAGGGGAAAAACATTTACTAAGTCTGGTGAGTTTTCATTTCTTTTGGCCAAACGCTGTTAAAAGAAATCTCTACTGAAAGTGCCAGAGGGAATTACGTGAGTCACGATGACGTTTGCCTCTTTATAAGTAAACAGATCATTTAATGCATTTTACATTAGCAATTTTTCACCGATAAGATAAGCAATAAAATTTTTTACCATGTCATCAAATATAGTATACATCAAATTATGTGGAAATTATCTTTAAGGGTAAGGTTCAATAAGGCCCTTTATTTCTTTTCAATTTTAGCTAATGATTGGCAAAAAGCGTATAGCATACAAAGCAAAATAAAACAAGGCACTAAAAATGAAGCAACATTTTTCTGGAAGAGACTGGATCAATTAAACTTTTGTTTTAATAGTACAATCAGCTCGGAGTACGTGGTGTGGAATTATAATGACTGACACTGTCTCGTTTTGACTAACACTGTCTGTGAACACACAACTCCAAAGTGAAAGAACCACATAACGCTGAGACTGAGCAAATCAAACTGCCTATTTTCAAAGTGCATTTTACTTTCAAATTAAAGGTAAAGAGTTACTGGCCAACTCAGTCTGCAGAACAGTGCCAATGTGATGAAAGATGGCAGTTTTTAGCCAAGCTGCCAGCTGTGGTCGATGCCTTGTATTAGTGAATTTTAACAGCGGTTGCGAGAACTTGAAGAATGCAGAGGATTAAACACCACTCTAGATTGGGCTGGGGGAGGGGGAAATCATACAAATGCTAAAAATGTTCGAAGCTGCAAAGATTAAATAAAGGAACATATCAATTTGGAGCCACTGAATTACATCCAGCTGCGACAGTGAATTAAGGACCGATTAATGGCTAAAGCTTTTCTCCAGTTTGGATGCTGAAGCAAACTCATTAGGCTTTTAGAGTAGCTATAATGTGTGTACTGTGGGAACTGTTCAATGCTATTCAGGAGACTCTAACTGTAAGCTCAGAGCATTTCCCGCAGAGCTTCTGATGCTATTTTCTTTATATAACATGTGTGCCTGAAAACCCAGCCAAAAACAAGCCCTTTGTTTTTCTACTTTGTTGTGGTCTCTCTCAGCTTTACGTTTCTTGAACACAGGTAAATAAACTCATAATCCAGATGGTGCAACAGATGTGAGAGCAGCACTCTGAAATCAACAGACAGTGGGCAATACTTTCCATTTTCTCTTTTAAACGCTAACTAATATGTAATTCGGAATCTCCGGTGTAGTTAGCATCTGCTCCCTTCGGCCAGCCAAAGGTTACAGGTGTTCCTGATGTCATTTCACAGTGAGGCGTGGGCCGGCTCCTGAGCCAGGGCCCGTGCTCTAATCTTTCCCGACCACCTACCAGTTCTGTCATGCTGGGCCTCCATTTGCTGCATCTTCTGTGTCAGCTCCTGCTCTCTTTGCTGGGCCTGAAGGGCCTGGGCCTTTGCTTCGTTGCTAAAGCTCTGCTGAATGCTATCTTTTTCCAGTCTACAAAGCAGAGAGCAGACAGACAGAAATTTAATCTACAGATGCATGAACCCCCATCATTTCCCCAACAGACCACAGAGAGCTGATATGTTGTAAATTGTTAAGGATAAGAAGACAACAATCTTCCCACAGCCCCCCCCCCCAACTTTTAGGGAGAAAATCCAAAGGTGCTTTCATACAACGTTAAATACATGCCATAAATGCAAAGGACTAAAGAATGCAACTTTAAAAATAAAAAAAAATCGTGACAACTGCATAGTGGTATTTTGTAATTTTAAAACACACACATCTTTTTCTTTAACATTCTCAATGTTTCGTAGCACCAGTTAGACTTTCTACTTCTGAATGGTTAACATTTCCTAAACATCCTAGTTATAGGAACAGCATGACTCAATACACCAAAAGTTAAAGTCTTCAAACTAAGCTTTGTAGACCACCTCTGCTTTTCCTCCCAAACCTAAAATGGAATCTCAAATACAATTTAGGAGATTCTATCTAGAGGCAAGTAAATGATTCTGCAGTACCACATGCAAGTTTTCGTTAAATATTTTCACACATTAGGCCACATAATGTGAATATAAATATGAAAATAAAAATGAAAACCTTCCCCCAGCACTTCATAATAAAACCTGCTTTGGGTCACTTTGAAAGAAACTACAAGATGAGAAGTTTCCACACTCAGAGGCAAACTCTCACCCCAGTGTGACTGGCTGTCGACCCAATGGGTCAACCACAGTGGCTTCTGAAGAGAGCAACTTGTGAAACAATGAGACCCTGAAGAATGCAAAGGACCTCATCACTGGCAGCACTGTGGGTACCGACACTGTGCACACACACACATTAGGTTGGTTCTTCAAACTCTAGAGATGGGTAAGCGATGAGGGTTTCCTTCAATTAACTGACTTAGTTATTTCTAACTCCTGATCTCCTTGTGGGCATTTCTCATCCATGCTGCTTTAGTTTACTAATTGAGATATTTACTGCCTTGCCTTTGCCAAACTAAAAATAAACAATTCCATAAAGCTATCACTACTAGTCTATGTACTGCTGTGGAACTTCAATTCACCAGCTTCTAATTATAAAGCGACATAAGGAAAGTCTGTATTGAAATTGGTCAATGCATGTGGTAATGTTGTAGTGTAAAATTTCAGAACGAAAATACACCCACACTTCACTCAAATGGAATCATCAGGGGTCCACACCAAATGTGAAATAAGGTCCCTTCTGGTACTCCTAATAAGAATACCCCTTGGATTTGCTCCCAGGTCTTGCCTCACACTCAGTTCCAAAATAGTATATTGCAACAAATAGTCAGACTAGGCCACTTTTTGCCTCTGCAGTCACACCATTTTTCTAGCCATGGATCATTGCACAAGTCTCTTTGTTTTCCTGGGATGTCTCCCCCAGCCCTACCTTTCACCCCCACCAATCCCTGTCCCTCTGCTCGATGCATACTCGTCCTTTAAGGCCTGCTCAAAATTCTCCCCCTCTCCTTCCATTGACTCCTAAATTAACTATTATTTCCTCAATGATTCCAATATACATTGTGTATGTATACATCCTACTAAGATGGTATTGGTCACACTTAGTTATTGATTTGTGTCTGTCTCTTTTTGTCATCTTTGTCTGTCTATACCCTGAGCCTAGCTCAGTACTTGGCACATAGGAAGTGGACAGTGAATGTTTAATGAATGGATGTTCTTAAACCCTTGGTTAAGGGTTAACCCCTTGGGAGAAGGAAGACTGCAGTCGTAAGAGAAGCTGGAGAATCTGCTCAAGTCTTACATGAGGAAGCCAAAATTTTTCAGACATGCTAAAAAAGAAGAGTACCTGGAAGAGAATGGCTCTAATGGCTTTGGCAGCTGGAGACCAGGCTGCTGAAGGAGTCAGCTTACAAAGGGCACTGTGGACTCTTTCACTGAGGAACCATCCCCAAGTCAGACCCTGCGTTAGAGCAGCGGACATAGGTAGGGAGACCTGGGTCTCTGAGATCCCTAATAACTGGGTGACCATAAAATGCACTGTTCAAACCAATACCCATTTGAGAGTGAAAAGGAGCACTACGAATGATTACACCGAGACAACAGTCCTAACTGGGACTGCCCTTTGAAAACTGGGGCTTATGGTCCCCTGCACAAAGGGGTTGCCAGTCTCATCATCAATTTTTAGAATGAGAAGCTGCCTAATTACTGGTATCCTAAATTTGCTAATGGAAAAAGACTACTGTTATGGCAGTTCTCCTTATAAAATAAAGTGATTTAAAAGAATGCTCTACCAACAAATGTTGAGTTACACACTAACTTTTGTTTCTTGAATCCTTCCCCAATTTTCACCTTATTTAAGAAGCTACATATTTTATTTTATTATTTTTTAATTGAGATATAATTGAAATATAACATTATATTAGTCTCAGGTATACAACATAATGATTCCATATATGTACAAATTGAAAAGTGACCACCACAATAAGTCTAGCTAACATTCGTTTTACTTTTCGTTACATAAAACCATGGCATATTTTCGCTTTCCTAGCTTTCCTACCTCCTCCTCCCTTCCACCTTCTCCCCTTGCAGATTCTTTCTGACTTACTAGCTTTTTATAAAACCTTGAATGTTAGAACTGAAAGGGAACCACAAATTTGTTTAATAAAATCCTCTCATGTGACAGTTTAAAAAAATAATAAGGGCCATAAAAAATTAGAAATCTCCTCAAAAGTTACATTGTAAGAGATGTAAAGGCAGAGGTGGGATTTGAAATGTTTTGATTTGGTGAAACCTATTTTATAACAATCTAGAGGTAATGCAATAATTGATTTTAAAAATTAATAAAAACCACTTACATATCCAAGGAAGGGATTAGAGAAGAATTCAAACCAAATCGCTTAATATTTATCATAACTGTATTATGTGAAAAACATTCTGCTAGGCACTGAGTCAAATAAAGATAAATATGGCATAGAGCCATAGTCCTTGCCCCAATAGGGAATTCAAAATGGCAAAAGTAGAAAGTAGAGGTAAAATATATCATAAGAGAGGTACAAGAGAAAAACTACCAAAGCACAGAAAAACGAGAGGTGGCGTCCAGCTGAGCGTGAGTGCCTCATGGAGGATGGCTGAGAGAGGCCTCCTCAACTGATTTTCTTTCAGTTACCACTCAAAACACCGATGATCTCATTTAGACAAACTTGTAGTTAGCCATATTTTACAAAACAGAATAAAAGTAATGGCATTGAAGAAGAATTTCTTGGTTATTATCAAAATGAGGGTGATTTATTCATAACAGCTGAAAACTGGAAACAACCTAAATGTCCATTAATGGCTAAATGGATAAACAAATTGTGGCTAGGCTTACAACAGAATATTAGCAATAGCAGCAATAAAGAGGAACAAGCTGGGGGCCGGCCCGGCAGCGCAGTGGTTAAGTTCGCATGTTCTGCTTCTTGGCGGCCTGGGGTTCGCAGGTTCAGATCCCAGGTGCGGACACGGCACCGCTTGGCAAAAGCTATACTGTGGTAGGCGCCCCACAGATAAAGTAGAGGAAGATGGCATGGATGTTAGCTCAGGGTCAGTCTTCCTCAGCAAAAAGAGGAGGATTGGTATCAGTTAGCTCAGGGCTAATCTTCCTCAAAAAAAAAAAAAAAGGAACAAGCTACTGTTACATAGAACACATGGACAAACCTCAAGAATAGTATGCTTAGTTAAAGAAGCCAGACACCAAAGACATATTGTATGATTTCACTTACATGACATGCAGAAAAGTAACCACAAGAGTGACAGATCAGCATTGCCAGGACCTGGAGGTAGGGAACGAGCATGAGGAAAGTTTTTGGGTTGATAGAAATGGTCTATATCATGATTATGTTGGCTCCAAAACTGTGTACATCTGTCAAAATACATTTAATTGCACACTTAAAATTGGTGATTTTTATTATAGTTAAATTTACCTCAATAGAGCTGATTTTAAAAAGAAGTAAATGCACTAGAACAGGAATATGCTCCTTTTTCTCCAAGTTATCCACATCAGCCATGGCTACACATGCATGTGTGCGCCATGCTCATGTTTTCCTGACAGCAATTAAGAGTTAGAAGGAGTGAACAAGCACTGGATAGCCCTCAAATATGAAGTAAGCACGCCCAGTAGTTTAGTTGCTCCTTTTCATCAAATGTCTGCAATGATATTAACTAGCCCATGAAAAAATGGGGCTGAAGAATTAACTGTTTCTGATTCTCAATTTTTCCATATCATTTATTATTTTAAATCTTGCTGTTTTAACAATATCCACGTCACAGAGCAAAAATGACATTACATGGATTTTTTAAAGCACACTTTAAATCTTACTACTACATTGAAGGACTAAAAGTTTCTGATGATCCTCGAGCTTATCAATGAGTCTGGGACAGCAACGATGAAGCCTCAAGTCTAACCTGAGGAGAAGGCCCTGGCAGTGGCGGTGATTCGAGGCACCAAGCCCATCTGCAGTGATTACATGCACATGTTTAGCGAAGACTGAAGTGCTAGCACCAGACATCCAACGTTTCTGGCTGAAAGGTGTTTCCCTTTAAAGTACAATCTAGAGAGCTTTGTGACAGGAGCGTATTGGCTTGACAAAACGGATGAGACCATTTGTAACGTGCCCACTAGCTGAGAGCAGTCCTGATGGAAGGAGAGCAGCAGCAGGCGTGGGTGCTGCCGTGAGCCAAGACACATGATATCCGTTTATCTCAATATTGCTTACACTGTCTTTGACCACGTGGTTACTGTCATTGATATGTTACAAAATGTTTAATAATTGGTTTCTGGGGCAGGGAGGAATCCTTCATACAATGTTTACCAATTTTCAGTGTAAATACTTCTACCATGGCCTGCTTCGAGCTACCAAAGTGACATCACTCAACACAGAGTTGGCAAGAAATACGAACAATTGCCCTTCATGAGCTGGTAGGAGCCAACCCCAAGCACACCACTGGTTAGGTGGTCCCTCTCAGGCCTCTCCACTCTAAAGTTACTAGTTCCTTCTTTCTAATTAACAAGTAATTTGTTGGCAGATGCTAAGGCCATGCAAATATCCTTTTCCTCATCAAACTCTCACCCACTAGTTTTATATCCAATGATGACTTTTCTACTCTAATGTTCTTTCTTAATTATTAGTTAACAATGAGCTGTAAGGAAGAGCTTTCCTTTCTCTCTCATTTATTAATTTACTGATATCATCATGGAGTCATGGGTTCTTATTTTCACTCACTAGCTTATAATCCATTATGATCATTATTTATTTTTATGTTCAACTCAGATTTGGCCAATGGGAACCACTTCAAGCTGGTCCTATATGATAAATCTCCATTATCCTTGTGCACTTCTTGGCTTTTCTATCCCCAGAAGATGTTCCAGGTTCGTCTTGTACTGTCCTTTACCAGTCTTGGAATCAGCATTTGCCAAGGAGCTCTTGTGCCTTTCAGTGGAGAACGGTATTTAGAAACCAAGATCTGTCACTAGGTGGTGCTCATTACTACAGAGAAGTCTTTGCTTCTTGGTCATCTTAGTAGATAGAGTCAGGATATGAACATACATACAAATGTATAAATATAAACATTTATCTATATGTTTTATATGAACATATACATATACATACACATGCATATGCATATACATACAAATATAAATATTTGTCTATATGTTATATACGAATATATATATATACATTCAATTAGATATCTGTAATTCCAATCCAACAACATGGATAGAACCTAGTCTTCCCTCTTTCCATAACTAAACAGTGAGAAACTTGGATCCCATTATCTTTAACATATTTACTCATTTGCTCACATTTAGTACACAAGAAAGTACTTTCAAATTGCTAATCTGCTACAGAAAGCAAATCTACAAGTAACTAGAACTAAATATTTGCCTACAGTTTTGTTTTGTTTTGCTTTTTTTTTTTTAAACAAATGCATACACATCATTTTCAGTTGATTCTCTCTGTGTTCCAGGAAAATGACATCTTCAGAGGTAATGGAGTACAGTAGAAACCCAGAGCTACAGGGCCAAAGTATAGCATTTAATTTCTTATTACCTACGTGACCACAAAAAGTAACTTAATTCTTTTAATCCTGGAGTTCTTCATTCAAATAGGGCAGGAAAAAACCCTACCTTAAAGGATTAATAATTTTAATAATCTATTATTTATTAATATTTACCATAAGTTAAGCTCTTTACATGTATTCTTTTATTTAATCCTCACACGACCCTAAGAGGTAGGTTTTCTTATTGTCCTCTTTTACAAATGAGGAAACTGAGGCTGAGAGAGGTTATACAATTTGTTCAAAGTTCCTAGTTATTAAGGGGCATAGCCAGGACATTCAGGCCTGCCTGACTCTAAAGTCCACAGTATGAATCTCTAAGCTTCAATCTCTTACTTCATCAGGGGTGCAGAGAGATGAGAGACAGGATAACAAGAGCCTCATTTCAGTTATCCATATGTGTGTGTCATTTAATACTCTATTACCCATCTTGACAGCCAGATCCCAAGCCAGTTCTCCTTCTCCTTTCCCATTTGTTCCATATGTTATTGGATCACTTCCTCCTACAGTGACACCATCAGTGAGTTCTATCCCCCTTAACGAAATATATTGACCTTTGCAAAAACATTGAAAGGCACACAAACACATCTCCTGTCTCAAGCTGGTCACAGACTCTGAGGGAAGATAAGACATGCACATCTTATCTGGAATGTAAGTGCCTGAAGAAGAGACCTTTGTTTTGCTCACTAATTTACCCCAAGAGCCTGGAATGGTGCCTGACACACAGTTGTGCGGCCAACAGATATTTAATGAATGAATGAATGAACAATTGTTAAGAGAGAGAAAGTGCTAAGTATCCTCACAGGTTTAAGGATCCTCCTGACTACTGACTAGAAGAAGAGAATGGGAGAAGATAATCCCTATCTTGACCAATAATTTAGTTTTATTATTGATAATAATAACAAAATGAAAACAATGATGAAATTGGTAGACAGCATGATGTCTTCCACATCTGAGAAGAACCCAAAATCCTGTGCTTGTTTACTGCTAACAGAGGGCTATATTCTCTTACTTGAGCGAATGTAGACACACTGGGGTGGGACAAGCAGGGAAAGAAAAATATTAAAGGACTAGGATTCAGTAACCTCTACTTCTTCAAGTATGCAAAAACCTTAACGGCATAATACATATTTCCCAGGGTAAATTATTTCTATTTTCTTCACTGCAAAGTATGTCAGAATTTGAAGTATAATGTTGAAGGATGAGTTATCAGACCAAAGCATGAGTCACTCTTAGGAAAGGAAGCAGAAACAGGAGGTCAACTTTTTTCAAAGGAATAAACACAAAAGAAAGGAAATAATTAACAGAAACACCCCTAAAAATAATATTCCCTCCAAAAATGTTCTTTTACAGTACCTCCAAAATAATTTTGAAAACTTTAAGCCTCAAGGCAAAGGAAGGTGTGCTTGACTAGATCTTGCCTCATTCTTTTAACCCTTCTGCACAATTCACATTTACTTAAGACAAAACCAGACTCTTACAATCTCACCATCATCCACATGTGTGCTTTCTAGTTGACAAAGCACAGTCAAATGCACTGAGCCCTCTATCCCTCATAACAATTCTGTAAGGCAGGGCGATGGAGCAGATATCCCTGTTTGACAGAGGAGGCATCTCAAGCTCAGAGAAGCAAGACATCTGCTCAATGCCACACAGCTAGCAGTAAGGAGCAGAGCTAGAGCCAGAATCTATCTTCTCACTCCAAGTTCAGTGTCCTTTACATTCATCCCATACCCTTGCCTCACATGAAGGGTTTAGTCAATCTCTAGTGCTCATCCATTCAACAAATCCTTAAACGCCTACTCTGTGCCAAGCACAAAAGTGTAGGGATGCATCAGTATACAAGACACAGACCATGACCACGCCTTCAAAGAGTTCATGGTCTAGTGAAGAAAACAGACAAGAAAGAACTAAAACAGTATGGTAAATATCAAAATAAATTCCTGCTATCATACAGGTGGACAGGACAGGAGTCAGAGAGTGGCTAGGTACAGAGAGGGAGGCTTCCGGAAGATTCAAAAATTAGAGGCTTAAAACGAGTTGTAATTAGCCACACAAAGAATGAGAAGAACACTGTTACAAGTGAAGTGGGCAATGTGTGCAAAGACTCAGAGAGGAGAGATAACCAGGTGCCTTTGGAAAACTGCAAACAGCTCTGGCATGATCGAAGGGCGGAATGCATGTGTTGTGGGGTAGAAGCGAGCAGTTGGTGGAAGGGAGACTGAAGAAAGATGAGACTGGAGATGTAGGCAGGAGCCAGAACATGAAGCTATTTTTAAGGACTTCATCCTCAGGGAAATAGGGAGCCAATGTAGGGTTTTAAGCAGAGGAGTGTTGTGATCACACTCGAGCTTTAGAAAGATCACTCTGGCTGCAGTGTGGGGAACAGATGGGGAAGGGACAACATTAGAAGCAGGAAGAGCACTTATTACTACGGCAATAGCAAGAGCAATTCCTGCAGTTCTTAGACACAGCAGAGGCCACAGGTAGAGACCGAGACTGAACGGCCATCAAACGCACATTTCAGTACTTTTTAGCCTTAATTTTTTCCGATAGCTCAGATGTCTCTGATGCACTAAGTGCTTGAATGGAGCAGAATTCCTGGGAGACAGGAAGCCCTCTCGTATTCTGTTTCACAACACCAGGGGTCCCACTGACGAATATGCTGTTGCATAAAATAAATTAGATCACGATTTTTTCCTTTGCATGCCCATTTGTTAAAATATCCACACTTTCCATCTCTGACTTTTCTATGTAAACTAATCACTGTGGTCCAGTCTTGCCTTTTTTCTCTGAAAAGTATCAGTTTATCTACATATTTCCAATAATTAATCCTTCTAATGAGTAACTTTGAATCAGACATCAGTAGGATCAATATATTTTTGTAATGGTATTTCTGTAACCTGTCAATGGACATGCATCATTATCAAAATGTAGTACAACTGATTGGAAAGAGTTTCTATTCTATTATTAAAACGTTTCTGAAATTAATTTCTAGGATCCATTATGAAACAGGGAATATATTAGCTACTTTGTGGCAAATAAATTTATTCAGAAACATGCTATAATAGCAAGAGCTACAATTACGAAATATATTTTATACTATCTTATTTCTCAAGCATAGCAGAGTAATGCCTCATTTATCTGGAATGTTGGGAGATAGGGTGTTCCACATGAGAAAATTTTCCAGGTATTAGACCTACAGAAATCTGACCATTTGCAGTATAAATATGTCTAAAAAATAATAATTATATCTCTGCTTCCTTAAGCAAACTGCACCAAATAGAACAAACTGTTCTGGATAATCAAGTTTCGTCATGTCAGATGAGGCAGGCCTACTTGCTGCTGCTGTCCCCCTGCTAGGGTGCTCCTAGGATCACTGCGCATTGTCGTACCCCAGGTGCCTAACACAGTGGCCGGAAACAGAAGCTGTTCAATAATATTTGTTGCATGAAAGGTCTCAGATGCTGTTCTTAAGAACCAGGAGGCAGACAGAATCATACTGATCTGCTTCCTATAATTTTTTATTGTTTTTCTGCCATGATTTGCTGCCATATTTTTTGTTTTGAGTGTTTTTTTTTTTTAATATCTAAAAATGATGTCTTAGGATAGTTCCACTGATCCTCCACAGAAAAGTGCAAGGGCTTTACGATAGTTATTGGCTTCTCTCTCTCTTTTTTTTTTTTTTTTTTGAGGGAGATTAGCCCTGAGCTAACTGCTGCCAATCCTCCTCTTTTTTTGCTGAGGAAGACTGGCCCTGAGCTAACACCTGTGCCCATCTTCCTCCACTTTACATGTGGGACGCCTACCACAGCATGGTGTGCCAAGCCGTGCCATGTCCACACCTGGGATCCAAACTGGTGAACCCCGGGCCGCCGAAGCAGAAGGTGCTCACTAAACCGCTGTGCCACTGGGCCGGCCCCTAGTTATTTGCTTCTTAAAAGTACTTTTAAATTTTTATCTCAGTTGATAACTATGCGTCAAACGGCTGAATCTACCAGAAGACTAAGTTTGAGTAAGTGGGCTGCGGTTTCACTGTTGCTGAAGTGGTCCCACACTCAATGTTTGTACATAGAAATCAGGATTGTGTTCTCTTGACTAACCTTGGCTTGAGAACAACACAGTTAACTCATTTTTAAAGCTTGATTGAGATCTATGTAACCTCTCCATTTTTGTGCATAATTCTGGAGCTAAAAAATACTACATTTACAGAAGAGAAAACTGACCTAAGCCCACGTTTTCAGATTTCTACACCAGTATAATTCTTGCTCTTCTAAAAAAGAAAATCATTGTTCTTGCCACAGTAATCACGTCATTTTCCTCATCAAAACATTTTTCCTTTTAGTCATTTTATGATCATTATTTCTATTTGGCTTGTAACACTTGCTTGTAACTACGCTTATCTGCGATCCTAACAGCCTCCCCGGCTCCAGGAACACGAGGGCTGCTGGAGTTTCCTCTTCCCCTGGCCGTTTCTGAGCCATCGTCCTCACCATTCCTGTAGCTGCAAAGCTGCCCTTTCCACTCCTGCGGACCTGCTTCGACCTTTACTCTAAATCTATACTCACACTCATTTCTACAAGATGGCCCATCTTGAGCCCACCAAAACCAGAGGAATCTGTGCCCCAAGAAAAGCAATATAAGCAACCCAAATCCTAAAATACCTCTAAAAACAATGTCATACTTTTGGCCTTTATCCCATAGTACACAGGCTCCACTGCCAGCAGGGCTGGGTCTGCATTTGTACACAAGGAGGCAGGGCTTAAGAGCACAGACTTCAGTGTCAGCCACACTTGGCATCAGTCTCAATCCCTCCACTTACTAGCTGTGTACTCTAAGAGAATTCACTTACCCTATGAAGCGGCTTTCTTGAATGCAAAATAGGGTTAAAACAGTACCTCTCCTCATAGGACTACCAGAATATTGTAAGGAAAACATACTTAGTACAGTACCAACACATCACAATGTTCAAAAATATTAATTAGGACCATCATTACTGTTACCATTATTATTTCCTAGAAGATGACTACTCAAAGTAGTAATAATCAATGTAATTATCTCCAAGACAAACAGTCTTATTCTTGAGGAAAGAAGAAGAAATTTCCTCAGTTCACTGATAAAAGCTGCCTGGGGCATTGCACAGTGGATGCGAGCTTGGGCTCTGACACACAGACGGAGGTCTGAACCCTGGCTGCACTGTGCCCTGGCCGTGCGACGTCAGAGCAGAAGCTCAGTCTGGGGCCACGTTCTCATCTCATGACACGACATTATCAGAGCACGTGCGATACTCTATAGAAAGCAGCCAGCAGTGTCCGGCCCAGATCACCCACTTGAAAGGTGTCAAAATCCAGCTAATGGACTGGCATCTAGTTATCTGCCAAATTTACTCTCCACAGCTCTTCCCACGTAAAGGGGAAGACAGGACAGTAAGCCGTGGAGGATGGACTGCAACACGCTGCAGGCGCAGCTAATTGTGCAGCTGCTCTTCAAGTAACGACCAGTCAGGCTTCCTCTGTCTTCCTCCTCCTCCGCCTCCAAGCGACAGCTCTTCAGAAAAGGACTAATCCAAACTAGTCCTGGATACTGGCTCCAAAATTAATGGAAAAGCTGACACGATTGTTTTTATAGAATGATTCCAATTATTGTAGAAACAGAATTGAGGGTTTATGCTCATGAAAATCCAGTCACATCTCTATCGGGCATTGTGGGAAAGCTAGGAAAATGAGGAACAAGATGTCTAGGGCTGCAACAGCTCCTGTGGCAGCCACTGACCACAGGTGGCTCCCGAGCACTGGAAACAGGGCTAGATTGCATTGAGACGTGCTGCCAGTGTAAAGAATGCACACTGGACTCTGACGAGTTAGAAGAAAAAAGGAGCAAAAAATATCGAATTAATTTATATTGATTACATGCTGAAATGATTTTCTATCCATCGGGTTAAATAAACTATGTTATTAAAATTAATTTCACTTGTTTCTTCTTACTTTTTAAAATACGGCTATTTGAAACTTTAAATTGCATACGTAGTTTGCATTTGTGGCTCCCACCATGTTGCTCTTGGACAGAGCGGCTCTGGGCGCACCTCCGTTGCCTACTCCTCGATGGCAAAGCATCATTTCTGATCCTGATGCTCACCAAAATAACCATGTTGCCCCAAACTGCGAACCTCAAGTGCCTCATGAACACATCAACTCTCATAATTTTTATAAAAAGCAAAAACTATTAAAATAACATTTTTTCACCTTGATAAATTTCTCACTTAAGTCAGCCAGTCACCATTACTTGAAAGGAGAAACAAAGGAAATTAATTCTGATAGAAAACTAAGGATAGCTGAAGAAGAAGGAGTCACCACATTATACAAATGTAAGTGACACAACCCTTTTTTTGTAAATCAGATCTGGTTTGAAACAACTCCCAAAAGATGTATTCATATTTAAAATTAAATTATAAAGCATATTAAAAAATTATTCCATATAGCTAATGTGGCAAATTATAAAAAAATGTCCAGTTATTACATGGATTACAGACTCCCAATAAGTTAATATGCATACAATTTGAAAATCTTTATCATATAATAGTCTTTTTATAATTGTTACATGGGAAATAGCAGACTCTCTAAGAGATTTTTCCCCACATATTTCTTTCCTGAATCTCCAGTAATCATCCTCATATCATTCATTACTTATTTCTAGTAAGAAACCAACACTTTCCAAGTTTATCAAGAGGACCAAGTAGTCACATTAGTCAGTCAATCTGTCAGTCAGTTTAATAAACTATCCCACTGCCTGGTGAGCTAGTCTGTTGCCTTTGTTGTTTTCAGTAATCGCAAAACATTATCTCTACTTTGTGGAATACTAATAAGCCAATGAATGGTTTCAAACCTCTACAAAAATTGCTGAAGTTTATTTGTTGGAAGAAAGATAATTTGAAAGCCAGGACCATAGTAAGCCCTCGTGAGAATCACAATTCCAGTCATCATTATCATTACAAGATTGTTATTTATAGAAAAGCTCACCAACAGAAGCTATTTGAAATAACTATAAATTATAGGCACCTCCAAGTATATTTGCAGAAAAATTAACACATTATGAGTGCTAAACTTCTCGACTTCTGGACCTTCCTGCCCACGAGTTGCTCCAGAAAGGGATCTACAGAGAAGGAAGGAATACCGTATGCCACAGGTTGAGGGGGAATAAAGTCTGTTGCAGAATCTGGTTTAGGGGCCCATCCTTTACAACTGTGCCAACAATTCCCAGTAGAAGATTTGTCTGAAAGGATTTATATCCTAAAGTATCCATAATACTTTATTCTATGAAATCTTCTAAGAGTCAAGCTTTAAAAGGTGGCTGAATTGAATTCACTGACTGGCATCTAGTTATTTAATCATCAAATTTATTTTCAAGAACTAGTAACAGATAAAGGCAAAGTTGGAACAGCAGATATGGAAGAACTTACTGTAACGTGACTCGGGCACAGCTAAACGTTCAAGTAATGGTCAAAGATGGCCCCCCACTCTCACCCCCACATGACAGGCTGACTCAATCTAAATGGAAAATTCCCACCTCCCTCTCTCTTCAGGAATGGAAGAGAAGCCGGGGGCACTGATGAGATAAGAGAACAGGTAACCCCCCCACTCGATAATCCTTGGTTGTCTTACCACAAACTAATTTGCATTAGTTTTTCCAGTGTATTCCTAAAAACCTGGTTCCTGGGAGATATGTAGAGACAATGGAAAAGTTTCCCTAAGTCATGTAAATTTGGAAAGCACTAAAAACTAAATTCCTTTCTAAGAGAGTCACAGTGCGTGTTAACGTTTTAAAGGCTCTGAGAAGCCCTACTGTTGAGAACCCTATTTAATTCAACTTTCCAAAAGGAAGTGATCACAGAATCTGGAGCCTAAGTGCCCAGGCTTGAATCTCAAGTCCACCACCTGGCAGCACTGTGACCTTGGTCAAGGTGTTAACCTCCGTACATCTCAGTTTTCTTATCTGTAAAAACGGCAGACGCTACCTAGAAGGGTCATGTGGACAAAGTGAGTTAATGTGAGTAATGTGCTCATTACAGAGTAAGCAGTGTGTCCAGGGATCTCTCTTTACCACCCCCCCCCCCCCCCCCACCAGGAGTGTTCCAAGGAATGTAATTGCTGTTTGTAAGCTAAAGCTCTTTGATTTTTGGTTTAAAGAGCCAGTAACCATGTGCCAAAGTCCAAAAAGAAAATTATTTTCCTTTTCAGCAACAGGTTGTGCAAGACTTCTACGGGAAGATTTTAATGGGTTTATTCAGACAAGCCATATTATCAATGAATACAAAGGAGGACATTGTGGAATACAGGGAGGAGCAGCAGACTACGAGCAAGGAGATGGGGATTCTACCTTCAGCTCCCACTAAATAACTGCTGACCTTGGGCAGGTCCCTTAGCTTCTCTGCATCTCAGTTCCCACATATTATAAGAAGTGTTGAATTAGATGGGTAATTTAATTAATTCATTCATTTAAGATGATCGTGAGTTAAGGAAAGTTTATAAATCTAAGTACTATTTTCTAGATTTTAAAGACACTCACACACATGTAGTTACGTAAACCTAGTCCACTAGGTTTTAGGATACTTGTAAAGAAGGACCATGCCCTCTTCATGTTAAAAATTTACAGTGCCTAGTGCAGCTGGAATAGAACATGCGCTCAATAAAACTTGAATGAATGCCTGTTTAACAACAACTCATTATCCCTTCATTCAAGAAAAATTCAAGACCCCTATGATGTAAGACACTATGCTGGGTACAACGAAGTTTACTTATTTCTGGAAAGCTGTTAGTTCTACTTATAAGGAGCTTGCAATTTAATTTGTGGTATGAACATCAAATGATGACACTAATTGAGGGAGTTTCTTTTTACTACCTTTCAATTCGAATCCCAGAATTCAGGTGAGTTTTATGGTATTATTTTACAGAGCAGCACCACGCCAGTAGTATTAGTATATAAAGGTACTCGGTAACTATGATGGAAGAGACAGCAAAATCAGTACATTACAATTAAAGCAAGTACACTCCAATCAATTTTATGTAAAATTTTAGATTTATAAGAATATCTATTAGATGAGAACTTCTTAACAGGTGAGGGGCAACAGGCACATTTTGGAGCTGATTTTAAAATACAGGTTATCGATTTCCCATTATTAGAAGAAATCACTTATGATTTTCCTTCAAAATATAGTTGTATATAGCCTCATCCAGTCTTTAAAAAAATGCCTGAAAGTGTTGATCTCCATAAACAACATAGGTGTAAATAAACATCTCCTATACTTGCTAATCAAATTTCAGTTCTTTCTTTCTACTTACAAAAGCATGCCATGGATCACAGACACTCTCTCTAAAATCACAATGTCCCAAGGCACCTCTCCCTAACCAAATGTAATCTCTTTGATCCAGGCTGCTCTGAGCTGGGGAACAGCTCACTGAATTTATTCTGAGTATTTAATCTTTGTGAAAAGTGTACAGAAACTCTTGTTCATAAATTACTAGATCTTTAAAATCTCAATATAATCATGTATTTTCATCGTTTTTCCTGGTGATTGCTCCATAACAGCCCCTCCTCTGTTGGCATCTCTTGATCAGTAATGTGACGTAGGAAACTTTTCAAGGACAACTGTGGTAGACAAGGGCCCACATAAATGGCGTGCATGATGAGACCAGACAGATGATTAGCAAGGATGTCTTTGGTTTGCAGAGAGAAAGTTTAATTTTAATAGGTCTAAGAAAATGAAGTCCGTCTTCCTTGCCCCACTGTATACTACGCCTATTGTAAAGGATCCTTGAGTTTGCAGGTGTCCGCCTGAAGGCAGGTCACTGAAAATCAGGGCAACCTCAGCAACAGAAATTAACCTGCAGAAGATGGCAAGCAAATGTATATTTCAGAGAGCATGATTCCAACCAAAACAATCAAACTGGACTTCACAAAATGAACAGAGACTCAGAACAACAAAACAACCAACAGCATCTATTCTAAGGTTGCAAATTTCTTAGTTATTACAGATGTCACCCAACACTGCATGCATTTGCTTCCCATATGTGAACAAACCGAGGCATCACAAGATAAATTTGAATGGAATGCTAACCTTCACTTTAAATTTTTTTCTTTTCCTAGCTGACGACACAATTTTAGTATTATCACAACGGAGCTTCTGGCTGGAAAAAATTAAATTAATGGATGGATAAAAAAAGCTTAGAAACTTAAAAAAAAATAAACAACTTTCAAATATCTATACTTGACGGTGTCAAGAGCCAAGATGAATGTATTTCAATTGCAACTTCCAAACTAAACTCACAAATTACTACCATTATGCTAAGTGTTAGCTACCCCACTGTGCAGTTTTGCTTTGTGAATTTTTACCTTCCTCTATGAACACTTTTAGCCACTGATCGCACAGCCTTTCAATGTTTTCTGCCTTTTCCTTTAAATAAACTGGCTCTGGCTCCTTCCATCTGGTTCCCCTTCCGTCAGCAACCCTGCACCTGTTCACACCTCCTCTCCTGTTGGATTCCACTGAACATTTCCTCCTCTGCCAGGGCTATTCTGGCACTCGCAACCTTTCTGTCATTCAATCCATCTGTCAGAAGTGAACTTTGTTTACCGCAAGCTTCTGCTTTCTTCTTCAAGAAGCAAAGCCCCTCAAGGTCATTGTCAAATGAACTGTCGGCATGGATTTAAATCCTCCACTGCTAACCAGCAGAAGATGAAGTTCTGTTGTGTAATGTACTTGCGAAAATTACTTTTGGGTTCGGGAAGACAATAATTTGGAGTCAAAGTAGTAAGACATGGTGTTTTAATGATCATTTGTAAAACCAGACAGCTGATATGTATTTCCTTCATGTGTGTCTGCACTTCTTATTATATCGAGTATGAACTATATGGATAAGAAGCAAAATAAAAGTTTTAAAGTGAAACCAAAATATCATAAACAAGTTTACACTATGTAAAAATTGCTTCATACTATATAGCATTAAGTTGAGGAATAAATATTTTCACTAATGAATTAGCCAAGGGAAAGAAGAGTATTCCAATTAAGAAATTTTACACTGAAATGTTTAAAATGTACAAATATGTACCATTTCAATTATATGCTATATATTTACACATAGCTCCATTACTGCTTTGAAAAACTTAACCCATAATAAACAAATCAATTCATGTATATTTTAAATTACATCATTTAAAAAATAAACAGTTCTGTTTCAGTAATATTCAAATATATGGTGCCAAACAAACACATAATCTATCTAAAGAAATATATGTTGCATCAATAGGCCAGCTCTGTGAAAAAAACACAAAAACTCATAGATATTAGGTGAAAATTATACTCTCAATTGAATTTGTTCTGTGTCACTTACAGCTATCCAGTACTCACCCTCCCTTCATCAACTGGACATGAAATCACTTCATGCTGAATTATTTACCAGTATTTTAGCTAAGCTTATTCTTTAGGAAAAAGGCAAAACAACGACTTTACTCAAATTTCTTATAAGAAAAGGGAGATCACTTTTTAGGAGAAAATATACAACAAAAATTTTAACCAAAGCACTGTTACAAATGTGAACCTAAATGGCACTTCATTCACGATGCTGCTTTCATAGTTTGAAGGATCATTCCAACTGTAATCTTATCACATATGCTTTTGCTAGGTGAAATTAGTCAAGTCCGTAAAATCTTCTAAATTGATTTTTAGAAAAGATAAAAATTAAAGCCTTCTTCATTGACATAAAATTGAAAGCAGGTTTTACTAATAAAAGCAGTCTAAAAAACACATAACTTAAAATTTGATTCTTAAGATTTTAATTGATTAAATATTTATAATTTATAAAAAAGACTTTATCAGAACAGTTTTTCAGATGTGTTCAAGAAAGTCGTTGTGATGCTAAATATAAAGCAAAAACAAAAACAGAAAGGACAGCTGAAAATCCAAGTGCAAAGACATTCTTTTTTAGCTCTAACTTCAATTTTATTACTAATCTCCAAAATATTCTATTTCCTATGAATTATTCTTATGTAATACATACAATGTAATCTAATATATGGATTTTGAACACAAAATATGAATTCTAAGAGGTGCTTTCTCTTTCATCTTCCTAAAACATAATTTTAAAATAATTTCTCTTTATGTGGAGAAAATTTCAGAAATAGTATCTAATTTACCCAGCGAGTTTGTTAACACTTTTCTGGGTACTTTGCCCTTTAGTGTGATCTGTGCTTGGTGGTCGTCTGGTTGCCTGGGTCTCTGCTTCCAAATAGCATGGAAAGGTGCTGGTAATTTGATTACTTCATGGTCTGATTTGCTGGATAAAAAAAGAAGTATTAGCAAATTGCTAGTTTAATAGGGGCTGCTTAAATCACCGTGAAGGGACACTTTATTCTTAGCAAACTGCGTTTCGAAAATACACTAGTAGGCTTGTTTGGGAAAATTTGTATGATAAGAACATAAACAAATGAAAAACACTCAGTTTAACATCACTTATAGTCACACCCAGATGCATGAATGTGCATGCACATACACACTTTTCCCCTCCACAGATACACACAAAAAAAGAAGGGGAAATAATATGATTACTTCTACAAACGGACTAATTTAAGGAATTCAGAGACAACTGTTAATATTTACCTGCCTAATGTGTAACATGCTTATTTTATCTTTAAAATAAAAAGGCTAGCAGAAAGTCTGAGACAGTTTGAAACCAACACCTAAACAAGTATTTTACAGGAAAAATAAAGAGGTGCGGAAGCAAAGCCAGCAGGTCGCACTGGGGAACAGCACACCGTCCTCAGGGCACTGCTGGGCGAGGACGAGAAGCGTCCCTCCCATTCTTGAAACAGCATACGGACACAGGATGGAAAGTAAAATATTTAAACTCCTTAATGAAGAACTGACCTTAATTTATCTACATTCTGAATGAGACTAACAGTTCTGCTTTTCTCAGACTTGAAAATGATGAAAATATTATTCTTTTCCTCTGGCTTATTGATTTCTCTGCCTATATATTCATGAAGTCTTTTAACGAGAGAGGATATTCATTCTTCCACCCCCTTCCTCAATTACCTTCAGGCAAGACCTTCTTTCAGATGTGGAAATATTTGCAGAACTGCGGGACAAAGAACTGAGACATTTTCAGAGAGTTGATCAAGGGGGAAAAACAAATTTGTGAGATTCTGTTAAGAGTAAGAAGAGACTAAATGACAACTTTAAATCTGCCACATCATTTACTAATGTGCTGCTATATCAAATAAGTCTAATTTTTTGACAGCACCAAATTAGATTTATTGCAGAAACTGCTGCATAAATAGCATATGGCTATGTTATACCACCTATTTCCATTTCTCCCCTCCCCCTCCAAAAGGCACGAATCGGGCCAAGCGACAAACCTGCTGTAAAAAAGAAACACACTAGTTCAAAACAGATGCAGGAGATCTGGGTTGTTCGTTAAAGTAATAGTGTTAGCATGAATGTCCCAACTCCGTATTTTAAAAAACATGACTCTCTAATAAACTGTTAAATTTAACAGGTCCGTTTTCTCTTTCATTTCTTTCAGAATGACTTAATTTGATTTTTATTCTAAGGTTTTGATCTCTGAATTATGCTTAACATTTTGACATTTCAAACCACAGTTACACAGGGAGAAAAAGAAGGGCAAGTGGCTCTGAATCAAATATGGCTTACATTGGGTTAGGAGGAATTATTAAGCATAAATGCATGTATCATATGCCTGTTTCTGGTTTTCATTTGTGAGAGACGTACGTGGCAGAAATCATATCAAAAAGTCTTCTCTAATTTAAACTATAGCCTTGATACTGCAAATTCTTTGATGCATAAAATATATAAAGTGATCATTCCGTGTGTCACACTGTACACATTAGGACGGCAGACTCACACAAACAGCAAAAATCAAAGTTCCATGGAGGCTGGGATTGGAAACGCACACAACAAATTCTGAGATGGACAATTCTTTTCTCAATCGCTACCCTGTTACCCTCCCACCCCCCAACTGTGACACAATCAACTCATTTTTTCTTTCTGAACAAAAGTTTCAGTTCTTCTGGAGATGGGAAAGACATTGCAAGGTCTTATCTCAGACCAATGGGCACACCACTGCAAACATCATGGCACTCGGCTCCCCCGCAGGCTCCCTCTCTGTGGTCAGTCTCCCCAGCTGCCCTATCTGTTACTGTCTGATTAGTTCTGCTAAGGAGCCCCTCCCCTGCCAGCTTTCGGTGCCATCTGTTCTACACAAGATGGCTGCTGCCCAGCAACCTCACACTGCCCTCCTACCTGGCACCCGGCTACCATCCTTACCCCAAAGTGCTAACACAGGTTCTCACTGCTGGCAGAGTCAGGATTTCATTACTACTACTTTGACAAGTGCAGGGTTGTTTGTAATTTCTCTTTTATCCTGATTTTGATTGTACAACCGCCTCCCACTGATTCAGTTTGCTTCAGTTTTGTTGCTCACAGATTTTACTCTCCACATTAATCTCCCTCTGGCATGTTACTGCATCTGTTCCTTTTTTATTATTAATTTTCAAATTCCCACCATTTTTGACAAAAAGGAGGTAATCTACACTCTGTTTCTGCCCATTTCATTTTCTTTAATTTGGAAGATAAGTATGAAAGCATGCCAATGAAGTTAATTCTCCGTTAACAGTTTATTTTCTGGCATCCCTCAGCCTTTGTATATGAAAAACAGATAGGAATGAATGTTGACCGAATCGCAACAGCATCGTTGCAGCCATTCCTGAATTTAATGAAAAGCAAACATATGAAACAGCATCTAAAAAGTTTATTAGTTACATGAGTTGTCTCATGCTGTCATTCTTTCTTCTACTTTTAACAGATAATTCTTTGTGCAAATCAGTCTGCTTGTAGGATCTGAGTGTGGGTCCCTCTACAGTTCTGACATGGGCTCTATTTTCACTGTAGATGAATTTTATTATTCCATAATATAATTATCGTGTTTCTTCAACTCACACATTGTTCACTAATTCAATAGTGAATGATTCTGAACAAACACCTTATTTCAGAAACAGATTAAGAACAGAGTGGCCATGAGTGCAGCAGATCCTGCAGAGCCCCAGGTTGCAGGGCTGCTTCCATTAGCTCTCGTTGGACAAACAGTTACTATCAGGAATGGCAAGGGGTTTTCCTCAAAGACAAAGAGGGCCGTGGAAGATTTGGAAAATAGGAAGTCATATATTTAGCAATATACTCTCTTTGTGTCCCTATTTTGTCAGCACCGCCACCTTGCCAAAAAGGACTTGAGTGATATGATCGTACTTCAATTGTCCTAAAGTTTTCTAGACTGAGCAATGCATTGTGACTGCTAATTAATTTATTTTACACTAATTCACATTAATAGCATTGGAGCAACTTCTCAGATTTACAGAAACTTGAATGAGTTTCAGTGATTTTCATATTCATTTATATCCTCATAAAATCACAGTTAAGATCTGTAGGAAACGAAGTGCAGTCGGAGATGTTTCCCAAGGTGACAGAAGATAATCAGAAACAGAACTAGGACCAGTGTCAAGATCAAGCAATGCCCAGCCTCGTGAACCACACTTCAGATCACCTACCAGAAAACCAGCAAATATCACATTCTGCTAAAATCCTCTTTTAGTGCCTCATCTTGACCACCCCTTACCTCCACTCCTTGCATATATTCCAACACTGACCTGTTACTTTATTTCATATCCTTCTTTTGTTGGTATAGTTATATTTCTAATTATTACCCCCTCGACATAGGCGGTTCCTCCGGGAAGTCTCCTGGTCAGAAACAGGCTTCTTAGAGGCAGACACAATACAGGTGTCAGAGGACATTATTTAGACACAGCCGCCCGCCCCCTGGAGGGATCTCTTTGATACTCTGCCTGTTGTCCCCACCCCAACCCTCCCAACCCTTGGTCAGGGCAGGATACGCTCAGCCCTCCCACAGGGGACCTCCCCCTCCCGGGGAGAGGGCACGCAGAGCACAGTGGGACAGCCTTCCTCTCAGCTGGACACTCGTTTATGCGCTGCTTCCAAATGTCTTCTGACCCATTTGGCGCCCACTCTGAGACCCTGAGTTCAGGGAACTGTATCCTCTGCTCAGCCAATCTAAGAGTAGTAGCTCAATAAAAATGTGTTTCCTTGAATTGAGCCTGGTCCCCTGTGAGACACGGTCTGAGATGGGCACTGAGGGCACTGGGTATCCTCCAAGCCTCTTCTTTTCTCAGGATCCTTACAACGAGCTTTGATCCGAGGATTTATCAATCAATGAATCACTGTATAACCTACTTGTGGGTATGAGGGAAACATTAAATAACAAGTGGGTAACGCCTAATAAATGTTCTAAACAATACATCCTATTAGGAAGAGGTGTTTAAGAAGAAATTAAACACCATTAAGTTGATGATTTTTTTTCACGCTTCTTTTACTTTACATTAATATTGGAGATCCGAGCTCTCTTTTCGAAAAATAGTCCTACTTAAGGCTCCTAAGATAACAATTCTATGTTTTTGCTTTTTTCTCCTCCTATTTTCATTGAACTTGATGTTCGTGGTTGTTGAGTCAAGCAAGTGGTGTGGGCAATACTTTCTCAGTCTCCTCTGGGCTTCTTCGGAAAATGAGCTGGCTGCCGCCGCCAGCATGCTCCAGGCTGTGGGCCTGCGTGGCAGGGGAGAAGAGTACATCCCCAGCGTAGATTTTCATTGCACACACATTTGGGCTTCACAGAACGGAGACGAGTGAGCCAGGGAACGTTAAGCAGAACCTGCAGAGACACATTCCCTGGCAGCCTCTGACTCTAACCTCTCCTGCCCCGGGCCACACCGAGACCAGGGTTCTTAGCCCATCAGCCAGGGGGAGCAGAGTGGGTTCAGGCAACATGGTGTCCACCAGAGCAAAATGAAATGCCTTTTCTTTCCTGGCTCTCTGACAGCCTGTTCTCTCTGATACTGGGTGGGGGAAGGAAAAGAGGATGCAATTTAAAACAGCACCAAGGCCATCTATTTCAAGACTTGAAGATGTTGGTTGCACATATATCCACTTAAAATTATTTTTGACACGTTCTCTGCTTAATTTATTCATGAAAGGAGTACAAGAAAAAATATGAGCTTAACTTTTAAATGGAAACTTTAGGCTAAAAATTCTTCAATAAAACTCAGGAGGAAAAAAAGATAAAGTTCACTGCAGAATAGCAAGAATACACGTCAACCTTACACTGTCTTCTTCAAAGGAAGAGAGAGTGGAAATTTGGTCTTTTGACCTAAGCTAGTTGTCACCTGAAGATGAGCGCAGGTCCTTCTTAATGCTCCCTAACAATAAAGAGGAGAGGCAAATTTATTCAACATTTACAGAGAACCTGCTAAACTTAGCCTGATGCCACACTTGGTACTGAAGACACAGAGATAAGAGGGGCCCGCTTCCTGCCCAAGAACCGAGATTTTACAACCCAAAACGTATTTCTACTTAGCTTTGAAATATGCTTTTGCACTTATTTATAAATGTGAGTTCCAGAGCACAGGTTCTGGAGTCTTGTGGACCCGGTCCAAACCCTGCCTCCTCGACACCCTCCCTCCCTCCTTCCCGGCTGTGTGACTTCATGCTCTACCTTTCTAAGACTCAGCTTCCTCAGGCTTGTTTTATGGCTTGAGAAGGCAGGGTGTCTCCCACTTTTTGTGTGAAAGATCATTTAAAAAAAATTTCTAATCCTTTGCAAAGCATTAGTTTTGTAAAATAAATACTAGAAAAATTTTAAAAGTTAAAACATCAAAAATGGAAAAGGCCCGCTGATCATGCACTTGGATATTGAAGCAAGTTAAAGTTGATATAAAATTTCCAGACGCTCTGTTTTTGCACTTATCTCGTCACAGTCTAATTACATACAGCCCACCATGGACCGCATCCATGAGGCACTGCTGTAGGAAGCAGGCACAGTGCTTGGCACATGCTGGACCTTCCTTGATGCATCCTTCACATCTCTCTTTTCACATTCTGAGAGTTCTTTAAAGAAAACCCCAAAGCGACACCGTGAAGCACTGACTCTGACTCCGTGGACTTAGGCCATGGCGGCATTAGAGAACACCATTCTCAGCCGACACGAACAGAGACCTAATTTTCTTTCCCTTCTTTCTACTTCAATCATTCCTTAGTCAAAGGAAAAATCAGGGATTGTATTTTTAAAAAGACAATAGAGGAGACACCTGTTGTCTTATTTAGCAGGGTCCCTGATGCCTCCCTAGGAAGGGCACCTCCCCTTGCTCAGTGCAACTCTCTTCCCTTCCTCCTGGGGTTCTGCTGAGACGCCCAGCCACAGCACCCAACAGAGCATGTGTGCACGTGACTCAGTTTGAGTCCAGGGGGTAGCTGTGGAACTGAAGGTTTTGAAATTGGAGGTAGAGGAGCTAGGAAGTCACATTCTTACAGTTTGAAATCAAGGGCATGTCCTTTATCTTCAGTTCAGACTGAAGGATGTGACTACATGGTGTTGAAGAACCTGAAAGAATGAGGCAACGTTCAGACAGAAGTCGAGCCCCAGGATTGACAGGAAATGATAGCATATTAATGCTGCCTTGAGTCTCCGGTCCAAGAAACCCTGGGACCAGCTGCACCTGGATTTTACATGGTCTGGTTATCAAACTAATCCATTCCCCATTCTGGGGTTTCTATTACCTCAACCAAAGACTCTTGACTCATAGTGGTAATCTGAGAGGTCCAACAACTAAATTCCAGAAAGCATTTATAATAGTTATTATGCGGAAGCTAAATGCTCTGGAATACTCTGGAAAGGAAGCCTTGATCACCTCTCCCCAAGTAAACCACCCATATAAGAGGATAACCTGGTGTCTCCTCTTCTATACCCTTTCTCACTTTCAAAAAGACACAAATACTATAGTTCAAGTTGCTATCTCTCTAGGTTATAGGTCAGATCTTCCTATCTGGATCACAAAATTGGTGCGAGCATAATACCGATGTTATGGACCTCACCTAGATTCCTGCTCTGAGAGTCTCTGAAGTATCTGTCATTGAAAACACTATTTATGCAAAGAGGGAAATAAAAGCTTTAAAAGTGGCTGTGCTAACACAAGCTGGAGCCTGCAGGTTTAATGGCAGGTTGGTCTCCCCCTGGCACTTTGTGCAATTCAATTTCTAGTTCTCTGGAACATAAGCAGAAGGATTCCTATAGTAATTCCCCTTGGATGAGATCTGAGAAAAAGATGCAGGATTCAAAAGAATGTGCTTCAATACACGTACAATAGGTATGGAGAAGCATGTTTGCCTCAATAGTTAACGACAATCACATCAACATCCAGAAACGGTGGTGTTAATGTCATATCACAGAGTAATCTGCCCACATGGGTGCAAATGGCAGTCTTGTGAGAGGGATTTAAATCCTGTCGCTCTTTAAAGACGTCGAAACATGTCAAAAACAAATATGTGAAGGTATTCCTACTTTTTCATAGAAGCCTCTCCTTCTCGGGCAAACGTGAAGCACAGAAGGAAAGAAGGACGGTTGTACTGCAGACGTCAAGTGACTGAGGCAAATGGTGAGCCAGGGGACTCTGTCTCGTAGGGGAAGCCCAAGCCCAGACTAAAATTCACTGACACGTATTCATACCAGTGTATAAGGGAGCAGCTCTTATTTCTTTTATAAATTCATGTTACTGATTTTCTTGGTAGGTTTTTTAAAAACAATTGCATCAATCCATTTCCCTACTAATTCACATAGAATTATAGCCTGATGGATAAAGATATAGGTTTTGCAGGCAAACTGTGGGTGTTCAAAACCTGCTCCCATAACTTATCAGCTGTGTGACCTTAGATGAATCACTTTACTTCTCTGGGCCTTAGTTGCGCCAGCTGTAAGACAGGGAAAATAATATTCTGCACCTCACAGAGCTCTTGGGAGGAGGAAATGAAAAGCACTCGCCCAGTCCCTGGAACCCAGTCGGGCTTCAGTAACAACGGCCACGGCCTTTAGCCATTACCTCTATTATTATTTTTTAAAGAGCTACTACGCAGCTCTGTACCAGGCAGATCCTAAGATGAAGATATTTTTAACCTCAGAGACATACTTTCAGATATTTAAGTGATACACTGTATGTTTTTAACTTACTTTCATGTATACATGTGCACCTCCCAAATGCCTTCATTCCCATTTTCCTATATCCAAATGCTACCAAGGTTACTAAGAAGTTATCTGTCCCTCTGTCTCTGTAATACCTTACCTGGATTCTCCCTGCTGGATTTTATCATTTATCTTACCAACTCTTTGTGTAGTTTCTTTTCTTCCCCACCAGCTTATAAGCTTCTGAAGCGCAGCATCTGAAGCTATTTTGTTTCTATCTCCCTTCATCCCTACCTAACACAATGTCTTGCAACAGGAAACACTCCTTGTGGAATGAGCAAATAAACGAACGGATATTTTTAAATACACTTGAAAGTTTGTTGTGGAAAAGGAAGAAGTCTTCTGAATGATACTACTAATAAAGACATAACAGGCAGAAGGCAGCCTTGCTTTTGTTTTTATGGATGCTAGGCTCGGCATGCTCAACGACCATGTTTATTAGGCACTGGTTTCAAACACTGTCTGAAGGCCATCTCTTAATTACAGTGAAGTCAAGTTACAAACTGTGTGTTGTGCATGCGTGTGTGCGTGTACATGTGTGCGCGTGTGTGTGTGTGAGGTTTTTAAGTAAGCATATTTAAGTGAGATGTGTGGCACACTTTACCAACCCTACTTGAATTGTTAGAATGATTATCATGTATCATTTGATTCTGCTACACTTAACCATATATGTGCAAATAAGTTAAAAATAAAAAAACAGCTATTACAAAATCATAATATTGTATCATATGGACAAACAAAATTTCTCATTAAATTTCAGTCTTTTCTCCATCTCCTACTTTTTACTCACATATATCTGAAAGATATATATATTTATACATCAATACTGGGCTTTGAAAGAACAGTCATAAACTTGCAATATACATTAAGCATTCCTGCAATAATGACTTAGTGAGTTCTAACTCTCTGCAAAGGGCCGAACTCGGTGCTTCGAGAAGTATGACATTAACAAGACTCCCCTCTACCCCTTGAGGAAAAATACATTCCAGAAGGGAAGAGAATCAGGTACATGAAAAACTTCAGCGTACTAATTCATTTTCTCAGGTTTTCCTTTTTCCTGTTTTGAGGGACGCATCCAGTATGTAGTAAGTGCCTTCAGCTCTCCATGGGGAGGAGGATTTAGAGGGAGACGTGCTCCCCTCTGGCACGAATCATCAGGGAGGGCTACAGTGGAAAGACCAGGATTTCAGGGAGACTTAGAAAAGAAGGTAAAATTATAACAGGGCTGTAGAAAGTCAAAGGGATATTCTCGGTGTAGAGGACAGCAAACAGGAGAAAAGTCCAAAAGAGCAAGGAGGGCCGCGTTTACTTAAGTTTGGCTGCACATCACATGAGAGAGGATGACACTGGTGGTGATGAAATAAGACCAGAAGGTTGGAACCCGTCAGAGAACCTTAACTGCTGAGGAGTGTGGACCTTCCGTAACAGTCAGCGCAGCACCATGGAAGGCTTCGAGAGCAGGTGACAAGGTCAAGGCAGTGCTTGTGCATACGCACTTGGCAGTGGTGGGCAAAGCGATCGGAAGGATGTTAGGGGACTGCTTCATAAACCTGTGAGCAGTCAGCAGAGCCTACATTATGATGAATGTAAGTGGTAGGGAGGAAGGACGTTTCTGTAAATCTCTCTGAAGTCCAAACTAAGGAATCACTTAAACAAGGAATACTCTAAACAATTTAAATGCCTAACATCTGGAAGTAGGAACTTAATAATGGATTGTCTTAAATCATTGTTAGAATCACTGATTATCAGAGCTAGAAGGAAACTTAGAAATCATCTAGTCCAACCTCATTTTATAGGTAGGTAAGCAGGTTCAAAGAATTAAGTAATTGGTCACAAGTGGCAGAGACAGTGACTGACTGGGCAAGATACTAAAACTCAGTTTCCTCAAACCTTGGATGCCTGGGGAGCCCTGGAAGAAAAGCTTATAGCTTTGTTATCTCACCAAAGTCTCCTCTGAATCATTCTTTAGTCTTTTCTTAGACACTGAGGGCCTCATTTCAGTCTCCTCATCTGGCGGTCCTCCTTCCATGTACTTTACAAACATGGTCCTCTATATGCACTTTCACTCACTTCCCTGGCTACAGCCAGCACCTTTCTGTAAAAGGGACCAGATCTAAGCCTCCAGTCCTGACCTTCCTGCTCACTCCAGTCCTCCACTGCACATGTCCGCTGGAGCTCCAAAATAAAAGATTATCTTCCTCTGCTACTCCTTTTAAGTTCCCTAGTTGGATTAACATAGGCTAGAAATCTTGGAGTCACCTTTAACTCTCACCTCTCTTGAACATGCTATTTCCTTTCCATTTTACCTGCACAGCCACAGCCCAGGACTTCATTACCATCCCCTACTACTGTGTTTATATTTTAATTGGGGTCCTTGTCAATCATCTCTTCCTCAACCAATCTATTTTCAATTGCCTTTCAACTACATTTGAAATTCACATTTAAATCCTTCATAGTTCAAGCTGACTTGACTTCCTATTTGAATTAAACAGCCCCTAACTGAGGGGTTGGTAAACTTTGTCTGTAAAGGGCCAGACAGTAAATATTTTAGGCTTTGAGGACCATACTCAACTTTGCCATGATAGTTCCATACATAATACATAAAGGATAATTGTGGCTGTGTCCAATAAAACTTTATTTATGGATGTATAATTTTTATGTGTCACAACAGATTATTTTTTCCCAACCAATAAAAAATTTACAAACCATTTTTAGCTCATAAATCATACAAAAAGAGACAACTGGCCATATTTGGTCTATGGGCTATAGTTGCTGACTTTACCCTAGTTGGTCTTCCTGTCTCCTACATCAGCTCTCCAAGTTCACTCTCTATACTCCTGTCTGAGGCAGGATCCCAACCCAAAAAGCTGATCATGTTGACAGCCCTGCTTAAAATACTTATAGAGAAATGCATTACTCTCAGAATGGGCAAAACTGCAGAATATGGCCCACAAGTCCCTTCCTCTGGTCCCTGCTCCCCTTTCCTGGCTTATCTCCTGCCAAACACCTAAGCTGATTGTAGAGTTTATGTTCTCTCCCATCTTTATGTCTCTGTATATATTTTCCCCTCTACCTGGGATACCCAACTCACCTCTTTCCACTTTGAGGATGCTTATTCATGAACTCATTAATCAAGATAGCCACCAAACACCTCCTCCTCCAGAAAGCTTTCTCTGACCATCACCTTCATCTCCAAGGCAGAACGAGACAATTCTTCTTCCTGTGTGTTCCTGTGGGAATCTCTATTCCCATCATTGCACTACTCTCACACTCTATTATAATTGCATACAAAGATCTGGCTCCTTACTGGAGTGTGAGCAAGATGAGGGTAAAAACTCAGTCTTCTTTTTTTCTCTACACCTAGGGCAAAGCAATGTACTGAAAAGACAGTAGGTGTTCAAGAAATATTTGTTGAATAAGTGACTGCTATAGTTACCAATTGGGTGCTTCAATAAATGTTGAATTTCTCTTTTCCATTTTTAAATCTAATTAGACAATAACAGGAAATACCAAAAAAGTGATAAGACATTTTTCTTTCAGATTGATCTACAAATTTATACTCCAGTTTTTAAGTTTTCCTTGTCCTGGAAGATTTGGATCCTTATTTCGTCGCTACTTTATAACATGGTTTTCATATTTGATTTTAAACTGTTTAGAATATGCAATTCAAAGTTAAGAGCTACCTGTGTGGAATTGATTTATTTCAGCTGGTCGACACTGAAAAAGAAAGACAGTTTCTCAACCACACACTTGAGTTTACTGAATCAATAAAGAATGGTGAGGGAAAGCTAACTCTAAAAAAACTCAAAAAGTATATCAGAAATATTTAGCCCAACAACCAAGTGACATTTTCAGTGCAAAAGAGAGAGATGCACAGTTCCTTGCATTTATAATTGTCATCTTTAAATTTATGAATGTGGATTTTATACAACATGAACATAGTGTAAAATGCTTACAAAAGAGTATTGCATTTAGAAAGAAGGCAATTTAATTTTATTTTCCATAAAACTAGGTTTAAATTTTTGTAGGCTTGGTGTAAATAAAGCTCAATGGAAAAAGCTTTCTATGGAACCAAGCGAAACCATTTTCCTTAAGAACAAAGGAATTAGTTACCACTAGTCCATTTTCAGCAGTTGCTGCATCTTAATACGCTCTACTTGCAAGAAACCCATCTCGTTAGACAGTACAAATAGATTCTACGCAGGAAAACTCTCTACAGACTCTGACTTCAGAAATTAACTCTCCAAATAAGACAGAACGGCAAAGGGGGCCAAACCAGCATCAATATTTATTTACTGAAGCTTAGCCACACTGAGACATGAAAAGCTGTCTGATTTCTGTGGTTTAGTAGTGCTCAGCACACAAATGGTTGGTTCTCAATTGAAGTCCGACAGAGAAGAAAAATAATTAACTATCACGATAAAGGTAAATTCCGAAACTTCGAAGATTAAATAACCATAGGAACTATGTTAATATTACATTATCAGTTCTACAATGACAATACTTCAAATGGGCATCAAAAGAAAAGTTAATAGGGGCTGGCCCCGTGGCCAAGTGGTTGGGTTCACACGCTCCTCTTTGGCGGCCCCGGGTTTCTCCAGTTTGGATCCTGGGCGCGGACATGGCACCGCTCACAGGCCACGCTGAGGCGGCGTCCCACATGCCACAACTAGAAGGACCCACAGCTACAATATACAACTATGTACTGGGGGGCTTTGGGGAGAAGAAGAAGGAAAAAATAAGATTGGCAACAGATGTTAGCCCAGGTGCCAATCTTAAAAAAAAAAGTTAATATTCTACAGTATTAAGCAATTTTTTTCTCACAAAAGTGCTTTATCTATGGAGATTTTTCCAGATACCACACACATGTAAATGATTTATTTTCTTTCTCTTTCTTTCTTTCTTTCTTCTCTTTTCCTGTCATTGTTTAAAAGGGAAGCTGACAAACCATTTGGAATATTATCATAATAAAATATTTTTAACAAAGTTTGATTTTAACAGAACTAGAGGCATCTTGACACTAACCCAAAACTTTGGGAGGTTCACCAACCTCTAGAATATTTTTTTCTCCAAATGCAGGCTGTTCAAGCGGTGCTTTTCTCCATCTGTTATCATACCGTGCTCAGAATTATATTGTCATATTTAATGTAAAAGGGATCAGTCCCCTTTCATAGTTTAAATTCAACATATTACTCTGATTAGAAGACCAGTGTTTGTCTAATTTATGAACCAAATCAAATCTCATAAACTTACATGTGTATTTAGACCAAGTCCTCTGTAAAAACTGAAAAATGCTAAGAACTAAATAAACCCAAAAGCTTGATCTGAAAAACGAAAAACAGTACTAAAATTCAAGGTGAGAAGAAACCACTTGGTAACATGAAATATCTACAATCTCTACTCGAATTTTCCTCTGCATATGTGTATTTATGTGTATGTGTGTGTGTGTTTGCAATACAGCAATTACACAATGCTTATTACCTAAACTGTGTTATTGTGATCTAGGGCTGAGCTTTATGTTTACTAAAGTTTTATGACGACATGATCACATCACAATATCTCATGACAGAAACAACATAATTTGGAACCACAATGCTGTAAGCATGGTTATAATAATGGTTTGGACATGAACAGTGTCAATCAATTTCATCTCTAAATTTTACCTCACCTTTGGACACAGATTCTTTATTTTGTATCAGTTAGATCTCAATTTGTGTCTTAGGATGTCTTTTACTTTGTCTCTTTCACAACAGACAGTATCTAATTATTTTCCTAAATATATTCCTCGGATCCTCCAGTTCAATATTTCTATTAGACGTAGAAATAACAGGAGAGGCAGCGGTGGTGGTAGGAGAAATATGCCATTTTGCTTATATTGATAGAGAATCTCCTAAATATTTGAGCACTGTAGATGAAAGGTTTTGTAATATATCAGTAATTCCCTGCCACACTTATCATTCACATGTCTGGGTGTTTTGCTTACCACATCTCCACTTTTCCTAATATGCCTGGAAGCTGTGTGTGAACTGAATGACTAAGACGAACTCGAACAACGGTTTGGAAGCCGGTGGCAACAATCAGTGGCATGAGATGGGTGCTCTGGCGCAGGAGGGGACTCGGGAGTACCTGGTGAGGTGCAGCTGGTGCTCAGACGCGCCCAGCAGCTCTGTCAGTCTCAGGCACTCCTCTCTGGCCCGGGCTGCCTTCTGCTGCTCCTGTTCCAAGTGCTGCTTGCTTTCACTCAGTTCTAATCTCAATTTCTCTATTTCCTTAGGTAGAGAGAAGAGGGGGAAAAGCATCCATAAAAATACATGCACTTGAATTCAAAATTATCTCAATTTTATTTTTGCCATGAATTTTAATGTGATGAAAAATTATTAGAAAATTTAGGCTAGCTTCCATTTTATGACAAAGGGAATTAACACAGCCAAACACGTACATTCGTGAGGTTTTTTTGGATCGTAAAATGAAGTCTAATTTTAAAAATGAAATGATTAAATGAAAGGAGTCAAAATGGATAATCTGTACTTTCATTCTAAGGCTCAGGCCCTTTAAAAAATAATGTTAACTTAAAATGTCAGTACTTTTAAAATATAACATTTTTGTTTGTGAGATTAGATCAAACAGATGCAATGATTTACATCAAATATGTGACTCTTTATTCTGAAAAATATATTTATGGTTTTATTTGGATGTACTGAAAACAAATTAAAGGGTAAAATAATTGAAGATATCTTTTAGAAAAATGTGAGGTGTAAAAGAAGGCATCATTATGATGTTGAATATTATTTGAAGAAAATAATTTAGGAAAAAAGTACAGCATGACAACCTTTAAGCATTTAGAGTGCATGAGATTTCTGAGCTAAAATAATACTTTATTAAAATTACATTTAAAAAGGCAACAAAAGGATGCTAAGATTAATAAATATGAATATCTGAAATACATGAAAATTCACGATAGTTTATTCTTTGCTCTCAGGGTGAAATTATCCTTCTCTTACTGAAATTCAAATATTTGAAAGCAAAAATAACATATAGAACATAGTTTTAGATAATTTATACATTAAAGAATAAATATTTTACTTATTATAGAACATCTATAAAATTTTCTGAAAAGAAAATAAAAGAGATAAATATTCAGACTATTAAAATATGAAAAACAAAAAAGAGGAAAGTAAAGGGTAAAAACATTTTCAAATTCAGCAGAAGGCAAGAAGCAATTTTAATACACAAAAATGCAATCCTCTTTTGGAAAACAAAATCATGTCTAAGTAGAGTGTTTTAAACTCAGTATTTAAGTACATTTCAAATTTTCTCGAACTGTTACTCAATATTCTGAACAATCTCCAACTATATTTAATATATCAGGCGAGATAAACCAAATAATTCATTTTTTTACATTTATTACACTATAAATATTCAGTTTATCCTCATCAAAACTGTACATTACCAACAATATAATAAAACATTACAAGTTCTCAAATATTTTTATTTTTAAAAACCTATATAACAATGAGTATATCACTTTCATTCAGAGCAGATTTCCTGTATCTTTCATATTAGAATACTAAATGAAACTGATTTGTTTCTTTAACATATTTTAAACTGTTAAAGTTATACCAACATATTTCCCTCTCATAATTAAATACAATTAAAGAGATGGAAAAACATAATAGAAAAGTCTACTAAGTTTTACTTGTCTAAAATTTATGAAATTAACAGAAGCAAAGAATTATAGAATTGGAATTATATGTTGACTTTAAAACTTCAAAAATTCATTCATTAATTTTTCACACAGCGCTATATGTAAGAAACTGTACTAAATATTCTGGTGGACTCAGAGAGTTTCCATTTCTATACTCAGGAGTTAACAATTCAGTTGGGCAAATGAGGCTTACACACACAAAAAGATGCAAAGCATATAAAAACAACAAATGAGTATTAGAGAAAGTCTGTGCTTCCCTAGGCCACATTAGGGACATATCAGTACAGGCAAGAGAAGTGGGAAAGACAGTAAGGGCACATAAATTCATGGAATGATAGAGTAGACCACATAATGAAAGATCTTGAATTCTACTTAATAAAGTTTTTTTTTTTCCTTATAGATAATGAGGAGATACTAATGGTTAAACAGGTAGGCAATATGAGAGAAGCTGAGCTTGAAAAAACTGGATCAATGTGTATGATCAACTTAAGAGGGCAGAGACTGGCAATAGGGAGACCACAAAATGATAGTTGCAATATTCTAGATGCGAGGAGTGGGGACACAGAACTATAAAGGGAACATGGTGAGTATATGGAAATAAAAGGAGAGATATTGGGGAGACATCAATGATCTCCAGAATTTTGAACTGAGAGGATACAAAAGAATGATAGAAATAGAAAATGTATAAAATTCCAAAGTTTCTTAAGAAGAAAAGATGCAACAATTTTTATAAGCACTATGCAACAATAACAACATATGTAACCTTATATTGGTAAAATAAGCTGCCTTCTTAATCTCATGTAAAAAAAGTCAAAGGCTGCATTGAAGCCAGTCAAACAGAGATAAAGGACACAGGCCTGAGTCAACATAAATCAGGGTTCAGACACAGCTCTGGCACTTTCCAGCTCTGTGACCTTGGACAAGTCACTCAACTGTTACGAACAACTGAAGTGTCTTGAGTCTAAAATGGGAGTGATAACTGTAGCAAGCTCCTAAAACTACTGAACAGATTAAATGAGATGACAAATATTCAGCAGAGTGCCTAGCACATAGTACAAGATGAATAAAAGGCAGCTGGTATCATCATTATTATTATTGATTTTTTTTCTCTATCTTTCAAGAACAGCAAAGAGATGAGTAAAAAAAATGGCCTGCCTAAAGATACCTGGTTACCACTGAGGACTAAAGAGTTCTGGATGTAACCCAAGATTTCCCCTATAAAGCACTATTTTGGTGAAAAGTGAATAAAAATTTCAAAATGCAAAAAGCATTTTTGTTAGGAGGATGGAAAATTGCTGCCTGCTTCTGATCATCTGTGCCAGAACAAGGGCTTATTGGTGCAGATAATCAAAACCAACACATAATCTAACCAGCTGGACCAGGGCTCAACACGCGCTCCCCGAGTCAGGAAAATCTGCCATGGCACCAACTCCAACAGTAAGAAGGGGCCTCTCTTGCCAGCAATGCCATGCTCCCACTGGCAGGACAACCCTTTGCCTCACCCAACTAGGTCAGGGCTGCTTCCCTGGCTGTACAGAGTGGCTCAGGGATGAAAGAGCAACCACAGTCATAGGCCAATTGTCCATGCCTCTCAAAGCACGCTATTAACCTGCAATGTCTACAATGCAGTTTGGTGCAGCCATCTTTTGGCTAACGGGGCAAAGACAAGTCCAGATAGCTTTACACTTTACCAAAAGATATGCTTCATGTCAAGGTGGCTACCTCAGGCGAACAGTACACCAAGGCCAAAGGGATATGGAGAAAGGGAGACCCATTACTGCTCATTTATAATCTATACTGTAGGAAGCTTTTTTTCTTAATCATGGACATATGTAACTTTATTTTTATTATTTATTAACTTGTCTTATCAAGGTAATGCACCTAATTTAAGTTAAATAGTACTCAATTGCTCATAACAAAGAAGGGCAGTGCCCAGGCTCTCTACCCCTCACCCGTCTCCAAGCTTAATCTTTCACGGCACACACTATCCATTCTTCAGACACTTATCTTCATATTTTTAAACGACATACTTAGAATGCTGTTTCTTGATTTGCAGTATTAGACATACTCTATTGACTTCCGATGTTAAAAAAACGTAATGATTTAGGTCTCTCATGCCATTCACCCAACATCCCCACCTTATCCTCCCATATAACAATTTTGGCTGAATAATGAGTCAGTAGATAAATTACACTAGAATGATTATAGAAATATCGTTCTCTACTGAGACAAGTATTATTTTGCTTAAATTAATTTTCTTGTACAATATTTTATTATTTCTGGAATTAACTGCCAATTTCTCGTAGTTTATTTTTCTAGGTAACTAACATTTTTCCCCAAATGTTCAAACAGATCTGTCAAATACCCATCAATAACATTTTCTCAAATAATGAAACACATCAGATAAATTATCAGTTCCTCTAAAAAGAATTTTCCTGGATATATCCTTCTTGGTGTCTTATGTCTGACCTGGTTGATCCCCTTCTTGGGTCAAGTCTTATCCATACTCCTACTAAAGTTCCCTAGTCTTCTGGGTTGTAAATCATCCTGTTTTTCAGTTTACTCCCTTTTTTGGTTGAAGCACATTTTCCAGGTAACTTTCATAAGAAAGGGTACATGAATAACACATTTTTAAGAGTATCCGTATGCCTGAAAATGCTGTTATTCTAAGCACATACTTGGTAGTTTGGCTAGAAAAAAAAACCTCTGTTGAAATTAATTGTCATTCACGATTTTTAAAGGCTACTCCACTGTCTTCAAGATTCAAATATTACAACTGAAAAGTCCTAAGCTGTTCTGATTCCAGTGCTTGGTCTATGATTTGCTTTTTTGTTTCTGAAAACTTTTATAATCATTTCCTTTTCCCTGGCATTTTGAAATTTTACAAAGTTGGACCTCAGAATGGGTCTTTTTTCATGCTTTCTGCTGGGTTTTCAGTGGGTCCTTTTCAATCTGGAAGCTTATTCAGTTTGGAGGAGTCTTCTTGTATTATTATTTTAAAGTATTTTGATGCCATACATTTTAATATTTCCATTTTTGGCTCTGTTGGATTAATCATCTAATTTTCTTATATCTTCTCTCTCTTCATCATCTGATTTTAACTTCTGAAAGATTCCCTTGATTTCATCTTCCAAAACTTCTACTGAATTTAAGAAAAGATTTCTACTACACTTTTCATTTCCATAAGTTATTTCTTATCGTCATTTTTTTTACAAAGCCTGTTATTTTTATCTTATGGATATAATACCTTATCTATTACAATATTATAGTATTTTAAATATTCTCCTCTGCTCATTAGGTATTACTTCAGTTGCCTTTTTTCTGTTTGTCTGTTTTAGACACTCCATTATTTGAGAAGCTTTCCTAAAATACATGGTGATGCTTGGCTGTCCTTTTATGTTTGAGAATGAAGTAGTTAACAAAAGTTTGGATGTAACAGTTCTTGGGTAATGATAGTTTAGACTATTGTTCAGCAAATCCTCACTTCTATCTCCCTTCCACTGGGAGTGGGACACACTATCTCTCCCCAATGACTTTGGGCTTGGCCACGTGATTTCACTTGGCCAATGGAACTTCCGTGGCTACAAAGTAAGCAGAAGTCATAAATATGTTTATGTGTTTTGACTTTGTTTTTGTATTCTGGTGATTCTCCATGAGAAAAGCATGCCCTGGATATCTGCTGCCCTTTTAGGCTAGACCACAGAATAAACACACGTGGAGCAGGACCAAACCCAAACTACAGCCCAGATAACCCACAACCCACAGCCTGAAGCAGGGCTACCCAGTTAACTGCAGCAGAGATAAGCCAAATCTCAGTTGACCTTGAGATTCACAAACATGAGCATAAATGATTGCTATCGTACGCCATAAGTTTTTTCCATATAAAATAATTGACAAACCACTTTACAGGAACAAGTGCTGCTACAACTGTGTATCACCTGGGTATTTTATTTGATCTTCAAAACAACTGCATGAAGCACATAGGGCAGGTATCCTTGTTTACACAAAAGAGGAATTGAGCATCAAAGACATTGAATGATTGTCCAGAGAAGTAAATCCAAGCCTTGAACCAGCTCTTCTGACATTACTGGCTCCATACCATACTATAAATTAGACAATGGTTTTTGATGTTTCTCTTTTCTTTTTAACTAAGATCAATTGTAAATAATCCATTTTACATCACAATTCAGAAACATACACACTCTCACATACATATGTATAAAAGTAACTAGCATGTCATAAAACAATATTAATCCTTACTATGTGTGAAACACTCAGATATTTCCCATTCCTTCTTTTTTTTTTTTAAAGGTTGGCATCTGAGTTAACAACCGTTGTCCATCTTTTTTTTTTTTCACTCTTCTCCCCAAAGCCCCCCAGTACATAGTTGTAAATTCTACTTGTGAGTGTCTCTGGTTGTGCTATGTGAGACGCTGCCTCAGCATGGCCTGACAGGCGGTGCCATGTCTGCACCCAGGATCCGAACTGGCGAAACCCTGGGCTGCCGAAGCGGAGCACGCGAACTCAACCACTCGGCCACGGGACAGCCCCTTTTCCTATTCCTTCTTATTCTATTCTACTTCTTTAAAAAAACTTCTAGTTTCAACCCATAAATTGATTTAATGATCCTGCAATTTGAAAAGTATTGTGTATTTCTGATAATTAAAAAATATATTTTACATAAACTAAGTAGAATCAAATAGTTTCATTAAAAGAAGTTCTAATATACATTTCTCTTGATTTCCTAAGAAAAAATATCTGAAGAAATGAATGTAAAACCCATTTGAAAAATTACGTATCATCTTAATCCTAAAGGATAACTTTACTTGGAAAGGAAAAGTAGCATACAGGAACAATTTTAATCCAACGGTAGTGATTTATCCTTGCTACCAAACATTATGTCACTTAAAAATCACTTATTAATCTTTAACATATGGTAACTTACTGTGTATGTGAAGAAGAGAATGGGGAGAAAAAAAAATACAGAACAGTAAGAAGAATGGAACCAAAGTCCTCACATAGTGAGAAAGAAGAAGCTGACAAAATTTGACCATGTGAATTTATCCCTCAGAACCCAATGGATGAATTCATAGAATATATTCAGAAAAATGAAGTGGTATATGATATTGACAAATGAAACATAATCTCTCTCGTGGGAGAGAAATAATAGTTTCTATCAAGTTCTGTGTGGTAAAAAGAATGTACTCACTGGAAATTTAGTATACACCAGTTGATACTCTTACTAACTCACAGATGTTAAGAATGATTTTACCAAATCATTAGGAAAGTTTTGTCTGCAGCTACACTACCTACCTGTGGCTATTTAAAGCGAAGTTATTTAAAACAAAAAATTGAGTTCCTCATTTGTATCCATCACATGCTCAGTGCTCAGTGGCCACATGTGGATGGAGGCTGCCCCGTCAGACAGTGCAGGTGCAAGATATTTCCACCAGCATAGCAAATCCCATTGGATAGCGCTGGTCTACAAGACAGCAAAACGTATTTCTAAGACTCTCTCTCCAAACTAGACTCTGGGAAAACCAGCCTATGTGAATAAAAGGACATTATAAGTAGTAAAAAAGTCTTTTCAGAAATGGACAAAAATGGTTGTCTTGTGTACTGTAGTAGATGTGGACGGTTGCTGACAACATTCAAGATGTTCTGTTCATGGCTATCATTGTGGAGGGCACACAGCCACTAAGTTAATATGCTTTTATTGCAGCCCTAATAGTAATACTGATACCAGCTATCACTTTTGAGTGCTTACCATGTGCCAGGCACTGTCTTAGCAATTTTGTATCTTTAACTTTTGTATTTTCATCTCATTTTGTGTTCATGAAAACTTTGTAAAATTAAGCGTCCTATCTCCATTTTCCAGAGGAGAAAACTGAAGCTCACAGACATTTAGTGATATGTACACAAGATTATATAGTGGCAGAGCTGGGATTCAAAACTGGGTTAGTCTGATTTCAATAATCTTTCCACTATACCATATACTGTCTCCCTAAACAAACCTTCTAGATGTAACAGATGAGAACATGACACGACATGCTCCTAAAACCTCTGCCCGCAACTTGGAATAGGTAGAAGACACAAATGACAAAGACGAGAGAAATCTCAGATGGCCTGGATCAAATATCACACTACCAACACAAGGCTCTCAGTTGGCAGAGCCCTGGCCAAGATTCACTTTGCAGAAGCATTTCTCCACGAGACGTTAGGGGTGGCGACTTGAAGAAATGGAGTTTGGATTTGCTTAGACGCAGGTCCCACAGTTCACATCTTTTACAACCCAATGACTCCACACCAGTGTAAGAACTCTGGCCCTTGTTGGCCTGTGAGCCTTCCTAATACAACATGGAACAATTTGGTAAAACTTTCCATGTTTCTAATTGTTTCCAATGTGGTTACTAAATCAATTCTTACTCCAAGCAAATATTCTTTAAAGAATTTTAAGAAAAGGTTTTTTTTCCTTTCCATAATGTTAAACAAAGTGGCATCCACTGATCACTTATATTCAGAAGCTCTTCCTCAGAGCTAAAGTAGCTCTCAGCCAAAACAAGTGTTCAAAATGGGTGAGATGGGACAATGGCAGAAAAGAAGTGCCTTTTTAAAGTATGTATCTAAAGAAGAGAAGGATTTAAGACATCTGATATGAAGCTGATTCTGTCATACTGTGACAATGCTGCAGACTTTTTTTTTTTGAGGAAGATTAGCCCTGAGCTAACATCTACTGCCAATCCTCCTCTTTTTTGCTGAGGAAGACTGGCCCTGAGCTAACATCTGTGCCCATCTTCCTCCACTTTATACGTGGGACGCCTACCACAGCATGGCTTGCCAGTGGTGCCATGTCCGCACCTGGGATCCGAATGGCGAACCCCGGGCCGCCAAAGTGGAATGTGCACACTTAACTGCTGCGCCGCCGGGCCGGCCCCCGCAGACTTTTTGGTTCAACCAAGCTCACAAAACTGTCTGTGATGCCAGGAAATTAAAGAGCAAAAATAAGAGCCATTGTACCTCTGTGGTCAGTTTACAAAAAAGAGCCAGGCGATAGCTCTCCTTTTTGGACTGGTTTAGTAAATGCTTTATGCTTGCTGGAAGTAGAGAAAGGGTTTGCTCTGCACTCTCATGCATGTAAATTTCTGCTCATCATAGGCAAAATATCAGGCCATTCATAAAGTTTGAAATTTTTTTCTTTAAAATATTGAGGTACATTCTTTTCTGTTCCTAATTCTATCATGCTCTTTCAATGTTCTAAATGGATAAAATATTAACAATGTTCAAATCATCATATACTTACACATTCACATTGTAAACACCATGGAGAGAGAGATCTTGACCTTTTATGTCTGCTGATGTTAGGAATATAGGCATTATTGGAAACATAAAGGAGCATTAAGATGACCCTGGATGAGGCAAAATCTGAAATAAGACGCGATATTTGGAAAGCCATAAAAAAAGAGGTGATAAATTTTTCAAATGATGCATTGCAAAAGAATTGTTAAGGTGCTGTGAACATGGCTAAGAGTGACTAAGAGAGCTAGGTGCAGGTGACAGACTGAAACGGATAAAGAAGACCCCACAGTGTGGGAAAAGACGCGAAGTTAAAGAACACAATGTTGAAACAAATGGAAGATTCTTAAATTAATGAAGGAGTCAAACACATAAATCTGCTGATTGTTCACCACATTAGTTACCATCTACCAATGGTGTGGAGGCTTCAAATTATCTGAGAATAAATGTTGCATTGGTTCAATACCAGAAAAGGTATCAAGAGCTGCATTAAAAAAGAAAGCTGTCAATTGTGACATTAAGAAAGAACACACCACTTCAAAGCCACACGTGCCCCTTGCCTGGGCTGGATCCTTCATTTTCTACTTTCAAGTTCCCCGTTTCTGCTCCTCAGTTTGATGCCAAGGGCCCTCAGTGGATGCAACCTCACACCACCCTGCCGGGTGGTCCATTTCATCCTTGTCTCATTCATATGATCACAGAATCAGACGGGTCAGAGGCAACGTTAAGGCAACAGTACAGTGGAGCTGCAACATGTAACAGCAAGAGAGAAACGGGAGAAGTGTGACTCTGTCCACCATTCAACTCAGCGAGTGAACATCTTGGAGTGAAGACGAAGAGTGAGATGTGACTCTCCTGAGCGCTCGGTCAGTCACAGCACGTGTTCCTCTCACAGGATGACAATCCCACCACACTAAGTGCAATTTCATCTAAGAAACAGGCATAGTTTTCATACAAATGAGCCCTCAAATACAAGCCAACTTGTTTATATCTGGTCCCTGTCTGAATAAATACTAATCTCTCCCAACAATGGAAGTAAAATGATATGAATTAAAATTTTTCAGAAAGGGTAGGAATGTGTCCAGTGTGGTAGGAATACATTGCTCTAAATACATATAAAATCAATACATACGAATCCATGTAGACTATGTAAATTATGGGCAATTTCTGAGATTTTCTAAAGTAATTTTGACTATATGGAATATTTACCTTTCAAACTGAATTTAGAACATAACCGCCTCCTGAAATGTCACTCTACTATAATGAAATATACTGTTTATTTTAGTAGTAAAATTTATTTTAATAGCTCCACAAATAATTTTAGCTCAATATTTATAAATATTCTAGAGGTTGAAGGGGTCAATTATACTTTACTGTATTTAACGGCAGGGATTAATTGCTTTTGCTAAGAACATGGGATTTGTCCCTACAAATATCAAGGGCCTGCTGTAGCTTCAAAGATTTGAAAACAGCTCCCCAACACTCCTATAGCTTTGAGGTGACTAAATCGGTGATACCTGACTACTGGAGAACCACTGAGTTTAATGTATCTATAAACAAAAACCTCCTAGGAATGGCTGGCTTGATCACTTACAAATCTACTTAATTGAATTATCATCGAGGAGAATATGTTTTAGATGAACAATGTTTTGTTCATAGCTGTATCATGAGAGCCATGTTAACAGATTTAATAAACTCAAAAGTCTTTAGATCTTTGGCAGTTCCTTGTTCTACAAAGCTGGTAATCCTATGGCATCTATTCTACTGGACATACCATAAATGCTATATTAGGATATTTAAACACAACAACTTTACAATGTTGTTTGTGGAGAGAATATAACCAAAAAGACAAATACAGGTCTATATTCCTGTGTACACATAAAGGAAATCTGTTAATATGCTGTCACTATACCATATTATAACTTTTAAAACAAAAAAAAGTCTCAAAAAAGGTAACAGTTTGGCTTCTTATTTTCCAGAAGGAAATTTATGTTAGCAATGTACTTAAAGTTTCAATTTAATAAAGAGAGAAATCATTTTACATTTAAAATGTCAATATATAAATTTAACTGTTATATATTAACATGTTAATATATAAAATTAACTTTATGGGAATGTAAATTGGTGCAACTACTATGGAAAACAGTATGGCAGGTCCTCAAAAATTTAAAAACAGTACTACCATATGATCCAGAAATTCAACTTCTGGTATTTATCTGAAGGAAATGAAATCACTATATCAAAAAGATATCTGCACCCTCAAGTTCATTGCAGCAGTATTTACAATCAGCTAAGACACGAAAACAACCTGTGTCCATCGATGGATGAAAGGATAAAGAAAAGGTAGGGAGGGCCGGCCTGGTGGCGCAGCAGGTAAGTGCTCATGTTCTGTTTCAGCGGCCTGGGGTTCGCTGGTTCAGATCCTGGGTGCCAACATGGCACTGTTTGGCAAGCCATGCTGTGGCAGGCATCCCACATATAAAGTGGAGGGAGATGGGCAAGGATGTTAGCTCAGGGCCAGTCTTCCTCTGCAAAAAGAGGAGGATTGGCAGCAGATGTTAGCTCATGGCTAATCATCCTCAAAAAGAAAAAAAGAAAAAGAAAATGCGGTGTGTATATATGGAATACTATTCAGCCACAAAAAAGAAAGAAATCCTGCCATTTGTGACAACATGGATGGACCTGAGGGCACTAGGCTACGTGAAACAAGTCAGACAGAGAAAGAGTTACCTAACGTAGGATCTCACTTATATGTGGATTCTAAAAAAAACTGAACTCACAGATACAGAGAACAGATTGGTAATAGACAGAGGCAGACGGTGGGGAGTGGGCAGGACAGGTGAAGATGGTCAAAAGGTACAAACTTCCAGGTATGAGATAAATAAGTTCAGAGATGTAATGTACAGCAAGCTGACTAAAGTTAACAATACTGTATTGTATATTTGAAAGTTACTAAGAGAGAAGATCTTAAGAGTTCTCATCACACGAAAAAAATTTGTAACTATGTGAAGTGATAGTTAACTAAACTTACTGAGGTAATCATTTCACAATACAGACATACATCAAATCATCATGTTGTACACCTAAAACTAATATAATGTCAATTATATATCAATAAAACGGGAAAAAGTAAATTAAATTTACATATATATCTACATATAATACTTAAAATATACATATATTTAAAATATGTATATATTATACATTATATTATATATGCATGCATATATTAAATATATGTAATATATTCAAATGAACTTCTAATACTATTTAATAAAATAAATAGGGGACATTAGTAAAAAAAAGCCAAGACGAAACTGCGACTCCTTTCCTTCCCTGAGAATGGGGCCATACTCCTTAGGGTGAGAGGCAGAGAGGGTGGTTGGTGAAGACACCCCACTGCTTCTGAGGCGAGAGTCACCAATGCCGCCTTTGACCTCGATTTCCTAACAAACGAACACAAGTCCTTCTTTACAGTAGCTCCAAATTTAACCTATGTTAAAAAAGTTAGACCTATCTCTAAGCCAATCTTTCTGAAGGCACTTTTAAAAGTATTTTGCTAGCTACAATAAGTACAGGCAAAAGAAAAGTAAACCTGGAGTTGTTTCTCTGCAAATGAACTGTAATAGAAACAGGAAGGTCTCTTTTCTGATGGGAGATCCTCATAGAAAAGGATTGGTTTGTTTCAAAGGCCAAAAAATTGTTTTATCTGCTTTTCTCTCGTATGAAAGAGGAACTAATAAGTACAAAAGGTGGGAGATAAAAGAATTACTAAAGAAAAAATTATGTCTACATGTTACTCCAAACTCCAATGTTCACTACAGTTGTCAACTTTCATAACCATTTGAAAATCATTTTATCACCAATTGAGAAAATCACCCAAAGCAAAAATAAAATAATTCCAATTTAGGAAAACAAACTGTTACTTTATTCCCTTAAACAATTCCTTCCCAAGCCTTCAATTCAACACAATAAATATTTTTGAGTATCTAGCATGTGCTTACTATGTGCCAGACATTGATTAGTATGTATATTATATATTTTATAAATATATATACATATATATATGTATATATATATATATACCTACACATATGATCCAGATGGCAAGACAATTACATATATATCTCTACATCTCCAATCTGTCCACTCTTTACCTCACTCTGTCTTTCTTGTCCCTCATAATTATTAAAATATAAACTGATTCCCTATCATTTTGATAAAAAAAGCAAACCTAGTGATACATCTAATTTAGCATATCATTTCCTGCTCAAATTTACAATCATCTGGGCTATAGTAAATAACAGAAATTATTGCAATATTCTTGTAAAAATTTATAGCAGAAAATGTCTTATAAGCATTAAGGCACCAGGATTCACGCTAAATGAAGTCGAACCACAATTTTCACATTATATTACTATATTTTGGGATAATTTTGTTCCTTTTATCTCTGTATATTAAATCTATTTTCCAATAGAATTTCCAATTCCAATAGAATTGAAAATACATTGAAATAAAAGATTACAATAACTTTGGTCATCTTGCCCACGACTAATTACAGTGTTGTCGCTACAGCAGCATTCCCCATGTGTGCAAATCTGACTAAACACAAATAAAAAATAAGACTAAATATAAAGCCACGCTAAAACAATTTTAATAAACAAGAGAATGAAAGGCATTTTCAATAAGATAAAGAGGCTTCCACTATCCATAAAGATAAATTAATTTAAATGAACTGAAAATATTGCTATTCCTAAAGTTATATCTGATTTTACTACAGGAAAATGTAAGTAAATTTAAATATGTGAAGTTTATTATATAGTTGTGGTTTAGAAAATATCTTTTTATTATTAAATGTATTTACAATGCCTTTGGGTTCTCATTGTGAGATCAAAAAACCTAAAAAGACATTGAAGGGTATCATTTATAAATCTAAATTAAATAGTTAGTTCTTGAAAGTTTTTTCAAAATTGATGCTATTACCTTAAATGAGTTGCAGCATAAAGGTCACTGCAATGTGGAATTTCAACAATGTCCTCTATTTTCCATTTATGATTCAAATGTAATATTTTTCAGATACTATAATTACAGGAAAACCAATATAATATTCAAGTATGCTTTCAAAGCCAAACATTTTTTAGAGTAGATATAAAAGTACTGACTACAAACCACAGTATCACAATTTCCAAAGAAAACTAGTTAATAAATCTGCTACTATTCCAATAATAAGCATGGTTTTTCAGTTATTCTGTCAGCTAGTAAAAATTATGTAAAAATAAATCGGCCCATTTATTCTTAGCCAGAAAAACAGGCAATTCTGTCAAAACCATTTGTTTCTTAGATAATGCACACATTTTTATGTTTCAACTGTAACAAATGAAAACTTTTATGTTCAATGCTACTTTTTTAGGAGTTGTCAGAAAAATCAGTTAAATACTGATTCCTAAAGGGAAAATACAAGGAAGGTTTTTAGTTATTTTACACCTAATCTTTCAAGACTTCAATGTACATTTGTAATTTATCAAATAAAATTCCTTTTCTTTAAACATTGTGCTGACTATATTTCTTCTAAAATGTGCTCCTACCAAAAGGACCCTAAACCATTTGAGAGTTAACTTCCCTGTTTATATCAAGACTTTGTTTAATAAAAACACAAGCCTTAAAAAGAAATACAGTTAAAGATAGAAGATACCTCAGTCATCATCTTTATCTAACCCCTCCTTTCACAGACGAGAACACTGGCGTCCAGTGAGATGCGACAGCCCACTGGAGCCCACTCAACTGAACTAGAACCTTCAGGCTCTTCGCCGGTACCCGTTTCCCTTCAAATGTGGAATAATGCCAAACCACAACGGTAACTCAGTTACAAGCACAAACAACCTTCTATCGGTAATAATTAATTTTTTAAATGCAATAAAGAAAACACATCATCTGTTTTTCCTCTGACAACTGTTATTCAACAAGTTTTTCTTTTTCTCTGTGTATTCTCTTATTAAATTCTGTCAATCTCTGACAATTAGAACAAATTGAAGACTCAGGCCCCTTTTTAAAAAGTAGTTTCCTAAGACCATATACATCATTTCCTAATTTAGAGAAAATATATATTCTATTGGATTTATTTTTATCAATATTACTGTTTAGTACAGGTGCTGAAGCAAAATAAAATATTTCTCTCAAATCAAGAAAAGCTCAAACATTTAAACCCATTCAAGATCTCCCAGCTTTGCGCTTCAAACTGAATGATTTTATTTTGTAGGAAATCATACTTTAATTTAATTTTTCACTAAATCAGCTTCGAATGACTGAGAAAAGGAGCTCCTCTCTACAGTCTAGATCACTGAGCACAGACGATGAAATACCGCTCCTCTTCCCCACACAGAAACAGCGGACCTCCGTGAGGTCGCCTCTCCTTCTACCTGCCCAGTCTGCTGCCCTCGGTGCACCTGATTACAGAGAACATCAGTACCAATCCTGGCTCTACACCCTGAAGAGAGCAGCAAGGGCAGAGGATGTCTGTATGCACCCACAGGGCACGCAAACCTCAGGCTCTCCCCTGAACACTCACGCTTGGATTCAAGTATTCTGACCACTGCAACAGCACGTCTGTGTTCAACTCACCTCTTAGCTGCTATTCCGCTCGTAGGTGACACAAAATGGATCCTCTTTCATTGGAAAACTGGACAATTTAACCTTATCGTGTCAGAAGGTTTTCATCAAAATTAATGAGATGTTCTTATGTGAGGAGGAAACAGCAAATTTTAACAACAAAACTAGGTTTATTTTTAGAGACATAAGTGATTGAAAAAAAAATCCTTCTGTACTGAGACATGGCGTACGTGATCTCACCTTATGGGGAGTTTTTAGAAAATTCACTTTAGCTGCGGGTTATATAAATATTTCTGTAAAATTCTATTTGTGGAACTTAAGAATTTATTGTACTTCACTGTAACTCAAAAATAACCTATATTTTCTAACGAAGTTTGGCAAGAAGCTTCCAGTGTAAAGTAGATGCTTCAGTTAATAAATATTTTGAGCGTGGTGCTTTTAAATTAACAGCATCCACATACAAAGGAGTAAATCCACCTATTCAATTTATTGACTGTTATTTATTCAATCATAACAGCTCTATGTATGTAGACAGCTTTTTACAGTTTAGAAAACACTTCCATATACGTTTCTGAATTTATATGGTGTGACAACTAGAAAACTAACGTAATTCTTGCTTTTATTCATTTTCATAAAGAAAAATAAAATAGGCGTAGAACAGACAAATAGGGTGATGATTAGGACAGAATACTTTTCTATTGAGATATAATTGTATTACTTTCTGGGTGTACAACATAATTATTTGATATATGTATATGGACAGAATACTTTTAAAAGGATTCATCTGACAGAATGAATCAAAGAAATCTCAAAAAATGATTTTACAGACTCTAATTCCTCAAATTTCCACTTTAGCCTATTTATCCAGATTATCTAGATGAAGAAATTGGAACTTCAGGCAGGCCCACTCCCCTCCCATTGGGAGTTTCCAGCACAGGTTTAAATGCTGCCGACCACAAACCTCTGCACATGGACAGAGGCACTCGCGTTTCTCAGCCATCCATGCCTCATTTCTTCGTTATTTGCCGTCAATGTAATCTTCTGTCACTGGCTCAGTAGTACTTCAGCACACCACTTGTACATAGTAGGTACAAAAGTAAACGTCTTTTGATTTGACTAGAATTATTTTGAAGAAGGCAAACAGTCTGGTTCTTAAACAGGAAAACAAACACATCAGTTAAAAAAACCCCATGGAAGACAGAGAATATCACGTGATAAGGAGGTCTTCAGCCATAGCTCACAGGGCTCTGTCCCGCCATTGGTGCCATATGGCTTAAACCACTGACCTTAATGAGGACACCAGTGAAGTGCTGACCAACCCAGAGGAATAATTTATTATGGTGAGTTGTCAAAAACAGGATCCAAAAGGGTTCAGACAAGCTGACATGACAGGTCCAAACTAAAATGATCACGTTTCAGGGGGACAAATGCAAATACCTGTATTTACTGCCCAATTGTAGAGCAGCCGACATGTGCCATTAGGGGTTTTAATTGAACTTAAGTTCAATAAGAGTTCACAATGAGTTATGTTTGATAAACACATAATCCAAATGATAACTGGCTCTAAAGTTAGATTAATGTAAGCTTAGATGACAGCTCCCCTTCTATGAACTGGTCAGGTCATACCAAATACATCATATTCAGTTATCATCATGACTCTGGAAAGCAACTAGATAAAATGGAACACAGGAAAGAGAGATGAGGATGGAGAATGTGAATAATAATCACAACAACATTAGTAAAAATAATAATTATTAACATGTATAGATCAATTATTCTATGTCATGTACTACGCAATGAGGTTAACATAGATTATCTCAAATTTTACAAAATCCTATGCAGTAGGAGTTGTATCATGTTACAGATAAGAAAACTGAGGCTTGTTCATAGTAAGTAATTTGCCCAAGTTCACCGGGCAGTAGGTAGCGAAGTGAGAACCTGGCAGCCTACTTTCAGGGCCTGAGCTCTTGGCTACCTATCCACCCACCCACGCATCCAATTACTGTGCCCCTAATTGCATGCTAAGCACTGAAACACTGGAATGCAAACGTGAAAAAGATAAGTAAGAGCCTCTGACCTCAAATAACTAACATTCTAATAGAAGAGACAGATTTTATTAACAAATAATAAAAAATTATAATAAGTTCCAAGAAGGAAACAAACAAGGTACTATGAGAGAATAATGGGGTTGGGGGAGGGGAATATGTTAGTGGTTACAGAAGTGGAGACATTTAAGTGGAAACCAAAGAAAGAGAAAAAGCTGGTTAATTACAAAAAGAGTGGGGAAGAACATACGAGGCAGATGTTTGTCCAAAGGGCCCAGCATGTTTGGGATGCTCAAGGAAAACCATTGAGGCTGAGCACAGGGAGAGCAGGTGAGAAGAGAGTGGAAAGACAGGTAGTAATCAGATTACTCAGGGCCTCCTAAGCTATGGAAAGGAGTTTGGATTTATGTTTCTAAATGCAAATGGGAAGCCACTCCAGGTTGTTAAATGGAAGAACAATGTGATTCAATTCACATTTTCCTTTTGCTAAAGTGTCGAGTACGGACTGAAGGGGACATGCCTTCATGAAGCTAACGTTGTGGTGGGGGAAGACAGGTAAATAAACAGAATAAATGAGTAAGATATGGAGTAAAATAAAGCAGAAGGAGAGTAGGGAGTGCCGGGGGAAGGGTGCACCATTTAAAATAAGGCGGTTAGGGAAGTGCTCGCAGAGGAGAAGGCATTAAGCCAGTGATCCTTCAGGCTATCACGGGGAACAGTGTTCCAGGCAAAGGGAACAACAAGGACAAAGGCCCTGAAGTGGGAGTATATCTGATGTGTTTGAGGAACAGCAAGGAAGTCAGTGTAGCTAGAGCAGAGCGATGGGGTGAAAAGTAGATGAGAGCAGAGAACTAACAGGAGGGCCAGACTGTGCAGCACCTTACAGATCCCTCAAAGGGAACCACTGGATGGGTGTAATTAGAAGAGCGACAAGATCTGCCACAGGTTTTAACAGGATCCCTCTGGCTGGGCAGGGACTAAAATGGACTAAAATGGGGAGAAGGGGAGCCAATTAGGGCATCACTGCAAAACTGGTGAAGATGACAGTACCTTGAACTAGAGCGGAGCAGTGGATATAACTGACGAAGATATGGATGGCAAGTAGGGACCTGAAAAGATGTCTACTATCATTAGGGAAATGCACATTAAAACCACAATGAGCTACCAGTACACACTTATTAGAATGGCAAAATACAAAAAGACTGATCAAACATTTTAAACAAATATAATTGCTAAAATATAAATACCATTATAAAAAAGTTATTTTCATCCCAATTCTAACACTTCATGCCCGATACAGCACAAAGATTGAACCAGGAGTTAGAGGATCTGTCATCCAGTCTAGGCACTGTTGCTATTATTTATGGTTCATTGTTTAGCTCACGTCTGCATTTATTTACTCATTCATTCAACAGATAAATACTTGTGACAGGCCTTCTCCGGGCTGAGTACTAGCAATACCATGATGACTAAGACATGGACTGTGACTTCGTCAAGTGGCTTACAGCCACTTCTGGCGAGTAAATTTCGATTTCTGGGGCTTAGTCTTTCCATCCGCATCTCTTGCTGCTCCTTTTGCCCTCCAGGTATACAGGGAACAGTGTCTTTGCATATTCTGTACCTTTTGCCTGAATGTCCTTCCCTTCCCACTTTCTCTGCTCCCCTCCAGACTAGGCTGAAATATGACTTTTATGATAGAATCTTTTTTTTTTAAAGTAACAGCTTTACTGACATAATTCACATACAATTCATCCATTAAAGTGTACAAGTGAATGTGTTTTAATATATTCACAGAGTTGTGCAACCATCACCTCAATCAATTTTAGAACAGTTTATCACCCCAAAAGAAATCCCATATCTATTAGCAGTACTCCCCACTTGTTCCCAACCCCCTCAGCCACAGGCAACCACTAATATTTCTGTCTCTATAGATTTGCCTATTCTGGACATTTTATATAAATGGAATCATACAGTATGTTGTCTTTTGAGACTGGCTTCGTTCACTTAGCATAATGTTTTCAAGGTTCAATCACGTTGTAGAATGTAGCAGTATTTCACTCTTTTTATTGCCAACATACAGATATATAGATGTAATCACATTTTATTTATCCACTCACTAGCTGATGAATATTTGAGTAGTTGCCAGTTTTGGGGTATTAGGAATAATGCTGCTATGAACATTCATGAACTTGTTTTTGTAGGGGCATGTTTCATTTCTCTTGGGTATACACCTAACAGTGGAATTGCTGGGTCATATGGTAACTCTAAGCCAAACCTTTCGAGAAACTGTCAGACTGTTTTCCAAGGCAGCTGCACCACTTTACAATCCTACCAGCAACGTATGGGGGTCCAATTTCTCCACAGCCTCGCCAACACTTGTTATCATCTGTCTTTTTGACTATAGCCATGCTAATAGGTGCTAAGTAGCATCTCACTGTGGTTTTGGTTTGCATTTCCCCCATAGCTAATGATGATGAGCATCTTTTCATGTGCTTATTCGCCATGTGTATATCTTGTTTGGAGAAATATCTATCAAGATTCTGTCTATTTTTAAATTGAGTTGCCTTTTTATTATTAAACTGTAAGCATACTTTATAAATCCTAGTTACAAGTCTCTTATCAGATATATGATTTGCAAAGATTTTCTCCCATTCTGTGGGTTGTCTTGCCACCTTCTTCACAGTGTCTTTTGAAGTACAGAAGTTTTTAATTTTGATGATGTCCAATTTATCAATTTTTTTCTTTTGTTGCTTATGCTTTCCATGTCATATCTAAGAAATCATTGCCTAGTTCAAGGTCATGAAGATTTATGCCTATATTTTCTTCCAAGAATTTTAGAAGTTTAACTCTTATATTTAGATCTTTCAACCACTTTGAGTTAACTTTTGTATATGGTGTCAGATAGGGGCCCAACTTCTTTCTTTTACATGTAGATATCCAGTTTTCCCAGCACCATTTGTTGAAAAGCTATTCTTTCCCCATTGAATTTTCTTATTATCTTTATTGAAAACTGATTGACTGTTGAGTAGAATCTTTCTGAACCTTCTCCCAGGACAGCCACCCCTCCTACTAAGCACTCACCTTATCACATTTAAATTCCTCACCAGACTATAAGAGTTGTATGAGCAATAAATATATTTTATTTCTCATTGCAACCCCTGTGCCTATTTGTGAGTGACACCCAATAGGTTCTCAGTAACTATTAGTTAAATAAATAAATGCATAAAAATGAGTCCACTCCCCGTCTAATCATCGACAACACAAAGGCGGCAAAATAAGGCATTCAAATCTTTTTGACTGGCAGTGCCCACTAAGCCATTGCTCTTTGCTGCCTGAAGCCTCCCTTTGATCCTTCATACGTGCCCAGTGAACCAACGGAGACTAAAGATAAAAATTACCTTCATGAATTTTAGTCCTACGTGGTCAAAAAGCATCTTCTGAAAAATGCCAAGTGGCATGAAGTTAATCTCAACTCCAGCAATGGTTGTGGGGGAGAGGTTATCATAGCAATTATAGTTTAAAAAATCCATTATTGTGGATCCCTCCTAAAATACTGATGGAATATGCTGACAGATCCACAGTCACGGTTGCCTCTTCTGAGTTATAGTTTAATGTGAAGCAGAGCAGAGGCAAAAGCCCAGTTCTTAGTGGAAATGCCTTTGGAATGCCTTCTAAAATCTTTCTCATCTTCTCCTACTTCTTCTGCCCCTTTTCCTCTACTCTTCTTTAACTCTTCTTGTTTTTATACCTGGAATAATGCTAGGGTCCTTCTTTCTCTCCTGGTTGATGAGGTAAGTCTAAGGTATCCTAAATTCAGCATTTAGAGACTTCAGACTTCAGGCTCTGCTCAAGAAAAATCATCAGTAAATCATACTGCTTGTATTACATATTAGTAAGATATACTGTAAATAAAGATATGTATCTTCATATAGATTTTAAAATATAGATATAAATAGGTACTTGATCCATCCATGGCTTTAACTCCCTCTTTAGATTGAACCATATCTGGCTTTTGTTATATAAACCCTTGTATGGCTTCAAACACTATATATAGTGGACATTCAGTAAATTAGGGTTGAAATACTAACCACACTCTATTATTCTAGGATAAACTTAAGTGTAGCGACAAGTCGAAAAGGACAGCCTAAAGTCTCTAATTCAAATTAGGATATGACAATTACCTCTCAGTAAGAGTAAATTCAGATTTCTATGAAGAAAATTGTGAGCAACTGAAAGAAGGGTCTAAAAGGAAAGGTAGTACTTGCAATGATGCGACAATCTTTCCAGTGGAGCAATCCTTTCTCCTCCACCTTCTTAAAGTACCCCTAAAAGTTTCGACCTCCCCTTTTTCCTTGGCTGCCACTCTCCTTAAGAAGACATGAGCACTCCCTTGCAATTCAATGGGAACTGTCTCTCAACCATGGCTTGACTCACGATTCCTGAAGCTAGGCTAATGTTATTACCTGAATGACCTGTTACCATGGGGGAAGAGAGAGGAGAGAAAATATTAGAACTTCAGTTGTAAGTAGAGAGATTTTACACAAAGAAGAATTTTTCATTCCTCATAGGGAACTCCAGAAATTCTCAAGGAAGGCAGAAGGCAGGGCTGAAATAAGGACACTGCTACTTTCTTATCTTTGCCCTAAAAATTGTATGTTAGTGTAACTGATCCTCTTAAGTATAGATGTTAACACCAAAAAGGTTAAAGTACTTTGACTATATGTTAAGAAGAATAATGTGATAACCTAAACACCTTGCAGCTTTTAACTGTCACCAGGAGCGTGTGGTTCTATCTGGAGCAGGCTGTCACACTGGACTCCAATGAGGGTCAGGGAAATCTGTCAGGGATATGTGAAATCTCTAAGAGAATTTAAACTTTTTTTTTGTTTTCATTCTGATGATTAAAAAAAATCAAGAAACAAAAACTTAATATGATCATATTCTGGGTCATCTGGGTCCAGAATTGCCCCAGCATTTCATTCCATGGCTACACTTCTGAGAGCACCAAGTGAAAAGCGACAGTGAAAGCTGTGACTACCAGAGCTGCATTTCTCCAGCAGGAGCACACGGATGTGTTCCCAGGGATAAAGAGTTCACACGGATGAGGAACGGACTGAATGGCACAGGTTTGGTGAACGCTGGCTACTCCTCCAAATTACCACCTTGGACGATTTGCTGTTGCCTCAAATCTTCCGGGTGGAATGTCATTCTTAATTCAGAGTAGGCCTTAGACTTCAACCAAATTAAATAGGTCTTGTAATTAAATTCAACTGTTTAAAAGGCTAGATATTTTATTACTCTATTACTAATCATAATGAAAAGAATATGACCTAAAATTGCTGATGACAGTAAAATTTCATTCTCACGATCTTAGTAGAAGAGTCATTTTCTAAAATCAGAGTGTATAACTGGAAAATTCGGGATGACACTTGATACTCCATGTGATTTTGATTGATTATACTAGTACTTAACTCATAATTAAGAGAGGCAGAAAAAAGTTTCCTAGATACACAGGAATTCAGAGCTAGAGAAAACCTTAGCTATCACTTGTCCAAGCTTCTCACTTCCCTAGGAAAGAAAGTGAGGCTCCAAGAGGTTTTCTCAGGAAGTTCACTGAAAAGCCAAATCCAGAAGCCAAGTCTTTGGACTCCGGTCCATAGGTAAAGTAGTACCTTCACCTTCCATCATTAGTTACGCAGAAATCTTCTACAGATCTTTAACATAACTGTCAATTCTTTATCTCTAGAAAACTGATCCTATCAATTTGAACATTGTTAATAAAATGACTTATCATATGTTATCTGAAATTTGAAAATCTTAAAACTGTTCCACTACATCTTAAATTTTAACATTTAAAAATCTTAAAATTTGTTCCACTACAAAGGAAGTGAAAAATTTATGCAAACATCCCCAAAACATAATATGACTTCTGTGCCTGAATGCCAGGTGTGCAGTATAAGTAGGCAATTACACTGGGATTCTGAAGCCGATGGAAGCCCATTTTCTATGGGCAATCTTTCCAAACAGAGCCGTGGCACTTGAGATACAGAGGTCAGTCATATAAGTATGCTATGGGATCAAAAGATACATATGTTCCTTGAATGCATCCTCCTTTCCCACCACTTCCTTATCCTTATTCCTTTGCTCAAGTTGCCATGTAGACCTTTCAACCAAAATGCCTTCCTCTCTCATCTATGCTGGGTAACATCCTAACCATCCTTCAAGGATGTCATCTCTCCTCCTTCTAAATCCCCATACTGTTTTATAGTTTGCTGATGATAGTTACTATATTCTCTTTAACATATTTATTTGCATACCTGTCTTATATACTCTCTTCTTAAAGAACAGAAATTCATTCTAGGCCAGCACAGAGCATACAATATATGGTTGTTGAACCAAAGCAACCATGAAGTTTCGGGCAAAAAATTCTAAATTGGTAATAGTGTTTCTCCTCTTCAAAATCTGACTTATTGTCACTTTCCTTTAAAAGTATGTGTAAATGACCATATTAAAGTGGTCACAATGAGGAATAGGCAGCGATACATATATATGCTTAAGATATTGTTAAGTGAAAAAAGCAAAAACAAAAATTTTATCGAGGCTATGTTTACTACTTGCAAATGTTATATATGCATATGGACAAAAAATGGAAGGTAAAATAGCAAAATGAAAACAATTTGCTTTCTTGGGTGATGAAATTATTGGCTCCTGTGAATATGCTTATGTTTATACAATGAATATTGTTTTTAAATGTAGACACATGCAGTAATTAGTAATAGTTATGCTGGATATTGGTACTAATATTTCTAAACTGTAAAAAAGCCTGTGTAGCTGCTCTGTGGCTAATGCCTTTCAGTGGCTGGCCTCCAGGGACACTGAGTGGAAGAGCGGCTGCCCCCTGGGAACGATTAGATGGGCAGACTTGGTGCCTGAGAAGATACTCTGCAACGCTGGCGGGTTCGCCTTGTGAGTCCAACTTTTAAAGTCAAAATAAGCATCCATTTTTTTCTAAGGATCAAAATATGTATCATCCACTAAAACTGAAAATATAGCAAAAATTCTATTTCTTTAGGCCCAGTAGTAGATGAATCTTTTGACTTTCTTAAAACACAAAAATATTCCTTGATTTCAGTTTACAGCATTATATTCCTATTCAAAGGCAAATATTTATTTCTAAACGTTTATCCCATGAGGCATATTATTTCTAAATGGGCTTGTTTGTTTCCTATTTGTGCCCTTATCTCCTAAATAGTCGTAAATTGCTATCTTCAGATATATTGTTTCTGCTTATGCATTTGATTTTTAAAAATAAATTATTATGGTGAATAGCATTACCATCTTTGCTAGAAAACCAAATGACTCTTTTGTGAGCATATGAATTTCTACAGTGTTTCTATAAAAGAGGTACACACATACTGCCACCTAAAATCACGGCCCAAATCATTAACAAGCTACTAAATGAGAATGCCCCAAGGATCGCCAACTTGGTATTACTCACTGAGTTGATTTGGAACTGTTCCTTTGTGTAAGAAACCAAACTTACTTTTTTACTGCTAATTTTGTGACTTTACCAACATAATTATGATTTAAAATGAAGAAATTAATTTTACATGGTGTTTTAGAAAAACAAGAAGTTCAATAATCTTTTATTAAATGGAGACATTTTAAATTATTTACATAATCCTATTTGTCCCATTCAAGCATCGCACAGTGTAAGAACAAAAGAGGCTGATTTATTACACATACGCCAGGCTGAAGAATTTTCTCAGAATTCTTGATTAGGCTGTGATAAGAACACAAATTTATCTAAGTATGCTGAACAATGCTTTAGGGCATACTTAGGGAAGATGCTATAAAAAAATCTTTATTGCATCACACACATGGAACCAGATTCTCCCTCTCGTGGGTTGTAGCCAGCATGAAGTTCACACTACATTAATTTGCACTTGTCGATATGCTGCTTTGCAAGAATTTTTAAGGCATGTTCAAATGTGTACTCTGTCCCCTCAGCTAGAATCTAAACTCCCTAAGGGCAGGACCTGGGCCTTCTAGTTACCACTCCCATGTCTAGGACACTGGTCTGGCTAGGCCAAGCCCTCTCCAGCGGCTGTTGCATAAGTGAGGAGCAGGGAAAGGAATGTGCGAAGTCTCTAGCACTGAAGGAGGGTGTGAAGAACACTGGAGAGCGACTCTGTCATCACCAGGACCGAGTGATTACATGTGCTAACCGCATGCCCAAGTGGCCCCTCTCCCAGTCCTTTTTTAGAGAGAGAGTGAGACTGGGAGTTGGATAAGTCTCTGAAGTCTAGCTCTCAGAAGCCGTCCATTCTCTTGCTCTGTTCTCCCAAAGCCTTCAGAAGACAGTGCACAGCACTACAGACACACAGCAGAGCGAGAGCTAACAGGATGATACCGTCATCTGTAGGTGCTAAGTCTCACGTAGAAAAGACAAATGCCACTACTAGCCACTTTAACAGAGGCAATGAAATATTGCCAGGATGTTTCCAGATTCAAATAGAAGACAGGGGACCTCAGAGGTCCATGAGCTGGGTCTTCAGGGAAAGCATATTGCTGCCACTGTTCAAAACTAAAAATTTCAGGAAAGAGAGTCCCGTGGCCTGTTGCAGCCATCTATTCCAACCTTCTTACTGGCAGAAAGTTCTTATTTCAGGCTATTGTGATTTCCAGTTGCTATGATTAGATCACTTTGTTCCTATTCTTTCCATACTGAAGATAAAAAATAAGTATTTAACTTTCTCCTTGAAAAAAATCTGTCAAGTCCTTGAGGATAGGGAAGCAAGGTTTCAGTCTTCTCTAAGTAAAAAGGCACAGGTCTTCAACTTTTCTTCATTGCTCTTATTTCTCTGGCCTTAAATAGGACTTGCTTTTAGGACATGCAGGCCTTCCTCTCATCCTTATGCAAAGCCATACAAAATAGATGCACTTCTTCCAACAACCTAATTAATTTAGTTGAACTGAGAAAACAATTCCCATGTTGATACAGTCCATGTTTAATGTCAGTATTCAAGGGCCAAATGATACTGCTGTGGAGATGAGCAACCCTCAAATCTTTTCAAGCCCTAATACTTCTGGCCAAAATTTTCTGATCTCCTTCTTTTGTATATGTACTCCATCCTTAAAGATTTGCTTTGATTACCCCTTCAGGTGATTTTGAACTTCAAAGCTATCTACTAAATAGTAGCCACATCTCCAAAGTCATAACTTAATGATACTAAGAAATCCTTCATATCTCTGAAAAAAATTGTACCAACCTAAAAAAACTGTATATATACAATTTTTAATTATTTATATCTATACTCCAATCCAAGCCATTATTAAGCCATATGCCACTAATAAGATAATGATACTCGAACCTGTCATACACTCACTTGGCCATGACATACGATGATGAAGAGACCAGGATGTGGCGTACTTGCTGTACTGCAAAGTACTCTAAAATCATTAAGTTATAATTTAAGACTGATGAATCTTCAAACTTAAACCTCTACATTCTCCTAACACAAGGGAAACTTTAACAGTTGTATTTCCACACTTAGGGCAGGGTGGCAAACTTTTCCTGTAAAGGGTCACATAGTAAATATTTCAGTCTCTGTGGGCCGTGGAGTGTCTGCCATAACCCCTCCACTCTGCCTTTGTAGCAGGAAAGCAGCTGTAGACAGCACATTCACAAATAGGGGTGGCTATGTTCTAATACAACTTTGTGTGTGAAAACAGACAGCAGGTCAGATTTGGCCCATGGACTGCAGTTGGCCAAGTGTCTTTTATGGACACAGAACACAGGGGCATGTTAAACATGCAGGCGTGTCTGTACATGTAAGCGGGAATATACCTATGGGCATCGGCGCACCAAACCTCTGCTGATCCCCATAACCACAGTTGCTTCCTGGGCATGTGGTCTGTGCTTGCAGTTGCACGCTCTGTGGTTGTGTCTTGAAATCCTTTATGATTTTATAGTGGAATCTGTGTTTTGTAAGTGAAGTCTGCGGGACAATAGAGTCGGGCTCAAGTGTGTGGTCTTATTTCTCCACTGCCTCACAGCAGCCTGGGCACAGTTCTCAAAACACTTGTTCCCCTCAGCATCCTCTCCCTAGCCCCTGGCTTGTGACCTTGCTGCCCTCCGCCCAGGGTGGCATGTGTTCTGCTGCTGATCTTTGTCCCTGGCAGGAGCATGGATGTGAGCCTGGGGAAGGTTGGGGTGAATATGTACATGCCTAGCATGTCAGGGCAGGACAGGACGGTGACCATCCCTGCCCCAGACTGGCAGCACCACAGCACACTCAGTGGACTCGGTGTGAAGCCTCTGCCCACCCTGATCCAGGTACCAGTGCGTCCCCAGGTGGAGGCTGCAATCTCCAGGGGGCTGCCCATCTGACCATCTGGGATGGGGAAGACTGATGCCCTCCCCTCTCTGCCGGGGCGTGGTGTGTAGGTCCTGTGGCTGGTGGCAGGGAGAATGGAGAAGCCATGGGCCCATGTGCACGTCCAGTCATGTGGCACCCGTGGGAGTCTGCACTCTCCCTGTGCTGGAGGCACCCTGACATTAGATAGCAAATAAAAAACACTATGACAGGTGGAGAGAGAGACAGAGAGACTGCAGAAGAAATAAAAACATTTTACACCTTAGTACCTTTAACATTGCTTTTTTGCTGCTTTTTGAACAAAGGGCTCTGTATTTTCATTTTGCCCTGGGCCCTGATCAAAGGTTGGGGGCTCTAAAGAATCACCTTCTGAGAGTCAGCTACCAAAATGGAAGTTGACAAAGAAAACTCCACTTATGCATCACTCGTCTCTGAGTCAGCCGACCTTTGTGATGCACAGCAACACCAGGGCTTCCTGCGGCATTCCTGTCTCAACGGAAGGCTCTAAAATGAATTATGTGCTTTGAGTTTCAGACTCTAAGGGGCTCCTTTCAGGAACTGGTGATTGGGGTTGCTGCTTGGGAGTCATTTCCTTCAAATAGTCTACACAGGATTAACTCACATTTCTTTAGAATGATGATGAGGCACCTTACAAATATAAAGCATAATCAAACACTATATATGAAATTTACTAACAGTAGACAGAGAAAGTTGAAATTTTTCTAAGATTTCCCTTTATTTCCTATTAAAGAAGGTAATACCATAACATTCTAATGTACAAAAATATGCCTGTTTTCTTAATTTGAATAAACCAACTGTGAAACAAACATTGTTGAGACAGTCAAAGAAATTTGAATATGGGTTAGGGATTATATGATATTAAAGAATTACTGTTAATATTGTTAGCTGTGATAATGACATAGTGATTATGAAAAAAATATCCTTCAGAGATGCACCCTGACGTTTTTATGAACAAAATAACATAATGTCTGAGATCTGCATTAAATACTTCAGCAAAAGAAGAAGTGGAGGAAGAAAACAGAAGAGGAAGAGGAAAATGAAGACGAGAAGATAGAGAAGAAGATGAAGTCAAAGAAGACAAAGAAGATGAAGATAACAGTGAAGACAAAAAAGGAGAGAAAAAATGTGAGATAGATGGAATAGGACTGGCAACATGACGAAGCTGATGGAAATCTGGGAATTCATTATAATATTCTCTTTATCCTCATATATGTTTTTAAATTCCCATAATGGAGTGAGTGTGTGTGTGTGTGTGTATCTGTTGCCTACAGAAAATGTCTAATAAAAATTGAGGCACAGATTTTTCATTCTCCTCTATACCAAATGTCTTCTTTTGTGGGGGGGGGGGAAGATGGGGGTGAAGCAAAAAGCATCCTCTGAGGCTGACAGGAGCTCTCTAAGCTGAAGAGATACAAAGGAGTTGATGGGAAGGGTAATCCACCCGTCGGTTCCGACACAGCATACAAAAGAAAAGGAGAAAATGGGAGAAGAGACTGCCATTGTGACTCCCTGACCTTTCCTTCTCATTGTGCTAGAGTCAAGGATCAGGTCACAAGGAAAACGATTTTGGTGGTCAACCATTTGCCCTATTTTGTATACATCAAAAAAGCTCTTGTTCTCACCACATTCCAACCTCACAGATTCCCACCTACTTTAAAACTGTATCAAGAGGTCAGATTAACAAAAATACCAACTAAATGACTATATTACAAAGAACACCTTATTTGTAAACCTAGAGATAGCCTTCTTGTAATTCTGAATTGCATGATATGTAACATTAAAGTTAAACACACTTTATATTATTACAGATATTTTAGATAAATGCTCACGACGCCCAGCTTCTAAAAGTGAAATGTAAATTTCTCTCTGGAGTGCAGATGGAGGCCAAGCAAAGTAGCTCTGGGCCTCTGGACAGAAGGTCAGGCCACGGCTGAAAGACCAAAGAACAATTGCCACTTTGCACTCCAGACCATCCACGGAATGAGACACCACCACTTTCTTTTCTGAAACTGTCTGTTCAATACAAAACAGTTCGAAAGAGTACCTACAAGATTTCCTCACCTTCCGTCCGAGGAAAAACGGTCACAGGCACATCACACCACACGCATTTGTAACTGTTCAGAGGTTTTACTCCTAACTCTATGGCCTCCTAAAAAGGCACATCTCTATCTAAAAACAACACTCAAAACCATTATGAAAACTGTTAATGTTTCACTGTTTAGCAGAAAATGTTTACAAACGAACACTGATCTTTTAAAAATCCTGCCACCCATCACTAGTTAATTAAAATGAGATACAGCACTAAAAGACAAATATTACAAAGATGTCTACACAGGTTATTCATTTTCAAGTGATATTGCGATCATACTGCTCCCATAGTGCTTTTTCTCTCTAGAACATTATCATGTAATTTTAAATAACTTAGAGACTTCCTTGCTATATTTTTCCAGTTAGTCTAAAATGTTGTGGGCAGATGCTATCAAATAACACAAAAGGTCCAAAAGAATGCTAATGAGCACGCCAAGACGATACCTTTTAAAAAAAGTCATAATGCACCAGGAAAGGAAAGTTCTGTGTTTGGTTTGGTAATCCCAGACCTTCAGTCCCTGATAGAAAGGATTTTCAATTCCACTATCAGGCACGCCCCCAACTGGAAAGAATAACACAATTCCATTACTTGTACATGTTAATAACGAAAAGTCCTTTGAAAATGGAAACTTGCTATAACACTTTGAATATACTGGTTTAAAGGCAGAATATGATTTTAGTTGTTTAGATTTTAATTTGGCGCCAGAGATTTCAGTTATTACTCCCTGATAATGTCATTGTCACTCCCATTTTCAATGCTTTTCCTGATCATCTTTGAGTCATTTGCATAGAGAGTTAATTGGCTTGAAAGGGGAAAGATGTTGGAAAATACAATAAAAAGCTTTGAATTAGATATATATTTCAAAAAAATTACTTAGGGCTACCTACTTTTAAATTGTAGTAACTTCTTTAAAACATTGACACTGAGAACTCAGTCTTATTATTTTAATTGAATAGATTTATCAACCTGATTTCACTGAGTATAAAGAATGAATGCCTACAATGTACTGTAACCTAAAAACAGAAAATCAAAAGTCAGCTTATTAGAAATGTTTCTCTAGAAACTTTATCCACGTTGTCAATTAACATTGGAGTATCTACATGATCTCAACAAAGAACATAAAACATCTGCTCAAACTGAAATTGAAGTAAGCAGCATTTTCTCCCCTACATTTCTAATTTCACCGTATTTAGGCTTCGTAAGCAAACGTATTCATGGTTATCTTAGTTAAAACTGGTTTCACTCTGCCAACAATCACTTTGATTGATGTGTTTACATATCAACTCATCTCATCTTACAAATTTTAAACTTTTTCATTTAAAATTGGATTCAAGTTGGCATCTTTCAAGAACTTTATGTATGTATATTTTAGGTTCAAACTGTGCATTAGAACATTTTTTTTTACTTTCATAAGTAATAGATACACATATCCAAATGTATATTTATGACCTGTCAGATTGGAATTTTATATGCATGCAGTTGTATTCTCACCATTTCATGTGAAAGGTGATAATTTTAGGCAACTATAAAAGAAATCCTTTTAATAGTATAAGCTGGATCATTCCATTAGTTAGAAGAAACATAACAGAAACAAATGACTTAGGAATAAAACCACATCAACTTCATAAAGAATGTCAGTTATGTCTTCAATGGCTGCACTCATGCTTGTGGCAACTCTTACCTGATCTTTAATTTCAAGGTCCCTGTTAACTTTTGTTTTGTACTCTCTGTACTCCTTTTCTGCCTCATCCTTCTCCATTTTGGTTTTATTCAATTGATAGCGCATTTCCCCACACACCTGTTAGATTACAAACATTAGATCAATAGCTGCTGGAATTCACCAGGCAACGACAGCAATTAGATCTTTTGGTGCCCCCTAGAGGTCATATAAATAAAATACAATAGAACTTCTTTAGAAATGGTATTTTTTATTAGAATATTCAATATATTCTGTTAAAATGTGGAGGCAATATCAGAGATTATTGAGTCTAACAGTTTCAAATTACAAATAAAGAAGTGTATAACTAAGGAATTCAAGTAATGTGTCCAAGATTTTGTATGTAAGATAGTAGTTTCAATTGCATATTATCATCCAAAATGCACTATCATCTCAATTTTTACATAAAAAGTATTAATTAAAATATCAAGGTATGTTATTATTCATTCAAATTGTTATGGTTAAACAAGTAGACACTCTACATTATAAAACTTTCCTTTAAAGACTTTATCAGTTAGGGTTTGGGGGTTTTTTTTGGCGAGGAAGATTGGCTCTGAGCTAACATCTGCTGCCAACTTTCCTGTTTTTGCTTGAGGAAGATTGTCGCTGAGCTAACATCTGTGCCAATCCTCCTCTTTTTGCTGAGGAAGCCTGGCCCTGAGCTAACATCTGTGCCCATCTTCCTCTACTTTATATGTGGGATGCCTGCCACAGCATGGCTTGACCAGAGGTGCATAGGTCCACACCTGGGATCTGAACTGGTGAACCCTGGGCCGCCAAAGTAGAACGTGCGCACTGAACTGCTGTGCCACTGGGCCGGCCCCGACAAAGACACATTTTTAAAGATTATGTATCATCCAATGGCTATACTTGGCTGAAACTTTTCAATTTTGGTATTTCTCCAAAAATGATGATTAGAATTTTAGAAATTAGTTCATTACTGAGGTATTAGAATCTTATAGAACCTATATGCATTACCTATGTTCAAATAAAAAATACTTTTAAAAATAAACTAATCCACATTCCAAAGTTATAGCAACAAGACAGAAGTCAGTCAGCTTCTCCCCAGTGGCCCTCAAAAAGTTAGAAAAAGAACAAAATTACTAAAAATTCTATTTGAAATTCAAATGCCTTTAATGTGTAAGTGTTGATCCTTCTCATTTCAAAAAAACTAGTAATTTACAAAACGTTATTAATTTTAAAGCTAAATAAAACTCAAAAATTGACGGAAAAAAATTAGAGGCCCTAATTTGCTTTCTTTCTTAGTTCTTCACTGCTCCAATCTATTTGATTTACATATAGGAATGAAATGAAAGAATCCAAATTGATAATACCAGAAAATAATAATCATACAACCATAGTGTTTAAAACCCAATGGCAATACAAAATTACTCTACAAAATAAATGTCTAAACATTAGGTCCTATTTAAAATTATTTTATCCCTTAATTTTAAAGTTCCCTTGCCTTACTACTTTCAGTTTGGAATTTGCTAAGTTATCTGCAACACTTAAATTCCATCTATAATAAATCAACAAATCGAATTGAACTAGAATTACTTTATCTCGAGGATGGAAGCAACCTCACGGCACTCTTCCGACACTTGAGCCCTCTGGACAGCTCTACAGACAAAGCGTCCCAGGTGCCAGCCGAGAGTTCTCTCCCTACGATGAGCTGAAGACTGTTGCTAGAGCTTTCACTCATAAACCTGGGTTAATTACCTCTTCCTTCTCACCATTCCATTACTTCCACTCCTATCTCCACAAAAACATATCAACTATATGGACATATATGGTTATTTCAAAACTTCTACACTAGCTAGCTTGAATTTTAGAAAGCAAATGGACAATTATAGAAACTCAAAGAAAAAAAAGAAAAGATAGCCTCCCTCTCCTAGCCCACGTTAAAGCCAGTTTTAATTACTAAATTATAAAGCCACAAAGGAATTAAAAATGTGTCAAAATTTAGACAAATATGTTGAGAAGTAAAATGCAATATGAAAAGAGTATATATTTTAAACAAAATTATCTGTGTATGTATTGGTGTAAAATAAATTGATTTAATTTATTACATCATGCATGCCCATAATTAGTTTCTTAGTTGTAAGTGATTACTGAAATGTACATGAACTTCTGGTGTTTCTTACATATGTATCTTACATTAGCCAGTGAAGACCAGGAAACACTTTAGTTCTGGGTTCACAAGTTTGTGACATCCATAACGCAGACACTGTGATATTTTAAACTATAAATTTAAGGACCAATAAAATAAGAAGTGGTAGTATTAGAATCTTGATTTTAGAGACTAAATCTGAAAAGCAATGAGAGGTGGAGAATTTTTTATGTTAAGCAGACTTTTCATGTTCTAAATATATGTCTTTCAGTATTACCATGAGGAACAAACCTGTGGCAAAAATTACTCCTAATCAACTAATTTAGAAATACAAGCTTCATCAAATGTTGAAAAATTAAAGTAAAAAAACTTATTTACAAGTCTATCTCAGTCACTAACCCGTCAGCTCTTGGGGACATTATTTGTGTCCAGTTCACCTCTGTGGTTGCAGCACCCAGAGAGAGCCTGCCGATCCTGAGTAAATGTTTGCTGAGTGACCATTACGTGGACTTTTATTATCTTCAAGTAACAAAACTTTTCTCCCCCAAACTTCTTTCTGAGCTTTGTACATTAGTAAAAGTCTTTTCAAAGAAAATATTTACGCAATTATTAAACTAAAATATCTCTTTGTACCTTTGTGACATCCATCTCCTGGGAAGCAAGCTGGTTTTGAATTTCCTCTAGTTGACTAACAGCTGAAATCTTCTCTCTTGTAACTTTTTCCACCTGGGCCTCTAATTGGGCAATATTCTGAGACAGGGTCAACATCTGTAAGAGGGAATAAAAGTCCTAAATGATAATGTCATTTGACAAAATAAATACTAGAAATGTCTTGAATTAATAGAGCCTCAGCATGGCCACAGGGCTGTCTGCAAGTCATTTCTCTGTGGATTTGGTAAGTCTGTTTCTCTATATCCTCAACTCACTGACCAGCCCTGACTTAAACACGTAATTCCCTTCTATTCATTCCCTGGTCTCTACCCTCATTTTGGAAAACATTTATCAAGATGATAAAAATCAAAGTTTTAGTTGAAACCCTAAGGTGACAGGTGTCAGACACCTATTGAAATTATGACAGAGATTGACATGAATATATTTCCGAGGAGATGTCCAGGAATCAGACGACTCTTAAACCTTTGTCCCACAGGGAGGGCAGAGAAGGACGGACTGTGAGAGCTGGAGGGGCAGGTGTCTTTACAGAGAGCTACTGCTGTTCTATGAATTGCAGCCACTCACCCGCCACCAACCAGGAGGCGGCTCTCTGCAGCTCCCTGTGTTGGTAAAACCTCACCGGCCCACCCATCATCGGCCATCCCTGATTCCTCTCAGTCGTCCTCTCGTCTCCTCCGCGAAGGCTTCTTTGACCTCCAGCTCCTAACACAAAATAGGAGCCCCGTACTGTGCCCCGTGGATACCCAGCTAGCGTGCACTGGGTGGTCTCGCCTGCTGCTTGCAGACGGCCTTCATTCTCATCGAGCGTTGCCCGTGCTGTCCTGGTGGTGTCAGACTTTGACTCTTCCTCTATCACACCCCAGCCTCTTCTCACACTGTTTTTAGTTCTCTGTTTCCTCATTAGACTAGAAGTTCCTCAAGGTCAAGTTCCTCAAGCGGTACCCAAATGTTTGATGAATGAACAATTAGAAGAAATAGCTTTTCTGAGGGACTCTGTGGAGATCAGGTTCTTAGTTTTTCTTCTCAGGGTTAAGAAATGCCTTCTAGATCTGAGATTTAACCTTTATAGTTTTTTGTTTGCAATTACATTTCACTCTGCTCCAGTAAGCCAAATTTTTCTAGGCTCTTAATTTCTTATTTGTAGTAGTAGTTTTAAAATGAAGAAGAAATGCTACCTCACACCAGACCAAATCTATCAGTTTTTAATCTGTTAAAACAAGACCTGGCAATGAATTTGAAATAATAATAATGTTAATAATAATAATAGTAATAGTTGAAATCTACCATTGTACACTGACATGGGTATGAATTCAAATTTTCTTTTTAAAGATTTTATTTTTCCTTTTTCTCTCAAAGCCCTCTGGTTCATAATTGTGTATCTTTAGTTGTGGGTCCTTCTAGTTGTGGCATATGGGACGCCACCTCAGTGTGACTTGATGAGCAGTGCCACGTCCGCACCCAGGATTTGAACCAGCGAAACCCTGGGCTGCCAAAGCTGAGCGCATGAATTTAACCGCTTGGCCACGGGGCCGGCCCTTGAATTCAACTTTACAACTGAAATCAATAACTAAAAGTTTGTGATAAAAATCAAGACTGCCTTTGAATTATATAACTAGCTAAAGTTGACACTTACAAAAACAATGGGCCCTTGCGGCCAGCCCGGTGGTGCAGCTGTTAAGTTTGCATGTTCCACTTCTCGCCGGTTCGGATCCCAGGTGTGGACATGGCAGCGCTTGGCAAAAGCCATGCTGTGGTAGGCATCCCACATATAAAGCAGAGGAAGATGGGCATGGATGTTAGCTCAGGGCCAGTCTTCCTCAGCAAAAAGAGGAGGATTACCAGCAGTTAGCTCAGGGCTAATCTTCCTCAAAAAAAAAAAAAAGAAAGAAAGAAAAGGGCCCTGGTAGCTATTTTCTAATTTAGAAGGTAGATGTATTAATTAACTTTTCTGGGGGTTGTGAATTGTATATTTGACTTATAGTTGTTTACATGTACTTCTTATCATCAAAAGCTTGGCTACAAATTTAACTTGCAATTAAATTACTTTTATTGATATCAAGCTATGAACTATCCTTATGCATAGTGCAATCTGAACCTAAAATTAAAGGTCAAAAGAAGTTAAACGTAACAAATCAAAAATATTAATTTAATTTCCTTAATTTAAAAATTCAAGTTCATGAGTCTCTGTATTATGAATGTGTAATCATAGCTCTTCTGGAACCACGCAACAGCAACAAACTTTAATTACCAGCTACTAAAAATCATACTGTATGTGGAGATAGATGCTATGGTAAACATAGTAACATTGTGTGGTTTTTGAAGTAAATACACAGACATTTATTTTGCTAATTGTGAATTCTGAGTCAGTTTCTATTATAAAGCATGTAACAAATCGCACTCTTTCCATATGATTCCCCCCTCTGCCACCTATCATTTCTTTCCTCTGCCCACTACCTGTCTGCTCCCTCCTGTCACCCACTTCCTGAGGCCTCCTCTCCTGCTGTCATACCTTCTTTTTCCCCATGCCCACCATCTGGAAGTCAACATTACACCACAGGAGCTTCTCCACCCACATCTGTTGCAAAGACAGAAGTAACACAGACAGCTGCAACACTGCTGGATGTCCAGGGCGTTGACATCAGCTAAGTCCTTTAAACTTTGACAGGGGCAGCAAGAGACAAGGACACCCCAGTTGGGAAAGCCTGATAGAAATCTCTACACAAGAGCAGTCCCTAGTGTTCTAAGCATGGTGAAAGGCAGTCCTCCCTATACAAGAGGAACAAGAATTAAGGATTCAAGTGATGGGCTACTATCAAGGGAGCCCACTGAGAAAACGTGTGGGCCTCGGGGCATTCAATAAAGACAGGATGGATGACTGATTGAACCAGCAAACCTAGGGGCTCAGTGCAGCCAAGGACCATGACTGAAGATAACAAACAAACTCACAGCAGGTACTGTTTGTGGCGGAATGGCTCAAAATCTGTCTGGGTAGAAGGCATCTGTTCTAGAGCTTTCCACACAAATGAAATTTAAGAAGAAGGAGTAAGAAGAAAGGAAAGAAGTAAAAATAATAAAAAGAAAGGAAGAAAATCTAGAAGTCCCGCACGCATTCCTCATTGCTAGGAAAGCAGTGGTCCTCGTTCTAGCACAGAGTACAGACACCCCAGTGTCGGGGCGCATTAACGTTACTGTCCTGTGCTGGGCAGCGGATAGACTGTCTCTCTTTCAATCTCCTTAAAGAAGGAATTATATGGGATTCATTTTCAGTTGAAAAAAGAAGGTTCAGAAAATTAAGTAATTTGCCCAAATTCATTTGAGCTAATAAATAAAAAGTAAAGCTGTGCTTTATTTTCAAATCTGTCTGCTTTCACTAACACGAAGTTCCAGGAACTCCGTCCAGTAGGCTACTTCTCTCTTTCTCTAGAGTAAGAACGATAATCGCCACAAGCTAAAATCTACTAAATGCCCACTCGAAGCCAGGTATTATATTAGGTACTTTCAAAACTAGCTTAATCCTGTCAACTCCCTTTTTTTACTACTCTGAAGGCCGCTTTCTGCCACATCCTGTGAGAGCACTTGTCTCAGTGCTGGGGCCACACTCAGCTCTTCATTCAGACAACAAATGTCAGCCAGGGCTTACTGGGGGCCAAACGACTCAGACTCAGAAAAACATTGTGTACCTGTTGCCACCTTTATTCATGAAATAATTGGCAGGATGAGAAAGACGTTCTGTTACATATGAAAGCACCTGGAGCGCTGCCTGGCACGTTTCAGCCTTCCTTTGTTCTTTCTTATCAGGAATGCTCATCTACATATTTTTATAACTACTCAGCAAGGCAAAAGCTTTCCACTAAACAACCCAGATAATAAAAATCTCCTGGGTGTGAACAATAGCTGGTCTTTGCTATTGATATCATTTTCTCTGACACAGAACACAGTTCACAACTTTACCTCCCTTCACACCTTATTCATGCTGGTGAGAGCCAGCATTCCTTCCCCCATACTCTGCATTTCTGAATCCTACTCATTCTTCAAAGCTCAGCTAAAACCCCACCTTCTCCACAAAGCCTTCCATGATCTCTTGCAGACAGGGATCTGTTTGGACCCTCTGAATTCTCGGCATTTGAGTCAGACCTCTCCAATGGCACAGGGCCTTGCTTCCTCCCCTTGTATGACAATCATCTATTCAACAAATATCTATTGAGCACGTTTTTGTGAGAGGGTTGTGCCAAGCAATGAGGATGTTAACAGACCACACATTCAAGGGACACATAGTAAATGAGAGGAGACAGACAATTCAACAAGAATTTGCAATCCACTAAATTATGGGGGCCCACAGGAGAGGCTCCCCATTATCTTTGGGAGCTTGTGAGAGGATGTGGTATGAAGAAGAACTCTGGAGGGTCAGTCAGAGAGGGCAGAGGAAGATTCCTCTAGGCAAGGGGCAAAGCACAAGCAAAATCCTGAAATGAAAAAACGTATGGCAGATTGGCATGTTGGTATGTTTGAGGAAGTGCAAGAAAAGTGAAGGGAGGTGAGACTGGAGAGCCAAAGAGAGGAAGAAAAATATAGAAACTTAATGCTACACTTAAGGATCTAAATTTTATCCAAGTGGTTGCAGGGAGACATGAAAGGATTTGAAAGCAAGAGACTGACATGTTGACATATGCATTTTAGAAAGATCACCCTGGTTGTGGTTTAGAGAACAGATGAGAAAGAGGTGAGACTGGAAGCGAGGAGACCACTGGGGCTATAGGAATCATCCACGGTCAGATACAGATAGCAGTGGGATGGAGAGACAGGGCAATGTAAAACTCCTGGAGGTCTGACTCTCTAGAACTGGGTGACTAAATGATGCATAGGGCGAGGGAGAGAGGGAGACAAGGGTGACAGCAAGCGCTTCCCCTGCAAGGGGAAAGATGGGAAGCTGGTTTGGGAGCTCACTAGAGAGCTAAAGATTTAGGAATTGATACCATATATGAAATGAAAGCCACAGTAGTGCTAAAGACACTAAGTCTAAAGTTCTCTGCTAAACTCTAGAGCCTTCGACAGCTGCTTTCTGGATGAGTGTCTTTCATTGTCTCAAAGGCACTTGAAATTCAGAGTAACTTAAAAAGCACACACCGTCATTCTCCCAAATCAAGAATAGAGATTCAGAGAAATTAAGGAAAGAGAATCTTTTATGGAGAATAAAAACTTAAAAATATTCCCTAAAAATAGCATAAGGACGTCTTCAGCAAACATAGCAGTGTAACTTCATTGACCGTGGGCACAGAAGCTGAAATGCAGTCGCTGAAGGGTGAATGGGAGATGGGAAAATAAAGGCAGCACATAGGGATGGATCTTTCCAGAAACTTGACTGTTAAGGGGAAGAGAAAGGAGGGAAATGGAACTACTGAGGTGACGTCCAACCTTGGCTGCACACTGAACTCACCTGGGCAACTTTAAACAATACTGATACCTGGATCCTGCCCCCAGACAGCTTCACATAAGTGGTTTGAGGTGCAGACTGGGCAATGAGATTTCCGGAACTACTGTGTAGCCAAGATTGAGAGATTGTTTCTTTCAACAGGTGGGAGGAATTTGAGAGTATTTTCCTGATGACAAGGAAGAGGCTGTAGGGAAGGAAAGGCTGAAGATTCAGAAGGGAGGGGGAACAAATGGAACAAGGGCCCTGAGGTGGTGGACGACGACGGGATCCAGAGCAAGGGAAAAGAAGCAGGATTACGCCTCTCCCATTCTGACAGGGTTGGGATGCAGGTCAAAGTTTACTTTGAGCCAGAGGTGAGGGGGAAAATAAATAGTTGAAGTGGTTATCACCTAATGGCTTCAATTTTCTTCATTAGGTAAGTAAGACTGTCTGCTGAGAATGAGAGGAAAAGCGGTACAGCAGAGAATGTGAGGGGACTAACAGTGATTTGAAATAGTCAACAAAAAATAGGTCCAAGATACCATCCCTTCCCACCTGGACTACCATAATTCCCTCCCACCCGATCTCCAGGCATTTATTCTGCTTCTCCTTCCAATCTCTTGACAGACGATTTTCCTCAAATATAAATGCCATCACGACACTGCCCAATTTAAAGCCATTCAATGGCTTTCCAACACTTTTTGGATAAAGTTTAACATCCTTCACTTGGATTTTAAGGCCATTCATGATTTGGTCCCTGCACACTTCTCCAAACTCATCTCCCATTATTCTGTCCCTCACTTCCTACGCTCCAGCCACCTGGCCTTCTCTAAATTCCTAGGAAGTACGATACTTTCCACCTTTAGAGTCTTGGGGGTATTTTTTTCCTGGGTTTGAAACTCATCATCTCAACTTCTTACCTGACGGCTTCTACTCAACCCTTTGGAGACTCATTTTCAAAATCTCTTCTCAGGAAAGTCTTTCATGACTGCCCAGACTGGGTCACATTGACCTGTTATACCTTCTCACAGTATGCTATACTGTACCTTCATGCCTTTGTCACAGTGGTAATTAAAAACTCATTTACGGAAGGAAGCGTTTAATGTCTACCTCTCCCACTAGTCTGTAAACTTCATGAGGGAACCTCATGGGTCCTGTGACTGCCACACTCCCACATTCCAGTTTGTTACTGTTTTCAAACACTGCCCATTTCATGGTCTCTGTTCCTTTCGCCTTTAATTTCTCCCTTCCATTTATTCATCTGGTTATGGTCATTATTCATCTTGAAATTTGTAAGAACCTATTTGTACAGGGTACATAATCACTTTTTCTTGGTTACTTGGTTTCTTGTAAGTGTTTTATTTTCTGCAAGTCTAATTTGGGAGTGGGCATGAAGTAGGGGAGTCATCTGTCTTTGATTTAGCCAAGGTAGAAATAAAATCTGGATATCTGCAGGGCACCCGCTCCCCTCTGACCAACAGGAGAGACAGAATCAAGCGAAACGACAGGATTAAAGTAAATTTCACAATTTCATATGATGGAATCTAATGGATTATTTTATCTGGAAGGGTCAGGGAATATCACTTTTACTGAGAAATATATGGAAAAATAGAAAATTTTTATGAGCTTTAAGTTATAAGAAATTTGACTACTTACAAGGTTTTAAAATTTAAACTTCATTCAAGAATTGCAGCCTATAGAATCATCAATGACATCAGCACAAACATTTCTTCTGCAATGTGGGTAACAAATTGGATCCTTAAGTACCTTTGACGCCATGTCCTCCCTTTCTTTTGTTATTTCATTTTTTATCATCTCTTTCTCAGAGGCCCTTTTCTCTTGCTGAGATGCAAGCTCTTTTTCAAGTCGTTCGGTCTGCCTCTCCAGTTCACTCTTCAACTGCTCACACTGGATTAAAGCCTGCCAGAAACAGACAGTGAAATGGAGCTTAGAATTTGGAAAAATAAAGGGAAAACGAGACAATTAAGTTTTAATTTTGTTTAAAATAGTTAAAACACACTATAAAGTCAAGTAGAATAATTTTCTATTTCTTAACACCACTTACTAATCTAAAACAGTATTCAGATACTACATGTGTTCAGATATTTCAATTTTCATAATTAAGGCTATATTAATTTATCAACTAACAAAATTCAGGTAGTGCACTTTGATGAGAGCCACTGATAAATCAGAATTATAAAAAAGGGGATCAGAAAAAGGAAGTGTTCTAGCATTTTCAGTTATATATCATGTTTATACACAAGAAATATATAAGTACTAAATTTAACTGATTTTTCATTTGCTCATGCTTAAAAATTATTTGAACACTTTAAATGATAAATAGATTTAAAATAATCTCAGTTTAAAAATAAGTCCCAATAAAATTAAAGTGCTTAGCACAGAAAATCTGAATCATTCTATGGTGTCTTAGTTTTTATCCCAGTGGCTCTAATCTACAATATCTCCCTCACCCAACCTCTATTTTCCCTTGAATTGGTAGCAAGAAACTCAAGTCTCTTATGACTTACATACTGTGTAATTATAAATTTGACAGTCACTTTTGTTATTAATAGAGACAGAAATTGTCTCAGTAAGCACTATAAGTTTCATGTATAGCCATGCTTCTCTCTGGTGAAAGCAATAATAAATACAGACAAATGTCTAGGATATATGAATTTTCCTCTCTTCCTCTGGAAAGCACTAAACTCCAATTTCTTGTAAACTCTTCTCAAAAGTTTCTGTACTCCTTGGCACAAAGTATGGGGGTAAAATTCAATTGTGTCAGATTAACAGATAAGGAAATACGATGACTAAAAATGATTCTCCTAGGGAGTCAGTCCCGAGTCCAATTCCAGATGAGAATGCCTGGAAAAGAACATTTTAAAAGAAATGAAAAAGCATAATTTTTCTATAATTTAAGCCCTAGGAGCTTGAAATATTATGAGTTAGAGACTTTCGTGCTTCAGAATATAATTGCTCTTGTGAAAAATATTTTATATGAACCTAAAATATGTTCATAACTTTTGCTGATATAATGACTATTATTGGCAAGAAAGAATAAAATGATCATTGACTATAAACCAATATACCCAATCAGAAGGTTTTTAATTGAACGAAGACTCAGAGCTAACATTATTAACTATAGGAACAGTGGAAGGGACTGCTGCAGATCTAAAGATCAGGCTATGGGAATAAAAAGAATCAATCCAAAGAAGGCAGTCAACTTGGGAACAGTAAAGGATCCTGACAGGATAGGAGGCCTGATGCCGAGATAAGATGAGAGAAAGCGCTGAAACACAGCCACCGCTGAGGCCTTGGTTTGTCGGTGGCCTTCTCTCTACTTGGACTAGCCACCCCCAATGATGAAGGAAGTATGAAAGCAGTAATGAAACAATGAATGAAGACACTACATTAAAAACTGGTTATGGACTTCTCTTGGTGTGTGACCAATGACTCCGTATCATAAAACAGCATTTAACTTCTATTCGTTTTGATTTTAATACATACGCCCAGCCACAATGAAGAGAATATTAAGATTTAATAACACTTGGAATTAGAAAAGTGGTTTAATCTTTCTAAAGATATCTCTCTTATAATGGACCTCACATACTAGAATATTTGGTTCTACTAAACAAATATTTATACACTATTTCCATTAAAGCTTTTCCTTTTAATTCTACGGCTCCCTCTCCTACTTTCTAGAATCCCAGCTGACTCAGTATCCCTGATCATACTCATCTAACCATGCAGTAAAGGAATAACTGAATTCTCCAAGGCTAGGTCAGTCAATGGTCAATTACCACTAACTGATAGATCTTCATGGGTGATCAAGCCAATTTGGGGCCTGTGGCTGCCATTTCTCCCTAGAATTCCCAAAGTGTTGGCTTCTCTCTTTCCTGGAGTGCAGCCCCTTTCTTGATGGAAATGCTTGTAGGTCTTGGGAAGTTGAGGAATTACACTTTCTCCCCACCTAGTAGACTCAATCCATAAAAGACCTTCTCTCTTCCAGGAAATTTCTTTATTTGTGGTCATTCTATGCTGGCCACATTAACACCATTTTCAAAACATAATTTATTGGCCTTGATATTCCCAGTCCTAGTTTTATTAAACCAAGAAGTATACATTATTATCTTAATGGGGTCAAAACATTTTCCAAAACAAATTTATGTCTAGTCAACTCAATTTTTAAAATAGGAAAACTATTTTAGGACATATAAAAGTCCTTCTCAACTGCTAGGGTTAGGTTCCTAGAAATCCTTGTGATAGAAGAATTCATGATTAAAGAATTAAAGATCTTATGAGAAATACAGAGTTCATACTTGTGAATGTAAACTTAAAAACTTATGAAAATGTTTTTATTTTTATGAAATAAAGCCCACAAAATAAAAATGATTATCAACACATTTTAACTTATGAATAATGCATAATATTGATTTTTAACTTATAAACTCTTGCTTACTGGAAACCTATCAGTCAGTCTATCCCTACCTCCCATTTTCAAGATATTTATAATTTGTTTTGTTTTGTGGCAGATATTGTACGTATCAAGAAGCATTATTTACTATGACTGTGCCTGCAATCAAATACACAATGCTTTTCTGATTTTCTTTCCAGTTTTCTAATTCTTGCCTTTCTGATTCTGCTGTAGTCCAAGAAAAACCATAATTTGGATACTTAAAAAGGAAAAAAAAGTTTTGGGGACATTTATTCAACCTACCAGGTTGGTATTTTTTAAAAACTCTTCAGAGGGTTATCTCATCTGAGATTATGCTTGTGGTAACCTCATGTCGAAGTCAACATTTCCCTTCAAACAGAAGCAGGCAGGTCTCAGGCCTGCTTAACCTGGCATCTTGTAGCTTTCCCAAGGCATCGCTGCAGGAGCGTCTACTCCTCCACCCTCAGTTATTCCCAGGTTATTTTTTTTTCTCTTTTAATATTATCCCCTGTTGTAACGACTTGCAATTTTCAAAGATAAACAAAAACATTTACTGAGCTCTTACTACTTGCCAGATACTTTACTAAATGGCTTATAAGGATTGATTTATTTATACAAGGATTAATTTATTTAAGCCCTTCACTAAATTTTAAGTGGTTCCTATCACTCAGTTGAAGAAACAGGCTTTGAGACAGTAAATAATTTGCCCAAGATCACAGATCTGGAAAGCGGCAGAGTAGGCATTTGATCCAAGGTAGTTTCACAACTGACTCTATGTCTGGCATTCTAACTTTCTTATGTTATAAATTTATTTTCTTATAAAATCCTCAGGTGTTTCTACTGCCACTATAAATATAAATACATAATACAAAAAAATTCCTTCTGCTTCCTTAGCATGCAATGTGCAAAGTGGACACTAGATGGCAACAAATGTCAAGGAACTATAAGAACAAAGTAACCATTACATAGCCCAGTAATCAAGTGTTTGATTCTAAAATTAAAATATGTATGCCATCTCACTTTTTACTCTCAGAAAGCAAAATTCCTAATGTGCTTTACCATACCTTAGAGATAAAAACTACTAGACACGCACTGCATTTTGTAAACTGCCTAGCACTCCATCCTTGCATTATTACTAGTCCAGTGAAAAATTCTATGGATTCACAATACACAATAGCCTCTCTAGTTCTTAACTGTTAAATTTTTAAAATCACTAATTACTAAAATTCACATTACTACGTAAAGTTAATAACTGACTTTAATTCAACAACCATTTACTGTGCAGTTAATATGTAAACAGCCATGTGGGGAATACACTGATAGATGTCACAGACCTGACTTTTAAGGTCTTTTAGTAGAGCGAGCTACGTAAACAGCTACCAGAATTATACACAGCATCAGCAGGAACACAGAGGATGAAGAGATTAAACAAGATTCAGACAGAAGGGGCTGGGGAAACTTCTAAGAAGACTGCTAGCTGAGTTGAGCCTCATCGGTTGAATAGATATTTCACAGATAAATACAGTGCAGAAAATATAGCGTTAACAAATTCAAATGGTCAACTGTAGGTCACGTTCTGGAAATAGCAGAGATTATATTAAAGAGTGTAGTAAAAGATAAGGCTAGAAAAGTTAGACTGGGGCCACACTGTGAAAGATCTGGAAGACCATGCTAAGGAATCTGTCGTTCATTCTACTGCAAGAGGAGAGCTACCTGAACAGGCAAATCGACACTTCAGGAAGACTTTGGCTGCAAGGTGAAAGATATGCTGCAATTGGAAGAGACCCGGGGGACACCAATTAGAAGGCTATTGCAACAGTCTGCACAGGGTGCATAAGAGTATCTACTCAGAGGAATGGAGGGCAGGCATAGCTCAGTAAGGGACTCCGAAGAGAGAGGGAGAGCTCGGTAACTGACTGGATGTAGAGACTGAGAGATAGGGAGGAGCCAAGATATTTTAAAGGATGCAGACCAGGGCTGTTGGTAAGACGATGATGCCATTGTCTGAAAAAGATAATACAGAAAATGGTAGAAGGAAAAGGAGTGGTGGACAGGAAGGTGGAGAAAATTAATAATTTGCTTGTGCAGAGTTTCAGATCCTGGTGGCAAATCATCCATATAAAGAGGTCTAGTAGCAGCAAGAAATGTAGGCCTGAGGCTCGGGAGAGCTATCAGAGCTCAAGGCATAACATAGGAGTGTTCAAATGAAGGTGACGGTCTGGCCACGAGAGGAGAGAATGGATCCCAGAAACCAGCGCAACATGGGTGGAGGCGAGGAACTGACTCGGAGGAAAGTCTGCATTAAAGGCTTGTGGAAAAAAAGTGAAAAGAGACTTGAGAGGAGTAGAGAGGAGCAATATAAAGAGGACCCACAAGAGTAAAATATCAGATAAATCACGAGAAAGGGATGATACGTTACGATAGGACAGTTAATGGCTTGCACAACTGCAGAGTCTGAGTCAACTGAGGAATGAGATGAGCTCACTGGGTTTAGTAATCCAGATGTGACTGGGGACCACTCCATGAGCATTCAGCCGCAGGAAATCAGAACACAGTTTGTTGAAAGCCCGACTGCGATGTGTTCAGAAGTGAACAGAAAGTGACAAGGGTAGAGGCCTGTTCGAAAAGGTCTGCCAGTGAAACGATGGTGAGATGGCAGCAAGTTAAGTGGAAGCTGATCAAGGGCAGGCTGCTCTTTGTTTGTTCAAACAAGAATAACAGCTGCAGATAGGATGAGGAAGAAAAATAGGATGAGGAAGACGGAAGGACAGAAGACACAAGAAAGACGTGATGACAAACGGCTCAGGGCCCAAAACCCGAGAAGTAGGAGATATCAAGAACTTAGAGAAAGAGACCCATCCTGGGAAGTAAGGGGGCCAGATGCACAAGAAAAAGGTGAGTAGAAGACACATTTGAGGGATGAGGAGGTGCTGAAGAGGCTCTTGTCAGTTGGTCGTGATCTCAATACAGTGGGTCATCTACTGAGAGTGAGGTGGTAAGAGTAGAGTTGGGGAGGGGAAGAGTGGAGTTCCTGTCTATAGATAAGGGAGTTAACTGCAAAAAAAGAATTGCTAAACAGCACCTATACCCATTGAAGGCAACCAGGATTATCTCCTGTGGAATTTGTTCCCGGGCTTTCTTAAATAGCTTTCTTCAGCCGTGCTTGATAGGCTGAAAGCAGCAATAGAAAAAAAAGTGTGACTGGGCTTAACTTTCACTGGACACTGGCAAAGTGAGTAAACTAGAAAGAATACAGGAATTCTAGGGTGTTAGTGAGAAAATAGATTGCAATTCCCATAGTCAGTGGATATTTACTGAGTCCCTATTACACACCAAGCACTATGCAAGATGCTAGGGATTTCATAGTGAACAAGATGGATATGTTCCTCCCTGCCAGAGATTTTAAAGTTTAATGAAAGATACAGACAAATAAACAGTAACAATACATTTTGATAAAGGCTTTAATAAAGAGTGGTTCTCAACAAGGTGCAATCCTCCAACCCCAGGGGACATTTGGCAATGTCTGGAGACATTTTCAGTTGTCAGAAATTGGGGGAGAGGGGTGTGCTACTGGAATCTAGTGGGTAGAGGCCAGAGATGCTGCTAAACATCCTAAAATATGGAGGATAACCTAAGAAACAAAGAATTATGCAGCCCAAATTGTCAATAGTGCCAAGACTGAGAAACACTGCTAAAAAGCACATAAGATGTACATCAAATCTAGGATGGAAGATCAAAGATTTTCCAGAGAGACTGGCATGTAAACTAAGATCTGAAGGATGGAGAAAATATGCAGGCAGTGGGGGAGAAGAATCTGCATGACATGTACAAAGACCCAGAAGCTGGAAAAAGCATGGCATAATCAGGGGGATTAATGGTCATCACCACCAGCACCACTATTTATTCAAAATGCAGTTCTCATGAAAACCCTAGAAGTCAGATATTATTTCTGTTTTACAGATGAGAAAAAATGAAGGCATAGAGAATTAAACAACTTGCCCTAGGTCACACAGCTAGTGAATGGTGGGGCTGAAAGTTGACTCTAAGTCTGGTTAATTCTAATAAGACCAAGCCCAACCTCTGAAGTCGACTGGCTTTCCAAGCTGATGGTGGCTGAGCCTGCTGGAGGAGAGTCACAAGTGACAGTGAAGGGTTAAAAGGAAGCATGTTCTCCCAGACCTTATAAGGCTCTGAAAGAGTCTGAAGATTATCCTGAAGGCAGTGGGAAATCCCTGAAGGACCTTAAATCAGGGAGTCACATGATCAGATCTGCCCTGAAGCAAGATCACTTTCTGGCTGCAGCTTAGGGAATGAGTGAAGGAAAGGAGACAAGGCTGTTGTAATTCATAAATCCAGACGTTACAGGGGGCCTGAACAAGAAAGGTGACAGTGAGGAAAGAATTCAGGAAAACTCCAGAAACTAAGATTTGTACTCAGTGATTGGTTGGAAGTAAGGAATGAAGGAGAGGATAACGCCCAGGTTCTGGTTAGGGCATGTTAGTGGACAAAGGTGCCATTCAGTGAGGAGAGGACACAGCAGTTTTGGGGAAGTGAACACAATGAGTTCAATCTGGGATTGTAAAATTCATATTTAAAAGGAAACAGTAGAAGATCGGCCTGGAGACAACAGAGAAAACGAGATATGAGAGGAGGCTGACGAACTAGAGGCAGAAATGAAGACACAGAGTAGATTTAACTGGGATAGGGAGAAAAGCAAATCTCTGGTCAAAGCAAGCAGTTTCAGAGTCAAAGATCTGATGGACACTTCAGTTTACGTGGGAGTTACAGCAGAGTAGGGAAAAAACAATAGAATTAACGAAGCTAAAGTGTGTTGGGACTCAGGTGTTGCATATATTAACAATATGGATGTTGAAACGTTTAAGGATGATGAAAGGAGGTAAGGTGGAGGGCGCTGTAGACTGAATGTTTGTGCCTCTCCAAAGTTCATACGTTGAAACACAACCCTCAATGTGACGGTATTTGGAGGTGGGGCCTTTGGGAGGTGATTAGGTCATGGAAGTAGAGCCCTCATGAATGGGATTAGTGCCGTATAAAAGAAGCCCCAGAGAGACCCCTCACCCCTTTCGCCCTGTGAGGGGACAGTGAGAAGGCAGACCTGAAACCGGGATCTCACCAGACACAGAACCTGCCAGTGCCTTATCCTGGACTCCCAGCCTCTAGACCTGCGAGAAATAAGTATCTGTGGTTTAAGCCCCCCAGTCTGTGGTACTTCTGTCATGGCAGCCTGAGTGGACAAAGACAAGAGGGAAACGGGTCAGACGCTCAAGCTCTTAAAAAGGGTTAAAGATTCCATAACTATTTTATAAACCCGAGTAATAAAATGCAGGATTTTGTTTTAAAAAAGTGTCAAAGAGTGTCTTCTAGATTGAGAGTTTATAATGACTAAGATTAAGGAGAAGAGAGACAACGCTGATCTCAAAGAGGAATGAGAACTGAAAGTAGGTGCCAAAACAAAGGCCTAGACACGGCAGTTAAGAGCGAGGCGAATGCTGCTTTCTCTGTCGCAGCACATGAGAGGAAATGAGTGACAAAGGGCCTTTGCTGGGGGTTGAGGATCATGAGATCATTAAGGGATAGCAGAGCTCAGTACAAATGAAGAAACAGGAGTGTTTCAGGAAACAATAAAGACGTTACGGAGTTTGGTCAGAACCAACGTAAGGTTTAGAAGACACAGGGGCATTAGTAATGAAAACAGTGAGAGTTAAATGGTCTGGGAAGAGTTAGGGATGCACTGGATAGAGACAAACGGATAAGCAATGACTGAGAAGAGGCTTAATACAGAGTTGAATAGCCCAGTATAACACTGCTGCCACTATACGGCTTAGACTAACAGTATCCAACAGAACTTTCTGTGATGATCGAAATGTTCTGTATCTGCACTGTCCAACACAGTAATCAATAGCTACATTTAGCTATTAAACACTTGAAGTGTGGCTATTGTGTATAGGGAAAATACACAGCAATTTTAATGGATTAAGTGTGGCCCCCAAATATAGCAATCAATCAAGATAACAATGAATCAATGGGAACCTCCTAGTGTTTACAGTGCCTAGAACACTGCCTGATCAATAACTGTCAATTATGGTTGATTGAGCATACAATGGATCCAGACTCATAGCTCAAGATGCTATTAAATACACACATATTATCATCTGTGGCATATTTGGATGTTCTCAAAATTTCCCATGAATAGAGAAAAAAAAGATGTCTTCAGTCGTACATGAACATACACAAATGAGTGAGTATGGGTGTTTTGATTTTCACAGCACTAAAAATTATCAGCAAATAAAAAGCTTAAGCATACGTCTCTCAAAGTACTTTACCACACTGCACTACATTTTCTTTTTTTGTTTTCTTTTTTAAGATTTTATTTTTCCTTTTTCTCCCAAAGCCCCCTGGTACATAGTTGTCTATTTTTACTTGTGGGTCCTTCTACTTGTGGCATGTGGGACGCTGCCTCAGCATGGCCTGATGAGTGGTGCCCTGTCCGTGCCCAGGATTCGAACTGGCGAAACCCTGGGCCGCCGAAGCAGAGCGCATGAACTTAACCACTCGGCCATGAGGCTGGCTGCATACATTTTCTGAATAGTGATATAACACGAGTATTTGCAGAGGTATAAGAATTTTCCAAATAGTAAATTTGTTTAATTTAGAAAAGTCAACACTAACAAATTGGTATTCACTTTGTGTGTTTGGTAAAGAGTCTAGTGATGGAAGAATACCCAAAGAAAAACTCAGGAAAAAAAAAGAGCAATAATGGCATGCTTTTTTTCTAATCCTATTAGACTTGCCTTGGTTTTTTCAAAATTGGCTTCCTCAGTCATCTGCACAGCTTGTTTCACCTGCTCATATGCACTTGCTTCCCTTTGCTGCACATATGTCAAGCTGCTCCTTACGGAAACTAGTGCAGACATTAAGTCATCTCTCTCTCTGTTGGCACACAAAAAAAGAACATTCAAAATAAGAAATGATCAAACGACCATGTATTCGTAAAGTCAGGAAGAAAAAGGCATTACTAGGTATTGGAAGAAGGGCCAGGGCCGCCCTCGGCACGCACTGCAGCAGAGGCCGGAGAAAGACCCTCTGTGCTCACTGGGTGAGCGGCGAGCAGTCAGGGCAGGCCTGCATCTGGCGGGACAATAACCGATTATGCGGAGGCCTGGCACACCGAGGCCTGAAGACTAAAGCCCAGACAAGAGGAAATTAGTTTAAAAATAAAGAGTGGGGGGTGAAAAGGAAAAAAAAGGCAATAAGGTAGGGAAGGCAGGGAATGCACCTCGAAGGAGGAGTAAACACATTAAGAGGGGACCACTAAGGTTTTATTTACACTGCCGACTCTCCTCTCCCTTTCTTGAACAGATGTCCCTGCCTCCGTATCTGCCTCCACGATCCTCTTTGTCGCTCTTCTCTTTCACCTACTCATGAACACATTTCTTCCTTCAATGCATAGTCCCGTTAAATCCCTCAAATGCCCTGCTTGTGCCCATAACGCTCGTAATTTAACCAAACCTTATCCACTGGGTTGATGGGTGCCTAGCTCCGCCCCCTCCTCAGCCATTCTCAGAAGTATCCTAAGCTGAGCTATTTCTGGGGACAGAAGTAAACCAAATGCCAAAATGCTATGACATGTAAAATGGCAAGGATCCAGTCTCATGGGTTAACTTAACTGCACATAAAAGATGCCAGGATATCTGGAATTTATCCACTGGATAAATTCAAAAGGGAAACTGAGGCGGGAAACTTTCTTTACACACAAAGCAAAAAAACGTAAGTTGGACTGTTCTGTATGCTATTCCATCCTTGTCACACAGGGCTCAAGTTTCAAACTGTGCTTTCAAACTCAGTTGAAGTAACTGCTTGCAGTTTCATTTTCGTTGCCAAGTTCCAAACTAGCAAAAAAGAGCCAACTGCGATTTTCCTTTAATTTAGCAAACTTTAAGGAGTAATAATTTAAAAGATCATGAACTCTGGGCTTGAATTGTTTTCAGAATTAACCAATGATTCCATTAAAAAAATCTCTTAAAGATAAAACAATTTAAACCATTTGTGGTATTTGGAAAGCAGCCATATTTTAAGAAATACGTAATACTGAACAAAGTTACAATTATTAGCAGTTTCATAAAAGCTCCTTTTGTTTAAAAAAAAGAATAAATTGCTTCAAATATCATAAAATTCATGGTGCATGGTGATCTTCATCTTAGAATTTCCTGATTTGTTTGTTTTAAATTGGGAAAAATAGTTTACTTTTTTTTGTTCTAAAAGAAATGAAAAAAGGAGTTTATTTTTATCAAATATAATCAAACACAATGATTATGTGAAAAAGGGGAAGAATCAAAGCAAGATTAAATTATTCTCGTGAAGCCGTAAATTAAATGCAAGCAAAATTGAACTTATATTTATTTGAATTTCAAAATAAGCTCTAACATAAAAGGGTACTAGCTTCATTGAGAATATGCAATCCAACTAGAACATATGATTCTAGAAGAAAACCTAAATTCACTCTTCAAGGATAGCAAGGTTAACGTGGGCATCATATAGTCACCTTTCTTAAACTTCCAAAACCTACTGGAAAATCAAAATCACTATTCAATGACAATCTTATCTGTTCCTGATACCACGCCATCATCAAAGCCAAAGTTCCAAATAGAAAGAACTAACAAAAAAGGTCAGTGTTTGTAAGTGTGTTAACAGACAGATCACAGCAGAATAAAAGTCTAACACACCTGCTTCTTATATTTAGTACATTTCATCTCTTTTCAGTATATCCTCTTGCAAGAGGAGTTTGCCACATGGTAGCTCATTAATGAAATAAATGACAAAAGAATGAATGAATAATGACTGCTCAGGAGGGCATCAAAAGAGGTGAAGTAAAACTTCCCCCCAATTCTAATATTTTATGATCTAAATTTTAAAAGTCACTAGAGTATTTAGAATCGGAAATTAAAGAGTTTAGTTGCTCTGGTTCAAAATTTTTTCAGAATATCAACCCACCAACTCCATATTACTGAACCAGAGAAAATCATTAAAGATAAACCCCAAAACACTGTTGTCTTAAGATCATCATTTAGCAGTGAGACCCGTAAAATGATTATACTAAAAATCTGTGTAGCCACTGGACTGACAAACTCCAATTTTCTGTAAGAGAAATTCTGCAGTGGCCTTCAACCACCTGGGAAGCTCAGGAGAGATGGCTAAATTGCATATACACTTACAGCTGCAGTAGCCATTTTGGCAATTTGGGATTTTCTACTCGGTGCTACATTTCTGGCTTTGTTTTGTTTCAACTCAGGCAGCCTTGTCCTCAGCACAAGGCCCTGCCTCCTGTCCACGCCTAGGTTCGTCTGGCTCACCTTCTTGATTTAGCTCCCATCTTTCAGCCCCATACTTTCCCTTGAGTCTAACAGTGCTCACTCATTATCTGCCCTTCAGAAACAGTCAATTCCAGCTACCCAGGGTAACTACCCAGGCAGTTGTAGTCCTGCTCCAGAGCTCCCAGTCCACTGGGCCAGCCCAGAGCCAGGCCACAGTGAGCCTCTCGCCATGGGACATTGTCCAAATATACATGACATATCAATGACAGAGTGAGAGGGCAGTTCTCCAAATTACCATTTCCACGGCAAAAGTTGCATGACTGCTTAAAAACACCACGTGTGGGGCTGGCCCGGTGGTAAGTCTGCGTGCTCCACTTTGGCAGCCCAGGGTTTGGGGGCTTGGATTCCAGGCACAAGATCTGCTCATCAAGTCACGCTGTGGCAGTGTTCCACATAGAAGAATGGAGGAAGATGTTAGCTCAGTGACAATCTTCCTCAAGCAAAAAGAGGAAGATTGGCAACAGATATTAGCTCAGGGCCAATTTTCCTCACCAAAAACTGCCCCCCAAAAACCCCCCACCCTGTGAATGTTTCAACAAATGCGATCAAGGAGGTTTTCGAAGCAAAGCAAGGAATACAGCATCAACCCTGCAACATCCATGATCCAGATGAAAGAGCAGCTGAGCAGACGATGAGGTAAGGAGCATGGGTTTCAGTGCTGGGGTGATCTACCTAACAAGAATGTAGTATTTAAGGAACCTAGTGCAACAAACAGAGCATAAAGGACAGAGAAAATCTCCAAAAAATCTTGGCCAGATGTTTACAACAAAGAGAGGGTTGGTCTCATGTACACGCATGAGCTTCGTCTTGAAATATGGAGTGCCTAAGAAATGCTTTTAGTTCCTAGTTACTCCACAGCTATTACCAACTGTAAGCTTTATTAAGCATCATTTGTAAGTATTATCACTGTTTTCAAAAAGAACGTCTGCAAGGCTGATTACAACATTTCCTTGCTCCTCATTTCTGGGAAGTTCCTGCCATAGTCTTTCAAAGCCAACCATACAGAATATTGCCAATGACCCACCCCAAAATCACAAGCTGGACTAAAGTCCCAGGAAAGTACAGTAGTAATCATTCCTTCTTTCTGAAAAGTACATCAAAACTTCCCCAAGGCACGATGAGCTACAGAAAGGAATACAAAATAAAGCCGTTCCATCCTGATTACCCTTCTAAGGTATTTTTTTCTTTAAGCAAGTAAGAGGTTTCTGTTGCTCTTACATACCTTTTGGCATAATGAGACCTGAGTGAAAAGCAGAAGTTCAGAAACACTATGAGGACTTCAAATCAACCTTTAAAATATATCCAGTGTCATCAACAGTTGCTAAGTATACTGTCCGAAAACATCATGAACACATGGGTGGTCTGGTCCCCAAGCCACACCTGATCTTCTCCTTTTCCAGGTCCAAGTCATTCTTGTGTCATAAATTCAACACATTACACGATAAAAACTCAACAAAGGAGGTTAATGCTGGTGTCACAATACCACATTCCGAGTAGAGGCCAGGAAACACTTTGATTTATCATATTTTGGATTTAAAAATTCCCTGTTAAAGCCATGCAGGAAATACTTTGATACAGATCACTGAGGGTTCAGACTTCTAATTATGCATAAAACTAGAAATCCAAATCTAAAGTCTTGGCCATTCTTCAAAGTCAGCATATCACTCAATATCCAGCATTCTGCATTAATAAGATGAAAGAAGCTGAACACCAGCTTAAGCCAAGGGAATCATATAGACAAAGATTTACATTTACAATAAAAGCAGAAACCTTCCACTGTATTCTGTTATTAAAGAAGGACATGAGCCAATGACATGCTGACAAAGCAGAAAATTGAACCGAGAAGGCTGACATTTATTTTAAGAGGCTAAGAGCTGAAATTTAGGATAGAGACAAAGGAATACACAATAGAGTAAGAATCTAATTTCTAAATGACTGCCAGGCTTGGAATCAATGCAAACATTGTAGCTTCCTTTTAAAATATTTTTCTTATGATCTACAAAGATAGCATGAAAGGCAACATAATAGGGAAAAAGTCCTGCTTTTTATTTGTTGGTTGGTTTTGCTGGACTTAAACTCTGCTGTCTTCATCTGTGTGAATTTGAATAGGCTTTTTCCCTTTTTAAATTAATTTGCATTACATTTTCCTTGTGAAATTAATTACCAATACAATTAAAGACCTATTTGACACATACTTTCAATCTGAATGCCTTCTTCCACCTCTCTACTGGTAATCACTGTTAAATATTGTGTGTTTATCCTTTCAAATCTTTTTCTATGCATATCTATGAACCTAGAGAAAATACCTAAGTATGGTTGTGCATGGACTTTTAAAAAAACACAAATGGTTTCATACCAGGTGTATCTTTCTCATCTTGTTTTATTTTTTTTTTGTTCAACGATATATTTTGAAGCTTAGTCCCACTTTAGTATATATAAATCTACTTCTTTTTTTGTATTTTTTACTGTGCATAAAATTTCAGCTTATCTAAACCATACTTTAGTTATTCTTCTTTGAAGGATATTTAGGTTGTTCACTCCTAAAGGAAAAACCTCTTGTTTTCCTCTATACTCAGTTTCTGTACTCACGACACTTCTGACACCAAACATATGGGTTTTCCACACCAAGCAATTCTCTCATTCTCAGTGGATACTAACTCAATTCTGACACTAACTACCCAGTTAGGACAGACACTACATGTTAAGGCTCAGTCCCACAAGACTGTCCCCTACTTTAGATGCCAATTGAAAGTCCCAGGTTGTCACCTGTATCTCTGACCAATGGGCCATAAATCGGGGGTCCCCACAACTCCTTCCTCAGGATTGATAATTTGCTAGAACAGCTCACAGAACTCATGAAAATGCTTTACTTACTATTCCCCGTTTATTATAACAAATACAACTCATGAACAGCTAACTGGAAGAGATGCACAGGGCAAGGTATGTGAAGAAGGGCCTGCAGCTTCCATGTCCTCTCTGGGCGTGCCACCCTCCTGGCACCTTGATGTGTTCACCAACCCAGAAGCTCTCCAAACCCCATTGTTTAGGGTTTTTACAGAGGTTCCATAGGCTTGATTAAATCATTGGGCATTGGTAATTGAATTCAATCTCCAGGCCTTCTCCCCTCCCCAGAGGTTGGGGAGTGGGAGCTGAAAGTTCCAATCCTCTGATCACGTGAATGGTTCCCTTGGCAACCAGACACTCCTCCTTAGTGGGTTTCCAAAAGTCACCTCATTAACATAAATTCAGGTGTGGTTGAAAGGGACTTGTTAAGATTACAAAAGATGTTCCTTTCAAGTTTATGCTCTGGAGGTATTTCAGGAACAGGGGACATAACCAAAATATTAGAACAGATACTCCTATTGATCTTATCACTTAGGAAACTAAAGTTTTAGGAGCTCTAAGCCAGGAACCAGAGATGAAGACCAAAGTACTATTTCTTATTATATCACAGTGTCACACCACCATTACAAATAATGCTGCAAAAAGCACTCCCTATAAACACTCCATCATGCACACACATCCGTTTTCCAGGGTAGATTCTGAAATGTGTAATACCTAATTTAAATATTAACTGATGGTGCTAAATCACCCTCCAAAGTAGTAGCAATTTATGGTTCTACCAGCAGGGTGTGAAAATAGTCCATTACTCATGGTCTCACCAATTCTTGTGATTACCAATCTTCCTTAATTTTCACAAATTTGATGAGTTGATTTTTTAAAAAATTGTATTTCCCTGAATAATAACAGAATGAATACCTTCTTGTGTATTGACACCTTCCTCTTTTATTGCTCACCAATTTCTATTCTTTTTTTTTTCTTAAAGATTGGCACTTTAGCTAACAACTGTTGCCAATCTTTTTTTTTTTCAAAGATTTTATTTTTTTCCTTTTTCTTCCCAAAGATCCCCAGTACATAGTTGTATACTCTTCGTTGTGGGTCCCTCCAGTTGTGGCATGTGGGATGCTGCCTTAGCATGGTTTGACAAGCAGTGCCTTGTCCGCGCCCAGGATCCGAACCAATGAAACACTGGGCTGCCTGCAGCGGAGCGTGTGAACTTAACCACTCGGCCACAGGGCCAGCCCCGCAAATCTTTTTTTTTATTTTTCTCCCCAAAGCTTCGCAGTACATAGTTGTGTATTCTAGTTGTGAGTGCCTCTTGTTGTGCTATGTGGGACACCACCTCAGCATGGCCTGATGATCGGTGCTATGTCTGGGCCTAGGATGTGAACCAGTGAAACCCTGGGCCACCAAAGTGGAGCACGTGAACTTAACCACTCAGCCACGCGGCCGGCACCACCAATTTCTATTGTTTATCCACTTTGCAACTGGGCAGTTTGTACTTTTTGTTTGTTTCTTTACACATTACATCAATTTTTTGTTATGTAAAATGTAAATATTTTCCCCAGTCTCTTAATTTAATTTGTAATATTGTACTGTAAGAAAGGTTTTAATGGAGTCAAATGTATAAACTTTTTTCCTTTATGAATTTCAGTTTTCATGTCATGCTCAGGACTTTAACTAGCCCAAGGCCATAAAGATATTTTTCTACATTTTTTTAAATACTTTTATAGTCTGAATTACATCTGGGTCTTTAAGCCATCTTGAATTTATTTTTGTGAGTTATGCTTCTATTCTTTTTTTCAAATATAAACAGGCAAATTTTTAACTTCTCTGAGCCTCAGTTTCCTTAGCTATAAAATGGGGTAATAATATTTCCCTCACAAATGCTTTACTAAGATTAAGAGATTATGTTGTTAAATTGCTTAGCACAGTCTTTAGCACATAATAAATGCTTATTACATGTTAGTTGCATCTGAAAATATATTTAATATCTTTTATAATTATATTGAATATATATGAATAATTTAATAATTAATATAATATTTAACAAAAAACAGGACTGTCAGCATAGATTATAAAAACTACCAGTCAGTCCAAATTGGAGAAATTCCGTTTTCATATAACAACCTCTGTGTTAGTCACCGTGGGAGCCATGGCTGCCAGACACTCGGCCTGCTCCTGGAGGACAGAGGCCCTGAAGGGCTTTAACAGCTATGGAGCGTTTATCACACAGCAGGAACTGTTGGAAGCATTATGTATGTATTCTTCCAATGACTCCTCAAAATAACCCTATCAGTTATGTATTTCTATCTCCATTTTAAAAATGGGAAATTGAGGGGCCGGCCAGGTGGCGCAGTGCTTAAGTTCGCACGTTCGCTTCGGCGGCCAGGGGTTCACCGGTTTGGATCCCGGGTGTGGACATGGCCCTCCTTGGCAAGCCATGCTGTGGCAGGCATCCCACATAGAAAGTGGAGGAAGATGGGCACGGATGTTAGCTCAGGGCCGGGCTTCCTCAGCAAAAAGAGGAGGACTGGCAGCAGATGTTAGCTCAGGGCTAATCTTCCTCAAAAAAAAAAAAAGGGAACTTGAGGCATGAGAGGTTAAGTAACTCTCATGAGGCTACACAGTAAGTTAGCAGTAGAACCAGAATATGAAACACAGCAGTTTGACTCAAAAGCCAGTGCTCCAGGCACAAGGCTAAGCTGCCCCAGTAAAATCCCGAGAGGTATAGTCTTCCAAACAGCAGAAGACTCCAGACTCAGAGAGGTAAAGTAATTTGTCCAAAGGTCAAGATGTAGAGCAAAAGTGGTCTGCTCTACTGACCACAGTCTTTCTCTTCACGCCAGTTCCAGATGGAGGATCCCTGACTACTAAGCAGTAAATGCTAAAATGCATTGTCATGTGAACAGCAAGCATTTACTGAGTGTCTCCCACAGGCCAGGTGGTCTGCTAGAAGACAGGTATACAGAAATCAGCAAATCACACTTGCTGCCTCCAAGTATACACAATACATTATAAAATCACAGAAGAAAGGAGCCTAAGTCAGCTGAGGACAAAATGGGCCAAGGCTGGTGAGAGAACTAATAAGGAGTGATGTTCCGGCTGTGAAATGAGCCCAAACAGAGAGAGGTGACCTTGAGCACAGAGAAAAGAAGGGAGCATGGGAGAAGACACACTATGCTGTATTAAATAATAATTCTCAACTTCCACAGATTGTAATTCTCACAGGAAAAGGCTTTCTCTGGAATAGTGAAAATGGAACAAAAAAGATGCACACAGAGAACTGTAGTATTTCAACCTAGATGGAAACTTTGACGACATTAAAGCTCGTGTATAACTCATCCTCAGTCGGTCCTCAAATATTAACACTGGGATGTAGTGGGTCCTTCTTCACAACACAGTATTCATAATATTCTTACAACAGGCAGATGACGAAAACGTGATAATAACTCATTCTACTTAAATGACAGCAGGGAAATCCAAGATAAGCCAAAATCAAAACAATTCCTCTCAAACTCAGTTCTGTTAAGAATCGTGCTGGACTTGCAATTATGGAGTCATAGAAACGAACAGAATTGTAAAGGTTATCTACTTCGATTCTTTCACTTCAAAATGAGATTGAAACGAAGAGAGAGAAAATTACTTCTCCAAAATGACGTGGTCACACAGTTGGCAAAACTCACCTATTCTGTCTTCAAGAAAGCTACAATGAAGAAACCTTTTAAAATCCATTTTATCTGAAGCTTAACAGTGATCACATGTGATCCAGCCTGAGGCTAAAAGAACACAACGCCCCTTTAAAGACACAGTTTTCCGTGTTGACAAAGACTCCACACACAGAGCACACTTACTTCGTCAGTCTTTCAACAGTCTGCATGTGAGCGTTAGTGTGGGTTTGGGAAAGAACAGCTTCATGCTGAGCACATTTCAAACAAAGACCACCAACACGGTGAGAAATATTAGCAGCAAGAAGAGATTCTTTATGTTTTAGTTGCTGTTTAAGATCTTCATAATTTTTCCGATATTCAGCTAAGTCTTTCCTAAAAAGATAAGAAAATAAATTCTAGTAAATGGCGAGGTAACTATTTTCAAATGTATCATCATCATGATAACCACTACCACAACTTAGAGGTGTTTACCTTAGGACGCACTCTCCATGCAACAGCTAATTAATTCTTACCACAACCCTGAAATGCAGGCACGAGTATCCTAATTGAGATTTTGAATACAATGAGATTTGAAGATATTAAATAATTAGCCCAAGTTCTTATAAGATTTTAACACAGATTAGTCTGTCTCCCTCTTCACAGGATCCCATCTCCATTACATTACATTGCCCACAAAACAAAAAGAAAACTCCAAATACAAATCCTGAGAAGCTTCTCTTATTATATAAAGAGGTGGGGCAACATAACACAACATCCTTGAACTGAGGGAAACACCCCATTCCAAGTGCTAACCCCTTAAAATTTGTAAAGAGTACCTTAAAAGATCACAGAATGGACATGGATTTTATCCCTGAGTAGTTTATTATTGCCCATTTTTCTTCAGGAGGAAAAAACATTAAACATTTATCTAACCACAAAGTTTTATGAAGAGCTGTTTCAAAAGAGAATGGGCCACGAAAAGAATTTCTATAGAACTTGCCAGTCATAAGACTTCATAAGTAGCAGCTATTAGCTGGAAATATGCGGCTTGCTAGACAGAACTGAGAAATTGTGTGTGTGTATGTTTTCTTTGTTTGTTTTTACTTTGTGGGATAGTCCCTAGATGAGGTTTTTCTCCAAGTTGACTTTTTAAGGATAAAATGACTAGTGTATGGGGTCGTATTCTGCCCTCCCCCCTACCCCAAGCAAAGTTTTGGTCAAGTCAACTTGGGCAATGGAGCTTCCTTGCAGAGACATTCCTTTCCTGCTGTATAAAAAACCCTTTCTGGCTTAAAAAGGAGAAAGTTGTCCTTAAATTCTTAGACTATTGAAGGCAGACATTTTCTCTCTGGCTCAGTCTACTTTTTGTTGTCAGTTTCTACTATCCTCAGGGATCTACAGCCATCCTAACTGGCTCACTGAAACAGGGGAAAAGCCAATAGTCAAGACACGGGGCTGTCACACACTACCTCAACACTTGGGATTTGGGGAGGCAACCCAAGGGGAGGTGGGAAAGATCCACAGGTAATCCAAAGGTTAAAGAAAGCTAACCTAAACAGTCTCAAGTTGAAAAAAAAGCCAAAAGCTGTTTTTGCCCTATACCCAAGATAATTAAGTTTTCTTTTTAAGTATCATGTAGAAAAAGTCTGACTTTTAAAGACTTTGTAAAAAGAACTTGGGAAGCATATTTCAAAGTCAAAAGGTCTCCATAACTATTTCTGTCAGTTTCAACTTCAAAACACTCAGGTAGATTTGGTTACTTGAAATGGCAAAAAGTAAAAAATAAAAAGGTACCATAGAGCCAGAGTTTCTGAGACCAGTGATTTTATCTCTTTCATAAAGAAAATACCTCTTTAAATAATCTTAAATTGTACTACAAGAAAATGAAGAAACAGAAGGATGCAAGGAACAAAGTCTAGTTCATTGCAAGGTGGTATTTTAATGTAATTAAAGATGGCATATTTGAATTCTGAATGAGATCAAATAAGTCACATTCCCATAAGTATAATGACCTAGAAACACTTTACTTTAGAACTGAAGAATCAAAATACGATAGAAATCAAAATACAACAAAGCAAGATAAAAAGCAAGAAAGAAAAATTAGACCTTTTTTTAAAATGTTAGTTTTGTTCATGAAAAAGTAAAAATCTCTATAGAAATCCTAAACCTAATCAGAATAAGCAAAGAAAAGCATAAGAGCATATTAAAATAAATGAACAATAGCACAAGCAGTGAAAGCCACGATGCTGGTTCTTAGCATTACTCTAGTTATGTCTCTAGATGACATATGGCCTGAAGATTTTTAATTTTATTTCAAATTGGACTTATTAAAATAAAATTATAAGAAGTATTTTAAAGTTGATTTGATTTGAAAATATTTCATTACCACTATTTAAAATAACATTTCACACACAGGAAATTAATTCCTAGTATCTTTTTCTACTTCTGACACATAAAATAATCACTAATGGTTAATCTATAATATAAAGGTTTTATCAGGATTTTTGAAAACATATCAAAAGGCATATGAATCTGAATCTGCAAACCCCAGGCCGCCAAAGCAGAATGTGCAAACTTAACCACTATGCCACTGGGCTGGCCCCAAGTAATTCTTACATTGACTAAAACTGGGAATTCAGCAAACATTCAAATACAGTTTAAGATCATCATGCTTTTGCTATGACTTTAAATAGATGATAAGACTTTACCTCAAAAACTTCAATTGAGATTCCAGGATTTCAATCTTTTCTTCATAAGTAAGTTTTAGCGTCTCCTATAGAAAAGAAAAAAAAGTACATTTCCTCCATGTCCTGAGTTTTACAAGAAAATTTTAATTATTAATATTAAATTCAATATTTTTTTCTTTTACCCAAGAGGAAAAATAATGTGTCCTCTCAGGAAACCCCTTTCCTAGCCCATCCAAAATTTTCTGTTTATTGAGTGAATACTTGCAAAGAACTACTGTTTTTTTTTTTTTCAAAATTGCACCCATCAGGTCTCACTTTAAAAAGTCTGACTCTGGGAAAAACCAATTATAACCTCTAAGGTCCATGAGGGCAAGGATCAAATCTTACTGGAATCTCCCATTGTGATTGCTGCACATTTGACAAGCAATAAGTATGTGCTGGATGAATGATAAAAGTAAAGTTATACATCACATGATGATAGACCAAACTCATATACTATCTACAAGCCTCTACTGGTATCCAATTATTCTTTCAATCAACAAATATTTACTGGGTATCTAACATGAAGATGACTCTAACCTCAAGGAGCTTATATTCTAGGGAGGAAGAGAAAGACAGATGAACAATTTCAATTATATATAATTTAGTCTAGTGAGGTATACGGAAGGTAAAATGAAATCAGAGAGGCAGGAACTTAACAATTCAGCTGAAGAAAAGTAGACAAGCTTTCATGGAGGAAATGCTAAGACTTAATGGATAACTTCCAATACAGCAAAAGGCACAGAGGCTGGAGAAAGCATGTTTGGCCAATGAGTAGATCAGTATTGCTAGAATATAACATGCTAGGTGGAAGAGTGGATAGTGATGGGTTGAATACATAAGATTGGGCCATGAGAGGCATAAAAATATTAAGATCTTTATGTCGACAACTCACGTAATCTCCACGTAGTAGAGACATTGGGTGGATTCTGAAAGCTTTTTATCAGATTTGAACATTAAGTCACTCTGAAGCGTGGAAAAGGGAGACCAATAAAGAGTCATCACAAATACATAGGTAAGAGAGGAGCACATGAGCAAGAGTGATCAAGCAGTACGGACAGAAAAGAAAGAATTTAGTGTAGAGCGATTTAAAAGTAAAGTGACAGAATTTTATGACTGCATAGATATGAGAGAGAAAAAGACATTAAAAATAATCCTGGGTTTCTGAGTTGGGCAACCAGGTGAGTTCTGGTGCTAAGGATTTTTTCAGACTGATAAAAGGAAGTAAAATGGAATCATAAAAATATTCAACTAATTCAAAAGAATGCAGAAAAGAGGAAAGGGGAAAGAAAATAAGAGATAGGAAAAAAAGAAGCCAAATAGCAAGACAGTGGATTTAAACCCAAGTGTATAAATAATCATAGTTAAAAATTAGATATTGTTCGATTGGATAAAACAGCAAAACTCAGCTATATGTTGTCCACAAGAAACCCACATAAATATGAAGATATAAATATGTTAAAAGTAAAAGGATAGAAAAAAATAAACCATATTAACACTAATCAAAAGAAAGTGGAGGTCACTCAAAATACAAAAACCATGTGCTTTTCTCTACACCAGTAATGAGGGTTGAGAAAATGAAAATTAAAAAAATTATGTCATTTATATAACATCAAAAATAACTGATCTGGGAATAATTCTAATGAAAAATGTGTTAAGACCTTTATTCATAAAACTATAAAAGGTTATTGCCAAAAATTAAAGATAACCTACATAAATGTAGTAATATGTAAGTTTAAAGAATTAGATGATATAATAAAGATATAAATTCTCATCCAAATGACCTATAGCTTAAGGACAATCTCAATCAAAATCCCATAATGTCTTTTGGGAACTTGATAAATTAATTCTAAAATGTACTTGGAAATACAAAAGGCCAGAAATGGTCAGGACACTCTTGAGGACAGAGAACAATGTTGGAAGACGTGGTCTACCATATACAGGGCTATAACAATCAAGACAGGATAGCAGGAGCACAAAACCAAGGAAATAAAACACAGAGCCCAGGAACAGACTCACACGTATACGGACACCTGAGTTATGACAAAAGTGGAAGACCAAGGATTTTCTTTTCAACAAATGGTGCTGGGGTATATAAATAATCATATGGGAAAAGAACAAAAGGTGGCCCCTTACACTTCACATCATATACAAAAATTAATTCCAGGTAGACTGTATATCTAAATGTTACCAGTAAGACTATAAAGTTTCTAGAAGATAACATAGGAGGATAACATAATATCTTTATGATCTTGGATAGGGAAACACTTTTTATATAGGACACAAAAAGCACTAAACAAGAAAGAGAAAAAACTAATAAATTGGACTAAATTAAAATTAAGAAATTCTAGTCAAGAAAGAGAGAGAGACACACAAAGAGCAAAAACTATCAAGAGAGTTATAAGGCAAGCTACAGAGTGGGAAAATACACTTAAAACAGATATAACCAACAAAAGGCTTGTATCCAGAATATGTAAAGAGTTTCCAAAAAACAACATCAGATAACTCAAAAATAATAAGTAGGATATTTGAACATGCACCTCATAAAAGAGGACATCAAATGCTCAATAAATACATGAAAAGATATTCAATCACATAAGTAATCAGAGAAATGCAAATGAAAATCACAGTGAGATAGCACTACAAGCCCCCCAGAAAACTGAGAAATCACGTGTTGGCAAGGATACGAAGTGATGGTCTGACTCACAAGCTGCTGGTCCAAGTATAAACTGATGAAATCCACATTGGAAAAGTTTGCCTTTATCTACTCAAGCAAGACTATATACATACTCTAAGACCAACAATTCCACGCCAAGGTACATATCCAGTATAAATGTGTGTAACGCACACAAATAGACATATAAAGAATGTTCATAGCAGTAATATTCACAGTAGCCTCAAACTGGAAACAATACAAATCTCCATCAACAATAGAATAGATAAATAAATTGTGGTATATTCATACTGTAGACCCACCAATGAAAATGAACAAACTTCTGCCACAGGCACAACATACATGAATCTAACAAACACAAAGCTGAACAAAAGAATACATTCTATGGGGCCGGCCCGGTGGCGCAGCGGTTAAGTGCGCACGTTCCGCTTTGGCAGCCTGGGGTTCACCAGCTTGGATCCCGGGCGCGGACATGGCACTGCTTGGCAAGCCATGCTGTGGTAGGCATCCCACAAAGAAAGTGGAGGAAGATGGGCACAGATGTCAGCTCAGGGCCAGTCTTCCTCAGCAAAAAGAGGAGGATTGGCAGCAGATGTTGGCTCAGGGCTAATCTTCCTCAAAAAAAAAAAAAGAATACATTCTATGTGATTCCATTTACAAAATGTTTAAAAAAACAGGCAGAAATCAACCAGAGTGTTTAGAGGCCATGCTTAGGCAATTTTCATAGAAGTCAAGATAGTGATCAGCTTTGAGGGAATGAGGGGGCAGTGATTGGGGAGGGCATGAAGAGAGCTTCTGGGACATGGCAATGTTACACATCGTACAGGTGATGATTACACAGGTGGGCATTTGGAGATAAATCACCAAGCTGTAAATTTTTATTTTGTGCACTTTTATGAATGTATGTTAAATCGGGTCATTAGAAAAGTTAAAGGAAGATGGCATGATCAACTCATGTACATATTATAGAATGCTCCTAAGGTTCAGGAAGGTGAGGGCTGGTATGTGGAGGTCATTAATGAACTGGAAAAGAACAGGTTTAGGGGAATATGGGGGGTAAAAGCTCAATTGAAGCATGCTGAAGAGAGAATGGGAAGTGAGGAATGGAGACGTGAATATAGACAACTGTTTGGACAGGTTTGAAGGGGAACAACAGTTGGGTGATAGTTTGAAGGGAATGTTGGGTCAAGAGAATATATTTTGTGTTTGTTTGCTTTAAGATGGGCGCTAGTAAAGCATGTATTCTGTTGAGAATAACCCAGTCAAGAGGGAGAAAAAATACAAGAGCAAGAGGAGATAAGTGCAAGAGAGAAATCCTTGAAAACAGTGAGAAAGATTTGGGACATAGAGCACACAGAGGCAGGGATTGACTTTTGACACAAACAGGATAAAAGTGCATCTATAACAATCATCTACACAACAAGAAGAGAGAAATTAATTCTAAAGTGGGACAAGGAGGAGGGAAAGCACATAACCAGGGAAGGTGGAATGGGAGGGGGCATTTGAACTAAGCCATGTAGGCTGGAAACATTTAGACACACAGAAGACAAGAAGGAAACATTTTGGGTCGGGGTAATTACATAAACCAAAGCCAGTTATTCAAAGAGAAATGGAAGTGGGTCATAAGTCTATGAAGTAGCAAGTAGTGAGTGGTTGGTGTGCCTCCAGCTAATGTCTGTAACAACGACAGCAGAATGAGCAGTGAGCCTGGAAAGGTGGTTGGAGACGAAGTGTGGATGGCCTGGGAGACCGGTCTTTACCCTAGGAGTACTAAATAGCTGTCATAGATTATGTGGATGAAAACAACTGCAATTTATTTAGTCTTTCAGATTTTTTTTAAAAGAAAGGAACTCTCTCCCAAATAGTAGAATAAAGCTTGGATTAGGGACCGAGAAAGGGGAGGGAGATTGGGGCCAGAAAGAACCTTTAGAAAACTATAACAATAACACTTGTATATGATAATGAGAGCTGAATGAATTCATTCTCTTTTCCCCTGGAATACTCCATTTATAGTAATATTTTTACATTTTCATCATTATTGATCAATTCTGCCATGTCAAATTTAATGCAAAGAAGACTTCAAGTTAATAAGAGGAAAGAAAAGGTCTGTTTGTTACACAGATCAAAGGATTTAACAGTATCATTTGATCTTAAAATAGAATTACTTCAGACTCTTTGGGAAATGAGGCCATTCAAAAGTAGATGTGTAAACAGGGGAATTTAGAAAACCACAAGCATGCCCAGGGAAGTCACAAGCTCAGAAAAGTCCTGAGGAGGCCTTCAGCTTTGAGCTGGCTGATCTCTTGGCTCAGAGCAAGCCTAGGCACGTGGTCAAGGAACGCCCCAGCACCAAGCCAACCTGCAAAGACTGGCAGGGGGGTTGTCCTATCTTTTGGGGGTCTTTTATGGTGAATGTTGTTTGTTTGTTTCAGCTCCTGGTGTTGAAGGAAATCTTTGTCAAACATAAGCTGAACATGAGCTAATGAAACAGAGACTTCAGTGATCACACACGACAAGGAACAGTCTTTACGAAGACAGTTGGGAAAAGTCTCAAAACAGAAGGACTACGACTGCCTTCAGCAATAAAAAAGAGAGTAAATCTTGGGTAAAATGGGGTATCTGATTTCCAGAGTTACCACACCATAATAGTTTAGCTCAATACCCAATTTTCAACAATAATAAAATGTCACAAAGCAAAAAAAGAAATAGGAAGACATGGCTCATTCAAAGGAACAAAATAAACAGAAATCATCCTTAAGAAACTATAGACGTCTGACTGACTTAACAAAAACTTTAAAACAACTGTCTTTAAAATGCTCAACGAGCTAAGAGAAAACATGGACAAAGAACTAACAGAAACCAGGAAAACAAATTATAAAAAGTACCCAAACAGAAATTTTGAAGCTGAAAAGTACAGTAACTGAAATGAAAAATCTACTAAAGGATTCAAGAGCAGATTTAAGCAACATAACAAAGAACCAGTATACTTAAAGATAGTAAGATTGAAATGATTGTGTCTGAGGAGCAGAAATAAAAAAGAATGAGGAATTACTATACGATCCAACAATTCCATTTCTGGGTGTATACCCAAAAGAACTGAAAGTAGGGACTCCTTGTGCATCCATGTTCATCGCAGCCTTGTTCACAAGAGCCAAAAGGTGCAAACAATCCAAAAGTCCATCAACAAATTAATGGATAAACCAAGCATGGTATGTACATACAAGGGAACATTATCTACCTTGAAAAAGGAATTAAACTATGATATGTGCTACAACATAGATGAACCTTGAAAACATTATGCTAAATAAAATGTGCCAGATACAAAAGGACAAATATGGTTTGAGTCCACTTAGGTCAGGTCCTTAGAATAGGCAAATTCATACAGACAGAAAGTAGAAGAGGTTACCAGGGATTGGAGAGAAAGGGGAATGGGAGTTATTGTTGAATGGGTACAGAGTCTTGTTTGGGATGATGAAAAAGTTCTGGAAATGGATAATGTTGATAGTTGCACAACATTGTGAATGTACTTAATGCAAATTAATTGTACACTTAAAATGATTGAATGGTAAATTTAAAAATCGTTAAAATGCTAAATTTTACATTATGTGAATTTACCATGATAAATAAAAGTAGAAAAAAAAGGAGATGCATAAGAGAAAAGCCCCCAAACACTTACCAGTTCTAGCTTCCATTTTTCAGCTTCATCAGCAGATGCAGCTTCGGTAATATCTGCATTGCCATGGGAAAATGGTTTCTTGGCAGCTTCATCCACTCCAGAATCGTTACCCACTGTAATCCAAGAATTCTGCATGTTTCCCTGAATTAAAACGTGCCAGTAATTGCAATCGACTTTTACCTTTAAATCAGTATGCATGCTTTACAAATGGAAAACTGATTCTTATCTGTGATGAAAGGAATTAAAAAAGCAGATGCTTCTAACTACAGATCAAGAATCATTTTACATTTTCAGGCTATTAGGGTCATATTCCACAACAAGTGTTCCAAGTCAAATTCCTACAGGTGCAGGCAATAATGTAAAGAGCAAAGACCACTGGATGTCAGTGTATTCAACAAATAACCTCTTACTCCACTGAAGACATTCTTGAAACAAGACATATTCTTGAAACACAGAGCCCTCTCTTGGTTTGTTCAGTTTCCACATTTCATAAATGCATTACTAATAATAAAAATTGTTAATACATATGGTGTTTATGTGCCAGACACTGTTTATCATGCTTCACATATATCAACTCAATCATTATAACCACCCTATGAGATAAGCTTCATTGTTATCTCCATTTTATAGATTAGGAAACTGAGTCACACAGTAACTGGCTGAGTCACAGAAGTATGAAGTGGCTAACAAGTGGCAGAGCTAGACCTGAACCCTGGTAGTCTGGCTCGAGTCAGAGCCAGAGTCCCTAAACTAATATGGTCTTCTGCCTTTCCAGAAAAATATTTATCTTCAATAACAAAAACACGGGGCTGGCCCGGTGGTGCAGCAGTTAAGTGCATACGTTCCGCTTCAGCGGCCTGGGGTTCACCAGTTTGGATCCCGGGTGCAGACATGGCACCGTCTGGCAAGCCACGCTGTGGTAGGTGATGTGGATTAAGGCTGCCCCAGCTAGAGAAGCCCAAGGTGACCTGGCCTAAATGCCAAACTATACGACCCAGTGGACTTTTTTTATGGTATGAATTAGGACCGCCCCAGGGAGAGAAGCCCAGGGCATCCTCACCTACATGCCGATCTATATGGCCAGATTCGTATCTAAAGTTATATGACCGCACAATAACCAGACCCCATCTGCACTGAAATCATTTAATGACTTTTTACATCATCTTTTCTTTTCTCCAGTAAAAATAAGTCACGTACCCATGCCTTATAAAATTAGCCCTAACCCTCAACTCGGGGCAGCAGCAGGAGCTCTGACTGCCTGTGGGTCTTGCCCCCACACACGAGCTCTGCCTGCCCATGGGACCTGTCCCCATGCCAGCGGGGGCAGCAGCAGGAGCTCTGACTGCCCGTGGGTCTTGTCCCCACACACCAGCTCTGCCTGCCCATGGGTCCTGTCCCCATGCCAGCGGGGGCAGCAGAAGCGGCAGCAGCAGGAGCTCTGACCGCCCGTGGGTCCTGTCCCCACGCACCAGCTCTGCCTGCCCATGGGTCCTGTCCCCATGCCAGCGGGGGCAGCAGCAGCTGCTCTGCCTGCCCATGGGCCCTGTCCCTATGCCAGCGGGGGCAGCAGAAGTGGTGGCAGCAGAAGCTCTGACTGCCCATGGGTCCTGTCCACATGTTATTCCACACTATTCTCTAAATAAAAGAGCACTACTGCCAGATCTTGAGAGTCTAAGAAATCTTTCTTTTGACTCCTCGGCTCACCGACCCCGCATCAGTAGGCATCCCACGTATAAAGTAGAGGAAGGTGTGCACGGATGTTAGCTCAGGGCCAGTCCTCCTCAGCAAAAAGAGAAGGATTGGTGGCATATGTTAGCTCAGGGCTAATCTTCCTCAAAAAAACGAAACAGAAAGAAAAACAGTGCATGGTGATAAACAGAAGTGACATGCAGTCTGCATGTCAGGGATTCAAAAAGGAGGGGTAGGGACCAGGACACACCATCCAAAGGAAAGTGCTTTAGTCTAATTGCCACTTTGTTCTTTCACAGATAGCTTTTAAAAACTTGAATGGTATTTGACCAAGATTTTAAAAAAATCTAATTATATTTACATCCCTTAAGGTCACTGAAAATCTTTTATTTCTTAATTGAGGGGAGAGGCTGGTAGTGGAGGGGATGAGAATGGACATGGGAAGAAATGGCTCAGAAATTTTCTACTTAAAAAAAAAATCTCCTCAATCTTTGAATGAGTACACATGCCAAAATTTCTAATAAGCAGCATATTTTAATATTATTATAATTTTTGAACTCTCAAGAGAAGGCTTCCATGGAGAGAAATTTTATAACAAGGAAAAGTAATGAAAAATTAAGATAAAATATTCTTTGAATTGTTTTAATTTTTAAAAAATAGTCTTCTTGCTTCTTCAACCGCTAGATCATCAATTAGGCTAAAAGCTCAAAGCCATGTAGGCTACCATCCAATTTCAGGGCAAAAACCCACAAACAGTAAAGAGGAAGCTCTTCCCTTTTGTGCTGGGGGACAAACTTCCATCCTCGGGCAGCAAAGATGGTTTGGTTCAGTATTGACAAGCTATTCGTAATTTACACAGAAAGCAATATAATTCAAAGCTAGTGGATGGATTTGGGGAGTCAGACAGTCCCATGTTTGAGTCCTAGCTTTACTATTTTTCAGCTTTGTGACATTAGACCAGTTACTCTGGTTACTTAACCCCTGTGTACCTTAATTTACTCACCTGAAAATAAACATAACACCTGCCTTGTGTGGCTATTTAAAATTGAAGTAATATAATGTAAATAAAGTGCTTGACACAGTGCCCGGCACAGCATAACCACACAGTTATCAATAAATATCAATTATTTCTATATGACTTTTAATTATTTTTAAAAAGAAGAGATTAAGGGTCGGCCCCATGGCCAAGTGGTTAAGTTCACACGCTCCGCTTCAGCAGCCCAGGATTTCACCAGTTTGGATCCTGGGCACAGACCTGCCACTGCTCAGCAGGCCATGGTGAGGTGGCATCTGACATAGCAGAGCCAGAAGGACCGACAACTTGAATACACAGCTATGTACTGGGGAGCTTTGGGGAGAAGAAGGAGGAAAATAAAAAAAAGAAGATTGGCAACAGATGTTAGCTCAGGTGCCAATCTTTAAAAAAATAAAAACAAGGCATTAAGAAACACTGTAAATCTATATTCCAACCCGCCAACAGCTTTGGAAAAATTTACCATCAACACAGTAATAGACTCATTAAAAGGAGTTCAGAAGAAAAAAGGAAGACAATATCTCGTGATCTGTTTATATTTAAGATACTCTAAAAAGTGGTATTCATGTTAAAACTCTCAACACAGCACCATGCTGGGTTGCTGAAATGCCTCAATTCACCTACACAAGCACAAAGCAGGGGTAACCATTCTGCAACAACAAAATAACAGAGGACTAACATTAACATAGAGCTCAAGGTCACCTGCCACATCTGCAACAATCATTTCCAATTTGCATTATATTTTAGCTTATGTGAATGTTTTTCAAAAAAACAAAACCTCTCTACAATTTTGTTCTTTCTATAATCGTGGCTGCAATTCTTTTGCAAGTTTTCTTTGTTCATAAGGCAGAGCCTGAGTGCGCTCTCACTTCCCATCATTTCCTTCCCCTTCTGTGTTACTCACTTCTCTTGCCCCCTGATTCACTTGTCTGCCTAATTTCCTCTCTCGCTTCACTTCCCCTTCTTCCACTTCTTTGCCATTGTATAAATACTGAAGACCATGCATAATTGAGTCACTGTTTGCTAACGGACTACACATTTGGAAGAAAAGCAAAAGAATGTATTTATTTTAAAAATGAGCTAATTCTAAGTCCTTTTTATATGGCTAGATTGTCTTCAAGTTGACATTAATAAGCAACTAAGACGGAATTTTTTTTTTTTAAAGATTGGCCCTGAGCTAACATCTCCTGCCAATCTTCCTCTTTTTTCTTTCTTTCTCCCCAAAGCCCCAGTCCATAGTGGTATATGATAGCTGAAGGACCTTCTAGTTCTTCTATGTAGGATGCCACCTCAGCATGGCCTGAGGGGCAGTGCTAGGATCCGAACTGGCCAACCCTGGGCCATTGAAGCAGAGTGCGTGACCTTAACTACTGGGCCACAGAGCCAGGCCCCTAAGACAGAATTTTTAATTACTAATATTAATAATATAATATAAATATTCAGAAAAATTATAGAGTGAAGGGAAAATAGCTCATCGCTAACTGAAATGTAATTGCAGAAAAATAAACTGAAATACTAGTCAGCCTGTTTTATTGTTCAGAGTTAAAACAATGACTACTCCTAAATAGCAAACTTGAACACATAGAACTCAAGGATTACAAATGAAACATCAGGTCAGGCAACTAAAAACACTTCAAAAACAAAAACTAGAAGACACTTAGATAAAACATTAAGACACTCATATTTTTCTTAACTGATTTACTAATGATGACTAATTCAAAACCAGCAAAATTCTTTGCAAAGCAAAGCTGCAACAGGCAAGTATTAAAACTTCCGCATAGAAAGTTGAATTTGTCTCAAAAAGCAGAACAAGCTGTGAGTAAGGGTGTCTTACAGCAAAAGAGTGAAAAACATTTTTAAGGCAAAAGTATTTCTGACAAGCCAGAGGAGGTATGGAGTTTAAACACTATTTAAATGTCACCATAAGAATTCTGTGTCATAGAATTCTAGAGCTCACCTAATTCACTGTTCTTCAAAATGTGGTCCACTAATTTTAGAATCACTTAGGTGACTTTTTAAAAATTCATATTTTTAACTCAAGAACTCAGCCCAGACTCATGGAATCAGGCTATCAGGGGATGGAGCTCAGGAATCTGCATGCCAACAAGTATCCCAAGTGACGGCTAATCACCTTAAAGATTAAGAACTGCTAACAGAGGTGAATCTTCTCAAATTGCCAATAAACAAACAGGACACGTGAGGTTAAGCCATGTTTGAAAGCCCTATAAAATTACTTGCTAACCACCCAGCTTGTTAGGGACAATGGGAAGACTAACATTTTGATTCTTGGACCCTAGGGCCAGTGTTCTTTCTGCTACACCATGCAGCTAATTAGACTTATGGAATTCAGAGCTCAAGGAAAATTCAGAGAAATACACAGAAATTTAGGCTACAGTTTCTGGACTTAACAAAGTCTTTCCTATATAACATACTTGCTGCTTTCAGTCTTGCTCTTTCCATATGGAAAAAACATAAATGGTATGCTCAGAGAGGAAACCAGCGTAGATATGGGCATCACTACATCATTTCATTTGAGGGCTCATGCCACCAGTGAATTTTAACTTTTGAGGTCCCAAGTGAATACCAGCATAGTACTTTTGCCAAACTTCAAGGAGAGAATCTAAGCAGTTCAGAAGGCTGGAGGAGAGGGTAGGAGGGAACATTCAAACTAAAACATAATTGATGGTTTTAAAAAACGCTCACAGATGCATCCAGAAGCGTTTGTTCCCTCATTGCCTCCTCTTGTCTTTGAGATTTCAGCTGTCGTTGGAGACTTTCATTTTCAAGCACAACTACTTGTATCCTATTTTTCATTCCAGAGAGTTCCTCCTAAAAAAAACAGAAACAAATAACCAATACATTAAGCATTTTTAAGCAGTGCTCTTACTGGGTGATGAGAGGATCCAACATGATACAAAGCAGGCAAGGCTCAACTCTCTACCCACTTTCTGAGATATTATAACTCTATGTAGACAAACAAAGCAACTCAAATGTTAGCCAACAAACTGAGAGCAGGCTGGGGGAAGGTAGGAGAAGGCCTACTAATGGCCACACTACAGAAGTGTGTGGTTTCTGACAAATTTTTTATAGGCTTATAGAAAGGCTTTAATTAAAGGGGTTCCCTAAAAGACTGTTAAGAATGAGGTTGACTGCCGAATAATAAGGAAAGATATATCATTGCTCATGCTCAAACGCCAATCACTTGTTGAAAATTGACAGAGGACTAAACAGATAATAGAGGACTCTGGGAAGAAAGGCATGCAAAGGTACAATGATCATTTATGAACTGATAGCCAGACGGCAGGAAATTATGACTGAAGCCGTTTGGTGAAGAGTTCTGAAAGCGCATTTCCTTAGCCTTGCAGGGTGTAATATAAGGAATTACAGACAAACAACAATTGGAATAGCTATTGAGTGGCATTTCAGTCTCTGAAAGAATGTTTAAATATATCAATATATTGATGGTACAGTACTTAATCTTCATCACCAGTGTAATCAAAAACTACTATGTATTACCCATCTTCCTTGACTTATGATGGAGTTACATCTCGATAAACCCATCATAAGTTGAAAATATTAAGTTGAAAATGCATTTAATACACCTAACATACCAAACATTGCAGCTTAGTCCAGGCCACCTTAAATGTGCTCAGCTCACTTACGTTAGCCTGCAGCTGGGCAAAATCATCTAACACAAAGCTGATTTTACAATAAAGTGTTGGTTACATCAGGAATTTACGGAACACTGTACTGAAACTGAAAAGCAGAATGGTTGTATGAGTACGGAATGGTTGCAAGTGTATGGGTTGTTCACCTGCATGATGAGAGGACTGACTGGGAGCCGCAGCTGCCCAGCATCACGAGAGAGTATCTTGTCACACGTCGCTAGCCCAGGAAAAGATGAAAGTTCAAAACCCGAATTATAGTTTCTACTGAACGTGTATCACTTTTGCACCATTGTAAAGTCAAAAAATCATAAGTTGGGTACTGTCTGTATATGCAAGTTCTATTCAATTCTTTTCTTCAGAAAAATAAACAAAGCTGTAATTAAAAGCTATGACTAAAAAAATATTGCAGACTTCCAATTTTTGATATGGCTTATAATGAGCTTGGAAGACAGTACTCCCATCTTAACAACAAGAAAAAAGCTGAACAAATTGAAAAACTACTATCCCCAAAATTGGAGAGACAGACAAGTGTTCCTGAGAATCACAACCTACCAGAGCGGAAACTTCCAGGGCAATCTGTGATGGGGTAGGAAAACGTAAAGTATAATTGATGAAATGCTGGGAGCTCCGTGTAGACAAGTTTGAGGGGTAAAAACTCCAGAAGGACCCAGTCGTAGGGGGGCTCCTACACTTTTTGTGAGTTTTATCTGTAGGACACTACCAGGTTCTTAAAGCAAAGACTACAGAAAAATCCCCTCATACTTCCTCTAGTAGGAGAGGAAAAGTAGCTATTTTGAAACATGTCCAAAACATTCTCTTCTTCTTAACAACGTCTGCCTTAAGATAAACTATTTTACCAGAGGCTAAATAACTGGGAGTTTTTAGAATCTAACTGACTTAGGACAAGGGAAATACCCAACTCCAGCTCCCTCTAGCCTTCTGGTCTCACTTAAGGGGAGGGGAAGACTGAGAAACACTTGTGAGGGTCACAGCCAAGGGGCACAGGCTCACTAAAAGACAGAGACCTAATTACAGGACTACAGAACACTTCCTGTACTCCTACACCTTACTACCACATCAAATTCCCCTGTTACTATATAGTCAGTATATATACTATGTACTATATATAGTGAGTATATAGTAACAGGGGAATACACGAAAATAACTGTACATCTCAGACTATATTTAAGAAGAACTTTTGAGGGAAGTCTAAAGACAGGAGGAGAGACAAAAACCAGGACCCTAGATGAAATTTTTGCCTCTGACACCTATAGTAATAGCAAACAGTAAACATAGCTTCACTCCTACCCAGATAAACATAAAACTTCATACTAAATGTCTATTTCCCCCAGTTCCTTTTACTCATTACATCACTGCAGCATTCAACAGAAAATTAGAAGGCATACTAAAAGACTTAAAACACAGTTTAGAGAGACTAAGCAAGCATAGAACCAGACTTGGATATGGTAGAGATGTTGGAATTATCAGATTTGGAGTTTAAAATAACTATGATCAATATGCTAAAGAGTCTAATGGAAAAAGTAGACTACATGCAAGAACAGATGGGTAATGCAAGCAGAGGGATGGAAACTCTAAGAAAGCATCAAAATGCTGGAAATCAAAAACACTGTAACAGAAATGAAGAACATCTTTGGGGGCCAGCCCGGTGGCACAGCGGTTAAGTGCACACATTCCGCTTCGGCTGCCTGGGGTTTACCAGTTCAGATCCCGGGTGCGGACATGGCAGCGCTTTGCACGCCATGCTGTGGTAGGTGTCCCACATATTAAAAAAAGTAGAGGAAGATGGGCACGGATGTTAGCTTAGGGCCAAGCTTCCTCAGAAAAAAGAGGAGGACTGGCAGTAGTTAGCTCAGGGCTAATCTTCCTCAAAAAAAAAAAAGAATATCTTTGAAGGGCTCATTAATAGACTGGACACAGCCAAGGAAAGAATTAGTGAGCTTGAAGAACTGTCAATAGAAACTTCCCAAACTAAAACACAAAGAGAAAAAAGAATGTCAACGACAGAAAATAATATCCAAGAATTGTGAGACAATCACAAAAGGGGAAGAAAGAGAAAAGAGAAGAAGAAATATTTGAAGCAATAATGACCAAGAATTTTCCAAAATTAATGATAAGCACCAAACCACAGATGTAGGAAATTCAGAGAACACCAAGCAGAATAAAACCAAAAAATCTACACCTAGGGATATCATTTTCAAACCGCAGAAAATCAAAGACAAAGAGAAAACCTTTAAAGAAGTCAGAGTAAAAAAACCTTACCTATAGAGAAGTAAGGATAATAATTGTATCAGACTACTCTTCAGAAACCATGGAAGCAAGAAGAGATCTAACACATAAGAGTTTGCTCAACATCATAATAGCAAAAGTATATGTACTGATTTCAGCCGGTGGATAATTAAAATGAATGACAGCAATGTCAAGAGACAAGAGGTAGATATTGGGAATACTCTGTTATAAGAAACTTGCCCTACCCTTGAGGTGGTGTAGTGCTATTTGAAAATAGACTTAGATTAGTGGTAAACGTAAGTGCAAACTCAAGGACAACCACTTCTAAAAGTAAAAAAAGAAGTTCAATTGATATGCTAAGAGAGGAGAAAAAAATACAACCATATAACATGCTCACTTAAAACCAGAGATGGCAGAAAAAGAATAGAAGACAAAGAAACAAAGAAAGAAAAGAACAAGGGAAATGAAAGCAGTAACCAATATGGTAGATATTATAGACACTGAACTATATCAATAATCAATTTAATGTCCGTGGTCTGAATACACCAATGAAAAGACAGAGACTGTCAGAGCGAATAAAAAACAAGACCCAAGTATATGTTATCTACAAGAAGCCCACTTCAAATATAAAGACACAGATAGATTAAAAGTAAAGGGATAGATACAGACAAACCATGCTAACATAAATTGAAAGAAAGCTGGAGTAGCTATACTAACTTCAGTCAAAGTAGACCTCATAGTAGGGCAAAACATCAGGGATAAAAAGGAGCATTACACATTGATAAAGGGGTCACTTCTCCAAGAAGACATAATAATCCTTAATGTGTAAGTGCCTAACAACAGAGAGTCAAAACACGTGAGGCAAAAACTGATAGAACTACAAGGAAAAATAGATGAATCCACTATTTCAATTGGAGATTTCAACACTCCTTTATCAGGGATTGACAAATCCAGCAGATCTGGCAGACTGGCAAATTATCAGTAAGGTCATAGTTGAACAGAACTGCACCTTAATCAACTAGATCTAATTGACATTTACAGAATACTTTATCCAAGAACAACAGAATACACATTCTTCTCAAATTAACACAGAACATTCAACAAGACATACCACATTCTGGGCCTAAAAACACATGTTAACAAATTAAAAAGAATAGAAATCAAAAAAAGTATGCTTTCAGAACACAATAAAATTAAACTAGAAATTGATAACAGAAAGAGCTAGAACACTCCCAGTATACTTGGCGATTAAACAACATTCTTCTAAATAACATACAGGTCAAGGTCAAAGTCTCAAGAAAAATTTAAAAATACCTTGAATTAAACAAAAATGAAAATACAACTTATCAAGATTTGTGAGATGCAACAAAACCAGTGGAAAACATTCAAAAAGATTCCAAATCAATAATCTAAGCTTCAGTCTTAGAAAAAAAAGAGTAAATTAAATTCAAAGTAAGCAGAAGAAAAGATATAATAAAAAGTAGAGTAGAAATAAATGAAATTAAAAACAGGAAATCAACAGAGAAAAGCAACAAAACCAAAAGCTGGGTCTTTGAAATGATCAATAAAATTAAGACTCTAGCAAGACTAAGAAAAAAAGAGAGAACACACACATTACTAACATCAGAAATGAAAGAGGGCTCACCATGGACATTAAGAGAATCATAAAGGAATACTATGAATAACTCTACACCCATAAATTTGATAACCTAGAAAAAATGGACCAATTCTTTGAAAGACAATACCAAAACTCACAGAAAGAGAAATAAATAATCTGAATAGGCCTATATCTATTAAAGAAAATGAGTTAATAGTTAGGAATCTTTCAAAACAGAAAGCACCATGCCCACCATTCATTCACTGATGAATTCTACCAAACATTTAAGGAACAAATTATACCAATTCTCTACAATATCTTCCATAAAATACCAGATGGAATACTTCCTAACTCATTCTATGAGGCCACTACCCTCATACCCAAACCAGGTGAAGACAGTACAGGAATGGAAAACTACAGACCAATATATCTCATAAAAACCCAGATGCAAAAATACTCATCAAAATATTAGCACATCAAAGCCAACAATGCATCAAAAGAATTATACAACAGAACCAAGCGAAATTTATTCTAGGTATACAAGGCTGGTTCAATATTTGAAAATCAATTAATGTAATCCATCACATCAATAAACTAGAAAAGAAAAATCATATGATCATATCAATAGATGCAGAAGCAAGTGACAAAATCCAGTAGCCATTCAAGATAAAAACTCTCGGCTAACTAGGAATAGAGCGAAGCATCCTCAATTTGATAAATAACATCAACAAATAACGTATAGGTAACATGATACTTAATGGTGAGACAATAGATGTTTTCCCACTAAGATCAAGAAAAATGCAAGGATGTCTCCTCTCATCACTCCTATTCAACGTCATACCAGAAGTCCTAGCTGATGCAACAAGACAAGAAAAGGAAATAAAAGCTATATATATTGGAAAGGAAGAAATTTAAAAAAGATATCCATCTTTGCTCAGAGGTGACATGATTGTCTATGAAGAAAATCGCAAAGAATTAAAAACTGCTAGAATAAGTGATTATAGTAAGGTTGTAGATTACAAGATTAATATACAAAAGCCAACTGTTTTCTTATATATTAGCAATGAATAATTGGAACTTAAAATTAAGAACACAATACCATTTATGTTAACACCAAAAAAATGAAATTCTTAGGTATAAATCTCAAAAAAATATGTACAAGACCTATATGAGGAAAACTGTAAAACTCTAATGAAGAAATCAAGGAATATATAAATAAATGGAAAGAGAGTCCACGTACATGAATAGGAAGACTCAATATTGTCAAGATGTCTGTTCTTCTCAACTTGATCTATAGATTCAACATAATACCAATCAAAATCCCAGCACACTATTTTGTAGACATTTACAAATTGATTTTAAAGTTTATATAGAAAGGAAAAAAACCCAGAATAGCCAACACAATATTGAAGAACAAAGTTGGGGGGTTGATACTACCTGACTTCAAGACTTACTATAAAGCTATAATAAACAAGACAGTGTATTATTTGAGAAAGAACAGACCAATAGCTCAATGGAACAAAATAGTGAGCCCAGAAATAGACTCACACAAACATAGTCAATCGATCGTTGACACAGGAGTAAAGGCAATTCAGTGGAGATGGTCTTTTCAACAAATGATGCTGAGACAACTGAATACCCAAATGCAAAAAAGAATCTAGACACAGACCTTACACCTTAGACAAAAATTAACTCAAAATGGAGCACAGATCTAAATGTAAAACACAAAATTAGAAAATACCTAGAAGAAGACTAGAGGAAATACTGGTGACTTTGGGTTTGGCAATGATTTTCAGATATAACATCAAAAGCACAATTCATGAAAGAAAAAAATGGATGTTAGCCTTCACTAAAATCAAAAACTTCTGCCCTGTGACAGACACTGTTAAGAGAATCAAAAGATAAGCTACAGACTGGGAGAAAAGGACTGAAAAGTACATATCTCATAAATGACTGGTATCCAAAATATATAAAGAACTCTTAAAATCAACAATAAGAAAATTAACAACCTGACTTAAAAATGGGCAAAGGACCTAAACAGATACTTCATCAAATAAAGAATATAAATGGAAAATAAGTATATGAAAAAAATTTTAAACATTATATGTCACTAGAGAATTGAAATCAAAACAACACTAAGATACCACCACATAGATCTAATAGGCTAAAATCCAAAACACTGACAAAACCAAATGTTGGCAAGGATGTAGAGCATCAGGAACTCTTATTCACTGCTGGTGGGAAAGCAAAATGGTACAGCCACTTTGGAAGACAATCTGGCAGCTTCTTACAAAGCTAACATACTCTTACCATGTGATCCAGCAATTGTCCTTCCTGGTAATTATCCAAATGACTTAAAAATTTATGTCCATGCAAAAACTTGCACACAAATGTTAACAGCAGCTTTATTCAGAGTTACCAAAACTTGGAAGCAAGCAAGATGTCCTTCGGTGGGTGAATGGATAAACAAACTATGTTATATCCATACAATGGAATATTATTCAGCAATAAAAAAAAAATGTGTTATTAAGCCATAAAAAGACACAGAGGAACCTTAAGTGCATATTACTAAGTCAATGAAGGCAATCTGAAAGGCTACAAGCTGTATGATTCCAACTCTATGACATTCTGGAAAAGGCAAAACTAGCAGACAGTGGTTGCCAAGAGTTTGGCAGGTAGGGAAGGAGGGACGAATAGTGAGCACAGACGATTTTTAGGGGAGTGAAACTATTCCGTATGCTACTGCTGATGGATACATGTAATTATACATTTTTCAAAACCTACAGAATGTACTCCACAAAGAGCGAACACTAACGTAAACTGTGGAATTTAGTACACGATAATGTAATAACACTAGTTCATCAATTGTAACAAATGTACCACACTGATGCATGATGTTAGTAACAGGAGAAACTGTTGGGGAGGTATTAAAGGGAATATATGGGAACTCGATGTACTTTCCATTCAGTTTTTCCATAAACTTAAAATTGATCTAAAAGGCAGTCTATTACTTAAACTAACTAATAAAATATTTCTAAGACCTTAAACATTACTTCATTCTGTTACTCCCTTGTTAAAATGTATTAAATTTACACTCTGCCTGATTTTCAAGGCTTTTCAAATTTACCAGCTCAGCACTATTTTAATTATTTCTAAGAGACATCTCCCATTGCAGGAATTTAGAATAGCTGCCTCATGGCCCCCATAATTAAACCATGTTCATCCTGCATATATCCTTTCACTGTTGCTGTTCTCTCTATGAAGTTCTTTCATCTCCCTTCTACTGACCTAAATGATCCTACTCCTTTAAGATTTTCCTCTCTCACAGTAACATCCCCGAAGACACTAGCTTTTCATAACCTTCTTCTCTTATTGGAATTATAGTTTATACTATGGAACAAAGGACTACACTATATTCTCTATAGTGCTGCTGTGGTGCTCATAGGGAGTAGTATTCTCTTCTTAACTAGATGGCAAGTTTATTATAATTTACACTAAAGGGTGGCAGAAACTCCCACCCCAAAATATACCACTTTGGAATAAGAATTATTTTGAGCAAAAGGCACTTGAAAAACAGCAGGTACAAGAAGAATGCTCTGACCTCCTCTTTTCTTCCTGAAAGCAGGAGATGCAAGTCCCCTGAGAAAGCTGCCTGCCCTGTCCCCGGAGGAAAGAAACACTCCCATCACCAGAGCCAGGGCGTCGAGGCCAAGGGAAACCTGTACAAACAGACCTTGTTAAACTATCTTATCTTCCTGTGGCCTCCCCATATAGTTTAGTTGCGTTTCCACAACTGCCTCTCTTTGTTCAGCATAGTACTATAAAAGCATCTAGGTTTTGCCACTCCTTTGGGTCTTCATCTCCTTACAAAGGCTTCCATGTCACACAAAACTTAAATAAATGTGCATGCTTTTATCCTGCTAATCTGTTTTATGTCAATTTAATTCTAAGGTCCAGCCAAAGACTCCAAGTGGGTAGAGGTAAAGCTTTGTCTCCCCTACAACATCCTTTAAGTTTTACCCACAGTATCTTAGGGACTAATAGTAGCTTGTAAATGGAAGGAGTCCCAGGATATTATTTCATCTTTTCTGGTAATCCAAGAAGATGCATATACTAATAATTTTACCCTCCAAGAACACAGAGAAAACAACATGCTAAGATCAAGAACTCCCTTGAAAAGGCAACACACTTCAAAGTCTAAAGGGTTTTTAAGTTACATGTTGGACTTGTACCTTGGAAGAGTAGCCAAAATGTTAAAAATATAATACATGATACAAAAGATATCAGTAATTCCTATAAAAATACCACATGATCTGATGCATTGATATTGAAAAAAAAAAAAAACGAAGAAGAACTGAAATACCAAACATACTTTGGGAAGGCAGAAAGGCCCCAGTGGCATGAATAACATTATTAAACTGCATACAGTCGAGCAATATAACTGTCAAGTGCTGCAAGCCACGGGTGACGCATCTGGTTTCTGGATCATTATTATCACCATCCCCATGAGCCATCCTTATTCAAAGCATAGCTAAGAACCTTCATACTGACAGCGGAGTATAGGCAGTCCACCAGCTCAGAATCCCTGCTTGCTGCATCACGCCTTCAATAGGTTGACAAGCGTGGGAAAAGGACTGGTATTACTATCCCAAAGTATTTGCCATCAGCTGGACTAAAGTAAATGGGGTGGAATGGAAAAATTCTGCAACATAGCAGCATGTTATCAAAATATTAGACATAGTTATGGACTACTGGGAAATCAAGCAATCAGAAATGGCATGATCAGAAGTATCATTCCCAAGCCCGTGAAGCTCCTGAAACACATCAGTCTTTTCAATCATAAGGATGACAATTGTCAACATATTGCTGTAAACATGAAGACTAATAATAGCAAATTTTCATACAAAGTATCATTAATATAACCTTTTATTTAGGTAGGTTTAAATTTTTAATGAGAAACTTACCTTGCAGAACTTGACTTCTGCCTCTAAATGATGAATGTATTGAGATTGGTCATTGATGATAGGAACCAGATTGTGTACAGTAGGCATACTGCTTTCCTCTGATGACCTCTAAAGCAAAAAAACAAATACAAAAAAAATTAAGCATGCTTGGATTTGGCAAAGAATCAGTTAATACCGTCTCCATATTCAATTTAGCACTGATGTCATAGAGGCTAGATCACAATGTGGCTAATGGTATTTAGTTGTATACTATTTCTATTAGGACTAGTATAAATTCCACAAATAGCTAAGATTCAGGGATATGAATATCATTTTTTAAAGATGAAAAGTGAAAGCGGTTATAAAAAGCATATGGCAAATGGAGAAATGCTGAGGTAGTATAATCGGCTTGGGATGAACTGCCCATTTGAGCCATCTGAAAATGCGACACCCCTTTCAGTAATGCTGAGATAAAGGGACAACTCTCTTCAAGAAACCACCATGGAAGAGGACCGCTAGCTAAAACTGCTGAACAGCTGCCCGAAGACGGGATTCTTTAGACAAGCGTTTGACACAAAGTGTGTGTCAATGAGGTAAAATTCTACCTACGAAGGTGTACATAAGCAAAACGTGGCTTTTGATTTTTGATCCTAATACTCAAGGCAATTTGAGACTCTGCTGCTCTGGAGCACAGAGCCTCCGGGATCAGAGTGCTAAAGCGGATACACATGAAACCGAGATACACTGCACTGAGGAGTCTGATGATGAGACTTCAGAAAAAGTGTGAATTCTGTTTACAGTCATGCATCACTTAATGATGGGGATAAGTTCTAAGAAATGCGTTGTTAGGTGATTTCGTCGTTGTGCGAACATCATAGCGTGCACTTACACAAACCTAGACTGCATAGCCTACCACACACCTATGCTTCACGGTACTAATCTTATGGGATTGCTGCTGCACATGCGGGCCGTCGTGGACTGAAATGTTATGCAGCACATGACTGTACTTCTGCAGCATTCCTGGAATTGACTTTTAATGTATCTTACCTTATCCTAAAGTGATTGTAAAATTGTTTATAAAATCATATATCATACCACGATTTTTTTTAAATAAAAGAGGAAATCAGGAAAAGGGAAGATGAGGGTCAACCAGTTAGATGAACCCCGAAGAAAGCTTGAGATGAGACACAATCATTTTGTTTCTCAATCCAGCAGAAATTCCTAACAACAATGAAGTACCAGCTCTCACAGCAGAATAATTAAGTAGAACTTTGCTTTTTGGCAAATTGAAGAAATGTAAAAGCCAAAGTAACTTTAATTAAATAAATTATCTGTGGTGAGTAAAAGCAATTAATTATAATAATTTTATATTAATAGAAATGGATCCAGAACATAGGCAAATATGAATTAAGTATTATTATGTGTACATAGGGGATAGTCTGTGCGAAAAATTAAAAACTCAACTAATACTGTGTGGAAAATGTTCACATGAAATCATCTGTATATATTTTGAAGGGTTTATTAAAGTTGAATATGCACATTTTAAAATAATAATATCTAGACATATTTTCCTTCTCAATAGTGCCTCAATTTCATTCTCGATACAGCCACATGTATCTGATATGTCATATTGGCTATGAAAATGCATTCTAAAGGGTACAACTTTCAAAAGCTACTTATTACTACTATGGCTTGTAATCATTACATGCAGGCTGTATACATTCAGAGTCTCAGTTCTATTCTTTCACATAGTTCCCTGTAAATGAGACTGTTTGTAAAGTAGATACCGGATACACTGAACTGATGCTCTTGATGAGGGTCTTCCTGTCTATCCAGATTCAATCAGTTCCCTAACATCACTGCTCAGTTTTATCCTTAAAATGCTAATAAGCATGTCTGAGCATTCAACAGATACAGCAACTTCATTACCAGACTTAAAAGTACTCCATCCTGTGTTCTTAAGAGCATTCTTAAAACTAGGTGCCAGCAGCAATAAATTTACTGAATTATGAAATGTTGTATTAAAATTATAATTTATACCTATAAATACATATTAAAAAGGAGTATGCAGTACATTTCTCCAAAGTGGGAGGTAAGCATGAAAGTATGTGCCAGGCTGGAATGAAGTGTTAATATGGGGGTACTGTGATGACATTTCAGCTGTGAGTAAAGCAAAGTGACATGTCCCTATGATTTCCAGCATGGAGCCTTGGTATCCAACTGTCACACAATTGAAAACGCAAGGTGGTTATTGCTGCTATGACATGTTATGTTTGTGTCATACTTCACAGGTTTCTAAAGAATTTTAAATATATGATCTTTTATTATAACAAAAACCCTGTGAGAGGCATATCCTTCGAGAAAAGTAGGTGATAGACCCTAGATAGACCTAAGGCCTAGACTATTATTTTGGCCATTTAAACCTGGCCAAATCCTCCCCTCACAGCTCTCTCAGCCTTTAGCATATCACATTGCTTCAATCAGGAATAATACACTCTGTCAAAGCAATAGCAACACAAAACAACTTCAGAAGAAATAGACAGTATAGCTTCTTGTATGGCACTATTTTATAACCATATATTTTAAAATGTAGACTAAGATTACATACTTCCATTGTGACATTCAAAATAAAAGAGTATTACAAAGGATGGCTAAAATTATAATAATTCTAAAAATGATAAAATATAGATATGACGCTTTAAAAAAGAAATGGCCAATCTTTCCATATATTGTTCCTTTTCTATACTTGCTAATGGTTGCAAAGTAAATTCTCCAAACTACTTCCTCACTCACATTTTTCAAGTGAACAATACATTAAAAAAATCAGGATTTCCTCTGCCATGGAAGTCTCTCTTCCTCAGCCAAAATAATTAGAGGTGAGAGAATTTCTTTCAACACTTTTATTAGAATACCCTGCTCAGAATTTGTCTACAACGTGTACTACTAAAATGATACTGTAAAGTTAAAACATAGTTAGAAAAACAATGCTTCTGTCAGGTTGCAAAAGTTGATACTTACCAAAGGGGACGTTTTTCGTCTCCTTGATGGAGATACCTCACTTTCCTTAGTTTCTTGTTGACGCAACAAAGCTTTGAGTTGATTAACTACAGAGCAAAAGCAATGGGTTTGTTAACCTTGTCTGAGATCCATGGTTTATCATCAGCCACCCATTGTTCCATCCATCCAAATATTCCAAATGTTCCATCCAAATGTTCCATCCAAACAAATATTGCTTAAACATGACTTATGTATCAAGAACTGTGCTATTGAATGGGGATACAAAGACAAACATGAGAAAATCTCTACCTCGTAAGAGCTAAGAATCCACTGAGCAAGACAGATACACTAATAGATATAAAACAAGATAATAAGTTTGCATGTAAACCTGGAACTATACATAGTGGTACAGGAATAGGAAGGACCTAGTTGTGCCTGTTTTCACATAGGAGACAACACTGTGAGGATGAACAGGAGATCACCAAGCAAAAGAGGGTGAGAAAAATTCCAATTAGAAGGTTTGGCATGTGCAAAAGCATAGAAGCACAGCCAGTGGGTTGGTTGACTAGGAGATGGCTTGTGAGATTGATGGATGGGAAGAGAATTAGAAAAATGATCCTGGAATGGTGGCTTGGAGCCATCTTAAGAAATATTGCTATGACATACTAATGATTTTGGACTTCAGCCTGTAGGCATTGGGAAGTCAAAGAAAAAAATTAAGCAAGGGAATTATATATTAGCTGAATTGTGTTTAGGAATAAAATCCCAGCAGTAGAGTGGAGGATGGACTGGAGTTGTTACCGTATGAGTTTAAAGAACCCACTGTGTGTCATTCAGGTCAGGACTGCCATTCACACTCACCAGCATGGCTGTGCTGCAGCTCATGCCAGGCAGTCCCAGTGTCCTCGTTTCCTACACTGGTGCTGAGAGAAGGATCCAGTGCGTCTTCTCCCACAGTGACATCGCCTTCTCTCAGGGCACATTTCAGTTGGTAAATGCTTCTATTTGCACGTTCTGCAACAACAACACGATGAAAAAATCAGGGCCAGTGAAATCTGGGCAACCACACGTACACTTACGTAAGAAGGCAGTTTCTAAAAGAGAAGCAATTATTTCTGATACTTCATGGGAAAAAGCAGAGTTTTATTTCTAGCTTGCTGAGGAATCTGCTAGAGGAAGTGAGAGATTAAGTTCTAGATCTCTAAGGTCCCTGACACCTCAGAGGTTGACAGTCACTACAAATAGCTCTAGCCCCAAGGAGGCTTGAATGGGAGAGCTCCTCCCTGCCCCCTGGCCCCTGCACCCAAACAATAACCCGGCCTGAGGAAGCTCTCCTTCCCTTCAATGCCTGAGGCTTCTCTACTCCTCCTGGACACTCCGCAAGAGGGATTCCACCACACCGAGCTCCCGCCCAGAGAAGCCGCCTTGTCCCTGTCAGGGAGGTGTCCCTCCCCTACCGCAAGACACCCGGCTGCCTGGCCTAGTTTTAACCAAGATTCACAGAGCCGAATGCATATAGCGGCAGCCTCTGTTGTGCAGCCCTTCTTATGTACCGCGGGCTGATCACATCTCACGGAGAAATTCTTGGTTAGTGCACCTGCCTAACCCTAGAATGGAAACTTAAATTCACTAGCACATATTTAACATAAACAGTACTAAAACAAGTATTTTAAGGTATACTACTGTAGTAGTTCATCTCTAAAAACAGCCCCCAAAGAACTTGTCCTCACGCCCTTGTCCCCTCCCAGGTCGAACTGTTCGGGCCTGTAACTCGCACTAACCAACAGCATACAGTGGAAGTTATCTCGTGTCAGGCCAGCCCTCATCTTTAAAATGTCTCGTAGCTTCTGCTTCCTCCTTCTTGGGAAGCTTGTTTTTGCGAACCCTCAGCCACTTAGAAGTCTGGCCACCCTGCTGGAGAGACAGTGAAGAAGCCGTGCAGAAAGGAGAGGTCCTGAGACTGCATGGAGGAGAGAGGCCCGGCGGCCACCGAACTGCAGACGCCTGCAGCGCTGCCCGGCAGAGTCCAGTGAAGCCACAGCGCTGTGAGAGACTCTAAAACGCCCTTAGTGTTGCTTTCAGCCACCAAGTGTTGGAGTGGTTTGTTATACAGCAATAGATAACCGAAATAATTATTCAGTGAAGCACTTACCCAAAAAAACATTTGAGCAAAGTAGCCAAGTCTTACATTAATAACAGACCTATATAAATGACACTGGTGATGGCATTACTAATAATTCTACCCTATTTTATAGACATTTTTACATGTATAACAACTGGAGAACCATGCAATCAACTGGTAATTTCATTAATTAAAGTCCAGTTATTTTTTCAGGTCTAAACTTCTTGTTTCTTTTGCTAATCTCTTATGATCAAAACCACCAGTTGCAAACAAAAAATATAACAAAAAAAGATTCCTTGCACAGTAGGGCTGGGACCCAGATTTCAGTCACTACTTTCAAATTTTGACATCTATATTTCAAAGTTATTTTTGAATTCATTCATTCATTCATTTACCAAACATTTAAATATATCTGACTTAGAAATTTATGTTAGGAAAAGAATTCACAACAAGTTCATGTACTGGTATTATCTAACTATTTCAAATGGATTTCATCTAAAGAATTCTTAAGATCTTTGTAGGAGATGGTACTTTCCCTAAGTAAGAGCAACTCATAACAACGACGGCCAATGAAGTCCTCACTCTCTTCTGATCTAGGCCCTTCTTTGACAATTTAGACTTACTTCTTGTGTCCTCAAGAGAAAAAGCTCCTATTCCTTGCTACCTATATGGGAACCCTATAAAGCTACAAAACACCTGTCTTTTCCTTACCAATCATGCCTGGAAATACATTTATAAACATTTATTCTACAGGACCTTGAAAAACAGGTTTCATTTTCTCCAAGCTCATTAATTTCAAAGTTTAAAACAGAAAAAATAACCATAACTTAACAGAAAAAAATATACCCTATGTTACAAAATATCTAATATAAGTTCTTCACTTACAGCAACTCATTTTCTACCTCTATTAAACCAAAGAGAATAGGTCTTTTAGGTCGGGGTTCAATGGCGAAATTCTATTACTCAACTACACAAGTGACCCAGTGAATTTCTCACCACATTTTTCTCCACACCAATCCTATTTCCACACAGAGCTTTCTCTGACAGGAATGTGGTGGTGATTACTAACCAAGCCTGGCTTCCTCTTACTCATCGTGAGTTTAAAAAAAGTCCAGAGAAGATACATTCCTGATTTTAGCAAAATAAGAAGCAGCAATAGTTTTCCAATAACTCCAATACTTGTCCAGCAACAGTATTTTCTAGAGACTTGTTAATGGAAAAGGAAAATCAAAGTGTTAACATGATAAGCAGTTTCATTCAGAGCATTAGATTTATGAACTTAAATTTATGAATAAAGCACTTATCTTTATTGCATCCATTAGAAAGGAAACAGAGGGTTTGACTAACATTACAAATGTGCTCTGTGGAGCTATCAAATGACTTCACCTCTAAGACAAAGGATAATTACTTATTTATACCTGATCTGACTAAAAGCTAATAAACTTTATTAGGAAAAAGAAAGGAAATCTGAGAAAAATTGTGTAGTTGAAAATCCCTATAGGTGGGGTTCTTTCATCACATTACAGTGATAGTGGAGTTTTATGAGCCCATTTAATCCCTTTTCTAATATTTTTATTTAATCTTTTAGAATTCATAACATTCAAAGACTATGAGTGAAACTGCGCTTTGAAAATAGTGTTATGTGAAATTCTGAGATATTGAACTCAACAACGATCCCAAAGAAAAGTGATAAACAAGGCTTGGGGTTTTTCAGAACCATTGAATTCACTTATTAGGATCAGAGAGGAAGAGAAGAAATTTGCAAGAACTGTGTCCTAAAACTAAAACTAAGGAGGTAAGTGATATTTTTAAGTCATTACAATACTACATTTCAAAACATGCTGACTGCTTTTCAAATATATACATAGTGATATAATTATACACTGTAACAGACAAACAGAGTTAATCCTGAGGAATAATAATGCTCAGATGACTCAAGACAGATGAAACCTCATTGCTCTTCAACTGGAGCCTCTGGAGCTGAAGGCCTCATAAACCTTACGAAGAACACTACTTCTCAGCTGCAGTTATCTGCTGCTTACATGTAAGGAAACTAGACGAGACAGGAGGTTGAGTTATCATTTCCTGTCCCACTGCTAATGGGCACGGCTTTATCTGTGGATAACCAAGAGTTAGAAAGACTACTCAATTCCTCTTCTCTCCTGAGAGGACAGTGAGGGTATCTCGCAGTACATCCTGATTGGTTCTCCCCAGCATCAACCACGGGCTGAATATAAAGTTAATTATGAATAAAAACACAAATAGGACCTCTGAGTCCTACAGAATCACATGAACATAAATGTAAGTTAGTAATATTTCTGCTAGTCTACTATCCAAACATCAATCAGCACACTGGGAAGGTTACTGAGCTCCCGACCGCTGATAAATTGAAGTCTATTTTATTAATTTTGGTAATCCAGTTTCCCTACATTCTAATTCCTAACTCACCATTGGGCCTCTTCTCATCAAGATGTTTTTGAACAAAAGGCAAACATGCCCCAGTCTAGGAAGGATCATCTCTTATATACGCACTGTGAATTATTAATGTCAACATTCTCCATCTGTACTGGGAGATGTGAACAAGAATTACCCTCATGACAGGGAGCAGGGACCACACCCTGTGAAGAGCCCAGCTGTCTCTGAGAAAACATGCAGTGAACCATGCCTCCTTAGGCGGAGACACAAGATGCACCGCAGTTCTCAAAACAAGCTTAGACCAAGGCAGACAAGCAGAAAAACGAAACCACAGTGAGATAAGAGATACATGTGTCTGTCCACACTTGACTGGGCCTCAGCTAGTTCAGAAGATTGCTGTCGCTGTTTACTAGGGGACTGACAAGTAGCATGACCAAGTTAAAAACAGCTAATCCAAAGTCAGACAAAACCAGCTTTGTAAATGCCAATTACAATAGTGAAAGAGATGAAAAGTAGTATGCAGAAACTAAAAAATCTCAAAGAAAATACTATCATAAGACTCTAACAGCTGAAAAATGTGTTAAAGCAGTTGGCGCCAGGAGTGGAAGATAATCTGAACAAGAATGTAAACATCTTAAGAAAGCAGTGTCTGGAAGATCATTAATGATGTATGGATGTTGGCACATCAAGGAGATTTGCTATATGCATTATGAGCGATACACCTGGCACTTTTTTGGCACCAACGGAGAGGACTTCTGTCACCTGTCACCTTCCATTGATAAAGAAGTAATCCTAGCCAGAGTGGCAGAACATGGGTAAAACCACGAGCCAATACAATCCGTATTCTTAATTGTGATTATTCTCAAGGATGCTTCTTGCAGAGCAACGGCTATGAGCAGAGCCTTGCTACTTCTAGGTCATGGTTTCTCCCCTTCAGCACTATTGACATCTGGACCTGATAATTCTTTGTTGTAAAGGCGTGTTGTGCATCTTTAGCAGCATCCCTGGCTTCTACCTACTAGATGCCGGTAGAACTCCACCCCCACCCCAAGTTGTGACAACCAAATTATGTCTCTAGACATTACCCAATGTCCCGTGGGCAGAAAAATCACCTCTGGTTTAGAACCACTGGTTTAGATCAATAAAACAAGATAGCTAGTGTTCAGTCTTGAGGAGAGATTTCCCACATTAGGTCACTGTAACTGCAGCCAGCTCTTGATGAAAAGTGGGCAGGATAGTGAGCTATTCTGCCACAGTAGTGGCAGTGGGCAGTGCACAACCCTTGACCATCACTGCCATGATGGGGCACTTCTGATCCAGGTGTCAGGAGGTGTTACGTCACTGTTATCAAGAGCTTGGAATTCATATTTATCTCATTTTGTTTCAAGGCATGGCACACGAAGCAAAAGTTATCCTGTAAGGCATTTTTCAGAGCTACCTTAGGTGACTACTCCTTTCAACAGTCCAGCGGGCTTTGCTGAGGCTCCCCAATAATCAAGGTTGCTTCGGTTGGTGCACACGTGCATTTCAAGCTGCGTTCTCTATCTTTGACCCTGAGAGGAATATCACTCACTGAAAAGGTGGACAACCTTAGCACAAACTGGTAAAGTGATGAGAGCATAAGTCTTTTAAACATCTCAAGAGGGAATATAATTATTCTCAGTATCTCAATAGTTTGAGAACGACTTAATCCATCTCTTTTTCCGTCCAACAACATGTGAAAATGCCCTGACAATTTTATAACACTGCACCATTGTTTTGATTTTAGATTATTCCAGGGATGACTATTTACTTGTAAAACACCCTTTTCTGGCTGCTAATCCTGTATTTTGCCTATTTTTACCTCATTGGTCGTAGGGAGGGGAAAATGGAATTCTACTGGCTTTTTGTTATTCTGGTAAAAGAAATGGTCCTAAAAGTTAAATCTATTAAGAAAAGCCATACGAGAATATAAAACAAAAAATGAATATATGTAATCTAAATTTTATCAGCAAAAAAAACCCTCAAATGTTTACCAATTTTAATTGCATTACCAATCTTTAACAACCAAACCATTCAATTTATTTAATTTTTAGAAAAGAGAGATTATTTCAGTCTGTACTGAAATACCAAAACAATTTTCTCATTTCATAGAGAATGTTTACAGAGGCTTTCTTACAGTGTCACCTGTTGTGGTCTCAGTGAGGCTGAGAGTAAAACAAACAAGCAAACATCAGCTGTGGAGAACATGTGTGTCCGCATATATACGCTTTATGTGGCAAGGAATATAAAAAATATTCAGAAAACATTTAAGAAAAGCAAAAACAAAAAGAAGAAAAAATACAAGTTTGATGAGTAAAACTGAGAAAAAGAAGAACTTTTACTTAAGTTACACGTTTTCCTCAGTTTGCCAAAGGTCCAGATGATATCACTGCTGGCTAATTCAGTGACCAAATTATTAGCAAGTAAGATTAACACAGGCCTTCTACGGATGTCAGCCCTTCCCTGGAAGGAAAAAAACACTTCGTAGGCTCTGGAGAGATGTGCCAATTGTACACAAGTAAAACATAGAACATCAACATTATCTTCAGTTTTCTCAAACTAGATCAATTTACAAAAAGGATCACCCCCAAAGTTATATAGTTTCTTCCCACATTCAACCTCTCACTTTTTATGAACCTAGCTCCACTCCTTACTCTCAATTTTTGTATGACAGAAACATAACCTTTATCACTCACATGGTCCAATCTAGTGTTGATGGAAGGGACATTCAAGATCAGGTACTTAGAGTGGTGCCTGGAGGGGAACCAGGCTCTCAGGTGTGTTCTGTTTGGCCAGGACAGCATGGAAGGAAAGGACAAAAAGAAAGGGAAGGAAGGAAACAGGGAGGGAGCAAGAAAGAAACTGGAATGTTTTTATAAAAAGCATAAACATTTGGCCAGTTGAGCCATAAGCCTCACCATTCCCTAGTGTCTTCCACTGACTCCATCACACATTTTACCCTCTGCTTGGCTCCTAACGGCAACAATTCTAGTCCAAAGTTATTATTTTACAGTTGAGGAAATAAGAATCCAGAACAGTTTATTAACTTGCCTAAGGTAACACAGATGGTTATGAGCAAAGCAACAGTAAGAATTCAGTGACGTGGCTCGTAGTTCCACACTCTTCTCTGACTCTATTTTACTTTTCCAGAAATTCAATCTAGAGCCTGAAACATCAAAATGTTGAAAGAAAAAGGGGGGAGCCAGCATATAAAATGTATATAGAAAACAAATGATGTATTCCTGTTACACTACAAGTTTGTTCCATATTTCTTTATGCTCACCCAACCAAAGGCGTTAAGAACTAGGTGAAGAGGTGAGTTGCATGTATACAGGTGTTGATGAAACTGTATCCATGGCTAACACTGGAGCAATAGACTAGACATGATTCTGTTATGGAGGCTGGGACACTGCATTTCTCACAAGTTCTTTCCTTCCTTCTAATACCATATCCTTACATTCAAGTGTACAGAACTTAAAACAGCCTGGATTGCCCATTATTCTGGTTTTTCTGACCCTTTCTAGGCTACAAACTCATTCATTTTATACCTCACGGTCTTGTACAATGATGTGTTGAATTTGAATTCGAGGGGCGCCGGCCCCATGGCCCAGTGGTCATGCTCACTCGCTCCACTTAGGCGGCCCAGGGCTTCACCGGTTTGGATTCTGGGCGCGGACGTGGCACCGCTCATCAGGCCATGCTGAGGCAGTGTCCCACATAGCACACCAGGACATACAACTAGAATATACAGCTATGTACTGGGGGGCTTTGGGGAGATGAAGAAGAAAAAAGAAAAAAAGACTGGCAACAGTTGTTAGCTCAGGCGCCAATCTTTAAAAAAATAAAAATAAAAGAAGAAATTAGAGGAGTATTTGCTACTCCCCCTAGTTAACAAAATAGCTTTCAGCCATTCTGTGGGTCTTGAATTCTAGCTGTCTCCCGAGTGAATGAACACCTAACTACACTGCCAGGAGACTGCTAGTCACTTCTGGTTCTAGATTAAACTCTACGACTTCCGGGATCCCTAGGATATGCCCACTTTTTACCACACTAGGAACTTTCAGATCATCTACTTTGTAGGAATAATATTACAGATCTGTGGGGCAATGAAGTCTTAGTTTTTCTACTAGCACTCTTCCTTTGAAGGAGAGTCACTAAAACTCTCCAATTTCTTGCAGTGGGGCAAGAAGGGCCGAAGCAGGAGGTATCCTTAGAGGGGACAAACAGTGAAGACATCTGCAAAGTGCAAGGGAAAGGATGAGAGGTGAGTATGGATCTGCAAGTGGGCTCCCTATTTCCATGGCTGCTCTAGGATCACCAGGGTCAAGGAGAGGCAAGAATTCCACTCAAGTCTTAAAAGTAAGAAGGCCACTTTGACTCTGCTTTTCACATCACATTCCAATTCTTAATATACTATAATTGTACCAAAAATCATATTCAATGTAAAGAAATGAGGAAAACCTATAAAAAATGAGGGACTATCTCGGAAAATTGTGAAAGCATTTTTGCATTTTTCTATGACTACTTCCTGGCTGAATATAACTGAAGGGATATTAGTAATGAGTACCTGTACTGTCACTTAGAAACCAGAGAATTAACCTGTGAGGAAAGACCAAGAATGCTCATAGCTTTTCTTTACACAGGAACTAGGCAAGACATTTTGGAGAAGAAATGGCAGATACACAAAACCAAACAAACCAACAAAGCCAAAATAAAACAAGACAAAAGAACTTTAAATTGCATTTTATCTGATTGTATAGTAACATGATTCTCAAGTTATTAGGCAAAAACACTTAAAATAATGAAGACCCACATATAAAATAATGCCACCACACTTTATTTATTCAAAAACACAAATTTGGTTTTAAAGGGAGTCATCCTGTTTAAAAGCAGTAATTTCTGTGTATGAAGCAATGCACTTCTGATTGTGCTTCGCTTCAGGGTTAGTTCTGTTTTGTTTCCTTCTATAAGCTATTATATAAAGTAAATAAACACAAGAATTAAATTGCTACTAAATAATAAAATAAGTCCTAAAGACCCATGAAAAATTCCAGGTTCCATGTTTGATTCATTGTTAAAACTATCACTAAAAATTTTTAAAAAGCTTTAACCTTTTTCTCTGCTTTATGTTTGCTCTTGATTACGTCTTCACTATCTTATATTCACATTAAATTTAAAATTTATTTTACAATATATTATTTTTTAATGAAAACTCTTCACTCTATAATTACTGAAAGTATTATCATGGGTATTAAACACAGTACTGTAACATTAGTTTGAAATTAACCGCTTTACTGCATCCAAATGCCTAACATTAAATAGCCTCTAATGCTTATATAAAGGTTCAAAATAAGGTCAAAGGACAAGAAACATTGGGAGAAACTTATAATGGAAAACAAATTTTTTTTTTTACCAACCTCAAAAATTAAACGAAATCATTCATATTATTACTGTGCACAGTATTTTTCTTTCTTTCCATGAACAGTTAGAAGTGGTTATTTCTGTATCTAACAGCTCTTGAAATAGCAGACTGAAGGAGGTATTCATCAAGACCAATTATTTTACTCTTGCAGTTTGAAGACTGAGAATGTTGACAGTTTGTAACACTGTTGACAGATGGCAACAATAAATAATAACCCTTACAAAGTCTAGCGTTACTAGAAGATAAACTTTCTACTCTCCTTGAAAAATCTTTACTTGGGGGCAAGTACCAATTATAAAGAGCAGCTAACATCTAATAAGTGCTTCTTATGTGCCAAGCACTAATGTTCACCCTTATTTTCTATCACAGTAATCTGTAATTACTTTATTTATTGTCATTCTTCTCCGCTAATCCAGAGGCTTCAAGGGGGCAGGGACTTTGTCTAGTTCCTTATTGTATCCCCAGCACCTGGTATGCCTAACACACAGTAGGCACTAAATTAATAAATGAATCAGTGTTTCAAATGCTTTAAATAATTTTCTCAAACTGCTGGTTATGACCTAGAGGGTTAAGAAAATACCAAAGAATAGAAAATAGAGTGTATCACATTTAGTAGAATACTCTTTAATGAAACTTTTTAGTTTATATGTACATATATATCTCATATAAAATGTATTTCTTACTTATGGGTAACAGAAAAAAAAAGTCTGAAAATCACTGCTTTATGTGGATTATTTCATTTGCTCCTCACAATAACCCTGTAGACATTACCATAACTTCCACTTTAAAATAACAGAGCTGAGGTTTCTAGATGTTATACATGATGTCCAAGATGAAAGAGCCATTTACAAGTACAAACCTCACTTCTATAGATACTTACTCATAGGGTACTAGACTAAGAAAATCCGAATTAACTAAATAAGGTTTCAGCAATAGTAAGTGCGACATGATTAACAGAGAAAAACAGGCTTTTAAGGCAGGCAGGCGAGAGTGAATACCTGGGTCTGACATTAACCAGCTATGTGGGCTTTGGCTTAACTTTTTGCATCCTGATTTCTCTGTGCGTAAGAGAGATATTCATGTTGTTGTAAGTTTTAAATAATTTAACGTATGTAAATAGCCTAGACCCTAAACAGACGGTGTTGTGATTAAAATATTATTAGTGGTTTTTTTCCCCGGTCTAATAAATCACATTCAACCCACTACACCATAATTTGAATGCGTAGAAAGTGTGAATCAGGAACTTATCGGATTAAAGAACAAAGTATGCGAACTGGGCAAAAGCGGCAGAGAGCCGTCCAAGTGTTTCTGCTGGTGCTGGGTGAGAAGGATGCCTAAGTCAAGATCAGAGAGTTGGTTCAGGAAATTAAGGGAATCAAGGAAACAACGCTGGTTAACCGTAAAATCAAACAAAAAAATATTTTATCTTCCTCAAAGATCACAGCAACATCCATCTTCTGCCTCCGCATCCTGGCTGAGGCCGAACTGAGGTACTAGGAAACGCACCTGGTCAGCTCCTGCCCGCTAGGCCCTGGTACCCAGGGGCTAAGGCACACAGGTTCGGAGCAACTCACCCCGGAGACTCCGTTGATATTGCCCCAGAATCTCCTCCAGGGTAGAGTTCTCCGGGGACTTCGCCATTCACAGACACGGGGACCAGAGATGGGAGTTACGTGACGAAGCGTCCAGTATTTTCCTCTCCGAGAACAAGAGGCCTTAGCACTGGAGAGGCGCCCGCCTGCTTCCTGCCGCTGCTGCCGTGGGGGAGCATGTAACCCGGCACAGAGCTCGCGGGGGCTCTTCCTACCCACTGGCCCTCATGGTGCACGTCGGGAATTGTAGTCCGCAGGCGCCAGGCCTGGGTCTTCAAGCTCTCAAGAGCCCTTCCAACTACACTACAATTCCCAGAGGGCACGGCGCTCCAAGCGCTGGCTTCGGCGGTTTGGCAGCCAGATCCAGTTGCCAAGAGACTGCGTGGAGGCTCCGCCCTTTTTCTGAAGCCCAGCCTGGCTTAGTCCTGCCTTCATCCCATTCTGCTGTTTGGACCGCCCAACTGACAGAAAGGGCTCGCTGAAGGCCTTGACTCTTCTAAATCTGCTAGTATGTAGTTGATCCTTGAGGCTTCTCAAGGACGCAAATAACAAGCTCTACACCCTTCAGCAGCGACATTTGCCAAAACGGCCAGATAAATTCTCAAGAAGTTCTAAATCTCCCATATAGCCTAGCCTGCAAAGGGGGCCGACACTACAAATCCTAGCATTCCCGGGAAGCCGACGTCCACTTGGAGTTGGCGCACTGCCCGCTGGGAACTGTAGTCCTTGTTGGTTGCGGTCCCGGCTAATGTCAGGGTCCGCTTCATTGTTCAAGCGAGTCTTCGGGGTACGCCTGCGCAGTAGGCAGCTGGGAAAGTTGGTGGGCGAGACCCTCCGCACAACCCCCTTTCATTGTCTGAATTTGGCGCCTGCGCAGTAAGAGATGGTTGGGACTGAGCCGGAGGAGGGGACGGGGCCGGGCTCCTCGCCCTTTCCCCAGGCGCCTGCGCACTAGGCGGGCGCTCTTTGCCGTTACCGCTAGGTGTGGGGCGTGTGTGGAATAACGTTATTGCCCAGCGGAGCTGAGGGGCAGGGAGCTCGTCTGCAGCGGCGGCGGCGACGACGACAGCGGCGACGACGACGACGAGGGGTGGGGGGAGGACAGCGTGCGAGAGACTCACGGGACGGGGCGCACCCCGCCTCCCCGGCCGGTCCCTCTCCCAGCGGTGAGGGGTAAGTGATGCGCTCTGTCGCCGTGTCCGGCCCTGCCGCCTTGCACATCGCCCTGCCCGGCCTGGCAGCGGGGGCGCGGGCGCGGCGGGCGGGCGGCCAGGGCTGCTTCCCTGATGCTCCGCGCGGCGCCCCCGCCCCCGCGCCCGCCCCGGTCCTGCGGCCCCGGCCTCCGGGCGCCCGGCCGCCGCCTCTCCCGAGGCGTCCTGGACCGCTTTCGGCTCTCCCGGCTTTGTGCAGCCTCCCCTCGGCCGGGCAGGGCGAGGGGTGCGGGGAGCGCTGGGGAATGGCCGCGTGCCGCCGGGGAGGGGCTCTTTCCCGCGGGAGCAGCCAGCAGCGCCCACCCTTTCTGTGCGGTCGGTCTGGGGATGTGGGGCGGCTGCGGGGAGGTCGGGCCGGCAGCCTTTTGGACGCGGTGGAGGACGTGGAGGACGTGGTGTCACGCACCCTGCCAGGCGACTGCACCGCGCGGCGGCTCTGGCTCCAAAGCCGGGGGAGGGAGCGGCTTCCTGTCGGCTTCATTGTCCTCGGCTTCACGTGTGGGCTTCGGCCCTGGGTCCCTTCGTTTTGTGCAAGAAAAAAATAGGAGCAGCTGCCTAGCACAGGGCGGGAAGACGTGGGATTTGTACCCTAAGTCATCGAATCTCTGTGTTTTGGTGTTCGGTAGAGTTTTATTTATTTGAGGAACGTAAGCCCCTGGAAGACGGGGACAGTCCCTATCCAAGCATTGCCAAGGTGATCAATATAAAAGTACTGGATGACCGTGAAGACCGGACCGGGAAGGGCCTAACGACGAAGCTGTTGTGTAGCTGGGAAATGAACCAGCAGAATTGTTTTTTCATTGGGTGGGTGATGCATTCATGCTCCTAAGGGAATAGATTAGGATACATCTTTCCGTTTTGTTTTTTAAGCAATCAAAACAAAAAATAGGCCTAGTACATTTCTGTTTCTGAATTTGTTTATTCATATTTTTATTGTCTTAGTGAAAATTCACCCATTTGGGAGAAGTGTGGTGAAGCAGTTGATACACTTGATTGAAAATGCTTCTTTTAAAATGATTTGATCCTTAAGCTTACTATACTTCCAACCATTTGCTGGCGTTCAAACAAGCAGAAGAGAGATTGAAGCAGAATGGGGAGGAGCAGGCGGAGGAATAATGTGAAGAGAGTGTTACGTTATGAATAGTACAGTATCTCGATCTTGACTGGTAGAACCTCAGCTGGGTGTGCTTCACAGATTTAGGAATTCAGCTCTGGAAATATTACATTGCAGGTTGTAAACCATTTTGTATTTTTCTGCCATTATTTTTTTAAAAGTAAAACCAGGCCTGCTTTTAGTTCTTCCTAACTTTATAAATGTTGTAGGATTTCGGTGTTTTAAAACTAGAGAGTCTAAGTGCACTTGACAGAGACAGAGGAAGACACTAAAACTTGCAAGCTGGCTGACTTGTCTGTCCAGGCCATACTGCTGATGAAAGGCAGAGCCAAGTAAACTAAGGTCTGTCCTGCAGATCGCTGTTTCAGCTGTGTCCCCTGCCCTGTAAAAATGTATGGAAATTTTCTCTGCTGGCTCTCTGAGTTGTCTGTGACAATCAAGTTCGTCGATAACCCAGTTGTATTAATCTAATCCTTTTCTTTGTGAGGTACAAATAGTAATTCTCCTGAAGTGTAGCTTTAATTTTATAAAGGAACTTACTGATATGGGGAAAGATGCCCTAACATGGGCTTTTCATGAACAGAAACTGGAGTTTTTTCCCTACTACTTACTAGTAACCATATTTTAATTTTATTTCTTGATATTCAGTAGTATTTTATAGTATGATCAACTCTGTAAACTCTGTTAAAGATAAAATTGGCACATAACAAGACCTTATAAGTTCATTTTTCTTTGATTAAGGAGTTATAGTCTCGTCAACTTAAGAATTTACCTTTTGAGAAAGATATTTGTGTTGAACTTTTTATCAAAATTAAATTTGTGCTTTTTTATTGAGTTGATTGTGCCATAAAGGATTTTTTTGTTGTCATGTAATTTTTATCCTTTAATTCTACTTTGCATTTTAATAGTCTTTTTAAAAAGAATTTATTAATATTTCTCTTAAATTGCAACTTAAAATAATCTGTAATTAAATTCAGCGAGTGGAATTATATTAAATCAAACTTTATATGTATTTTACTGGTAAATTTTATGGTGTTCTAAAATTACTTTATAGGGAAATAACCATCTGCATATTTTCTGTCTTAGCATTAGAAGAGTGAAATTTGCACTATAAAATTATAATACATTATGCATATTAATGAAGATATCGAGGTGCATTTTTTAAAACTTTAAAAAAATTCTATACTTAGTGATTTGTTTTCTTTGTTCCAAGTATCAGTTTCTTGTTTTCTTTTATCACTGAAAATAAAAAGAACTAGTTGTATTGTTGCATCTGATAGTAATCAGATATCACTCATCTAGTACGGAATACTGCATATGTTTAAACTTGTCAACATTTTTTTATCCAACAAAATTCTACTCCTGAAAAATAATTTCTCCTATTTTAATTAATATGTAATGATTTTTTTCTTCTCGATCATGGACATTGGGGTGTTAAGAGTATGCTATTCTAATAAATATCTAACAGATGGAGTGATGCTAAATTGCCAACTAAAATATCTGTATAGTTGCAAATTATTCTGAAAGTATAACAAAAGAGCGATTACATACCATCTGAAAAATCCTTGGTGGATAGATAATATTGACTGGAGAATTAAACATTAATGTGTTTCAATAAAAAATGGGTTTCCTCTTATGGGGAGAAATCTCAGATCATCCTTATTTCATAAGTTTTGGTTAATAACCACGATTTCTAATAATCAGCTACCCTTGGCGATATGAGTTTTGATTTATGTACTCAGATATTTATTCAGGGATGTGCTCAGCAGTGAGTTAGCCAGTGTGGGCAGTACCAAAGAATGAGAAAACATCTGTCTGGTAGTAGGGTTGATTGAACTGGACATACAGCCCAGTTTAGTTGAAATGATTGTGCACCAATATGTCAGAATTTTTTTGGCCATAATGAATGACATGGCCTATATATACCAAAGGTAATGCCCACTTTTATGTCAAACAAAGATAGAAAGGAAACCAACAGAAGCAAGATTAAAGAAAACCTTACAAAAATTGCTTGTATACAAGTAGGGGTTGTACAAAACATAATAGTGGAAAAGAATTTTAAGCATGCATTACTTAGGTTTGAAAAACAAAAAAATGAGACCTAGCGGAGAATAAGCCATTATTTAAGAATTTCAATAATGAATGAACAATATAGAAAATAGTACCGTTTGAAAAATGATATTTATTGAATAAATGAAGAATACCTACCATGTATTGAGCACCTACTAAGTGCCAGGCCGTGTGTGTGTGTGTGTGTGTGTGTGTGTGTGTGTGTGTAATTCATGCAACAGTCTTGTAAATAAGGTATTATTTTACACATTTAAAATTGAGAATATTTGAGGCCCAGAGTTAGTAATTTTGCCTCTGTGTCACACATTACTAAGTGGTGGAGCCTATAACTGAATCTTTTTCTTTTTGACTATAGCCAGAATTCTTTCCACTCATCCTTTTAGTGAGTTAAAACGGCAACATTTATTCCTTCTGATTCCCAACATTTTAGAATTAGAGACTTTAGAAATCATCTCATACAGTGTGCCACCTACTACTAATGTCCCTGAGATCCGATTGAATCCAGCTTCTCACGAACAACACTTCCATGAACAAATGGGCGTAAGATGGCTCATTTAACTATTGAAAAGTGTAATAGAGAGATCTTACTTGAAGTGAGCTAGTGTCTGCTTTACTGTATAACTTCTTCCCATTGGTTGCAGTTTTGTCTTGAGGAGTAAGATACAGCAAGAGTCTCCTCAATACATTAGGTCCCTGCTAGGTTTTCTCTTTTCTGAATTGAGTGTTACAGCCCCTCCAGCTTCATGTCATCTGGTTTCCGTTCCCTTTCTCCACTCCGGCAGCTGGACTCAGTCCGTGTCGTCCGTGCTGCTCCTTCTGCTCTGGTCTGCTTTCCGTCTTTAGTCCTGCAGTTACAGTCTGAGTGCAGTTAGTGAAGTTAGCCCGTTCCTTAATTCAAGCCATGCACTGTGATTACAGTCCGGAATTGTCTGAACTCTTTAAGAACAGTGATATCTTTGTCACCTCTAAACAAAAAAATGAGAGAAACATATGGGTTTTCAAATTATATTTATGAAATTCGAGAGATCGTTTTTTGAGACTTTGTATTTCTACTTTTCTAATGTTAAAATGACCTTTTTTAATGAAATGATGGTGTGGGTAGGTGGTAAGTTTCTTTTGATATTTGTCTTGGGTTTTTGTTTGGTTTGGTTTCACTGTTCTAAATAAACAATAAGAAGTTGGCGGCCTTATGTTGTTTCACGTTTTGGTTTTTGAAAAATTTGTCTGGAAACTGCTGATGTAGTCAACATGAACCAGCATCTTTTTTAGGTGCAGATCTCTTGCATTCTGTGTGTACTCATAGATGATGTCTTTGAGGCACTATTTACCTTTAACCCTTTTAAATATCGTCTCCTTGATTGTAGCCATAGTTAAAACTTGTTTGGGATCTTGAATCATGATTCTGTCATCTGAGGGATTAGCTTCCCTTCCTGGCTTTTTGACATTTATAAATTTAACAAGCCAGCCCTCTTATGTGTTCATCCTCTCCGTGTACTGGATAGAGCCAAGGACAAAGCCATGCAGATTTATAAATAGAATACATGTTACATAAATAAAATAGGCTGGAGGGAAAAGATGGCACAAAGATAATGAAAACCATTTGAATGTTTTTTGTATGTTTGTTTTTAATTAAGGAGAAACCTTTATACGCCCACAGTACTAAAGGAGTTGGTTGAAGCTTACAGTCTAGTGGGGGATATGGATGATTGTATGATGTAAAGTCAAGTAGACATAGGTACTATGAAGAAAAATAAGTCAGAATAAAGTGGTAGAGAGTTATGGACAACTGCTGTTTTTTATTTTTAAGTGGTCATTCAAACAGAACATTCACATGGTTCAAAAATCAAACAATATTTTAAAAATAAATAATGTAAAAAATCCTCCCACTCTTGTACCTTATCTACTGAGTTAACCACTTTCCCCAGTCCAATAGATAGCTCTTTCTATTATGGCTTATGTTTCCTTTCAGTGGATTTTTTTCATTTTAAGCAAATACAATGTATACTCTTTTTTTTAATTAATCAATTTATTTATTTATTTATTTTTGCTGAGTAAGATTAGCCTTGAGCTAACATCTGTGCCATTCTTCCTCCACTTTATATGTGGGTTGCCACCACAGCATGGCTCACGAGTGGTCTAGGTCTGTGCCCCAGATCCGAACCCATGAACCTGGTCCACCAAAGTGGAATGTGTTGAACTCAACCACTACGCCAGGGGGCTGGCCCCTACAATATATATTCTTAATCCTCCTCTTCCCTTTTACAGAAAACATAGCCTCCTAATACAATTTTCTGCACCTTGAGAGCTACTGTTTTAGAGAGTGGTTAGGGGATATCTCTCTTGGAGAAGGTGACATTTAGCAGAGACTTGCATTAGGTAAGGAAGCAAGCCATATAGGTATCTAGTTGGAGAGTGCAGTGGTCCTGAGACGGGAATGGGGTGAGTGAATGGAGAGAACAAAGAGACCACTGGCTGGAGGTGAATGAGCAAGAAGAGGGAAAAATAGGAGGAAATGAGGTTGGAAAGAGATTGTCTTGGTTGAGTTTATTTAAAGTGCCTTGGGAGTTCGTTGGAAGATTTTTGAGCAAGGGAATGACATACGAATTGGGTTATATTTTTAAAGTATGGCTCTGAATGTTTTGTGGGTAGTAGACTGGAGGGGAAAAAAATGGGAACAGGGAGATGAGCTAAGAGGCAATTGGAGTGATCTAGACTAAGAGATGTTAATGGTTTAGACTAGAGGGATAGTGTGGAGATAGTGAAAGTTACCAGGTTCTGGTTTGGGGCATGTTAAGTTTGAAATGTCTGGTAAACATCCAAGTGGAGATATCAAGTAGGCCGTTGAATATAGAAGTCTGAAATTCAGAGGAGTGGTTCGGACTGAAGATTTAAATTTTAAGCATCGCCAGTAGACCATTTTTAAAGCTGTAGAACTGGGAGACTTCACTTAGGTTGAGAGTTCATTAATTAAGTTGATAAGAGCTCCAGGAATTGAGACCTGACGCTCTCCAACAGTGAAAACTGATCAAGAAAAATTGAAAAGAAGTGGTCATTGAGGTAATGAGTATGGTGTCCCAAAAGCCAAGTAAAGAATGTAGTTTTAGAGATAAGGAGTGGTCAGTCACCTGTACCACCTTTAAAATCAGTAAGCACTTCTTAAGAAATCAAGTGATATCTTCTTTCCTTGTAAACTCGCTGAGAAAATAATTTCATTAGACCTCTCTTTATTCCAGTTTTTTTGATGAGGATGTTTACAGTTATTCTCCCCCAGAGAGTACTAAATCTGAAGCTGTGAACAAACTTTTACTCATAAATAGGTCCCTGCTCTTTCCTAGGTGGGATGGACCTTGTTGCTGCTGCTACTGAGGTTTGAACAGGAGAGACAGTGCTGTTCAGTGAGAAGAATTTGCTGTCAGGAATTGCCTCAGTCACTAATGGTGTGGTCTTGAGCCTGTCACTTCATTTCAGAAGCTCAGTTTCTTCATCTATAAAAGAAAGCTAGTGATAGTCTACCTACCTCAGAGGTTTATTTTGAAAAACAAATTAGATGTAAAAGACAACGAAAGGTGTAATTGCTGGTAGGGATCTCCCTTCCCCATTGCCCCAAGTGTGGTACCTCATGATAATGTGGATGTGAAGAAATGTTTTGTTTGGGGTGAGGAAATGTGCTTTCATTCCGACTCTGTAGGAGTGGTTTTTCACTTCTTGTGCACTCCATCCCCATAGGCAGTTTGCACATCATCTTACCGTATTGTTGGGGGTAGAGAAAAGGACATGATGCTGGAAAGCGGCTTTGAGATAACTGTCTCCGATCCTAAACTCATCCTTTTAATTCTAAGCGGAGTGTCTACATAATGAGATGAAGTCAGAAAGAAGTAAACAAGCCAGCTTACTTTTTTCCAAGCCAACAAGGAGAATTTTCCTCCTTTAACTGGCTTTTTTATGGAAGGTGTTTTACTGGATAAGGGTTTCTTACATGGTTTGTCACGTTACATAGAATAGAAAAAGTACAGATTCAAAGTTTAGGGGTTGCATAGGGGTCTTGGACTCCAGGCAACCAGCTAGAAACTGATTTGAGGAAACAGAGGCTAGGGGAAATGAGCATACTTGATGACGTAGGGGTAAAGCATAAAATACTTATGTTGGTGAAAAAGGAACATTGCAGATGGAGGACTTTGTGTGGAAAGCTTTTTGAAGCAATAGGACTGTACCTTCAAAACATCCCTCTCGAAGACCTTGCTGTAATACTATTTGCTCTGGTTGCTCAATAAATACTTCTCATTGGATAAATAATGCATTGCAGATTGAAGGCCACCTTATTTTTTGGTAATCTTTTATTTTTTTGTATTAAAAAACTAATTCTTGCATTTTACAGAAAATTTAGAAAATAGCATTAAGTCAGAAAGAATTCATTCATAATCCCACTAGCCAGTGACACCACTGTTACATGTTCTTGTCTATTCTGGTTTAATCTGGTAACATTTTATCATGAGATTAAACTTTCTGACTTTAACTTTTCATGGTGGCATAGGTGTCCATCTTATCAAACTTGTAATTTACTTAGAATTTATGGAAATTTAGTATTTTTAAAGTTGTAACCAGCTCTGCAGTGGACGTTTCTAACTGTGAATTTCTGTGCAAATCAATATTTTTCTTTGCCAGTATGTCAAGAAATGAATTGTATCAAAGAATATGCAGAATTCTAAAACCTTTTGTGATTTTCTAATGAAATTCTCCCCCCTGCATCCCCCTATCGATGCCAATCTACATTTCCACTGTTGTTGTAGGAGATTGTGTTTCCTCAACCTTTCATCAGTGTTGGATGTCACATATCTTTTTAAAAATTTTGCCAATGTGATAAACTAAAAACCTTATTTAAGGTTCTCTTGTTAGTAATATATCTGAACAGTTTTTAAGAAATATGTTCGTTGACCATTGTATTTCTAATCCGAACTGCTTGTGTGTGTCCCCGTGGCTCATTTTTTCTAAAGGAACGTTCATCGTCATATTCACTTGTTACAACTTCTTTGTCATATATGTTGTAAAATTTTTTCCCAGATTGTCATTTGTCTTTCAAATTTATTTCTTTTTTACCCAACAAAGATTTTTGATTTATTTATAGCGGAATTTCTCTTTTCCTTATGAAGTAATCACGCTGTACAAAATTTTATTAAATACATGCTATATTTTTCTTATAGAAATTATGATTTGAGTTTTTACATGCAAATGTGTTAATTTATCTAAAATATATTTAGGCAGATATATATATATCGCCTTTTGTCTCAGTACCATTCATTGCGTAATTCTTATATTTTCTTTATCACATCTTTATCTTTATTTTCATTCTTATATTTTCATTACCTGTCACAATTTGAAATATCTTTTTATTTTATTTTATTGAGGTCATAATAGTTTATAACGTTGTGAAATTTCAGTTGTACATTATTATTCATCAGTCACCATATATATGTACCCCTTTACCCCTTATGCCCACCGCCCTCCCCTCGGGTAACCACTAATCTGTTCTCTTTGTCCATATATTTGTTTACCTTCCACATATGAGTGAAATCATAGGGTGTTTGTCTTTCTCTGTCTGGCTTATTTTGCTTAGTATGATACCCTCAAGTTCCATCTGTGTTGTTGCGAATGGCACGAGTTTGTCATGTTTTGTGGCTGAGTAGTATTCCATTGTATGTATACCACATCTTTAATCCATTCATCAGTTGATGGGCACCTGGGTGGCTTCCACGTCTTGGCCATTGTGAATAATGCTGGAATGAACATAGCGGTGCATAAGTCTCTTTGAATTGTTGATTTCAAGTTCTTTGGATAAATACCCAGTAATGGAGTAGCTGGGTCGTATGGTATTTCAATCTTTAATTTTTTGAGAAATCTCCATACTGTTTTCCATAGTGGCTGTACCAGTTTGCACTCCCACCAGCAGCGAATGAGGGTTCCCTTTTCTCCACAACTTTTCCAACATTTGTTAATTTTGATCTTGGTAATTATAGCCATTCTAACAGGTGTAAGGTGATATCTCACTGTAGTTTTGATTTGTATTTCTCTGATGATTAGTGACGTTGAGCATCTTTTCATGTGCCTGTTAGCCATCTGTATATCTTCTTCGGAAAAATGTCTCTTTATATCCTCTGCCCATTTTTTGATTAGGTGTTTTGTTTTGTTCTTGTTGAGTTGTATGAGTTCTTGATGTATTTTGGAGATTAACTTCTTGTTGGATATATTATTTGCAAATATTTTCTCCCAATTGCTGGGTGTGTTTTTGTTTTGTTCCTGGTTTCCTTTGCCTTGCAGAAGCTCTTTAGTCTGATGTAGTCCCATATGTTTATTTTTTCTTTTGTTTCCCCTGCCCAGGTAGACATGGTATTTGAAAAGATCCTTCTAAGACCGGTGTCAGAATGTATTTCTTCTAGGAGCTTTATGGTGAAGTATCTCTTTGCATAGATTTATTTCTAAATCTTTTATTCCATCTACCTGTCTGCCTGTTCCTGCACTGTTGTGTTACTCCCATGTTTGGTAACATAGGTTTATAATATCTGTTTATAAACTGACAGACTATTCACTCTACACTGCACTGGTTTTACAGAATTGACATATTTATTTCCTCCAGATAAGTTTTACAGTTACTTTGTCAAGCTTATTTGGAAAAATCCTTTTGGGATTTTGATTGAGATTACACCTAGTTTATTGATTTGTTTGTGATATGACTGATGGCAAAGGAGCTCTGGAACAGGTTTTTGAGGCCTTAGTTTTTGATAATGTTTTCATGTCTGTTCAGGTTCCTGCCTGTTTTTCAATCATTTGTGTCATTTTCATTTCCCTAGAAGTTATTCACGTAATTGAGATTTCCAAATTTATAAGCACAAAGTTGTAAATATAATTATTTTGTAAACTTAAAAAAATTATGTCTGTGGTTATATCCTTTTATTACAATGCTAAATATTTATGACTAATGAAGAAAAAAATATATGTCAAGGATTTTAGTAGTTTTTTAAGAGTGAGCTTTTTGATTTATTTTTATGTTTTTAATTTGTTAATTTCTTTTTGAATCTTCAATAGTTATCTCTACTAGTTTGTTGAATAATAAATTTATTTTTATTTTTTCTAGTTTAGTAGAAAACACTTATAAGGCTATATATATTTTTTCTTAATACAGCTTTGGATGAATACCTTAGATTTTATATGGAGTGTTCTTAGAATTTTTAAATTTTTTTTTTTAAAGATTTTAGTTTTCCTTTTTCTCCTCACAGCCCCCCAGTGCATAGTTGCATATTTTTAGTTGTGGGTCCTTCTAGTTGTGGCACGTGGGATGCTGCCTCAGCATGGCTTGATGAGCGCTGCTGTGTTCGTGCCCAGGATCCAAACCGGTGAATCCCTGGGCCACTGAAGCAGAGCACAGGAACTTAACCACTCGGCCACAGGGCTGGCCCAGAATTTTTAATTTTTAAACTATTTTATTCCCTCTTTTTACTAGAGTTAATTTGTGAGATTTTTTTTCTAATATAGGGGCTGTGTGTATGTAGTTTATTATTATTCTAGATTTTTTTCTTATATTTTTAATGAAAATTCTCATAGAGGGGAATTGAAAGAATTTCATAGTGACTACTCACATACCCACCATCTTCATTCTGCCATTAACGTTATATTATTTTGGTTTTATCATGTCTGGCCATATATTCGTTGTCTGTCAGTCCATCTTACGTTTTGATACGTTTCAAAGTAAACTGCAGACATGTATGTGTGTGTGTGTGTTTAAGAAAAGGACTCTTAAGTCATTTGAAATTAATTGTTTCAGTTTTAAATTTTCAGAATGTACTATTGAAATATTTTCTAACAACCACTGTGGTATTAAACAAACAGCAGTTTAAAAATGAAATGTTATTTTCTGTTCCAGTAGAGTTACTGAACTCAGTTCTTCTATAAATAGCTAGCTGACAGAATTGACGCTGACAACACTGAGCTGTCCTTTGTTGGAGGGCAGGGGCATAATGTGTGTGTGCGCGCACGAGCTTTTAAAGTGGGATGATAGAGTTTGATTTTTGTGTGTTCTTTAAGCTGAAGAGCTATTGAAGGAAACATACACTGTTTCTTTAGTCTAGCGGTTCTCTTTCCTTCAGTGGCAAATCCAGGAGTGAAATAGTTGTTCTCAGTTTGACATCACACTACCTCCCACTTCCACTGTTCTCGGTTACCCTTCACCTATGTGAGGAATTCGACGTTGTGCTATTCAATAAAAATGAGAGCCTTTGCTTGAGGTGAGAGAGCATTGTTTGACCCTGTGATTTATTATAAGTGGTGCATAACAAATTCCACAATGTTAAGGATCTACTATACAGAATCAGGAATTTAAAATTTGTAAATTGGAGAGGTAGGAAGACAGAGAATGCAATTAAATGAACGGTAGCTAAAGTAAAATGTAGAAATTTGAGGAGGGGGGCGTGGGGACAAGGGGATAGGGCTATTGGTGTTCAGCGGAAGCAGGTCTAGTAATTAATTGTGAGTAACATCAGAACATAATTCATTAATAGATTCAGGACCTTTTTGCTAATATGTCTTAGGTTAATTGCAGGTTATTACCTCTGTCCCCCAAAGATATAAGATGAGGTCTATGTAAGATGAATATTTCATCAAAGAATGCTGTCTTAACAACAGTTTCATTCATCTACTTCTCAGGTGCCTGTTTTTGCCACTAGGATTTCTAATATCTGACTTGTTCTTTTTTGTCTGTCTTTTTCTTGGGCACAATTTATAGTTTCCTCCTCCAGTCTGAGCATTCTAAATCAGCACATTGTATATTTCGTGTGCCCTAGTATCTTTTTAGAATTTCTTTCTCTTTAGTCTTCACAATTAACAGCCCGTTTCCCCCCATCCCTGCTCTTCCATGTTGTCAACCAGTAATTCCAAACTGAAGGAGTCTTTTGAGGAATTAGAAAATACAGATTTTCTGGGGGAACGTAAGTGGGCTATCTAAATAAAGGGAGATTGGGAAAGAGGGTACCTGGGTGGTTGGTAATGTCATTCACCAAGAGGGAAAACAAGAGGAAAGGCAGATTTTTTTCAGAGGATTGGAAGGATTCTGTTTTTTCAAATTAATTCTGAGTCACTGGGGACATTGAACTGAAAATGATTTGTAAGCATTTGGAGGTAAGGTCTGCATCTTATAAAAGAGATTTTTACTTGAAATATAGATGTGTGACAATGAAATAAGCGGTATTAAAGTCTAATGGTTTCTGAGAAGTCTCAAAGGGATCACGTGTTGGGGAGTAACCCCCTAAAAAACAAGGATTTAAAGAGAAAGTAGAGACTTTCGAAGAGTTTGAGGACTGACCACAGAAGTGAGAGGAGACCAAAGTGATGAGTCTAGAAGGCAGGAATGGTTAAAGATATTGAGAGGTGATGCAAGATAGGAATATTCAGGGTCATTGGATTTAACAGTTAGGAGGACATTTTTGACCGTAGTTCACTAAGGCAGTTGAGTGGAAAAAAGAGGACAGAAATTGAGGATAAATTCAAGAATAGTGGAAGGGTAAGGAAGTAGAATTAGCAAACACTGACTACTCTTTCAAGTTTGGCACTAAAGGGAAGTGAAACTCTGTGCTGTCTGTACTTTCTTTTCTTTTTTGAGATTTTTAAAAAATTTCCATGCTTTCTGGTACTCATTTTAAAGCACATTTTTAACAAATCTGTTGTAAAACAAATTTTCAAAATGCAGAAACTTATATTTAAAGCAGAATAAGCTCTTACAATAGACAACAACACATAAATTCCTTATTTTGAAAGTTCATTAATTTTAGGACATAACATTGTGAAAAGCTAAGATATCCTTAGATTCTAGTGGACATTTGTCTTTTTATATTCTGACTTTGCTGCATGTACAAGGAGCTAATCATAAGAGCTGCAGTAATAGTTTTCTTAGCAGGAAATCACATTTCTTAAAAATAGTAAAGCACCTTTTCAAAATTATTTGCTATCTAAGGGTATCATGTTCAAAATCGAAAAGTTACTTTGGCCTTGGAAATTCACATGTACTAACATGGGTACTGAGTTTTGTTACAAAATTACTTTCTCATTAGATTTCAGGATTTCTTTGATACGTATGTATACCATACACTCTAAAATGTAAGCTTACTATTTGATAAAATTCAAATATACTCAAAATCACTTCTTAAAAATGTATAAGGATTTAGGTAAATCTTGTATGTTGGATCCAGCAAATGAAGGAAGCAAAATACATTTTTACCAAACATATCAGCGTCAAAAATCAGAATGAGGGCTAATGTCCAGAGCAGGGGAAGATAATTAAGAAATTTATGAATCAGAGTCCCTAAGCACTTAGTCCTAACAAAATTATTTGCTTCTTTTCATATTTTGAGTGTTTTTATTTGGTCATGTAGAAGTGTCTGATCTAAGTCCTTATAGGAAATGAATATGAAATTAATGGAGATGTATGAAATAACAAGATTATTAGATCTTTTGATAGGATTCTTGAACATCTGATGGAAATAGTAAACTGGTTCAAATAAAATTTAACAATAGAAGTCTCAATAGGACTTTTACTAATCAATTTAATATGTATTTTTCCTTTTGTTAACATTTATCCCATAGATTGGTTTTCACTAGTGTGACATGATTTTATCTGATTAATCAGTCATAGGAAACCATTTTTCTGTCAAATGTTACAAAACCACAGGGAAAAAATGGGAATCATGTGAAGGCAGGAACCAAATTAATTTTTTTTGAGACAAACACTTTTAGAAGCCTAAATTTGTTTTATAAATTAAAATGTATGTATCATTTTAATTAATGAATACTGTCATCAGATATATGCTACAGAAAAACCAGATGATTTAGTTATTTTCTGTCACAGATTACTTTTTAGATTGTTTCCTGATCTTAGGATAAACATACACACAGACACACACACACACACTCACACAAACTTTGTCAATATGGTGTAAGTAAAGGAATACTTTGCACAAGGAGTTAGATGTCCATTTTAGTTCTGCCACTCTTCCTAGCCATATGACATTGAACAAGTCATCTAATCTCAGTGTCTCATTTTGCTCATTTGTAAAAATAAAAGATTTAAACTGTTTACTTTCTAAGGTTACTCCCAAATTTTGAAATAATATTATATATTTGGAAAATTTAGGATATTCTTCAATTTTCTGTTTATGGCACATTGAGTCACAAACTAGTGAGTGTGAAAGAGAGTAATTAGAGGTAGTGGTATACAGAGATGGAAGAAAGAGCAAGAGGATGGGACAGAGGAGAAAAGAAAGGTAGGATTGAAGAGAAAGTTTCTGGAAGGTGAACCTTTTTTTGACATATCCTGATACTCATTTGGGCTCAGAGTATTGTCTCCTAGTAATAATTGTTCTTAAATATACTAATAGTCTTTTAATCTATTTTAGCTGCTTTTTATCCTCAAACTTGCACATGCTCTTTTCCAAATGAAATAATATGTCATAGAGAATTGTTCTTTACCTATGCCCGAAGACTCCCTCGCTTAAAAGAATTGTTGAAAAAATTGTCTTCTCAGAAATATTCACACTACAAAAATCTTTCTGGCAATCTGTTGCATATGTCATGGTGTTCTGGTAATGATGAACCATCACTTTAAGCATCAGTAGTCTAAGGAATTGGAATATATGGAAGGATAGACTTCGGACATAGTAACAGTTGAAATGGTTATTGAAAAACTGCAGTGAAAAAATAGGCTTGATTTCTTATGTAGTGTACTGATTTGTATGAATGCTGTACACTTTTATAAATGAAAATGTAAAGCTCTTTATGTTCTTTTGATATCAAAATTTTTCTTTCCAACATAAATTATTTTTTATCAACCTGTTCTGCATGTTTATATTCTATAGGTATGAAGTATTTAACTAAAACCATCCTTAATTAATGTACATAATTACGTAATTCCTGTTTGTGTCAAACTGAGCTAGCTCGAGTAGCCACTAGCAATATGTGAATATTTAAATTTAAAATAATTAAAATTAAATAAAATAAAAATTCTTCTTAGATTCATTTGCCGTATTTCAAGTGCTCAGTTGTTCACATGTGGCTAGTGGCTAACGTATTGGACAGTGTAGCTCTAAAATCTTTTCACCAGCGTAGTTGTATTGCACAGTGCTGGTATAAAGATATTTATGAGCATTATAATTTAACATGAAGGTAAAAGGAAATACTGCATAATTTAGGCTAATAATTAACCACTTTTTGTTAGGCTGGAAACCACCAGCCCTGGTGGTCTAGTGGTTAAGATTTGGCACTCTCACCGTGTGTCCAGGTTCATTTCCTGGTCAGGGAACCACACCACCATCTGTAGGTATCATACTGTGGGGCTGCTTGTTGCTGTGATGCTGAAAGCTGTGCCACCAGGATTTCAAATTCCAGCGGGGTCACCCGTGGTGGACAGATTTCAGTGGAGCTTCCAGACTAAGACAGACTAGGAAGGAGGACCTGGCCACCCGCTTCTGAAGAAATTGGCCGTGAAAACCCTGTGGATAGCAGTGGAGCGTTATCTGATAGAGCACTGGAGGTGAGAGGACGGCAGCGAAAGACCAGGCAGGGCCCTGTTCTGCCGTGCACAGGGTCGCTAGGAGTCGGGATCCACTTGAGAGCGCTAACAACAAGAATTAGGCTATAAGTAAGTGCATTTGTGATGTATTTGTAAAATACATCCTTGCTTAAATCTTACTCTGAGTTTTTAGTTATTCTGCATTTTGAAGTTTGATTTCAGTTTTCGTGTGTTGTGCTGATACTGTGGTGGAAATGATTTATATCCACCTCCCAACAGTTAATATGTAGTGAATTAAAGGAGAAAAGGTAGTAATGATGAGCAGGAACAATTTTTAAAGGGTATATTAGGCAGTGATATGATAAAATTCATTACAGACAAATGACAAGAAAAACAGAAATTGTTGTCGTAGAATGAGCTAAGAAAGGTGAGTCAGAAACGTTTGGCCTTCACGGTCTTGTAGACCCTGAACTCATCCTGCTTTCTTCCCTCTCTTGCTCCCTCCTGTCGATTCGGTTTTCAGTCCCTGGAGGCAGCGTTGTGCACCTTTCCCTGCTCTGGGTCAGGTATGACCTGACAGAGGTTTTCAGATTCATAGTTGATCACTGAGCCTAGAGATGGCTTACTGTTCCTTCAAATTCTAGGTTTCTGATCCATGCTGTACCCTGATTTACTCAGTTTGCCTCATTCTTCTAGATGGGACAACTGGTTTTTGGTCTCTGATTTTAATATAAACTGATTGATTCTTACTTGTCTGTGGATTTCTCAGGGAGAGAATCTTGGAGTTGGCTGGTGACCAAGCAGGAGTGGAAGAGGTAGATTGACAATAGACTGAATTTTGCATGTACCGTCAGGGTTTATTGCTCAAAAAGACAGTGTCAGAGATCATGCTGCTGGGTAAAAATATATTGCTTTTCAGTCATATTCAAACTCTTTAGCCTAATCTGAGTCTGTAGGAACTGGTATAACTTGCATCATTTTTAAGGTACACTTGAGAAAAATAGGAAGGAGACAGTGGTTGTGGAAGAAGCCCAGAACTTGGTATCTGAAAGCCCAGGTTTGAATCCAAATGGCTCCTGTTTACTCCTGCTAGCCTTGTGACCTTGGGCAAGTCTTTTAACTTTAGTTCTCTTGAGGGGAAAAATGTTTCTCACTTGGATATTTTGGGAGTTAAGTGAAAGAATGAAAGTGTAAGCAGCTAGCACAGGTACTGGCACAAAGGAGGTACTTGATAAATGTTTGAATCCAAGTCTTAATTGATGTATTGGTGTAAGACAATGAAATTATGTTTTAACAAAGTTGTGCAGTTCTGCAAAAGAAAGCAAGTCAGATGTCACATTTTTCATAAATTGGCAGAGAAAACTTGGCAAGAACTTTTAATGCCTACATAATTTATAGAAAAGTATGACTTCTTTTCTCAAGCATTTTCTTTAAACACTTTGTGAAATGATTTTTATGAAGAAACGATGTTTTGTTAAATCACTGGCTTTTCCCATCAAATGTAAGTCGTCTTTTGAAAATATATAATAAATTCAGATATAGAATGTATGACTATTGATATTTGGAATGTCATCTTCATTATTTACAAAAAATTATTTTTGAGCTTTAATGCTTTTTCAAACAAAAGTTGTAAATTACATTTTTCTCAGTATTTGCTTTGTTTTTTAAAAAAATTTAATAATGTTTAAATAAATGGCAGATAATAAAGGTAAAATTTGGAGCACTTATTCCAAAATAATCATGAGGATATGAAAGCAGAAATTTTCCCAGTACTGAGTTGGTTCACATGAGCACGAAACGAGTATCTTGGTAGGTATCCAAAAAAAGCACAGCTGTGGGTTTATTTTTTTGGATTAACTGTACAGTTTCAAGTAGGGGTGAGGATTCAAAAGAAACAAATTTTTCCCAAGAGTATACTTCATTATGTGTTCCATGTCAGGTTAACTATACAGCAGATCTGAATTTTAAAGTATGTTCTAAATGTATGTCACTTTCTCAGAGGTTTCCCCAGACTACCCGGCCTAAACAGCACCGCCCTGAAACTGTTGATCATGCTGTTCTCTTTGTTTACTCGTGTTCCCAGCTTCCCTTGTCACTGAAGTTGTCTTATTCATTTACTTAGATTTGTTCATTTACTTAGCTGTCTATTTTTGTTTCTGTGAGATTAGGAACTTTTTCTATGTTGATCATCTCTCTCTCCCTAGTCTCTGTAGTGCTTACTATTTAAGTACTTGTGAATGAAGAAAAGAGTAGATTAATTCATTTTATAGTACTCTATAAAATGGAGTCTTCTTGTATAATTGTTGTATAATGTTTATGTCCATTTTCTAGAACTTACATAATTTTTGAAGTTAAACACAATTGTGTATGTGTGTATGAAATTCTTAGAACAGTGTCTTGCACATAGTAAATGCTACTTATAAATAAAATTCTTTCTGTTTTTGTAATATTTGATCAATCATATCTGCACTTTATTTCATCTTGAGTCCTTAGCTGAAATGCAGCCCTAGTTCTTTTTTCTCATTTTCAGAAATAGGTGCTGTCAGAAGGCAGAGACTTTAGTGATAGGTATATTTTCTATTAGGGGTTTAGTAGGGGGAAATATGAAATATGAATCGTAAATTTATACATTTTAAAAAATTTACTCACTTATCTTCTGGTTTCTTGGTATGATAGGATAAAAAAACTTGATAGCTATAGCAGCTTTATTCATAATTGCCAAAACTTGGAAGCACCCAAAGAGGTGGAAGCACCCCCTTCAGCAGGTGAGTGCGTGCATAAACTGTGGTGCCTCCAGACAATGGAGTATTACTCAGCACTCAGAAGAAAGGAGCTGTCAAGCCGTGAATAGACATGGAGGACCCTTAAATGCATATGGCTAAGTGGAAGAAGCCAATCTGAAAAGACTACGTGCTCTATGATTCCAATTATATGACATTCTGGAAAAGGCACCGCTACGGAGACAGTGTAAAGATCAAGGGTTGGTGGGGGGAGGGATGAATAGGCGGAGCACAAAGGATTTTTAGGGCAGTAAAAATATTCTGATTCCATAATGATGTGTACATGTCATTATACATTTGTCCAAACCAATAGAATGTACCACACCAAGAATGAACCGTAGTGTAAACTGTGGACTTTGGATGATCATGATATGTCAGTGTAGGTTCAACAATTATAAAAGACGTATCACTCTGGTGTGGGCTGCTGATAATGGGGGAGGCTATGCATGGGCCGGGGGCGGGGTGAGGGCGGGTCGGGGTATCAGGAAATCTTTGTGTCTTCTCCTTCAATTTTGCTGGAAACTTTAAACTCCTCTAAAAACTAGTCTTTTTTTTTTTTTTCCGAGGAAGATTAGCCCTGAGCTAACATCTGCTGCCAGTCTTCCTCTCTTGGCTGAGAAAGCCTGGCCCTGAGCTAACATCCATGCCCATCTTCCTCCACTTTATATGTGGGACGCCTGCCACAGCATGGCTGTGTCCTCACCCGGGATCCAAACCAGCAAACCCCGGGCTGCTGAAGCGCAACGTGTGAGCTTAATCGCTGCACCATCCGGCCGGCCCCTCTAAAAACTAGTCTTAATTAAAAAAATTTTTTTAAAAGACGTGGTATAAGTTATAAAGGCCTATATGGCAGTTGATGCAGCAGCTTAGTTCATTCTAATTTATAAGCTTTACTGCTGATTCAAATGACAATTTCTGGAGGTAAAGTCTATCACTTTTTTCCCTGTTGTTTTAAGTTTTATTTCGTTATGAAAATCACATCTCTTTTTTCCTACCGTTTATTCGTTTAGGAAACAGAGCTAGGCCCTGGGCCAAGCGCACAGATATCGTTGTTACTCTTTCATGCCTCTTGGTATGAGAAGAAAAATCGTCACATGGATGCATAAGTAGATAATATTTTATTAAAATAAGAATTGTAGAGATTGGAGGAAAGCATTTTCAGCTGCGTAGATTGATAGTCCTAATGTGAGGCCAGTTCTTTCTTTCTTAATAGTAAAGTCTGCAATAGCAGGAGATGTGAGGTAAGAGGAGGTTCCTCTGAAAGGCCATCTGGTGATGAATCAGGAGCCAATTGCCAGAGGCGTAAGGATAGACTGCCCTTACCGTGTGTTTTAGCTCAAGTAATTGCATACACTGATGATCATTTATAGAATAGGTTTTTTTCTTCCAACCTGATAATCTGAATAAACTAGTTCTTTGCCGCGGTTATACAGTGCATTATTCATAGTTATATTGTAATGTTGTTATGTATCAAGTGCGCTGTTGTCCATTCACAGCTTTACATGGTAATGAAGATCACTCAGACTCTTCTTGCCATTAGTCAATTTGAACTGGAAGTCACTGGAAGCAACATTTTTTAATATAAATAAACAAAGCAGTAAAGTATATGTAATGTTGAAACTTAGAAGTATAGTGAAGCTATGTGCTCTTCTGGACATCTGCAGCGTTTTTGTTTTGCTTTTTAAAATTTAAAGCTTAAATGTTAAATTTTTAGTCCATTAGATCATGAAATGAGCTCTGATCTAACAGGAGAGTCACTGTTTAAAGCTAATTATAGATACTGAAGGTGGAAACGGGCCTGTGATGCTGGTTCATGGGAATGAGACTGCGATGCTGTTCATTGTTTACCTCCATCTGACCTCCAAATGGCAGGCTTTAAACTTTGGTCGGATTGCTGCTGTAAAGAAGCCTACGTGAGAAGGGCCTAAAGAGTATGAGAGACACAGCTGAAGGGGGGCAGTAATAGGATTTAATGGCTAGCTTTAATTGTAGCAAAGGTTAAATGATTCCTTTCTAACCTCCTGTTCCTGGAGATTTCCAGATTATCCTCACCTCAAGAAGATTTGTAGCAGCTCCAGCGCTGCTGGTTCATTCAGTAAAAATAGCCTGTCACTCACTCACTAGAGGTGAAACATCGGCTGGGCTCTCGGGATACAGAGGTGAAGAAACGTCTTTGTATTTATTTCAGCTCTCAGCCTTTAATACCAGCTGAGTGTCTGCCTCTGAGTCTGGGATAATGACAACTTCCTGTTTATCCTACTATCACTTTAGGCTTATCTCTGTCTTGGCATCTACTGACCAGCATTCGGTAAGAACTGAGTTCCATGTGGTGAGGTCTTTTTGTTTGTTTGTTTTGTCTTTGTGTACCCTAAATGCTCATAAGCACCTGGATTTGATAGGTTTCTTACTAAGTTTTTACTGAAAGAAGGGGGGATGGAGGAAGATAGAATCCTGCCATTAGAGAGCTCACCAACTAGAGACAGAATCTCATAGTAGCAGTGCAATATCATTAATGCTAAAAATTGTAGTTCAAATTAGAGCATAACAGATATTTGAACCAAGTATTGTAGGGCTACAAAGAAAAGAATGGCTTACTCTGCCGTGGGGAAAGACTTCGAGAAAGGCAACACTGTTAGCTTTGCACTTTGTCATACTCTGGGGTTTCTTAATGCTGAAATTAATAAGCATAGCAGATAGTTATATAATTTTGTATTCTATCTAGTCTGCATATCTAAGGTTGTTAGCTTTTAAGATTGTTACTCCAGTGTTAGAAAAGTCAGTGAGGATTGCTGGCATGGGAAATGGAAGAGTCAGAGTTGTGTTTCAGTTATATTGTCAGTCCCTTTAGATGAAGCAAAGGCAATTCTATTCATTGGTCAATAGTAGGCTTTGATATTTGTAATTCCTAAGTGAGAGTTCCTGGAATTTTTACTATTTGTAATTAAGGCTATTACCTGTTCTCTCAGACCCCAAACACACACGAATGTTTAGAATTTTGTTGATTTTTCAGAATTATGTATGAGACTCTTAGGCCCCTGAATCTGTTAGATTTGTTAAATCTAAACTTAAGCCATACACATGTTAATGATATTTCATGATTTATGGATCGACATATGCCGTGAGTTCTAATCCCTGAAACTTTGCTAATAAGTTTTTGGGGTAATCTTTTAGTTTCTTAAATTCCTCACTAAATAAAATTTTTCTATTATATCACATAGTAAATAGTAGTACCCTGGATGTGTCAAATTCTTTTCATTGCGTTCAAAGCACTCTAATATTCTTATTTAATTTGGAAGGGTTATACTTGCTTTTACAATAGTATCTCACTTGTAGAATTCTGCTGCCTCCCAACCAAAGATCCAAAAATAAACTAAAGCCTTCAGAGTGACAAAATTTATGTTTCAAAGCCTATAAATGAAAATATATGTACACTTGTGCACCACATATTGACTTTTCAGTCAACAGCAGGCCTCATATACGATAGTGGTCCCATAAGATTAGTACCATATAGCCTAGACGTGTAGTAGGTGATACCATCTAGGTTTGTGTAAGTGCACCCTGTGATGTTCACACAATGATGAAATCGCTTGATGACGCAGTCCTCAGGACATATCCCCATTGTTAAGCGACACATGACTGTAGTTCACTCACAGGAGCTCTCATTCAGATTTTATTTGTTCATTTTGAGCCTAGTTGAAATATACTTATCTTATTTTTAAGGCCTTGTAGGAGGGAGTGGGGCTATTACAATGAAAAATGCTACTGATAAGAAGGGAGAAGACAGAAAAAAACATAAAGAATGTGAGTTTAGGATCTCAGAAAATTAGAACTAGATAGTATTAGGACAGATCAGTATTCCTTAATAAATTTTGTGGAAATTGCTAGTTTACAGCACAGTTTAATAAGTGATAATAGTGATAATCATGAACCACTAATAAAGAGTTAAATACAATATTTAATATTTTGAGTTGTAAAAGTAGGTAAATGTAAAATATATTTTGAAATATTTTCATCTAAAATGGTAAAACTAAAAACTGGTATTAATACTTTACGGCAGGAATGGCAAGCTTTTTCTATAAAGGGCCAGAAAGTAAATATTTTAGCCTTTATAGGCCGTATGGTCTGTTACAACTACTCAGCTCGGCTTTTGTGATGCAGAAGCTGACTGTGTTCCAGTAAAACTTTATTCACAAAAATAGGCAGAAGGCCAAAGTTAACCAGTCCCTGCTTTAAGGGAAAAACTCTCGGTTCTATGGAAAGTTTGAATGTCCAAAATACCTTGTTCTAAGGCAGAAAAACACAATACAAAACTAAACAAAATACAGTCATGTGCTGCCTAACGACGTTTTGGTCAGTGACTAACTGACACCACGTGTGACAGTGGCCCAAAAAGATGAGTGCCATACAGTCTAGGTGTGTAGTGGGCTGTGCCATCTAGATTTGTTAAGCACACCCTAGGATGTTTGCACAGCGATGAAATTGCCAAACGTCGCATTTCTCAGAACATACTCGCGTCGTTAGGTGTACACGACTGTAAGGTTTTACTTTATTTCCAATTTAAAACAGAGAAATCAAGGCAGAGAGAGGGCTTGAGGGGCTGTTCTTTTCCAGTTACATTTTCTAAAAAATCATGGTAAAGTATGCATAACATAAAACTTACCAACTTAACCGTTTTTTAGTGTACAGTTCAGTGACATTAATTACGTTCAGTGTGTAACTGACACCACCGTCTACTTTTAGAACTTTTTCATCATCCCAAACAGAAACTCTGTACCTACTAGACAATAACTTCCCATTGCTCTCTCTTCCCAGCCCCTTTTACCTCTATTCTGCTTTCTGTCTATGAATTTGCCTATTTTAGCTGCCTCATATAAGTGGATCATACAGTATTTGCCCTTTTGTGTCTGGCTTATTTCGCTTAGCACGATATGTTCAAGGTTCATCCATGTTGTAGCCTGTGTCAGAATTTCATTTCTTTTTATGATTGAATAATATTCCATTGTATGTACATGTCATATTTTCTTTATTCATCTGTTGATGGACACTTGGGTTGTTTTCACCTTTTGGCTATCATGAATAATCCTGCAATGAACATTGGTGTAAATGTATCTGTTTGAGTCCGTACTTTTCATTTCTTTTGAGTATAGACCTAGGACTGGAATTGCTGGATGATATGGAAATTCTGTCTTTGGCTTTTGAGAAACTGGAACGGCTGCACCTTTGTACATCCCCACCAGCAGTACACGAGGGTTTCAGTTTCTCTACATCTTCACCAATACTTATTTTTATTTTTTGATAATAGCCATCCTAATGGTGGTATCTTACTGTGGTTTCCATTTGCATTTCCCTGATGATTAATATTCTGAATATTAATCGCTTATCAGATAAATGATTTGCAAATATTTTCCCTCATTCGTTTCACTCTCTTGATAGTGTCCTTTGATGGACAAAATTTTTTTTTAACTTTTTTTTTTGAGGAAGATTAGCCCTGAGCTAACTACTGTCAGTCCTCTTCTTTTTTGCTGAGGAAGCCTGGCCCTGACCTAACATCCGTGCCCATCTTCCTCTACTTTATATGTGGGACGCCTACCACAGCATGGTGTGCCAAGCCGTGCCATGTCTGCATCTGGGATCTGAACCGGCGAACCCCAGGCCGCCGAGAAGCAGAACGTGTGCACTTAACTGCTGTGCCACCCACCAGACCAGCCTGGACAAAAGTTTTAAAATTTGATAAAGTCCAATTTATGTATTTTTTGTTTTGTTGCCTGTGCTTTGGTGTCATCTTAAACAAACTGTTACCAAATACAAGGCCATGCAAGTTTTCCGGTTTTTTCCTTCTAAGTTTTATATAGTTTTAGCTCTTATGTTTAAGTCTTTGATCCATTTGGGGTTAGCTTGTGTATGGTGTTAGGTAAGAGTCCAGCTTCATTCTTTTGCACGTGGATGTCTAGTTTTCCCAGCACTATTTGTTGAAAAGACTCTTTTCCCCATTAAGTGATCTTGGCACCCTTGTTGAAAATCAGTAGACCATATACGTGAAAGTTCATTTCTGGGCTCTCTGTTCTGTTCCATTGGTGTGTATATCTGTCTTTATGCCAGCACAACTCTTTTAATTACTGTAGCTTTGTAGGAAGTTTTAAAACCAGGAAATGCGAGTTCTTCAACTTTGCTTTTCATTTCCACATTGTTTTGGCTCTCTGAGGTCCCTTGAGATTCCATATGAATTTAGGCTGGATTTTTCTATTTCTTCAAACAATGCTGTTGGGATTTTGATAACGTAAAGATTACATTGAATCTGTAGATTGCTTTGGGTAGTCTTGTCAATATTAACAATATTACGTCTTCAAATCCATGAAGACAGGGTGTGTTTCCATTTATTTAGATTTCCTTTAATTTCTTTCAGCTATTTTCCATGTTTTTCACTGTACAAGTCTTGGGCCATCTTGGTTATATTTATTCCTAAGTATTTTATTCTTTTTGATGCTGTTATAAGTGGAAGTTTTTCTTAATTGCCTTTTCAGATTGTTTGTTGCTAGTGATCAGAAATGCAACTGATTTTTGACTTAATTTTATATCTTGCATCTTTTCTGAATTCATTTATTAGCTCTAACAATTGCACGTTTCTGTTTTTTTGGTAGAATCTTTAGAGTTTTCTGCATAAAAGCTTATCTCACCTTTGGACAGAGATGATTTTACTTCTCTTCCAATTTTGATGCCTTCAGATTCTCTTTCTTACCTAATTACTCTGGCTACGACTTCTAGTACTATGTTAAATAGAAATGGTGAAAGCGGGCGTTCTTGTCTTGTTTCTGATTTTAGGGGAAAGGTTTCAATCTTTCATTGTTGAGTATGTTAGCCATGGGCTTTTCATGTAGTGCCTTCATGATGTTAAAGAAGTTCATTCTATTCCTAGTTTATTAGAGTGTTTTTGTCATGAAAGGATGTTGAATATTGTCAAATGCTTTTTCTTCATCAATTGGGATGATCATGTGGGTTTGTTTTTTTCCTTCATTCTATCAATACAGTCTGTTACATTAATTGATTTTCTTATGTTCAACCGTCCTTTCATTCCAGGAATAAATCCCACGTGAACATGGTTTATAATCCGTTTATTATGCTGCTGAATTCAGTTTGCCAGTACTTTGTTGAAAATAGTTGCATCAATATAAGATGTTGGTGTAGTCTTCTTTTCTTGTAGTGTCTGTGTCTATCTCTACCTTTGGTATCAGGTAATGCCGACTGCATAAAATGAATTAAGATGTCTTCCCTCCTCTTCAGTTTTTTGGAAGAATTTGAGAAGTCTTTGTGTTAATTCCTTTTCAAAAGCTAGGTGAAATTCACCAGTGAAGGTCTTTAGCTGTTGTTTGTTAGGATGTTTTTTTTACTGATTCAATCTCCTTAGTAGTTATGGTCTATCCCAGTTTTCTATGTCTTCATGATTCAACCTTGGTAGGTTGTGTGTTTCCAGGAATTTCTCCGTTTCATCTGGATCATCCAGTTTTTTGGTATACGCTTGTTCATAGTATTCTCTCAGAATCCTTTTTATTTCTCAGAGGTCACCCTTGTTGAAAGAATTTCAACCTTGTTGAAAGAAAGAAGTCAGTAATGTCACTGTTTTTATTTCTGATTTTAGTGATTTTGAGTCTTATTATTAGTCAATCTAGCCAAAAGTTTGTTATACTTATTGATCTTTCAAAGAAATAAGTTTCATTTTCATTGATTTTTCTCCATTGTTTTTCTACTCTCTTACTTTGTTTATCTTCACACTAATCTTTATTATTATCTTCCTTCGGCTAGCTTTGGGTTTACTTTGCTGTTTTTCCAGTTTCTTAAGGTATACAGTTAGGTTATTTATTTGATATTTTTCTTTTTTAATGTGTACATTTACAGCTATGAACTACAGCTAAGGCACTGCTTTTGCTATATTCCACTATATTCAACAAGTTGTGGTGTGTTGTGTTTTTGTTTTTATTTGTCTCAGTGTATTTAGGATTGCTTCTTTTACTCATTGGTGGTTAAAGAGTGTGTTGTTTAATTTCCACATATTGAGAATTTTCCAGTTTTTCTTCTGTTTACCGATTTCTAATTTCATTCAATTATGATTGGGAAAGTTGTTTTGTAAGAATTCAATTTTTAAAAATTTATTGAGACTTACGTTTTAGACCTAACACAATGGTCTAGCCTGGTGAATCTTCTGTATGCACTTGTAGTTGAGTGGCGTGTTGTATATATGTCTGTTAGATCAAATTGGTTTATAGAGTTGTCAACTCCTCTATTTTCCTTATTGATCTTCTGTCTGGTTGGGTTTTTCATTGTTGAGAGTGGGATATTGAAGTCTTCAACGGTTATTGTTCAACTGTCTGTTTCTCCTTTTAATTCTCTCCTTTTTTGCTTTGGGTGTTTTGGGGCTCTGTTGTTAGGTACATGTATATTACAGGTATTTTATGTTTTATGTCTTGCTGTATTTGAACCTTTTATCAATATATAATGTCTTTCTTTGTCTCTTACAACCTTTTTTTTTAAAGATTTTATTTTTCTTTTTTCTCCCCAAAGCCCCCTGGTCCATAGTTGTGTATTTTTTTAGTTGTGGGTCCTTCTAGTTGTGGCATTTCGGGTGCTGCCTCAGCATGGCTTGAGGGGCAGTGCCATGTCTGCACCCAGGATCCAAACTGGCAAAACCCTGGGCTGCTGAAGCAGAGCACAGGAACTTAACCACAGGGCCGGCCCCTCTTGCACCCTTTTTTGATTTAAAGTCTATTTTGTCTGACACTAATGTAGCTACTTCAGCTTTCTTTTGGTTATTTGCACAGAATATCTTTTTTCTTCCTTTTACTTTCAGCCTCCTTGCATCTTTATATCTACAGAGTCTCTTGAAGATAACATAAATGGATCCTGTTAATTTTATCTAACTTGCCTTTTTCTGCCTTTTAATAGAGTTTAATGCATTTACGTTTAGTGTGATTTCTGAAGGATTTACCTCTGTCATTTATCTATTTGTTTTCTGTATGCTATGCTGTTTTTTGTTCTTCAGTTCTTCCACTAGTGCCTCTTTTTTTGTATTTAGTTCATGTTTATAATGTGTCATTTTGAGTCCCTTCTTCTTGCCTTTTCTATATATTTTTAGTTATTTTCTTAGTCGTTATCTTCAGGATTACAATTATCATCTTAAACTTATAATAACCTAGTTTGAATAATACCAGCTTAATCTCAAGGGTATACAAACCCTCTGCTCCTGTGCATCTCCATCCCTCATCCTCTATATTGTAGTTGTCCCAGATTGCATTTTTATATATTATATTCACATTAAAATAGATTTATAATGTTTTATGTATTTGCCTGTTAAATTATATTGTAAAAAGAAAGACTTACAAAGCATATCAAAAGAACAGTAATACTGGATTTATATTTACCTATATTTACCAAAATATTCTTTATTTTTTCTTATGATTTTTAGTTACCATCTACTATCCTTTTATTTCAGCCTGAAAGTCTTTCTGTGTTTCTTGTAGGCCAGTCTACTGGTAGTGACCTCTGTCAGCTTTTGTTTAACTGAAAATGTCTTAATTGTGATTCAGTTTTGAAAGATAGTTTTGTCGGATATAGAATTCTTGGTTGACAGTTTTTTTTCTTTCAGGACTTAAATATTCCATCCCACTGCTTTCTGGCCTTCATGGTTTATGAGGACAAATCAGCTGTTAATCCTATTTTATTTTATTTTATTTTTTGAAGATTGGAACCTGAGCTAACACCTGCTGCCAATCTTTCTTTGTTTCTTCTTCTTCTTCTCCCCAAAGCTCCCCAGTACATAGTTGTATATTCTAGTTGTGAGTGCCTCTGGTTGTGTTATGTGGCATGCTGCCTCAGCGTGGCCTGATGAGCGGTGCCATGTCCACATCTGGGATCCGAACCAGCGAAACCCTGGGCCGCTGAAGCAGAGTGCATGGACTTAAACAGTCAGCTGTGGGGCTGGCCCCTGTTAATCCTACTGAGTCTCACTTGTGTATGAAAAATCTCTTTTCTTACTGTTTTCAAATTGTGTTTTTCTTTTGATTTTGACAGGTTTGAGTATAACATGTCTCAGTTTGGATCCGTATGAATTTATCCTGCTTGGAGTTTCTGGATGTTCTTGGATATATTTATGTCTTTCCTCCAAGTTGGCAAGTTTTTTGCCATTATTCTTTTGAATATTTTTTCTTTCCCTTTCTGTTCCTTGTTCTGAGACTCCTTTAATGTATGTGTTTGTCTGTTTGATGATATCTCACAGGTCTCTCAGGCTCTGTTAATTTTATTGTATTCTTTTTTCTTTGGAATATTTACACTGTGTAATTTCAGTTGTCTTATCTTCAACTTTGCTTATCCTTTCTTCCACCTTTTCAAGTGTGCTGTTGAACGTCTCTAGTGAGTTTTTCATTTTATGTCATTCTATCTCCTTATTGATACTTTTTTCCTTTATATGTCATTTTTCTGATTTCCTTTAGTTCTTTGTCATTTAACACATTTATGACAATTGGTTTAACATCTTTGACTAATTATGACAATGTTAGGGCTTCTTCAGGGTTGTTTTCTGTCAAATTTTGTTTGCCTTTCAATGGAGTTGCATGTATATATGCGTGTATGTATAAGATATATACTTATATGTATATATGTTTGTGTATATATGTATTTCCTGTAAATGGGCTTTCCTATGTATATGTGTGTGTGTGTGTGTGCATGTGTATGCACACATACAGAGAGAGAAAACTGGGCATTTTCAGTGTGTTGTGGTAAATCTGGAAATCTTATTATCCCACTCCTCAGGGATTGCTGAAGCTTTCTTGTCAAGGGTTGAAGCAGCTGTTCTTTGCTTTTCCAAACTATTTTTGCAAGGTGTGTATTTCTTGTCATATTGTGGTCACTAAAATTTCTGTTCTGTCATCTCTCTGGCCAGTCAGTGACCCAATTAAAGATTTCCTTAAATACTTGACTCTCAAAAGGGGAAAGAAAACGAACCAACAAACACACATTGTCTCTTTAAATTCTTTGAAAGCTCCTTTGGCCCATGGGAGTTGAAGCATTGGTGGCCAGCACAAAGGCTCAGGGATCAAAAGCAGCAATCAGCAATCAGAGCACTGAATTTGATATTTGGAAGGTAATGTCTTTATTGCATTTCCCAGCTCCAGCAAGCCACACCACAAGTGGAGGAAGATGTCCCTAGGCGGCTGCTTGTAGCTGTTGGAATGAGGAGTGGGTCATGGTAGCTGCCACCTGCAAAAGACTGAAATTTACCAACCTCTTTGATTAGACACCAGAGTATCAAAGTAGTTACTTTAGGCAGTTCTTAGGAGTTCAATAGTTCTTTAGGTGGAGGCATGGATTCCCCTTTTTCTGTGATATCCCTACATAGCTTTTGTAGAATTTCTTACCAAGGTAAGGGTTAAGCTGGGGAAAATTATGACAGATCTTAATATATTTATATGTTATTTTACTAGAATGTTAGTTCTGCGAAGGTAAGGAGGTTTTGTTCATTGCTTTATCATCAGCTCCTAAAACTGTGTCTGATAGGAGTAGAGTAAATAATCACCAACAAATGTATTTCACAGTACTTCCTCATAAAACCCAAGTTTTTGAACTGATCTATTAGTTCCCGTTGTCTTAGCTGCCTTCCAAATTCATGAAGCTACTAAAAATATTCTCATGCTGTTTCATGTGAGAGTAAGGAAACATATTAGCATATCGTATGTTGTGTGGTGAACTGTGCTATACTCATTGCTCCAGTGACTGGGGGCATATCCAGGGTTAGATAACTTGACTGTGGAGACTTTTGCCCCTTATAGTTAGTTTCTATTGAGTCATAGGTGGGGCTTGCAATATTAACAATCTTGAACCTGAAATTTGAATTCATTAGAATGAGAATGAAATAACCAAACTACAAATATGGAGAGCAGATATTATTGGGAATTCACTTGTTTTAGAGTTTCTAAGAATTTTAATTTTTATTTAAAAATTTATTTAAATTTTTCATTTAAAAATTTTAAATTTAAATTCTAAGAATTTAAATTTTAAGATGAACTACTCTAATCTTAAAATTCTTAGAATCAATCTGTGAAAAAGAAATAAAGGAAAAAATGATTATGATACTCATAAAGAAAATTGAGATAGTAAGTGGTCATTGAGATATTTTATTATGTTCTGGATGGCTTCCAATTTGGGCTCTCCTTTATTTTATTTCAAAATCATATGTTAAAAGAAGTGGTGTTCTAGGCTTAGAAAGTTATAGACTTTTATGTTTTGGCATTCATCATATCAAGATCTTTAGGACATTTATTTACCTGCGTATAATTGAACAGAAGGAAAAGCTTCAAGTAACTGAAGTGTTATCAGCCAAGTGTTAGTCCAGGAATGGTTTCACTTTGATTTATTTCTTTTAAAAATTAAATAAGAAATATAGTGAATCGAAACCCTGAAATTTTCTCTATTCCTTCCTGAAATCTCACTAAGACAAAAAGATACCGCTTGGGAAGAGAGAAGCTGAGAAAGTTTTGGAAGAGAGGGAACTGTTAGAGGAAGAAAGTCAAACTTAAGCGCCTGCTAGGGAGGCGTAAAGAAACAAATGAATTCACATAGACTCTTGGAAGGGCTTAGGAACTTGAGATACCAGGTATCTTGAGGGCAGGGATCAGGTGTGGACCTAAAACAAGATCAGTTGAAAGTCCATATGAAGAGCACCCAGGGCCAACTGCCCAAACCCCCATTCCCACAGGAGATTAGAGACTTATTATCTGGAATTGTTTAATTAGAGAGACTCCAAACATGTGACCGTCAGGCTCAGTCAAGGATGGGGTAGTGTTACCAAGTGAAGGCTCAGTGTCCAGTGCGCGTAGAAGCCGGTACTACAGCACTGAATTTTAAGACAAGAGCTTTGTTGCATGGCCAACTAGCGAGGAGACAGGAGGTGAGGTTCAAACCTCTCTCTACAAGCTGAAGCGGAGAGAGACTTTTAAGGAGTTGGGAGTGGGCGTGGTTATATAAAATGTTAGCTTGGCAGAATCTGATTGGAGGGTGGAAGTGTAACATCTTATAAGTCCAGTGTGGTACGAATCAACGGACCCCGTCACTTCTCATCAGATTCCCTGTTCCGCTTTCTTTACTCATTGAGTTCCATAGTCAGGGAACTTTTGGTTCCTAGGCAGCTCGAGGTCATGTGAGGACAAGGTTTCTATTTTCTGAGTATATTATTTTTGCTTGTTGTCCCTGCAAAATAACTTTTGATACAACATTGTTATTGACACAATAGGATACAGTAGGGTCAGTATGAATTGGCCTGTGATGGTTACGGTGAAGTGCTATGTGCTTAACCAAGGAGGTTAACACACAGAAACTCTGCGAATAGAATGCTGAGATCCCCTCAGTCACTCCTCGGCTCAGCTCTTTCAACATCAGCCGTGTGTTTATCGCCCCCTATAGGGGGAGATTGGAGGATTCTCCTGTGGATAAACTGAACTGTTCAGAGGGCAAAGGTGAACTATAGATGTTGACCTTTTTTCCAAAGAAAAACTGAGGTTGCGTCTTCTTCCGTTGCTGAATTCTCTAGTTGTTGGATTCTTTGTTAAAATAAGCTGTGAGTTTCCTTTACTTACAATTTGTAGTTCTGTATTGTATAGCTGCTTTACGTTTAATTATTCAAATAAGTCTAACCATCATGAAAAGAGTAAATGGGAAAAGGGACAACTTCAGCAAGAATTCTATTTGTGTATTATTTCTAAAATTATTCAAGTGCACGTATTGGATTGTGAGTGTACTTTTTTAAAGATTTATTTTCGTAAATTATACTCACTTTCTGTGCATTATAGTGAGTGATGAATCAAATTCCCCCCGTCTCTCAGGGGCTTTAAACAGCAGTCATTTTTATTCTTGCTTATGTATCTGTTGTTCAGCTGGGGATTGGATGGCACAGTGAGGGCCTGGCCTCAAGTCATATGTTAGGTCCGTGTCTGTTCTGCATGTCTCTCATTTGCCTTGAACCCATAGACTAGCCAGGGCATGTTCTTTTTTTTTGTGAGAGCAAGCGCAATTGCCCAAGCACATTTTAATTTTTACTTGCATCATATCTACTAATATCATCCGATTGGCCGAAACAAGTCGTAAGGCAGAGCCCAGAGTGATAGAGTGGGAAATTAGACCCCACCTCTAATTGGAGTAATTGCAAAGTCACAGGGCAAAGGTTGTAGTTTGTGGTAGTATTTGAATATGTAAGAAGGCCTGAGGGTGTAATCCTTGCAGAAGTCGATGACCTCTATACTATTCAGACTTTAGATTCCCCAGTAAGACCTGAAAACTGTTCATGCTTTGAGAAAGTGTTATAAGAATTTTAATCAGTGATCTAGTAAGTTTACTGCTTTACAATTGAAATATGTATGAAAAAAAGATTCTAGCAGTTTTATTTTTATGAGTAAGCCATAAGCCACATTATATTGTCATATTTTTACCCTCAAATATTGCTTTAAGTGAGTATTTTTAGAGCATTGACATAGAAGATATTCAGTATATTGTTGGTTGACATCTTTCCAGTCTCAGGTTATGACCCTAGGTTGTCATTTGGCAGAAAGGATTAGGAGGAGAGGGAGAAAAGGAAATGAGCATTAATTGAGTACCTCCCATATGCCAAGTACTGTAAAATACCATATTTATATCTCATTTTATTTTTAGGTACTTTCTTTTTGTTTTTCTTTTTTTCTTTTCTTTGGTCTTTTTCTATTTTTAATGTACCAGTAGTGAAGTGCAGAAATGTGTATGTCTTTTTTGGAGTCACTTAGAAAAAGCACAGGGGACTGGGCTTTCTACTCAAAGTCTACTCTAAAACATGTCTTCTTGACTAATCCACAAACTCTGCAAAGAAATGGAACTGCTGGGGCCGGCCCAGTGGCGCAGTGGTTAAGTTTGCAGGTTCTGCTTCAGCAGCCCGGGGTTCGCTGATTTGGATCCCTGGTGCAGACCTATGCACCGCTTGTCAAGCCATGCTGTGGCAGGCATCCCGCATGTAAAGTAGAGGAAGATGGGCGTGAATGTTAGCTCAGGGCCAATCTTCCTTAGCAAAAAGAGGAGGATTGGCTGCAGATGTTAGCTCAGGGCTGATCTTCCTAAAAAAAGAAATGGAACTGCTTTCACATCTGGTTAAGACCGCGGATGTATTCCGTACATTTGGCCAATCTCTAGGCCCCTTTTTCCACCCTCTAGAGGAACCTGAGCTTATAGGTTTATGCCTTGGCCACTGAGGAAGCTCCAAACCAGGCTTTAGTTTTATCTGTGTGCCAGTGTCAGTATTACTCAGTGAGCAGGAAAGGACACTGAAACTGAGGGACCGGTGAGAAAGCTGTCTGAGATAAGGAGAGAGTCCTGTATAAAAACTGAGAGACGGTAGGTTTATGTTAAACCTCCTTCCCTCCCATTGTAGAAAAGATAGAAGAAAACTCAAGGTCACTGCCCCGCCCCAATAAATAAAAAATACTCCTCATCCAGAAGAGGGAGTTTTAGTTTTGTTTTTCAGAAAATACATATTCTTTTCTTTTTCTTTAAAGATTGGCACCTGAGCTAACAACTGTTGCCAGTCTTCTGCTTCCCCCCCCCCCACTTTTACCCCCCCAATCCCCCCAGTACATAGTTGTATATTTTTAGTTGTGTGTCCTCCTGGTTGTGGCGTGTGGGACGCCGCCTCAACGTGGCCTGATGAGTGGTGCCATGTCGGCGCCCAGGATCCGAACCAGCAAAACCCTGGGCCACCGAAGGCGGAGTGCGCGGACTTAGCACCTTGGCCCCTGGGCCAGCCCCAGAAAATATGTATTCTTTTAGTTACCTTTTTAAGCCTCATTGAAAGTCAAAACAAAATATATAAGAAGGCATTATTTTTACTTTATATTATTTTCTATAATTATTAGATGTTTATGTTGTAGAGTTATATATTACATATTTGTGTATTATATTACTGTGTCTGATATTGTCTAAATACTTCAAACGTCATTTTTGTAGTAGTTACATATAACTTTGTGATTTCGAAAATGTTGAGAAACCATTCCTATTGCCCATGTTTGGCTCAGGTGTTTTGGTTTACTGTGTTTAGGCTAATTTGATTTCCTTTTAAGATGTCTTACTGTAGTGGTTTTTTTCCAGTTCCCTTAAATAAGTGTATAGCTGTGACCTACCTGTTAATGCAATTATTTTAAAATTGTGCTTCCTTGAAAAGGCAGTATGCAAATTATATACTATATTTAGGTTGGAGGTTTTTCTTGGGTAAAATGTGTTTGATTCTCTATTGACTTGGCCAGGATGTATATATGAAATACTCGAAATCAATTGGACAGAAAGTAGACAGATGGAAGACTAAGACAACATCTGCATCAAGGAGTTAGGTGAATGGAAGGTTTAAGAATCCACATAAATTGACCATATCGATTAGGTAAGCTGAGAAAGGAGTAAAAGTTCATTGTTTTAGCTTTACAGAAAATTATTTGCCTGTTTTGGTGAAACTCACTGTTTCGTGTATGTGTAGATGAATTTATAATATAAAGCATTTTTACCTTAACACAAAATTCTACATTTCACAGATCTTTGCTTTAAAGTATAGATATATTTCTTTCTCTTTTTTTTTGAGGAAGATTAGCCCTGAGCTAACATCTGCTGCCAATCCTCCTCTTTTTCTGAGGAAGACTGGCCCTGAGCTAACACCTGTGCCCGTCTTCCACTACTTTATGTGTGGGAAGCCTACCACAGCGTGGCCTGTCAAGCAGTACCATGTCCGCACCCAGGATCTGAACTGGTGAAGCCCGGGCCGCCGAAGTGAAATGTGTGCACTTAACCACTGCGCCACTGGGCCGGCCCCATAATGTATAGATATGTTTCTTATTACAGAATGTTTCGTTTCACTGTGGTACAGTTTGCTTCTAATTAAATTGTATCAGACTATACCATTTCATGGGAAAAATGTAAGTGGTAATCTTTTGATTCATAAGAAAAACTGTTGAGTAGATACTATCATTCTCCTCATTTTGTGGATGGGGAAACTAAGGGACATGGGATAAGTAACTTGCCCAAGATCATGCAGAATAAAAAAGTGGCGGAACCAGGAGTCAGACTCTTATCTGTCAGTCTGTCTGACTCCCAGCTTTATGCTCTTAGTGACATGGCCACATCCTCTAGGATAATAGTTCTTAAGTTTCAGTTCACAGGCCTCTGGGACTCTCTGAAACCTTTTCAAGGGTCACGAGGTCAAAACTGTTTTCATAATAATATCAAAACATTATTTCCCTTTTTATTGTGTTGACATTTGAACTCATAGTACAAAAACAGTAGTGCATAAAGCTGCTGGCTTCTTAGCATAGATCAAGGCATTGTCACCAAACTGTACTAATAGTTATTGTATTCTTCACTGCCATGCACTTGTAGTTAAGGAAAAAAAGCCAGTTTCACTTAAGAATGTCCTTGACGAAGTGGTAAAAATGATTAATTTTATTAAATCTTGACCTTTGAGTCCCATCTCTTTCAGATTCTGTATGGCTGAGTGGAAGCACACATAAAGCACGGGTGCTGTGCCGCAGAGTGCCGCGGTGGTCTCGAGGAGAAGCCTTTGTGTCATTGTTTGAGTTGTGAGCTGAGCTAGCCATGCCTTTCATAGAACACCATTTTTACTTGAAACAGTGACAGACAAGTAAACTTGAGTATTTGGCGGACAGAGTGAGCCTGTCACTTCAAGGAAAAGAATTGACAGTATTTTTTTGCCAATAAAATTTGAGATTTTGAGAGAAAATTAGAATTTTACAACATTTGATTCTGCCACCCTGAGCTTAACAGCTGCCCAGTACTTATAGACTTTTCTGATGAGACAGGTGATGAAATTCATGACTGGGATGTTTTTAAATAGTACAATGAAATGTGTCGTCATTTTGAAGGTCTGTGTAACTCAGGGAACCTGTATTTTCCAAATGACTAATGCGCAATGTCACCAAATCCCTCCAAAGTCGAAGGTGGATTTTCGTATAATGTAGTATGAACAGTTTCAGATTCCATATTGTAAGTAACTTTCAAGAAACTACCACTTGTGAAGCTTTGTTGTAGTATCAAAGAAATCTATCTACACTTATTTGAAAAGACTATTAAAATGTTTCCCCTTTCCACCTGTTTATCTTAATGAAGCCATCTTCTTAAATATTTCAAGTTAAACAATATATGGCAACAGATTGAATGAAAATCTTCTATTAAGCCAGATGTTAAAGAGATTTTTAAAAATATAATGTAGTACTACTCTTCTCACTAATTATTTTTGTTTTAGAAATATAGTTATTTTTTATTAAACAAATTAATAAATACCAGTTTCTCAGTTCTCATGTCTAATGTGGTAAATATTAATGTCTATAACCCATGTAAATAAAGTGCTCTTTAGGGTCCCTTTTTTTTGAATGTAAGATGGTCCCAAGAGCAAAAAGCTTAAGAAATGCTGCTCTAGAAAAATGTGTTAAGAAAGTCAAGTACATGTTGAGGACAGAGAAATTGAAAGTGCATGTTTTTGAATGTGCATTCTGTGGTCTAGTAGACACTTTGGTAGACAGGGAAGCAGTTACTTTGGCTTCCGTTGTTAGTTCTTCAGATACATTCATTTGAACTTAGTCTGTCTTTCTCAAATCATTTATAAGTTAGACATTTTATTTGTACAGTATTGTACAACATTGTTTACTGAGGTTAACACGATACTCCTGTGATCGTCTGCTTGAAGAGTACAGGCCTTTTTACCCTATGCTCAAAGCCTTTCTGGAGTATGGGGAATGTTTCTTAGCTGACTACCTGCTTAATTGCTTCACGTCTTCCTTTTTAATTGAGCTCTTGGCAGAGTCTGTGGTTGTACTTTACTGATGAGAATTTGGTAGATATGTCATTTCCAGGGACCTGTGGACTGTTTATTTAGTCAGAGGTAAATGTCGAATGCGTTTCTATTCTTGGGCCTACTTCCAGGGTTTGGTGAATAGATGCTGAAGCTAAAAATATCTGAATGTGTATTTTTCTGAATATTTCTCCACAGGATGACGTAGCTTCACCAAAGACTTAGAAGCTGAGCAGAAAATGAGCTTAACATCCTGGTTTTTGGTGAGCAGTGGAGGCACTCGGCACAGGCTGCCGCGAGAAATGATTTTTGTCGGAAGAGATGACTGTGAGCTCATGTTGCAGGTAATAACGTCAGCCTTCTGTATGTGTCTATTCAGAGTCTGGAATTGGTACAAAATATTTTTCTGCTCTTGGAGAACAGCCCTACCTAGATTCGAACTTTCTGGCTCTCCCTCTTTTAGCTATAACTACCAGTTTAATTAATTTTCTCCCTCTTGAATCATCTAAAAATAAGTTCTAAGTCTTGGGGCTTATATTTTGAAAAATGAGAGCTCAGAGTAGAGAAGTTTATTCTTAAAAATGAGAAGTTTCACATTATATACTTTTAAAATAGGACTTAGAAATAATTCATAAAATTAGCATAGCATGAAGTAAAACTGAATTTAATTGTGGGCACTTCAGTGATACTGAAAGTAGTTTCACTGCTTCTTTTAGAGATGTTCATTATGATACCTTCCAGTTGTCGGAGCATAATTAAAGATCATTGGTATTTACTGAATTATGTATAAAGGAGTTACTTTTAAAAGGTACTTTTAAGATGTCTTTGAGTAAAGTATTTAGCAGGAAAGTGGGTCTCCAGATTTTTGAGAATTTAGTTATTTTAATAGGTCCTGGAAATGTAGAACAAATTCTTGGACCCTTGCTCCCTGTATTTTTTTGGTTAAAAACTGTAAGCGGATACTTAAAGTAGAAGTGTTTATTTTATTAGCCCAGTGTTTCTCAGCTGGGCAATCCTGCCTCCCCCTCCAGCCCGTACAGAACATTAGGCAATATCTGGAGACATTTAGGCTGTTACAAATGGTGGGGGGTAGAGCTGGTTGCTACTGACATCTAGTAGGTAGAGGCCAAGAGGCCAGAGGTGCTGCTAAATATCCTACGGTGTACAGCATACCTCTCCCCGCCCACCCCAAACACACACAACAAAGAATTATCGGACCCAAAATATCAATAGTGCGGAAAATGAGAAATGCTGCTTTAGCCATAGAAGAATCAACTTTGCATATGTTTATTACATGTTTATTTTAAAATTAGAGAACTTACTTTATAGTTTTTAGATAACAAAGGAAAACCGCTATACAATGACATCTTAATTAAACAAATTCAGTGAGAGAAATAGAATAGTACAGAGATTTTCTGGGCTCCTCAGTGAGGTAGAGTGGTGAGTGTGGCAACTGAGAAAAAGGCAGTAATGATTCTGTTTGGATATTGGCCTCTTAGAACTGGACCATATCTTAGGTTCTAATACGGGGGAACGTGTTCATCAGAGAGTGGAAGAGGTGCTTTCCACGTGGCATTTCTATCAACCAGCAGAGTAATATCCCAGAAATGTGTGAATGGTTGTTTAGGAACTTGCAGGATAAGTCTCTCCTTACGTGGAGATAAGAAATATTAAGAGACATGACTGGTATGGTGTCTGTGTCTCTGTAAGGTGTCTAGTAACAGATGAATAGATAAACAAAATGCAGTATGTACGTATAATGGATTATTATTGAGCTCTCATACGTGCTGCATTTCAACTACAAATAGATTTATTGGCATTTTAAAAAATACTTTGATGGTAATATGGCTTAAAATGCAGTGCAAAAAGAAACAAATGCTCCATAAGGTCATATGATCAGTTTGATTGCAATTAATTTTTTTATTTTATGACATTTATGTTACTTTGTTATATTTTATTTTATATTATTTGTGACAAACTCAAAAATAAGTTTGAGTTTTATGTTTTTTGTTTCATCTCATTCCAAAAAAGGGAGTCTAAAGAATAATCATCAAGAAGAAATGTGGGGCTGGCCTGGTGGCATAGTGGTTAAGTTTGTGTGCTCCGCTTCAGCTGCCTGGGATTCACAGGTTTGGATCCTGAGGGCAGACCTACCACTGCTCAAGCCATTCTGTGGCAGCATCCCACATAGAAGAACTAGAAGGACGTACAACTAGGATACACAACTATGTCCTGGGGCTACTGGGGAGAGAGAGAGAGAAAAAAAAAAGAGGAAGATTGGCAACAGATGTTAGCTCAGGGTGAATCTTCCTCACCAGAAGAAAAAAAGAAAGAAAGAAAGAGAAGAAATGTGCTTAGATATTAAAGAGTAGCTAATTAACAAGGGATTCTGGAATTTGAATTCTCCTTCCCCCACTTTTCTTGGAAGCCTGTGGCAAATTAATTAGACTTGCTGTGCTTGTTTGTCTTGGTATAGAAAGGTAACTAGACTGTGTTTCATAAGACATGTTATGCAAAACAAATCTTAGCCATGGGTGAAAGGTATGCAGTATAATTATTGGATGAAAATTATAGTTTCTTTGTTTTGAGTAACACATTAATATTACTACTATTAAGAATACCTTGCATTTGAATAATACTTTCTAGTTCTCAGTGTTCATTTATGTTATTTCAATTGTTCCTCTTAATTTTCTGAACGATATAATCATCCCCATTATACAGATGGTAAAATTAAGATTCAGAAAAACTTAGTCACTGGGCCAGTACCACGCAATCATTAAGTAGTGGAAGCTGGTGTTAGAACATTGGTAATTTTGGCTCAAAATCAAATGGTCTTTCTATCTGCCACTGTGCAGCAAGCTCCTGCATGGATGTAACCTAAAATTGGTTAGATAACTTAATTCTCATGCTAGTAAACATGCTCAGACTTTTGTTACAATGTATTGGATATCTCTGTGTACAAATAGAGTTGCATTTTGAAAAAAAAGTTCATATCAAATTCTGATTTTATCTTCTTAAATTTTCAATTGCAACAGATGCTTGAATTTTGCTCTATTTTGAGGACCATCATCATACTAACTAAAAGTGGTTTTTGTCCTGATGCATAATGGAAACTATAATGAAATTATATTTGACTTACTATTTTAATATTTTAATTTTCTACTGATGGAGGAGGATGATGGAATATGTTTTGAAGATCATAGGTGACTTGTTTTCATCCCTCCTTTGGGGCGCATAGCAAAGGATAAATCATCACTGTTTATTACTATGATTTTAAAAATGCAACTGGGCTTTTATAGATGCTTTCAGCTACAGTGTCTTTAAAAAAGATTTTTAAATGGTGATGATACACAGTAGCAATCTTTCTTTCTCTCCTTAGTTTTTTCTTGGCATTTGTATCCATGTATTTCTGTGTCTTTTTCTCCCTCTTAGATCCTTAGTAGGAAAAAGAAGTAATGTAAGAAGTAATAATAATGTTAAAATTAGCCATTTCATGCCCACAGCTGTATGATGCATATCAGGTATTTGTTTGTACCATTTCCTGTGTTAGTTTTTAGTTAGAAATTGATTTGAGTCCTTGACTCTTTTTCATTGTTCCTGGCCTGAAATTGTTTTTTATGTTTTGACCTTATTTGATGGCAGGCTTTTTCTTCTTTATTTCTTTCCCAGGAATGGGATCAACAAATAAAGTGTTATTACTTCATTTTAATACTCTTAGTTTCCAAAATTTTCTGAGTTTAATTATCTTGTCTAAGAGAATTTTTTTTATTTTGGTTCTATTGTTTTAAGCTACCTAGTTTGTAGGTTTCTTAAAATTTGGTGTGAACTTTATAACTTAAGTACTTTTGCTATTTTATTATCCAAAAAAAATACCTCCATACTTCATGAAATGAGATTGGCCAAAAAACATATATTTTTCTTTTTTCTTTTCCTTTTTTTTTGGTGAGAAAGGTTGGCCCTGAGGTAACATCTGTTGCCAATCTTCCTGTTTTTGCTTTAGGAAGATTGTCCCTGAGCTAACTAACGTCTGTGCCAGTCTTCATCTATTTTGTATGTGGGATGCTGCCACAGCATGGCTTGATGAGCGGTGTATACATCCGCGTCTGGGATCCAAACCTATGAATCCTGGGCCAGTGAAGCAGAGCATGCACACGTAACCACTACGTCACCGGGCTGACCCGGAGCATGTTTTTTTTAAGAAACCTTTGTTAGGCATCTCCTATGTTCTCGGCATCGTGCTGGGTGCTGAGGGATCAATGTGTATGCAGGTAGTAGAAGGAGCTGTGGATGTGAAGGCAAACTTTTTGAGAGATTAAGAGTTTGGAGTTAAAAGATGCCAGATCTTGGAGGGCCTTGTGTGCTGTAGTAATGACTTTATATATTTTACCTTAGCCAGTAAGAACACCGAGGAGCTTTTAAGCAGGGCAATATTGCCTTTTCAGAAGCTTCCCATGTGTTATGTCATTTAATCCTCAACAAAAAAGAATCTGTGATATAGATTTATCTTTTTTGTAGATAATTAAACAAAGATTAGTAATTTTACCAAGGTCACACAGCTGGCAAATGGCTGGACCAGTTCTTTTTGACTCCAGCGTCTTTGCTTTAAACTGCTGTTCTACATTACTGCTCAGGGATTGGAGATTGGAATGGGTATATGCAGTTAAGAGATTAAAATAATCTGGAAAGAGATGGTTAAGTTCTAAAGAGGGTATCATTTGAAAGGAAGAAAAGAAGACAGAGTAGGAGAAACAGTGAAGAGCTTGTGGGGAGAGACTGGAGAGATTGAAGAAGATGTGCTTTCTAGTTATATATGAGTGAGAGAGAGAAAAAGAATCTAAGATGTAGCATTTCTGGCATGGAAATAGATGAATTAGAAGTTTGGGCAGTGTACTTTTGGGAAATAAGATAGTGAGTTTGAGGTTCCTAAGGGACATTCAGATTGAGACACTCAACAGAAAGCTGGAAATAAATATATGAAGCTGAGCGGTGTAGTCCGAGCAGAAGTAGAGATTTTGGAATTATGAACATAAAGGGGATGGTTGCAGCCAGGAGAATCCAGGGTATGTAGGGAAGGAAGGAAAATAGAGTGACAGGGTGTGGTTGCTTGGGAGAAAAGGAAGGGGTCAGAGTATTAGATATCTGGCTGCTGTCAAAGAACTGAGGTAATGTACCAGTAAATTATTGTAAATAATGAAGACAACTGGAAGAACAGGGGGTGTAGTCAGAGAGAAATAGTACGGTTTAGATACCAGAGGTAGAATCAGTTTCACATGCTGAGGCATAGCAGTGGGAGTGGTTTTGGGACAGATTTTTGTTGTGGGAGTTGAGGAGGCTAGAACTTTTTATATGGGTCATCTACATAGATGTTTAAAATCAATCGTGAGGAAATAGGAATTTGAATGAAAAGGAAGACTGATCATAACCCCAAAACTTCAGTCACAAAGTTAGAATGACCAAAATGATTGTTGCAACCTAGGAAAGGTGTGTGTGTGTGAATGTCTAGTATGTATATGTATTTATTTATAGGTGGATAACAAGAACTTCAAAAAAGGTAAAGTGTTTTTCGTTGAGGGAGGATAATGGTCCGGAAGCCACAACAGTACACTGGGAAGAATTCAGACTGCATCTCTGAACTCAATGTTGAATTTAGGAGGACAGCATCCTCTTTAAAGGAGTGCAATGGAAAGTAGTGTTCTCAGGGGAAAGCCAGATTTCAGTTAAAAGAAGGAAGCAGGAGGTAACCATCTATGAAGTGCTTAAGAATGAAGAAGAGTTTCAAGTAAGGTGTATTCTCGAGTGTAGTGCAAAGCCTTGGGAAGAGGGTCTTTATAGAAAGTAAAAATCAAGAGAAAGGGGGCACAGACTTTTGTGGGGAAAATGGACCATAATGGGGCATTGACTAGGGAGTCATGCATTCTTACCAGAGGCTTAAGGTGACAAGAATAAGGGACCTGGTCAAAGTTGACTATCTTTGTGGTTTAAGCCTGAGTCAGCTAAGGCTTTTCCATTAGCATGAGAAATATGAAGTTGGCAGTCTGTCAGGGTTTTAATTATACGTTCCTGGGAGATTACTAAGTTTTCATTGAAGTACCCATATGAGTTGTGAAAATTATGTTGTAATTCACCTTCTCCTAGCTCAGATTAATCTGAAGAAAATGTGACTTTGATGATCTGAAATGAAAGTGGTTTAATGTTGTGTGGTTAGATGTAAATAACAAGTCTTTCTTAGTCTTCAGTTTTACTTGACGACTCACTTGATGTATTGTGTTCTGTAATCTTGGGTTTCTGTTTAATTTCTTTGACAGGTATTGAAACACCATGAATACATTTGATAACTAAAGTCATAGGAATTTGTATTTGCTTTCATTGGCTGTTAATCTTTAAAGAGTTACACATATGGGAACAACTTGTTTTGTGAGTTCTAAACTGATGATATCCCTTGCCTTGAGTTCATAAGACTAGTCTTCTCACAAAATTATTACTGTCTTTGTTAAACCAACAAACGAGATGCTTCTTCTGATCCCTCATAACATCCTCACTCCTTCTCTCCTGAATCCCCAAAGTTGGAATTGCATCTCAACTCAGTGGACCCTGTTGTTTTCTGCGTGTGCTTTAAGGTGTTCTTGTGCTTACCTACCCCCGTAAACAGTTTGAAGGCAGGTGCGATTCAGATTCACGATAATCCAGGTTTCTAGCAAGTTGTGGACTTAGTGAAGTGGCCTTCCCTAATTATTTCCTCCTCAAACTATTTTTTATCCTTGTCTCTGATCCATGTAGACCACTCCCTCAAAAGCAGCCATTCCCTGTCTCCGTGAGCACCATTTGACCTGTGTCCCATATCTAACAGTAACTTTTCACTTTGCTTTCTGTTTTTCCTTTTCTCAAGTCTCATTTAGATTCTCCCCCTTGAATTTCAGTGGGCTGTTCTGAGGACTGCTCTTTCTCTGTGTTCTCTTCCTCACAGAGAGGTTGTTTATGATGATCCATCCATTCAGTATCTTTTGAGAGCCTACATTTACTTGAAATCTCCCTGGCCTTGCAACGTGTAGAGACTTTTATCCTTAGACTAATTCAACTTGATAAATCCACAAAAAGAAGTTATTTTCCTAGTGGCGCTGCACTAGGAAATATAATAATTCAGTTATGTCCTAATAACCGAATAATAACCTTAATAACTGAATTTGGTGCTTCATTAGTTTAAACAGAGCAACAATTTAAAGGACAACAGTGAAAACCAATGAAGTTTAAATAATTTTTAGATTTAATGCAGATATTTCACAGCAGTTACAGTTGTAATTTGCCAAAATAGATGGTTGTTCAGGTAAGCTGTAGAGAAGTGGTGCTAACTACGCTTCATAATGTTTCTGTTAATTCTGATATTTGCAATTTGTTCTAGAGAAACTGAAATGTCAGAGAAAACAAAACTAGAAACAACCTTTAAAACTTTTCAGAAGAACAAGAGTGTATGTATGGTGGATGTTAAGGTTTTCTTAGAAGATTGTTTTAGGTCACATACTGTTTCTTCTTAGTATCAGTTACTTTAATGTTAAATTTATTAAATTAGCAATATTTAATGTGTTGTATTCTAGAAGGAAAGACCAAAACTTTTTCAGTGTAGAATTTAAGCTAATTGGGGAAGAGTCTTAATTTTAGTAATATTTACTTGGAAAGGATCATTTCAACTAGGATTTATATTGTATTGTTATTTTATTGGTTGCTGACCTTCTCCCCATTTTGTTTGTGTGGCTAAGAGTTAGGCTGTGTTTATGTTGGCTTTAGCTGAAAATGTCAGAGGTTAACCTTTCCTGTAGTGCCTTTGTTTTTGTGTCCCCTGTTGTCTTTCAGTTTCCCTAGAGACTCCTTCTTAAATAGTCTGAGCTTTGTAGTTTTTTCTGTTGTAATCCCTTGCTGTTATTATTTGTATATATGTAAATCCCTGTTGATCTGATGATAAGGTTTGGAGGGAGGGGAAGCATTCTGAAATGCTGTGATTTGTTCTCAGTCTTTTAATGGGGCCATGAGCTTCATAAATACATCTCGGCTTTTTTCGTCCCCATCTTTAGGTGAGACAGGAGGGCTGGAGGAGGCTGCAGTTGAGTATTTCCTTTCCCCCATGTCAGACAGGTTCTGGTAAAACCCACCTTGGTTGAGCTGTGGTAAAACAGCTTTCCTAGAGCAGAATGCTCCGAGTTTATTTCACAGCAGCTCCTTGCCCCTCACCCCTCTGGGAGCACAGGAAGATTTTTCTCCTGTCTTCACCCTGAAATCCTTGTGGGGCTTCTGGAGGCAAAACCCATGAAAAAGTGATGTGCCCGTGAGTCCGTACCCCTAGGAGTTTTTTCTCTCAAGCTATTTCACACTCAAGTCTGCAGCAGTTAGATGCTTTACCTTCAAGTTTTCCTGTCAGTTGCTGGCTGCAGCAATGGGTTCTGCTCCCAGTGAACTGTGATTCTCTGTGTTCATCTGTCTCTCCAGTTTTCAGGGTGTCAGCTGGCATTAGGATCTCAATTCTCTGGTGAAACCAAGACAAGTTTTTGATTTTCAGTTTCATCAACTTTTTTCTTATTGTGAACATGGAAACAATGACATCCAAGCTCTTTGTATGTTGCACTGGAGCCTGGGAGTCTCATCTCCCCATTTTGGATAGTTTCTTTGCTTTTAGTATACCAAGCTTTACATACTAACCCTGTGATAAGGGGCTAGTGAGTTCAGATTCAGTGCTTCTCAGACTGTTTCTTCCTGTGACTGCACTCATATTTTCTTTCAATCAAAGCTTCCACAGGCTTCTGGTTCATCTTTCAGGTGCTTCCATCTGCAAACAACTCACTAAGCTCTGGAGGGAGAGAGAGAGAGAGAATGTGTGTGTGTGTATGTACTTTAAGAGACTTAAAAGTAGTTTCCAGAAGTCAGTTTGCCATTTTAATTCCCTTTTTTGACCTTCTCTGTTTTCCTCTTAGGGCTCTTCCTTGAATTCCAGTTTTAGAGCTCATGTTTTAAGTAAGGATCATTTTATTCAGGAACATGTATTGTATCCTTTTTCTCTAAATCTTTGGGCTCCTTATGTAATTTATGTTAGAGTTTTTGGTATTGAAGGAAGAAAATTCTGTAGGGTAATTTTTTTTTCAAATAAGATACATAAAACATTATAAAATTATTCACATGATTTCCATCTAACAGTTCAAAATTATAAAAAAATTACTGTCAATACATTCAACAAAGTCAGCTGATTTAAGTTTTCTCAAAAGTGGAATGTGTGAATTTGGTAGAAAAGAATGTCTTAAAGTTTTGGCTGCTGCTGCTTTGGGGAGTGATGCCAAATTTGTGTTGTATAGTAATGCAGTTTAAATATCATTTAATCCACTTTTTATTTGATATTTTGCTGTGTTCACCTACTATCCTATTAATATGAAGTATCTAGCCCAAAATCTTTGCGTTTGTTATTTATTATGATATTTTCTTATATTTATTAACTTAAAAATTTCTTTCAGTCTCGTAGTGTGGATAAGCAGCATGCTGTAATCAATTACGATGCCTCCACAGATGAACATTTGGTGAAAGATTTGGGCAGCCTAAATGGGGTAAGTTAAGAGTTTATTTTTTGTCTTATTTGAATATTTGAATATTTGAATTAATCAGATTACATCTCCTATTTGTACTATATTTTCCTTTTCTTTAGTTTGCATTTTACTTTTAAATGCTTGCAGGTACATAGCACTTTGGGGACCATACAATAGAATATGAAACTAGCCCATGTTCCCAAGAAACTGTATAGGCAATAGATATTTACAGGAATTCAGAAAGTGATTGGTTATCTGTAATGGGTAAAAGAGGCCTCTTTAAGGAGATAGAATAAAAGCTTGACCTCACTGAATGGCTTGAATGTATGTGTGGGAAAACAGTGGAAAGCCATGGCTGTCAGAATGCGAAAAAGCGTTCTTGGGGAACAGAGAACTGTGTGTTAACTTCAGAAAATAAAGGTGGAAATGTAGCTTGGTGCCGGGTGGCGGAGGACCCCTATACTGGAGTAAAGAAGTTAATGTGGCGCGTGGTCGCAGCACCTGTGCTCACTGTGGCTTCTTTGGATTCCTGCTTTGGCGATATTTTGTGTTACTGAAGTGAATTTTTCCCCATTCTTCATTTGATCTTTTCACTTTGTCAGAATATAAGTAGCCACAGAATAAGAGAATGCTGAAGTATTGAATAATTTATCTTATTTCTTCTCAATTTTTTTATGGCTCTGCTAGCATAAGCAGATATAGTCTTGTTCATATCTGTGCTGTTGAAATTCTTAAAATGAACTTCACAGAAAGTAAGTGCATCCCAACTGCCTCTAACTGCTCCTGCTTTTCCATATATCCATTAGATACTCTATGGGAAATGTATGCCGGCATTTGGCAAATGAACTGAAACATTTTTCTCTTGTTCTGAATTGGCCTGCTACTGAAGGCCTTTCGTATTTATTCTTTGAGATACTTTTTTTACAGGCAGGTTTTTTTGTTGGTTTTATTTCAGTCTTTATTTGTTCCTTATGATACATAGAATTAAGTCCAAATTCTTCAGGTGTGAAGTGGAATGCCTCCCATGTGGCCTCACCTGCTCTTGCAGATCCACACACCACCACGCTTTGCCTTGCCACACCTCCAGCACGTGGCTTTCCTACTAGACTGTCTCTTTCTCCAAATAGCTGTTTGATTTTCTTCAGCCTGGTAGTTGTTCTGTCTGCTTTGTCATGATTTTATGAAATACAATAACTCATAGAGAGCAACATCTGCATTTTGAACTTGAAATCAGGACCTGGATTTGAATCTCGGTGTGTAATTTACAAGTGGTATAACCTGGGACAATTCACTTAATCTGTCTGAAATTCAGTTTCCTGATATATATTCCTATTAGCTCCCCAAATTTGTGAAAATGTAGTAAATTGAAATTTGTAAATGTGAAGACTGTTCAAAATTTAGTCACCTTGCTTTAGCTTTAAAATAGTGAAATAATTCCTACTCTAGTATTGTTATGAGGATTAAATATGACAATACATGTGAGTATATTACCTGTTATAGAACTTCAAAGCATTCCACAGTGGTAAATGTACTACTACCCAAATGGCAGCCTAGGGAATATTTCAGAATGGACTTTCGTAGCCAAAGTCTGTGAACTACCAACTCTCATGCATTTTATTCATAAGAGAACTTTTAGGCTATTACTCACAGCCTGTTTACTGTTAATAGTCATAGAATTCTAGAAACTTGAGCGTTAGGTTAAAAGTAGTAATTTCGGAAGGTAAGGGGACACCATGTGGTGGTTATGAGCTCAGCTTGAATTCTTACTAGTGATATAATCTTTGATAGGTTACTTAATTTTTCTCTTCCTAATGTTTTTTAATAAAAACAGTAAAATGTCACTGCTCTCAGGTTTTTGTGAAACTATGAGTTAATAATTTTAAGTGCTTAGAACAGTACATAGTAAGCATTCGATAAGTGCTAGTTGTTGTTATAAGAAAAGCAGTTAAAACAAATTTAGCAGCCTGTAGCCTATATGCTTTTTAATGAATACACTACTACAATTTTGTAAAAAGCTCTTGCCTACTAAATTCAACTTATAAATAACTCCCTGTGACCACTTCCATTCCTGCTCCCTTTCATCCTCCCCTGCAATACATTCCCAAGAGATCTAGATCCATTCTTGATGTTACTGCTACCAGAAATGGGGTCGCTCTGCTGAGGAAGCTCACACTGGCTCTGGAGCTGATATTCGAGTGGGCCATTTCCCCGAAGTCCCTTAAAGCTTCTCTTTCTGTGAGAACCCTTGTTTGCCTTCCGTTCTTCAGTTCTTCCTCCGACCTCGGGGCCTCCACTTGAGCACTCGCCCTTCTGAGAGCCACAGTGGCCTCCGCCATGCCACTCCCATCCCATTCCAACTCTCCCCTTTGTTATGAGGCTGCCCCCTCAGCTCTGTTCCAGCTCCTGCTTGTGTCCCCTTTCCTCACTGGAGTTCCTGCCAGCATCAGACCAGTGTGGCATAGAGTGGGGAAGGTATGAAAGGAATGGTTAGGGATGATGGGGAGACTTGTCACTGGCAACATGATTGAGTTGATCTCCTCCTGGTCACTCTTTTCAGATTTCCCAGAGTATTATCATAATATCTGGTGGTTATATGATTTTATGCTATCAATTATATAATTTAGTTGTGTGTAAATTAAATGGGTTTTACCTCGTTCTGTTTCCTTCCATGAGGTTAGTGGTTTGGGTGGGGAGTCGGGGAGCTGGCCTGGCTCGGGCACCCAGGCTTCCTTAGTGTGAAGAGAATATGGGATCTGCAGTTCAGAGACCTGAATTTGAATCCCAACAATTCTACTTCTGAACTCCGAGATCTTGATTGTCACTTCACTCTCTGTGCCTCATTGGCCTTGTCTGTCCTACCTGTCAGGTAAAGGTGTGATCAAATGATGTGTTGACATAAGAAACAAAACATTTTTCTTTCCATATTTAATTTATTAAGATAATTTTTTTACCTATTGCTCTTTGAAATTTTCTCTCTTCCTTTTATAACTTTAAACCTTCATGAGACTGTCTTACCCCAGGTGTTTTCACTTGCATTTTTGTGAGCTGAAACTTTGTGTCTGGCTCGTATTTCCTGAGGCTTTTTAGACCTTAGGGAATATTTCTGTCATAAATGCCAGCATGTTAAAATTATATGGTTTTTGATCTCTGAAAGTACCTAATCTGCCTGTTAAACGCACAATAGGTACTTGATATTTAAGAGAGATGAGCAATCTTAGCTTAAAGTGGATCTTATAGGTCATCTTAAGCCTTTTGAGTAAATATGGTGTTTTAGGTTGAGGCAGTTTTAAGTAAAATTGGCTTAGAACTATGGCATTCCTTTTATATGGTGTGCCTAATTGTTTATCTTCTGCATACCAAACATCAGTGAATTAATGTTTTCTTTTATTCTTCTCTTTTCTTTTTCATCATTTTCTTTTCCTCAGCTTTTCTGTTTTGTAATTATACACAGAATATTTTGGTAAATTCAAGTTATAAGTTTTAAAACACTCTAAAATGTTCATTTTGGAAATGAACCAGACATAAGAGTTTATAAATGCCTAAACCCTTTAAATTTTCTTTGTACCAACATTTTGGCCTTTTTGTAAAGCAAGTTTGGAAGCTTGTGATTTAGGATTACTCGTAAATCATACTAAGGTATGGTCTCAAGTTTTAGTGGTATTCCACCATCTCCATATATCTGTGCTTGGGTTTAAGATTGCCACTTGTTCAATTTTGTTTTTTTTGGTAGACTTAGAAACTGGTTTTCTACGACATACTACGAAGTGCCACTTATGCATAGGAATTTGAGAATATGGCCATAAGAACATAATCCCCTTATGTATCTTACTGTACATCATTCAGGACCCTTGTAAACTTCTTTACTGTGGAGGGAGCCTTCCCAAATAAGGTATTTTGGCCATCTCAAATCCAGTAAAATAGAAGATGGAAGAAATGGAATTCAAAAGGAAAGAGTAAAGTAATTTTTAAAGTTTCAGCTTGTCAAAGAAAAACTTGTTGAGTGTTTATATAATGTCTGAATTCCAGGCAATTAAGTATAACATTATTCTATGTTCTATAAATCTAGCAATTCTGGATCTCTAACTTCCAGTATGCCAGGAAAAATAGTCATCACCATTTACCATCTGTGTGCAATAGACCCTTTAAGTCTTTTTACAAATAATTTACAGAAGTAAGGATGAAAGGATAATGAAAAATAGCTTAAAATTTTAATTAAAAATTAGGCATGACAGACTCAAATTTTTATTCCATATTTCCCTGGTTTGGAAAGGTACATACTTCACAAAATGGGTAATGTTCTTTGAATGCCACTAACTGCTTATCACTTGTCGTGCATTCACCTGGGACATATAGACATTTTATAAATGTTGATTCCAGATTTTAAGTACAACTCTAACTGGTTCTAGTTTATCGTCATACCTAGTTCTTTTGCTCTTGTCTTGTTAAAATGCATTATTTTAAAGGCTTTGACAGCTTAAAATTTTATTAAGAAGATGGCCATCTTCTTTCTTCTACAATTGCAAAACATTTCTTATTTTTAGATTTATAAACAAAGTTAGAAGATCAATCCAATAATTTTATTTCTACATCATTTCTTTCCTTCTAGTTACTACCTTTATATAGATACCTACCTGAGCACTTGTCCACTTACAAACTAAATCAAATAAGTGTTGGAACACAAACATCAAAAAATGAAAGAATATTGTCAAAATTTATTTTAAAATACAGAATGGTTTAGGAGTGTTGAAAAATATTGCATGATCCTTCTTACTGAATGGCTAACTGGATGAAAAATACTGTATATTCTTCTCTCTTCTTGCATTAGAGAAAATTCTTGTGTTAGAGAAAATGCATCTAGGATTATCTTCGTCTAAAGACTCATAGTCTCTGATATTTTGCTTACGTCATTATCAGTTTTATCATTGTTATTATAGCCTAGAGTGCTGCTTTTGTATTCATGTTAGAATTGTGAAATGTCTTCCTGACTGTTTTCTTCTCTTTGCCTTTATGGACATTAAATGAAAAATGCTGAATTCTCAGTTGTGCTCTTTGATAGCTTAAAAAAGAAAGACAAAGATAGTGTCTCCAGATGTCTTTTATATCTTCTTGGAAAGATGGTGCAATATTTTGGGCAATTCTTCAGGAAGAAGACTGAAGGTTGATGCCATAGCGATGATTTATTTCATGATTGCATCATCCTTCTAGCTCTCTGCTTTTCACTATAGTAGCCACTAGCCATGTGTAGCTATTGAGCACTTGAAATGTCTAAAAAAAGTACAAAAAAGTGTAAAATATCTAGTTATTGTTTATATTATTTGTTGAAATGGTATTATTTTGGACATATGGGTTAAACTAAAAGTAGGATATTATTAAAATTAATTTCATCTCTTTCTTTTACCTTTTTAATGTGTCTGCTAGAAAATTTAATAGTATATGTGTAGCTTGCATTTGTGGCCTGCAATATGTTTTTGTTGAATAGCGATGTTCTAGGTAATGCTATCATTCTTCCATTTTCTTCTTATTTTGGTCCTTTTCAATCTACTTAGAAATAATTGATGAGTAATGATGAAATAATTAAAGGATGATGAAATAGCAGAATGTTTTAAGATATAGGAAAAATAAGATCACTAAGATCCCATAATATATCTTAGATTCATAAAAAGGGTCCAAAGGATTCATATGGCAATTGTAAAATAAAATGAATTTTATTCAGTTTTTTAGAGTATATTTTCTTTTGTTCTTTCAAAGAATTCTAAGAATAAAAGTAATGAAATATCAGTCCTCACAAATAATTACAGTTCTCCATAAAAGCTAAAATTGAGTCTAGGGAGCCCTGATGATAATCAAGAGTTAAGTATTTTACCCTTTACAGTTTGCCAGCTTTTCTTGGCATCACTTTTAGGTGCCTAAATTTGTCTTGGCAGTGTGGTGGGCTTAGTGCGGCCTGGTTCTTTGTGTTCTCCTAGTAATGATGGGAAAGGGCGAGGTGATGAGATCGTCTGTCAGCCTGTAAGACGCATGGCACGTTTGATGATGCGCAAGCTCTGTTAGCCACCATATCATATGTACTTCCAAGTATCAGGTTTGAGTATTTGCTTGTCTGAAATGTGATCATTAATACTTCTTATATAACCTGACATCTGTTTTTTTTCCTTATAGACTTTTGTGAATGATGTAAGGATTCCAGAACAGACTTATATCACCTTGAAACTTGAAGATAAGCTGAGATTTGGATATGATATCCTTATATGATTTTGTGCATTTATTAAATTTATTTTAAAAAAATACTTACTCTGGTGTAAATTAACGTTTCTTGAGACTTAAGAATTCACAATATAAGCATGCTAGTAGTCTCTGTGCCTTCTCATACTAAAATACAGGTTTAAAAGTAATATGTGTATTTTTTAGTTAACTCTGTCTGTTCCTAAAAATAATCCTGCAAAAGTTGATAGACTTAGCTTTTTTTTTGCGCTCTCTCTCTATATATAGTTTCAGCAGAGGTCTCCCTTCAGTGTTATTGCATATGTAATTTGGGTGTCAAAGAATGTAACTGGGGAGAGGACAAGGGGGTGTTTAATATTAGCCCAACCTAGGAATTTTTTTTTTTTTGCTTGAATAATAACAGTACAGATCAGCCTCTTGAGAGGAACATAAGAATTTAATTACCCAGCTTTCCTTCCATCCCTACTTTTTTCTTTTTTCTCTTGGTGAGGAGGATTTCCCTGAGCTAACATATATTGCCAATCTTCCCCTTTTTTTCCTTTTTAATGAGGGCCACTGCCACAGCATGGCTGCTGACAGACGTGTGGTGTAGGTCTGTGCCCAAGAACTGAACCCAGGCCACCTAAGCGGAGTGTGCCAAACTTAACCACTAGGCCACTGGGACTGGCCCCTTCCATCCCTGCTTTTATTCTGTTTTATGTGTTCCATCTCTATTGCCTATTTAATTCAAATTTTTCAGTATCCTGTGTCTCCTAAGACCCACGCTCCCTGATTAAGTACATCATGCATTTAGTGTGTATTTAAAATTCTTTTGTTTAAAAGTAGAATTCTAAGAGCTAAATAGGGACGTGACTGTTTTCCTACTGCCCAGGTAGGGTAAGGAGTCACTAGTGAAGAGAGGGGACGTGATGGAAGAAGAAAACATTTCTGTTCGTATAGGCAAAAGGCTTTGTGGAACAGACTTACTTACATTTAATTAAAATACAGATATTCCTCATTATGCTCTTAAGTTTTTCCTGAGTTTTCATTTTTTCAATTACTATATTTATCGGGACTTTGATGTTAAGGAATGTATTAAACTTGTTGGCAGCTTGGATGGACTTTGATCATTCTAGTGGAGAAGATGTAGTGTCAGTCAGCTCAGTAGCGTCGATGCTTAGATAAAGGAAATGTCCCAACACTTTCAGATGGCTCTTACAGCATAACTAGTTTTTATGTTAGATTTAACGTAAAATTTATGAAAAAATACTTTGTAGCATATCATATAACCTTTACACTTGTAGAGCCAAAGGAACATATAAAGAGTGAAGCAATTATTCATTAATACTTTTGACTTGTATATTTCACATCAAATTTTAAAAATATGTATCACATAAAATGATTAAGAGTTAGCATTAAAGCCTTGATTCATGCATGAGTCACTTCTCACCAGCATAATAAGTTTCATCAAAAAGTAAATACAAACATATTTGAATTTAAGTACCTCCTTAATCCATTTGACATCAGCTGCTTTAAAATGTGAGAAAATAGTAGTAGATTTGGTATTTTTTTTAATTGAGGTCATAAAAGTTTATAACATTGTGAAATTTCAGTTGTATGTTATTATCTGTCAGTCACCATAAAAATGTGCCCCTTCACCACTTGTGCCCACCCTCTAACCCTTCCCTCCCATAACCACTAAACTGTTCTCTTTGTCCATGTGTTTCCTTATCTTCCACATGTGAGTGAAATCATACAGAGTTTGTTTTTCCATGTCTGGTTTATTTTGCTAAACATATGTTTATTTGCTAAACATAATACCCTCAAGGTCCATCTATGTTGTTGCGAATGGAACTATTTTGTCATTTTTTTATGGCTGAGTAGTATTCTGTTGTGTGTGTGTGTATATATATACACCATATCTTCTTTATCCAGTCATCAGTTGATGGACACTTGGGTTGCTTCCACGTCTTGGCTATAGTGAGTAATGCTGCAGTGAACATAGGCGTGCATGGCTCTCTTTGTATTGTTGATTTCAAGTTGTTTTGGTAAATACCCAGTAGTGGGATAGCTAGGTCATGTGGTATTTCTACTTTTATTTTTTTTATTTTTTGAGGAATCTCCATAGTGGCTGTACCAGTTTGCATTCCCACCAGCAGTGTATAAGGGTTCCCTTTTCTCCACACCCTCTCCAACATTTATTGTTTTTTGTTTTGGTGATTATAGCCATTCTAACAGGTGTAAGATGATGTCTAAGTGTAGTTTTGATTTGCATTTCCCTGATGATTAGTGATGTTGAGCATCTTTTCATGTACCTATTGGCCATCTGTGTATCTTCTTTGGAAAAATATCTGTTCATTTCTTCTGCCCACTTTTTTAATGGGGTGTTTGGTTTTTTTGTAGTTCAATTGTGTGAGTTCTTTATATATTATGGAGATTAACCCCTTTCAGATATATGATTTGCAGATATTTTCTCCCCATTCGTGGGTTGTCTTTTCATTTTGATCCTGGTTTCCTTTGCGTTGCAGAAGCTCTTTAGTCTGATGAAGTCCCGCTTGTTTATTTTCTCTTTTGTTTCCCTTGTCAGGGTAGATATGGTATTCGAAAAGATCTTTTTAAGACCAATGTCAAATAGTGTACTGCCTGTATTTTCTTTTAGAAGTTTTATGGTGTTAGGTCTTACCTTCAAGTCTTTGATCCATTTTGAGTCTATTTTTGTAGAGGGAGAAAGATAATGGTCTACTTTCGTTCTTTTGCATATGGCTGTCCAGTTTTCCCAACACCATTTATTGAAGAAGCTTTCCTTTCTCCATTGTATGTTCTTGGCTCCTTTGTCGAAGATTAGCTGTCCGTAGATGTGTGGTTTTATTTCTGGGCTTTCACTTCTGTTCCATTGATCTGTGTGCCTGTTTTTGTATCAGTACCATGCTGCTTTGATTACTATAGTGTTGTAATAGATTTTGAAGTCAGGGATTGTGATACCTCCAGCTCTGTTCTTATTTCTCAGGGTTGCTTTGGCTATTTGGGGTCTTTTGTTGCCGTATATGAATTTTAAGATTCTTTGTTCTGTTTCCATGAAGAGTGTCATTGGGATATTGATTGGGATTAAGTTGAATCTGTAGATCGCTTTAGGTAGTATGGACATTTTAACTACATTTATTCTTCCAATCCAAGAACATGAAATATTTTTCCATTTATTTATGTCATCATGAATTTCTTTCAGTAATGTCTTCTAGTTTTCCTTGTATAAATCTTTCACTTCCTTGGTTAAATTTATTCCTAGATATTTTGTTCTTTTTGTTGCAAATGTAAATGTGATTATGCTCTTGAGTTCTCTTTCTGTTAGTTTGTTATTGGAGTATAGAAATGCCACTGATTTTTGTAAGTTGACGTTGTACCCTGCAACTTTGCTGTAGTTGTTGATTATTTCTAATAGTTTTCTGATGAATCCAAGTACCTGCTTAATCCATTTGATATCAGCTGCTTTAAAACATGAGAAAATAGTAGGAAATGGATTTTAACAAAGCTCTTTTCAAAGTTTACTTTGAATTTTAAATCAGGAAGTAACTATTAAGAAATAACTCATGCTTTTACAGACTCTACAATGACTTCTTATAGTGAACTAATATTTCCTTCTTATATACTAGCTCATAGTATGTCTATCTAAAATTGCTGGGGCAAATGTTTTTTTTCCAAGGGACTTTTTCAGGTTTGTAAGTCAGTGTTGAGATGGGGCTGCTATCTACATACTCAGGTTAGGCTTAATTAATTTTATTATTTTAAAATAGCATCTCATATTGTTTATGATTTTTGAGCATTATACATAAGTGAACACTGGGCTGTTATAGTGGCAGAAATTTTATATAGGATGAAATTTTGCAATCAAATTTTATATATTACATTTACTTGTTCTATAGTTCCACCAGACTAAAGCAATTATTGTGCTTTATTCATATTAAAATTAAGCTTAACAGTTAGCCGATCTACAAACTGCTGTACCTTGGTGTGGAAAACTGTTTAATTAAAATGCCACAGCAATAAAAAGAACATTTTACCATGAATTGAGACTAGAGCTAAGAAACAAAATTTATCTGCCCAAAGTATGTTTTCTAACTAGAGAAATTATGTAATTTGGAAAAGCAAGTAGTGAAATATCCAACTTTAAGAAATGACTGTAAATTCGTGAGGGGTAATAAAATGCTGCAGTAATCAAGATAAACTTCAGAAAGTGCTAATATATCTCCAAGTGGCCAAAAATGGAGCAGATAAGCAAGCCTAAATTTATTCATGTCACAATTATTTATTAAATGTCTCCTATGTGCCAGCACATTCCCCATGGTCTGGGGAGGCAGCAGTGAATAAAACAGACCACAGTGTCTCCTCCTGGTGCTTGCACTTTAATTAGGTTGGAGGGAGCTGATGGCACACACAAAGGATAATAGAGGTGATAAATTCCATGGAGAAAAAGTGTGAATGGGGGATCCAGAGAGCTAGTGGTGGTGAGTGAGAAGTTACAATTTTAAAAAGGATATTCGTGAAGACCTCGCTGAGAAGCCAACATTGCAGAAAGTGAAGGAGTTGGCTGTATGGCTATCTGGAGAAACTGCTCTTCAGGCAGACGGGAGAGTTAAGTGCAAAGAACTTAAAGTAGGGTTTTGATCACAGGAGTGACATGATAATGACTTATATGTTGAAAAAGATCCTCTGGCTACTCTTGCTCAAAGACTGAAGGGGGAAGTGGGCAGGGGTGAAAAGAGAGAGACCAGTAGGAGGCAGTTGCCGCAGTCCTGGGGGAGCAGCAGTGGAGGTTTGGACCAGGGTGGTAGAAGTGGAGGTGGTGAGAAATGGTAGGATTCTGGATGTGTCTTGAAGATGGAGCCAGTAATCTTGGTTAGATTGAATGTAGACTCAGAGAAAGAGGAGTTGTGGATGTTCCTAGATTTTACAATTGACTTAAGCAGTTGGAAAAATGCAGTCACCTTTAACTGACGTAGAGAATTCTGTGGCTAGAGCAGATTTTCTGGAGAAAATTGGAAGATCTCAAAAAAACAAGCTTTTGGTTTGAGTTTTCTCTATTGCTGTTGTTTTCTATTTGATTTCTGCTGTCTTTATTAATTTCTTTCCTGTCGGTAAAAGCTGAGGTCATTCATTTGCGACTCTCTTTTCTAATACAGGTATCTAGTGCTGTACAGTTCCCCCAAGTACTGCTTTAACGTTCAAAATACTTTCTAATTTCTCTTTATTTCTCTTTGAGCCATAGGTTATCTATAAGTTTGCTATTTAGTTTCCAAATATTTGGAGATTTTCCCAGAGACTTTTCTGTTATTGATTTCTAATTTAATGTTGTAGTGCTCAGAGAACATACTTTGTAGGTCTCAAATCCTTTTAAGTTTATTGAGACTTGTTATGTGGCCCAGAATATATCTGGTCTATCTTGGTAAATGTTCCTTATGTACTCGAAAAGAATGTATATTCTGCTGTTTTGGGGTGGAGTGTTTTATTAATGTCAGTTAGCCAGGTTGGTTAGCAGTATTGTTCACATCTGCTTTATTTTACTGATTTGTTGTTTGTTCTATCAGTTATTGAGAAATAAGGTATCAAAATCTCAGGCTGTAATTAGATTTGTCTGTTTCTCTTTGGAGAAGTTTTTGTTTCATGTAAATTGAACTGCTGTTATTAGGTAACTGCGTTAATGTTATTATGCGTAATGTTATTATGTGTCCTCTTGATGGTTTGACCCCCTTTATCATTATAAAATCACTTGCTTTATCCATGGTAATATTCTTTGCTCAGAAAGCTGGTTTGTTGAGACGTTGATATGGTTGTTCCAGCTTTTTCTTGCTTAGTGTTGGCATGGTATATCATTGACATTCGTTTACTTTTAATCTGTTTGTGTCTTTAAAGTAGGTGGCATATAGTTGGTCTTACTGTTTGATTCAGTCTCATCATTTCTGCCTTCATTTGGGGATTGAGATCCTTCACATTTAATGTGATTATTGATGTGGTTAGGTTTAAAGTTGTCATCTTAATATTTGTGTTCTATTTGCCCCATCAGTGGTTTTTTTTTTTAAGATTTTATTTATTTTTTATTTTTCCTTCTCCCCAAAGCCCCCCAGTACATAGCTGTATATTTTAGTTGTGGGTCTTTCTAGTTGTGGCATGTGGGATGCCACCTCAGCATGGCTTGATGAGCATCGCTAGGTCCCCACCCAGGATCCAAACTGGTGAAATCCCGGGCCGCCGAAGCAGAGTGCACCCAACCATGCGGCCATCAGCGGGCCCCTGCCCCATTAGTTTCTTGTTTTCTTTTCCTCCGTATTTATCTTGGATTATTTGAATATATTTTGTCTCCTTTGTTGACTTATTAGCTATAACTATTTTAGTGGTCACTTTAAGATTTATAATTGCATCTTTTTTATTATTTATTTATTTTTATTTTATTAATTGCAGTAACATTGGATTATAACATTATATAGCTTTCAGATTATAACATTATATAGCTTTCAGATGTACATCGTAATATATTTCGAATTCTGTGTAGATTACATCATGTTCACCGACCCAAAAACTAATTATAGTCCATCCCCTCCCATGTGAGCCTAATCACCCCTTTTGCCCTCCTTCCTCCCCCACCTTCCCCTATGGTAACTACCAATCCAATCTCCATTGCTTTGTGTTTGTGTCTGTTGTTTTTATCTTCTACTTATGAGTGAGACCATATGATATTTGACTTTCTCCTTCTGACTAATTTCAGTCAGCATAATACCCTCAAGGTCCATCTATGTTGTCACAAATGGCTGGATTTCGTCATTTCTTATGGCTGAGTAGTATTCCATTGTGTATAAATACCGCATCTTCTTTATCCATTTGTCCCTTGATGGGCATCTAGGTTCCTTCCAAGTCTTGGCTGTTGTATATAATGCTGCAGGGAACACAGGGGTGCAAGTATCTTTATGCCTTTGCATTTTCAAGTTCTTTGGATAAATACCCAGCAGTGGGATAGCTGGATCATATGGTAGATCTATTCTTAATTTTCTGAGGATACTCCATACTGCTTTCCATAGTGGCTGCACCAGTTTGCACTCCCACCAGCAGTGAACAAGGGTTCCCTTCTCTCCACACCCTCTCCAACATTTGTTGTTTCCTGTCTTGTTAATGTTAGCCATTCTGATCAGAGTGAGGTGATACCTCATTGTAGTTTTGATTTGCATTTCTCTGATAGCTAATGATGTTGAGCATCTTTTCATATGCCTGTTGGCCATCTGTGTATCTTTTTTGGAGAAATCTCTGTTCATATCTTTTCCCATTTTTTAATTGGGTTGTTAGTTTTTTTGTTGTTGAGATGTATGAGTTCTTTGTATATTTTGGATATTAACCCATTATCTGATATGTGGTTTGCAAATATCTTCTCCCAATTATTAGGTTGTCTTTTCATTTCGGTGATGGTTTCCTTTGCTCTGCAGAAGCTTTTTAGTATGATGATGTCCCATTTGTTCATTTTTTCTTTTGTTCCCCTTGCCCGGTCAGACATGGGACTTGAAAATATACTGCAAAAACCGATGTCAAAGAGCATACTGCCTGTGTTTTCTTCTGGAACTTTCATGGTTTCAGGTCTCACATTCAAGTCTTTAATCCATTTGGAGTTGATTTTTGTTCATGGTATAAGGTAATGGTCTACTTTCATTCTTTTGCATGTGGCTGTCCAGTTTTCCCAACACCATTTATTGAAGAGACTCTCCTTTCTCCATCGTATGCTCTTGGCTCCCTTGTCGAATAATAGCTGTGCATAAATGTGTGGGTTTACTTCTGGGCTCTCGATTCTGTTCCGTTGACCTGTGTGTCTGTTTTTGTGCCAGTACTATGCTGTTTTGGTTGCTATGGCTTTGTAGTATGTTTCGAAATCAGGGAGTGTGATCCCTCCAGCTTTGTTCGTTTTTCTCATGAATTCTTTGGCTATTTGAGGTCTTTTGTTGTTCCATATAAATTTTAGGATTCTTTGTTCTTTTTCTGTGAAAAATGTTTTTGGAACTTTGTTAGGGATTGCGTTGAATCTATAGATTGCTTTAGGAAGTATGGACATTTTAACGATGTTAATTCTTCCAATGCAAGAGCACGAATATCTTTCCCTTTCTTTGTGTCTTCTTCGATTTCTTTCAACAATGTTTTATAGTTTTCAGTGTACAGATCTTTCACCTCTTTGGTTAAGGTAATTCCTAGGTATTTTATTCTTTTAGTTGCAGTTGTAAATGGGATTGTATTCTTAATTTCTTTTTCTGCTGCTTTGTTGTTAGTGTATAGAAACACAACTGATTTTTGTATGTTGATTTTGTATCCCACGACTTGACTGTATATTGTTTCTAAAAGTTTTTTAGTGGATTCTTTAGGGTTTTCTAGATATAAAATCATGTCATCTGCAAAGTGATAGTTTCACTTCTTCTTTTCCAATATATATCCCTTTTATTTCTTTTTCTTGCCTGATTGCTCTGGCTAGGACTTCCAATACTATGTTAAATAAGAGTGGTAACAGTGGACATCCTTGTCTGATTCCTGTTCTTAGAGGGATAGCTTTCAGTTTTTCTCTGTTGAGAATGATATTTGCTGTGGGTTTGTCATATATGGACTTTATTATGTTGAGGTATTTTCCTTCTATATCCATTTTATTTAGAGTTTTTAATCATAAATGGATGCTGTATCTTGTCACATGCTTTCTCTGCATCTATTGAGATGATCGTGTGATTTTTATTCTTCATTTTGTTAATGTTGTGTATCACGTTGATAGATTTGCAGATGTTGAACCATCCCTGCATCCCTGGAATGAAATCCACTTGATCATGATGTATGATTGTTTTAATGTATTGTATTCGATTTGCTAGTATTTTGTTGAGAATTTTTGCATCAATGTTCATCAGTGATATTGGCCTGTAATTTTCTTTTTTTGTGTTGTCCTTGTCTGGTTTTGGTATCAGGATAATGTTGGCTTTGTAGAAGGATTTTGGAAGCCTCCCCTCCTCTTCAGTTTTTTGAAAGAGTTTGAGTAGGATAGGTATTCTTTGAATGTTTGGTAGAATTCACCAGGGAAGCCATCTGGTCCTGGACTTTTATTTTGCGGGAGGGTTTTGATTGCTGTTTTGATCTCCTTACTGGTGATCGGTCTATTCAAATTCTCTACCTCTTCTTGGTCCGGTTTTGGAAGGTTGTCTGTTTCTAAGAATTTATCTGTTTCTTCTGTGTTATCCCATTTGTTGGCGTATAGCTTTTCATAGTATTCTCTTACTATCTTTTGTATTTCGGAGGTGTCCATTGTAATCTCTCCTCTTTCATTTCTGATTTTATTTATTTGAGCCTTCTCTCTTTTTTTCTTGGTGAGTCTAGCTAAGGGGTTGTCAATTTTCTTTATCTTTTTAAAGAACCAGCTCTTGGTTTCATTAGTTTTTTTTCTACTTTTTTTTTTAGTCTCTATTTCATTTATTTCTGCTCTGATTTTTATTATTTCCTTCCTTCTGCTGATTTTGGGCTTTGTTTGTTGCTCTTTTTCCAGTACCTTTAGATATGCTGTTACATTGCTTATTTGGGATTTTTCTTCTTTGTTGAGGTAGGCCTGAATTGCTATAAACTTCCCTCTTAGAACCGCTTTTGCTGTATCCCACAGATTTTGGCATGTCATATTTTCATTTTCACTTGTCTCCAGGAATTTTTTGATTTCTCCTTTGATTTCTTCTTTGATGTAATCATTGTTCAGTAGCATTTTGTTTAATCTCCACATTTTTGTGGCTTTTCTGGTTTCTTCCTGTAGTTGATTTCTAGTTTTACACCTTTGTGGTCAGAAAAGATGCATGATAGTATGTCAGTCTTCTTAAGTTTATTGAGACTTATTTTGTGGCCCTATATGTGATCAGTCCTGGAGAATGTTCCATGGGCATTTGAAAAAAATGTGTATTCTGTGGTTTGGGGATGGAATGTTCTGCATATATCTACTAAGTCCATTTGGTCTGATGTGTCATTTAAGGCCAATGTTTCCTTATTGATCTTCTGTTTGGATGATCTATCCATTTGTGTAAGTGGAGTGTTAAAGTGCCCTACTATTATTGTGTTACTATCTATTTCTCCTTTTATGTCTGTTAATAGTTGCTTTATATATTTAGGTGCTCCTATGTTGGGTGCATAGATATTTATAAGTGTTATATTGCCTTGTTGGATTGTTCCCTGTATCATTATGTAGTGCCCTTCTTTGTCTCTTGTTACAGTTTTTGTTTTAAAGTCTATTTTTACTGATATAAGTATTGCTACCCCTACTTTCTTTTCTTTGCCATTTGCATGGAATATCTTTTTCCATCCTTTCACTTTCAGTTTGTGAGTGTCTTTAGGTCTGAAGTGTGTCTCTTGTATGCAGCATATACATGGGTCTTGTTTGTTTTTTTATCCAGTTGGCCACCCTATGGCATTTGATTGGAGCAATTAGTCCATTGAGATTTAAAGTAGCTATTGATAAATATGTATTTTTTTTTTTGCCATTTTGTTACTTTTGTTTCTGGGTGTTTTAGTAGTTCCTCTCTGTTCCTTTCTTTTTCTCTTGCTTTCTTCCCTTGTGGTTTGATGGCTATCTGTAGTAATATGTTTAATTTCTTTTGTCTTACTTTTTCACTTATTTATTATAGGTTTCTGATTTGTGATTACCATGAGTATCCTATGTAATATTCTATGTGTATAACAGTCTCTATCGAGTTGATAGACTCTTTAGCTTGACCTCTTTCTAAAAGTTCTACTTTTTCACTCCCCTCCTCCCACATTTTATGTTTTTGACATCATACATAGTCTCTTGTTTAGTGTGTGTCTATCCATTACCCTCTTATCATTGAAATAGATGATTTTAGTATATTTGTCCTTTAACCTTCATATTATCTTCACAGGTAGTTGATCTGCTACCTTTACTATATTTTTACCTTTACAAGTGATTTCATTGTGTGGTGTTTTTTTTTTTTTTTGATAATTTCTTTTTATCTCTATTTGTGGTCATTGCTTTCCCACTTAAATAAGTCCCTTCAGCATTTCTTGTAGAACTGGTTTCTTGAGGATAAACTCCTTTAGTTTTTGCTTGTCTGGGAAGCTCTTTATCTTTCCTTCCATTCTGAATGACAACCTTGGTGGATAGAGTATTCTTGGCTGTAGGTCTTTTCCTTTTAGCACTTTAAATACATTCTGCCATTTTGTTCTCGCCTGTAGGGTCTCAGCTGAGAAGTCCACTGATAGCCTTATGGGCTTCCCTTTGTATGTCACTTATGGCCTTTCTCTTCCTGTTTTTAGGATTCTCTGTTTGTCTTTAATTTTGGACATTTTAATTATAATATGTCTTGGTGTCAGCCTCTTTGGGCTTAATCTTGTTTGGAGCTCTCTGTGCTTCCTGTACTTGGATGTCTGTTTCCTTCCTTAGGTTAGGAAAAGTTTCATCTATTATTTCTTCAAATAAATTTTCTGCCCCTTGTCTCTCTCTTCTCCTTCTGGGACACCTATAATCCGAATGTTAGCATGCTTGATGTTGTCCCAGAGTTCCCTTAGACTGTTCTCATTCTAATTCTTTTTTCTTTTTTCTGTTCTGCCTGGGTGACTTCCTCTAGTCTTTCATCTAGCTCACTGATCCGTTCTTCTGCATCCTCTACTCTGCTATTGAGTCCCTCTAGTGAATTTCTCATTTCCAGTATTGTATTTTTCATTTCTGATTGGTTGGTTTTTATATCTTCCAGTTCTTTGCTGATGAGCTCACTGTGTTCATCCATTCTTCTCCCAATATCTGTGAGCATCCATATGATATTTTGTTTGAACTCTTTGTCAAGTAGGTTGCTTATTTCTGTTTCATTTAGTCCTTTTTCTGGAGTTTTGTCCTGTTCCCTTGCTTGGAAAGTGTTCCATTGTCTCCTCATTATGCCTCTTTCTCTGTGCTTATTTCTATGTATTAGGTGAGTCGGGTATGTCTCCTAATCTTGGAGAAGTGGCCCTATGTATGAGACGCCTTATGAGGCCCAGCAGTGTGCTTCCCTCTAGTCACCAGTCCAAATGATCCAGGAGTGACCCCTTTTTGGGTACTTGTGTCCTTCTGCTATGGCAGGGGTGCTCTTACTGCAGTTACCCAGGGAGTCTAGTCTTTCCTTCCCTGGCCAGCTGTTTGTAAATCTGGTTTGGGTAACCTCAGCACCATTGGCTACAAAGTCTATCAGCACACTCCTATTGCAATTTTCCTCTTAATTGGGTTGGTACCCAGTGTTGCTGGTTGCGAGGCTCAGGGATGTATAGTTGTGATAAGTAGCAGGTCTACAAGGCTGTTGTCAGTTCTCTTAGGAGTGCAGCTGAGTGGGGCTGGCCCTGGGAAGGGGAGCACTCAATTGTTTCAGGCTTTGAAAGGTGGGGCTGATCCTTTTTATGGCTTTTTGTGAAGCACAAGTCGTCTGCTGCTGATAAGCCTCACCCCCCACAGGACCACATACACCGTCAGCACAGTCCTGGTCCATGCACACTTCCCAACCCCCTGGAGCGTACCCCGACGCTGCACTCCAGAGGCTGCCATCTCTCCATCAGTGCCCCCCTCAGTTCACCTGGTCCTCACAAGGCCTTGCCCCACAGAGGCGGACACACTGCTTGCCTATAGAGGATCAAGGCACCCAGTCAGTGCAGGCCAAAAAGTAGCCTGAGGGCTTGCTGTTAGGTGGGGCTGGTCCCTAGGGCGGGCTGCCTGCCCTGGCTGAACTGGATTAAATCTGTGCTCTAGTGGGTGTGGCAGACCCCTGGGCTAACAGGCCAAGGGAAGAACCTCAGTGGTGTTCACAGTGGTCTGTGTCAGCCCGCCTGGGCCAGGTCAGAACAACGGCCTCCACCAATGTCTCAGTCTCCGGAGAGGTCCCTCCTCCCACCAAGATACCCCCAGAGCCCATCAGGTGAGTCTCATTTCACCAAAGGACTGTCAGCCTTCTCTGTGGTGATTTTAAGTTGCTGCAATGAGTGAGGTTGTGCTTGAGCCCTTTAAGACCTGCGTCTTTCGGGCTTTTGGCTGATTGCTTTTCTGGGGGTATCCTCGCTGCAGTTAATAGCCAGCAAAGCCAAACAGTGAGACCCTCGTTTCAGTTGGGCTGAGTCTGAAGGATGCTTATAGCAGTATCGGCCCCTCCTCTGGACCTCACTTCTCCAGGGAGGGCTGTGTACCTTAGGGTGTCTCCACCTGGCCAGCTGAGAAGGTCCCCTGCTCCCAAAGGTGGCTTTTTTCCTCTCCAGTAGGAATTTCTGCCTCTTCTGCCTTAGTCAGGACTGTCCGTTGTTGTGGGGGTTCTTTTTATCCAGTTTTCAGTTTTCGCTCCAGGATAATTTTTCCAAAAATAGTTTTAACCTGGTTGTGTTTGTGGGCGGAGATGAGTTCAGAGTCTGCTTACGCCGCCATCTTGGTGAGATCTCCCCTATAATTGCATCTTTAAAGTTGTGTCTTCAAGTGGCATTATCCCACTTCACATGTGGTATAGGAACCTTAGAGTAGTGTACTTTTCATTCTTCTCTCCTGACCTTTCTGCTGCGGTTGTCATACCCTGTATTTTTACATATGTTACAAACCCCATACCACATTATTAGTAAAAAGTCAATTATCTTTTAAAGAGATTAAAATAATAAGAAAAATATCTTATATTTTTATGCCTATATATCTTAAACCAATGTAGCTGCCGTTTCTTGTGTTCTTCATTCCTTTTCATAGATCCATATTTTCATGTATCATTTTTCTGCCTAAAGGGCTTCCTTTAACATTTCTTTTAGTTTGACTCTGCTGGTGATGAATTCTTTCAGCTTTTATATGTCTAGAAAAGTATTTCACCTTAGTTATTGAAAGTTATTGTTGCTGAGTATAGAATTCCAGGTGACATTTCTTTTCTTTCAGTACTTTAAAGATGTTCCTGCACTGTATTCTCACTAGTGTTGTTTCCCTTTATCCCTGGTTTTGAGCATTTTGATTATGATCTGCCTTGATGTGGTTTTCTTCATGTTTCTTGTCCTTGGGGTTTGTTTGGCTTCTAGTATCTGTGGATTTATAGTTTTAATCAAATTTTAGAAAAATTTCCAGCCATTATTTCTTCAAATATTTTTTTCTGTCCCCACAACGTTTCCTTCAAGGACTTTCACTAAATGTATAGTAGGCTACACAAAGTTGTCTCCCAGCTTCCTGATGCTGTTTATTTTATTTTTTAAAATTATCTCTTCTCCCTCTTTCAGTTTTTTATGAAAAACTGTTGTTCAGTGTTGTTATTGCTGTGTCTTTAAGTTTATTAATCTTTTCTTTGGCAATGTCTAACCTGCCATTAACCAGCCCAGTATAACGTTCATCTCTAGAATTCGAATTTGGATTTTGTTTTTGGTACGTTCCAAGTTTCTAGTTAACTTTTTGAACATGTGGAATGTAGTTATAACTGTTTTGAATCTTTGTCGACATTTGTGTCAGTTCTGCTTCAGTTTCATTTGATTGGTTTTTGTATCCATCATAATTTTTGATTGGACAGCAGACATTGTGAACTTGACCTTGTGGAGCATTGGGTGCATATTTGTGTATTCCTGTAAATACTTTTGAGGTTTGTTCTGGGACACAGGTTACTTGGAAACAGTTTATCATTTTGTGTCTTATTTTTAAGATTTTTTAGGCTTCTAAGTTTAGTCTGTTACTAATTATTTCCCACTACAGAGACAAGACTTTTCTATATTTTCTACGATAGGGGTCAGCAAACCCATTGGTAAATCTGGCCCTTAGCCTGTGTTTGTAAATAAAGTTCTGTTGGAACACAGCCACACCCACTCATTTACATATTTCCACAGCTGCTCTTGCAGAGTTGAGTCGTTGTAACGGAGATCTTATGGCCTGAAAAACCTAAAATATTTACTGTTGGCCCTTGACGGAAAAAATTTATTCACCTCCACTTTATCCAGTGGCTCATGATTCATGAGGTTTTCAGCCTGGCTGTTGGGAGCAGATGTTATTCCTGGCCCTGTGTGAACACGGGGCACTGTTTCTGCTAAAACTTTCAAGTGGTTCTTGCCCCAGTGCTAGGTAGTAGCTTCCTCACATGCAGGTGCTGATCAGTACTCAGCTGAATACTTGAGCAAAACCCTCTTAACATCTCTGGAATTTCCTCTCTGTGCAGCTCTCTTCACTTCAGTGCTCAGTCCTGTGAGCTCTAGTCACCTCATCTCCCCAGACTCTTGGCCTCGTTTCCCCCACAGCTCAGGGAGTCTACCAGGCACTGCCTGGATTACCCGTCCTTGCAGGGTGACCTGGAAGCTTGCTCTAAGCTGGGGCGGTGGTTGGGCTCACCCTGATTTGTTTCTCTTCACTCAGGAATCACTGTCTTTTGTTGCCTGATGTTGGTTGTCTTGAAAACCATTGTTTCATGTATTTTCTCCATTTTCTGTTATTTCAGAGGTAAGAATAAATTTGATTCCTTTTGCTCCATCTTGGCCAGAAGCAGAAATCTGAGAAGTTGATTTTGGATATTTTGGATATGCAAGTTGAATCCAAGGAAGAGGTGTAGGCTAGAGACAAAAATTTGGGAATTCCATTGTATAAATAATATTTGAAACCTTGAAACCAAAAGATATCTCCAAGGGAATGAATGTGGATTGATAAGAGGACTGAAACTTGGTACATTCCAATATTAAGAGGTGGGAAAGATAAAGAACCAGTGAAAAAGACTATGAAGGAACCACTAGTGAGCTGGGATGAAAATCTGGACTATAGTATGGTTTCCATATTTAAAAGTGAAAAATGACTTAAAAATTACTTAAATACCTTAAATCTCAAGGTTACCCCCTCCTTACCATCCCATTCATACAGGTCATTATAAGAACCCAGTACCTTAACTTTTAAAAATGGGGTTCTTATCTTTTCCTAAAGAAGTCATTTGCTCCTGCCCTAATGGTTCACAAAACAATTGGGTTAATCATATGAGAAATGAGGTAAAAGTCCTTTTCATAGCTTCTAAGATGATGGTCTGTCTTGGAACACTATATGTAGCGCTGTTTGCTTGGCAATCCAGATAATGGCTGTTAATATGATCAAGGTGGGGATAAACATAATTAAAAGTTAAGGACTCAAGGGGACCCCCCAGCCGTGGCTGAGTGGTTAAGTTTGCATGCTCCACTTCGGTGGACTGGAGTTCGCTTGTGTGGATCCTGGACATGGACCTGGACATCGCTCCTCAGATCATGCTGTGGCAGCATCCCACATAGAAGAGCTAGAATGACCTACAGCTAGGATATACAACTAGGTACTGGGACTTTGGGAGGGGGGAGAAAAAGAGGAAGATTGGCAATAGATCTTAGCCCAGGGCCAGTCTTCCTCACCAAAAAGAAAAAGAGAGCGAGAAGACAACTGGAGTTCTCATATCCACTTTAAAAAAAGTAAAGTTAAGGACTCTTCATTCAGAGAAGTTGAGTTTTTCCTGATTAAAAATGGTTGATATGCACAACAAAGCATGAGCACACTTTCCAAATTTCAAAAAGAGAGGATATTTTCTCAAACCTTGAAAGAACGGAACGTAAGAAATTAAGATGAGCTATTAGATAAAAGAAAGTCATAGAAGAGAAGTTAAAATCAGTTGTTTAAAAACTGTGTTCCTCTAGAACAGGGGCTTCAGCAAGTTGGGTGAGGTATTCACTTGCTAGAATATGTTTTTCTGAAGGTATAGACAGAATTAAGCTAATAGAGAAAAATTTTCCCCTTGGAAGGTTTTCTGCCATTAACTTTTTTTTAAGCCCTGGACATCTTCTAGGATTTTCCTTGTTAGTACAGTGTGGACTCTAATTTAATGTAATTGTATATTTCATTATCAAATATAGCAAAAGGAAATTTCCCATATTCCTGGTGAGAAGATCCAAAAAGAAAAGTTTTTGTCTAACTTTGAGATGACTTTTTAAAGATTACTCTCATATATATATATTTTTTTTAAATCACACATATAAAATAAAATATATAAATTTGGAAAAAATGCTCTTTTTCCATTCTTTAATTATATAAAATAATTATTCCAGTATTTTCATTTATGTGACATCAGTGTTTTCAACACCATGAGAGTGACATTTTTTAAAATAATATATCATAGTTTTTCACAGAGTATTGTAAAAATACAGCACTTTTTGAAACCTTGTAACACTGGAAATCTTTTCCCAGCTAGCAAAAGCTCATTATGTAACATTTGGAAAAAATGATTTTTGAAGATGTGTTCATAATGATATCTGACACTTAGTGTTTTAAGGCCATACCCCTAGGAGTACCTAAAACTCTAAAATTTTGCTCTATTTTTAGGCTTAATTGTCATTAAGATAAAGGAGGGTGTCTTCAACCACATTATTAGTTTGCAGATGAGTTTCTCCATCCCACCTTTAGATAAACATTTCTTAAATAAACTGAACATAGGGATGATGTAGAATAGCAAGCATAGTCATATAAAGAAATGGGGGAATAGCCTATAAATATTATGATTTTTAATAAGCAGGAATTTAAACTTTTTGTCATTTATTTTGGAGTTTTAAAATTCAGATGTAATTGACATATGACTATAGTTAACAATGCTATATTGTATATTTTGTAACTTAATTGAGGTAATGAGTGAGTGTGCCTCGGTTTGTGATCTTTCTTAATTAGCAAGTTAAGAGCAGTCCCCTTGGTCTGCAGCGTTAGGAAGGTGATGGCTGTGGAGTAAAAGCTGGGGCTGGGCCCTCTCTGGATTCTGTTGTCACACCAGAGTTTGCAGGGAAATTCCTCAACAAGAGGGTTCTTGAGTTCTTCTGTCCCCCACACAGGAGCCTGTTTGGAAGGTGAAGTGTTTGGACCTAAGAAATATGGCCTTTCAAGTTTTGCCTGACCTTAGAGCAGTCTGCTTCTAAGGAGGATACCCCAGACCAGCCTTGGGGAATAGGCTTCAGGCATTCCCAGGGTAAATGTGAAGCACCAGAAAACCCTCACAGCAGGCTAAAATCATTTGCTTCCCATTGAAAAACCAGAAATGGCTTTCTGTTTCTTTTAACATGGTGTTTTCCTTTGAAAATGTAGGAATGCTATGAATCTTTTCTGGCTGTTTATGAGTTTCTTAGGGGTGAAACTGTTACTGGACTTTTATTTTTCATTAAATATACTTAGTTATGAAATAAATATCTCCATATATTACAGCAGATATGTGTCAGCATATGTACATAAAAAAAAAGAGAATTGTACTGTTTTAAAGCTATAGGAAGCCGTGTGAAGTGATGGGGGTCAGTTGGCTAGTGTTGTCTTGGGTTCTGCCCCTCCCGTCCTCACATCCTTCTCTCTACAACAGGAAGGTGGGTTAGTAGAATCCAGGGGGGCATCCCCCTAAGCTCTTTACAATTCTAAAACATTCTGAGTTTTTATTATGTTAATGAGTAGAAATACAGGTTAAATACTGGTGAACAAGTTTGCTGCTCCTTATACACAAGAAGTCTTTTTCCCCCTAAGTAGTCGTGGTGATTATAGCTTTCTACCCTTGAAGTCATGGGTGCTCTGAGTCGGTAAAGAAGAATAGAATTTAGTACATGATTATAAAAGTCCTTTCATTACAGGATTAAGTAATGGTGGGAAATGTGACCTCCACTGTTTGGTGAGAGTCTTTTTAATATACAGAGGCATTGTTCTTTTTGGCATAATAATGAAAGCGTTCATTATATCTGGCACTTGGTTCTAATCTATGGAATCAGTTGTTTGATAATGTAATCTGACGCTGATTGCAGTTCATGGGGGAGAGGGGAGGTCGTGGTTGCTGGATGGACCCTAATCACAGCATTTCTTTTGCATTTTCAAGTGAACTTCGTTCTTATCAATGCTTGTGAAGTCTGAGTAACGGATTCCTTCAGGGTTTACTGTTGGGCATCACTGATGAGATACTTTCCATTTCTGTGATTAGCTAGCAATATATTTTGATCCAGATGTTTTTTCTTCTTTGCAATCATATTGTTGTTAGAACCGAAAATGTCTTTGTGCTTTGATTAAATTACCTGGTTATTTGCTTCTTGAAGGCCGTTATTACCTAAGTTTAGAATTACTTGCTAGATTGAAAGATTTTCTTGAGTATTTAAAAATGAAAATTTTTATATTTGGGAGCTTATTTTAGCATTTACTCTTAAGGGAAATATAATTCTGCTGTAATTACCTCTTGAAAATATGACAGTTTCTAAATTATCTGTGATCATTTGAAGCTTGATTATCAGAATTTTGAAATTATATTCTTCCTTAGCCCCATTTACATACAAATCTTTTCACTGTAGTACGCGGAGAAATGAGGGTCCCTGAAGAAGCTCTAAAGGTAAAAAGTTTTTACTCATTTCTTTTGTAAGCCTGCCGTGTACTAGGGTTGATTTCACTCATGGATGTTTCACTTCCATTTTTAAATGTGTTATAGCATGAGAAGTTTACCATTCAGCTTCAGTTGTCCCAAAAATCTTCAGAATCAGAATTATCAAAATCTGCATGTGCCAAAAGCATAGATGCAAAGGCAGCAGATACTGTGACAGAAGTGCAGCACAAAGCCACGGAAGCACTAAAATCTGAGGAAAGAGCCATGGGTAAGCCAACCTCTTTGAGAATACCGTGTTTATACTTGATTGTGAAGAAATTGCATGCTTTCTTCTCACAAACTTGGCCATGTCCATATAAAAATAATTAATAATAATAGGGACAATTCAGAGTGGGTTTAATGCTGTCAATGCTTTCATTAGAAAGCATTATAAAACACATAATTATATGGTAGTCGTGTGTAGGTGTGTTTAATATGTTTCAATACTTGAGAGAAGTAAATGTAATTCACCTTACAATATTTTTATTTTGTGTTTGCTTTTTCTTCTGAATTATAATAACTGAAATGAATTAGGAATTATCCAGTAATGCTATATCATCATAATTATTATCATATTTATCATGTTTCAGGAAGTGTAAAAAAATACTTTTACATAAATAATCCCATTCATACAAAAACAGCTTTTTAAATTGATAGACGTTACCAAATTTGCTCAAATACAAATCTATTAGTCCAGTTAACAGCTAGTTTAAGTTTGGTTACTGTACAGTGCCCTTAGGCTTTAAAAATGAAAAATGGTCATTCATGTCAAAATTTAGTTTTCTTTTATATTTAGACTGAATGTATTTCTGTATACCAAACAACTGATTACTCTCTAACAAAAGGCTATTGGCCTGTAGCCATTTGTGTTGCGTAGATACTAGCCAGCGCGAAACTTCATTTATTTAGTCATGTCCAACATTGAATAAGGTCTTCCACAAATACTTGTTATTCAACTTAGAGTAATGTTCAGCTGTCTAAACTATACTTTTTCACTTAATAAATTAATCAGGCAATTCTAGCATTCTGCAAAAGTGTTTTTTTCTATTTCATATGCTTTAGACAGATTTTTCCCCCCTCTTTCCAGATACTTCTGCTGTGCCCCGGGGTACTCCATTGTACGGGCAGCCATCATGGTGGGGGGATGATGAGGTGCATGAACAAAGAGCTCTCAAGGCAAATGGCAAGCCTGAAGAAAAAAATCATGAAACTGGAGCGTCAGGTAAAACATCTCAGACTCTGACATTAAATGGATGTTTTGGGAAGAATTTATTATGTAAGCAAAAATCTGTCTACCCTGAAAAGAAATATCTGCTACTCTTCAATTTGATAAAAAAAAAGTTGATGAATGTTTTAATGACATTATCATATTTCAATTTATTACAAATGATTCTCACATAAATTATTAATTCTAGTATCTTTCTCATTCACTTTTAAAATATTTTTTCCAGCTTATTTATGAGAGCATTAAAACTTGGAAAATAGATTAATAATGTAATTGGGCATTTTAAGTATTTTAAAATAATGATTAAAATGTTTCAGTTAGACCAAAATAGTAGGTACAAACTAACTTTACATGTCTCATTAGATTCATAAGCATACAATCATATTTTTTAATGAACAATTTCTATTATGTTCAGAAATGTAATATGAAATTAAAGCTTCTTTAAAACCTCAGTGTGCCTAATTTGTTGGAATATGGTAGCAGCCAGATTAGCTGAGTTCAACAGCCAGAATGAAGAAGTTGTTCTGGGTCTCATGTTCAGATAAATGGTCAAGAAACATACTCTTCTGTTGCTGGAGGGGTTTAGTAATGAACTACATGTCCATAAGCCAGAAAATTGAGATTTCTAGGAAATAAATGGAGGTAGCAGTTGTATGTCATATAAGGACTTGGCAAAGACATCAACGCGGAAGGATGGAGTAGCCAGTCTCTGTGATAACGGCAGATCAGGATCCAGAACTGGAGGAATTACATACAGGCACCGGGAGCAGTGTGGGAAACTAAATCTGACCCTGAGTCAAGGATAGATTCCATCAGAACTCTTCTCAGCTTTCTACCTTTGACCCTAATTCTACAAGATAAATAAGACATTTTTCTTAGCTGGAGAACAGGAATGCTGGTTCTTTAAATATGCTCTCATTTTACCGGAATGTATGTCTAAGAAAGCTGGCTTTATCAACTTGATTTTTTTTTTTTAAAGATTTTATTTTTTTCCTTTTTCTCCCCAAAGCCCCCAGGTACATAGTTGCATATTCTTTGTTGTGGGTCCTTCTAGTTATGATATGTGGGACGCTGCCTCAGCGTGGTTTGATGAGCAGTGCCATGTCCGCGCCCAGGATTCGAACCAACGAAACACTGGGTCACCTGCAGTGGAGTGCGCGAACTTAACCACTCGGCCACGGGGCCAGCCCCCCTATCAACTTGATTTTACAGTGCCCCACACTGAAGTTAACTTTGCAAATAAATTTCCATTGCAGCTTCCTTGTTTCTGTGACCAAGACGGTTTTCTTCATGCCCAAACTCAGAAACTTAGTATTAGTTGGCATGCCCTGAGATTCAAATAACAGAAATGCTAACTGAGGCTGAACAGGAAGGACATTTACCGACTTAAGGAACTGAGCCTCTTCAGGGTTGGTTAATGCAGCATCTGAACAGAGGCGTCATCTAGCTGGCGTCTCTCCAGCTCTCAGCACTGCTGCCCACGGTGGCTGCACACATACAGAGGGAGTTTGCGTTCGTACCAGCGCTGCCTACCAGCGGCAGTCAGGGGTGCATGCTGCTGTGATCACATCCAGCAGAAAATAGCAAAGCTTGCTTTAGAAGACCCCCGGTAGTTGGAAGGACTTTCCCAGAAGTTTTCACATCTCTCGTCTCACTGGCCTCTCACGGGTTCCGCAGTAGGTCGACTGCTTATTCCTCAACCAGTCCCTGGCAAGGGCTGTGAGATTATCCTTGAACCCATCTTGCGGACTCTGAAGTCGGGAGTCGGTTAGTTTTCCCTAAGGCACATGAGCTGTGTCAGGGAAGAGTGGATACCTGGGAATGTTGGAGCTCTTTAGGAGGGGGGAACAGGGAATGGATACTGGAGGGCGATCAAGAATGTCCACTGATTTGAAATCTTTGTCGTACCTTTACCTCATGTCTCATATGTTACCTTCTTCTCCTGCCTTTTTTTTTTCATTGAGTCATAATTGAACTTCTACTTTCAGTTTCAACCCTCCTGCACTTCATTTTACATAATAAATCTAAGCTGTCCTTTATTTCCTTTTTTTTAGGAAACTACGGTGGCTGCCTTTTGCCTGCCAAGTAGATTTTCCATTAGAGTTCTCTGTGATTTTGTCCCATTTTCCTTAGAGAGCCTTATGTCCTACTATTAATTGTTTTCCCAATGCATTCCCACATAAATTATACTAATTCGTACCTGCTTTTCTCCCAAGATATATATACACATATATCAGCTGATATAAAATTTTAAATGATACATCTGTATGTGAGGATTGCTAATATATAACACTGTTTGCTTCAGTATTTTGTGTGTGTGCCTCCTCATGTAAACTTAAATTCCTTACTTCAAGGATCACATATTATCATTGTGCACTAGAGCCACCTAGTAGAGAGAGAGGGAGAGAAAGAAAAATATATACTAATTATTAGGTGATTAATTTAAAAGAAAATACGGCAGAATGTAACCATTGCCAAATACTGAAAATAATTGATAGAGATTTTATCTAGCCATTCAAAATCTATCCCTCCCGCCTAATACAAAACAACTTTTGAAATCTGAAACACGTAAGTTCTAGGACACAACGAGGTATAAATGTAATTTTTGTGTTGGAGACAGAATCATGATTTGTTAATAACAGCCAACACTTCGGTGGTGCTGATTTCATCCATACACTCCTGTAAGTGCCCTGCATATACTTAATCAGCTAACCCTCCCAGTAGTATCTACAGGAGAGTTGCTGCTCTTTCCCCCTTTTTAGAGAGAAGGAAACTGAGGTGCAGCGACGTGAATTTACTTGCCGACGTCACCCAGCCAGCTGATAGTGTGGCCGGGGTGGGAACTCAGGAAGCCTGACTCCAGAGTCCATGCTTTTAACCACAGGCAGTTCACATTTCAGCAGTCATTACACACACACACACACAATCACTCCAAAAGGATATACTTCACAGAGTACAAAGATTTACACAAACACTCCAAAAACAAATTGGCATAGAAAATTGATCCCTGATACCTCAGCATAATAAAATAAATTTCAGATTATGAAGCATTCAGTAGTAGTTTCATCTGTGTGAGTGAAACTGAATTCTTAAATGATTATCAGCTTACGTGGCCTGTCTCATTGAGTGTCATTTCTGCCAGATGACAAAAGCTGTCTTATAATCTTGGGATTATTTTTGAGTTAGAAGGAATTAAGTGATTTACATCTTGCATTAAATAGCTTAAAGCACCCAGTCAGATTGAGCTGATTAAATGACAGTCTCTTTTACTTTCTTTTATTAATATAAGGATGTTTTGTTTCAGATTTATCATTTGCAGTTTTTTAAAATATAGGATGAAGAAAACAGTTTACTGACCTGAAGAAATTTATGATGCCAGCAGAAATTATAGAATCAAATTTGAAAATCTATACTAAATGTTATTTTGTTTCATCATTTAGAAATTGAGGTTTTTTTAAAAAAAGTGTTTCAAGTTGTGAAATATAAATGATTAGTTTAATTATTTGTGCTCTAAGCATATCCTTTCAATAAAAACGAAAAGTGATTTGCTTCTTGGTTACCAATTTTTAGAATGTAAAATCCTACTACTTATTTTTCAAGGTGAGAACATTCCAGAAAGGATAGTAGAGTATGTGCTACCTAGTGATTTTTGATGTCCCTCTCTGTGCAACCACATGTATGCAGAGTCTCCCACAGACTTAGCATATAGCCTAAAAAACCCTAGGAGCAAATATTACATTATTGGATTACATTAGAATAATCAAGTTCTCCCGAAATTGTGTGAATGTTTTGAGTCTTGTTAAGAAGGAGAAATTTGTCCTCATTTTAGCTACAGGTTTGCTCTTCTACCTGCTAACTTGGTTTAAACATTTGTTTAGGTTACAATTAAAGGCATTTAAGTGTTGCACACATTTCGAAAAGATGTGTGCAACTGTGAAGAGTAGATTTTTGGCTCCTTGACCTTGATTTTAATGTAATCAAACTAAATTTGGAAACTTTCAAGTTGTAACTGCTGCTTAGCAAAAGTGGTTTCCCAGTCTTTGTAATTTCAAGTACTTGAATGTACTTAGTTGAATGGGTGTGTTAAGCAGAATAAGCCTTCATATGGTCTTGGTCATCTTGAATTAGTTTAATATTTGGTTTAATTCGATACAGAATAATGAAGGGAACTTTTTTCTGAATTGTGTGTATTAGAAGTTTCCCTGAAAGGTCACACAATCATAAAATACCTTAGGAATTTAAGGATGTTAGTGCCAATTGCTCTTCTGATTTAGATAATCATAATTAATTCTAGCATTATCAGTTATTAAATCATTTTAAATATCTAGCAATTGAGATTAATAAAATAGTATAAACAAAATATTAGTGTACTTAGTGTATTATTTAGTTTAATTCAAAATAGATTTTGAAAAGAAATGAATGTTAAATTCAGAAATCCCAGAATGTGTTCTGTCAGTGTCCTAAGAGAAGAAAGATGTTTTGTTTTTCTATATTAATCTAGAAGACCCCTAGTAATTTTTCCAGTAGACCTACATTTCCCAAGTGTAGTAGGCCCACACTGGGTCTGTTTTTATCATCTTCAGAAAAATGAATTCCTCCACATAATTTTTCAGATGACTGAGCTTTACTTTCACAACTGAAATTTTTTCGAGTTTAACCACTTCCTATTAAGTGAATTACCCATATCACTGCCTTGTTAAGCAGACAAGCCTGAAAATAATTTAAATTTTTGCTTTATGACTCAGGCATCGTTATGAATATCAGTTATTGAACTCTGATGCCTTACGGTGATGTTCGTGGGAGACTGAAGTACGTAGACCGTTTGCCCTGAGACGGAGTGGTTCTGGGCTGTGTTTGTGAGCCCTGTGTCTGCTCTCCATTGTTTGCTGTCTTTTCTCTACTGCTTGACTCTTAGTGCAGTATGTTTGACCTTAATCTTGATTCTACATCCGCTCCACATTTGCCACGTGTAATCTGAGTAAATAGTAAAAAGGCTCTCAATGAAGGACTTCCTTCTTTGTAAAATTCATGAACAGGAGACTGTAGGCATTGTCATATCTGTCTTGGGTTTTTTAGAGTTCGATTTTTGGTTTCAGTTTTTGGTTTCCCTAATTCTTAACTGCGTTGGAGAGTTGGAGGAGGGAAAGAGAAAGGTTTACTTGTGTGCCTAGTTCACCAGGCTTTGTTCTGGGTAACTTACATTATCTCACTTAATACTCATCTCACTAAATCTTCACAACAGTCTTACGGATAGGTAGTAGTATTTCCCCATTTTACAATGAGGAAAATGAGAATTAAAGACTGGTAGAGACAGAGTTTTTCTGATTTCACATCTTATCCCTACTTTCCACTAAACTAGACTGCCTGGTTATAATCATCCGATCATAACAGGCTGCCTGTCCACTCTGTGTGCTACTTGGCATTGTTAGATAACTGATTTCTGCATAAATTAAGTATTACTTGTGTAAGTCTCAGGTTTCTAGTCCTTGGAGTAAAGGTGGTTTTGAAGTAGGACTAAGGGAATGATAACCATAAAAATAGTGGTGTGTAGTTATTGATCTCTGCTGTTTTAATGTTATAATGTGGAAACAAGTTGAAAGTATGTCAGTGTTAACGGTGAACTTTACATTCACAAGGGAGGAAAATTGAGAACATATTCCTTTGAATCATGAGTGACAAATGGATTATAAATGCTATATCCCCGACCAGCTTTTTGTGGTTTTTGCTTTGTAAGTTCAGCCACATCGTTTTATTTTGGTATCCAGGTGGTAGTAGTAGAAAACTACTGCTCGTCTTCAGTGTTACTCTGTTACCTCAACAGTGAGCAGAGCAAAATGAGTGAATGAATGTATTATGTCTGTATGTCTGTTGATAGGATAGGTTTATAAACTGATTGTACTATATGGAATTGATCAAGTTTAGTACATTGTACATAGTAAATAAATCAATGTATTAAAAAATAAAAAACATTTATTAATGAATTTATTACTATATGGCGAGTGGTTAATGCATTTTACACTCATGGCAATTTTAGATGACAGGCCTTCAGAGTAAACACTCAAAGTCCAAGTGGATGTTTATTATTAATAAAAGGATAAATTAATTCTTTAATAAAGAAATATTGAAAACATGACGTCAGGTTATTGAGTCTTGTATAACCACTTTTTCCAAATAGCATGTAAAATCATTGCTTTGATAATGTAGACTTTTTCTTGATAGAATTTTTCATTTTCAGTGGTGAGAAAAACTAAGTAGATTTTGAAAAGGATAATTTTTACATTCAAATGGAGTTTGATCTCTTCTATATCCTATCCCACACATTTGATTATGGAAATGTTGCTGTCCCAATATTCTGTAGTCTAAAAGTAAACAGTTCTATGACTGTTTCATATTCAGAGTACTGCCAAGAAGTCAATTACAGCACCTGAAGAATGACGTCAAGATTTAATATTTGAAAAGATGTTTCAAACAACCAGATAACTTCGCATAATTGGACAATGATTGGAAACAACCTAATCTCCTTGTATTGCCTTTCCTTCCTAATAAATTATGTGCAAATGGTTTTTCTGTCAATCTGTTTTAAAAAAGGAATGCTTTTTTGAGCTTTAGGGAAATATTTTTCATTTGAAGTCATTCTTTACCATCTTGCTAATAGATATGATTCCTGAAAAACAGGGCAGTTTAATCTTTAATATAGTTTTTTGCTTTTGCACAATCTAATAACACATACTTAAAAGAAAACATTTCAGTTATCATTTTCACTTCTATACCTTTACGTATTTTAGGTATAAACGCATTTATTTTTATACCTTTCTATTTGTTTCTGAATATAAAAAGAATAACGGTAATCTTGCAGAGTTGCTTGCTGCTTCTACCAACTCTTGTTGTTGATTTGAGATTTATAATTCAGCTTTACTCCAAGGATTTTTGACACTTGTGCATGTTCTGCTGTATAGAAATGTAAATGAGTATTCTTCTGGAATTATTGGCTGGTAACTGAATTTTCTATTTTTACATTATTTCTTCCATGCTGCTGCTTGGATTGCATTGCTGCAAGCAAACCACATGTTTTATCTTTAATCTTTTATTCTTTATAAAAATCTATTTTCTTGCAAGGATCACACATCAGTAATAGTATTTTTGTCATTCTAAAAGTCTTATCTCTGTGATGGTGAAGAATGGTAAGTGGAATCATTGCTTCTAGAACATCATTTCCATATTGACTTCCCATGTTTGTTTCCTCATTTGAGCGCTGGTTCTCCTTTGGAGCTTCTACTTGTGTTCATAGATATTTCAGATATTTTATCCTCCTTACTTGATAAGGAAATTCATATTTTTTTCTCTCATTAAAGACATATACATTGAACATGCATCTCCACCTCCATTTGATTTTAATTCTTGCACCTTGATGATTTCTAGATCCACGTTGGAAAAAATATGGGCCTTGCCATGGAAGGTCCATCACTAACTGCTTTGCTATCCTTAGCCATTGCCGCTATTTATCTTGCATCTCCTGTTGGTAACTGAATGCCATGTTTATGATCAAAATTATTTCTTCTCTGACTTTTGCCATTGTTTTTCATCTAGACTGATCTGCCTTCTGATTCTCATGGAGTAATACAAATGGCCATTACTATACTCCCTCAAATGCTAGAAGCCCCCAAGTATTTTGAATTTTCTCTTATTTTTCTCATTAGGGTGCAGCATAGATGCCAAGCAAGTTGAGGAACAATCTGCAGCTGCAAATGAAGAAGTACTTTTTCCTTTCTGTAGGGAACCAAGTTACTTTGAAATCCCTACAAAAGAATTTCAGCAACCATCACAAATAACAGAGAGCACTATTCATGAAATCCCAACAAAAGACACACCAAGTTCCCATACAACAGGTGCAGGGCATGCTTCATTTACCATTGAATTTGATGACAGTACCCCAGGGAAGGTAACTATTAGAGACCATGTGACAAAATTTACCTCTGATCAGCGCCACAAGTCAAAGAAGTCTTCTCCTGGAACTCAAGACCTGCCAGGGATTCAAACTGGAATGATGGCACCAGAAAACAAAGTAGCTGACTGGCTAGCACAGAACAACCCTCCACAAATGATCTGGGAAAGAACAGAAGAGGATTCCAAAAGTATTAAAAGTGATGTTCCAGTTTACTTGAAAAGGTTGAAAGGTAAAGTGCATCGATCATTTCGGAACTTCCTATTTTATGATAGAGAAAACTCAGTCCTCGTAGCTAACCAAACTACTGTTAGATAAATAAGTATGTGAGAGAAAACTTCTGCTTTTTCAGAGGTCTATATTTAGTTTTAAAGCTCAAAAGTAAGACACACTGCCTGTGTTCAACTTAATCATTCAAAATACTCTGCCATCATTTTCTTGCCAAAACCAGATTGGTTTTATAAATCTGTGTTTACACCATTAAATTTGTTTCTTTTTCTTATGAATATAAAAGATCTGTTCAGTTCAACAGTGAAATTCCCTAGAAGACAATTCTTATCATTTTCTTGACTTAAGTAGAAGATTTATTCAATTCTATTTTTATCTATTGTAATGCTTCCAGTAAAATGTCAATATCTAGATTTTGAAAGAAGTTTTAAGCCATTGGGCCAAAAGTTCTACTTTGCTAGTATAGTCACGTTGTTAATAGATTGTTTCATACTGTTCTCAGTGGCTTCTCATAAAACAAAAGTTTTTGGTTTAGAGATACTTCCTGGGAATCAATCGAATTAAAAATTTTTTCAATATTAAGACTTTTATGAAAATCACAATTGAATGTTTATTTGTGAAATAGTTACCATATATGCTTTACTAGTATAACACTAGTCACAATTAGTAAAATCTTTACACCTGTACATCACAGTATTAGCTGATCATGTTTTCCCATTGGTTTTGCTAATTAAATTTATTTTAGAATTTACTGAATACAGATTTGTGCTACTCTATCAACTTTTATTTAACAGACTATAAGGGAAGTGGTTTTATGTTGATGTGACCGTTCTGTTACTATACAAGGAGTTAATGAGTTTTTAAAAAAATGCTCTTTGAGGTCAGAGACTATATATTACTTACCTTGTATGCCTACCACTTCACCTAGGACTTGAATATGTGATAGGTACTCAGTAATTTGAATAAACATGAATGACTTCGCTGTCAATGACAAGAATGAACGTGGCTTAACCCATATGGCCTGGGATTCTAACCAAGTAATGAAGAAATGCTTATTTTTTATTTGCTTCTAAGGCATCTCAGGATAGTGAGATGATGTGATAACTTAATTCTTTGTTGGGGCCTATTGCTATATTTAAATATAATCATAAGCAATTACCTGGCATATGTACTTTGACATATGATTATAATCTTTTCTACTAGAGAATATTACATATATAATTGAGACCTAAATGTGTATGTATAGGTTAAAGCTTATAAATGAAAGCTACCCATTTGTAAACTGACCATTTTTATGAATTGGATAAGTAACAGTGTATCCTAGTATAATATAAAAGGTAGCATAAAATTTGAAAATTTAGAAATAACAGCATCTTTTTTAAACCAATCTTAAGTGTATAAAAAATGAGCAAAAAGATTCTTTTAAAAGTTACCATTTAAAAAAACTCTTGTATTAACCCTTTTATTGTAACTTTTTTAATCATTATAACTATTTTCTGTATTAGCCGTTATTTTTAAGCCGTCATTTTAAGACAGTTTCTGTTCTTGAATGAGGCCCATTCATAAGTATGATTCCAATTAGAGGCACTAATGTTCACATTAACACTGCATCTAAATATTAATGATTAGATATTTGAAAACCTTACCAGAAATTATGCAATAAAATTACTGTTGTCCCTCAAAGTTGATTTATAGGTAGACCTATATTCTAGTGTGTTGCCATTGCTTAGAACCCCGCTTTTGGATTTGCCTTCAGACCATTTTACAAGCCATCCAAGAAAATTTCTTTGTGACTATAACTCAGTTTGGTCCAAGGTATATCCACTTTATTTCTCCAGATACATTTATGAATGACATTTGACTTTCCCCCCAAGTCAGAGCTGCCATCATTAGATAAAGATTTTCCACACTTTAGAATATCAGAAGTATATACCTAGACTCCAAATGTAATTATAGCAAATAGCAACAATTTTACAATAATTAGACTTTCAGCAACTGTTTAGATCAGTCGAAAACTTGAAAGTAGGCAAAACAAAACAAAAACAAAAACCCTTTGCTCCTATAAGAGTAAAGTGCACGCGCTTTGGGACAGTGAGGAAGATGATGTTCACAAAGCCCATACACTTTTACTCTTTAGTAGAGCCACAGCTACTGACTTGGTACAGTAACCTACCCTAAGAGATACTGAAAGAACTTCAGCAGATGCGCACATGGTTAATGATAAACAAAACAGGAAGAAAGAAACTTGAGGAGGAGTTTCCTAGCGATTTTTTTGTTGAGTAAAAACAAAAGTTGCAGTTCTGATCAGAAGTCTCACCTTGTGTGACACTGAGAAATACAAGAATGAATAATAATCTTCCAAAAGAGAAAATGGCTAATCTATAAAGGGAATTTTTAAGCCATAATTTAAAGATACGATACTGAAAGGACCTGACACCACTTAAACCCAAATTTTATGTGTTGGTACAAGAACTAAATTCTGTAAAGATGGTGCTTTCATGTTGTGTGTGTGTATGATGTGGGTTATTTGGTCTTATCATGCAGGAAATACTGGAGTTTAGTTATTTCCAGCTCTTACAAACTGGATATCTTTTTAGTATATCTGATGACCCAATGAAATAGGCTGTAATGTGTCACAGCCTGTTTTTGGTGAGTTTTGTATGTAAACTGGTGGTTGGTTTGGTTTTGCATCCCATCTGCCATCCCTGATTCCCGACTTCATTACTTGAGGCAGGCATTCCGTTAGTTACACACCTGGTTTTTTCTTTTCAAATTGTGTTTTGCGTAGTCCCTAATCTGAAGAAAGAGTTTCAGGTTTGTTGTCTTGTCTAACATTTACAGTATGAATCGCCATCACTGTGCTGGGGAGCGCCCGGAACCTTTGCATTTTGGTTTTAGGCACTCCTTTTGCTTCCCTTGCCTTTTGCTTTTCCAAAATGTTGTCCTTTTGTCTTCTGAGCCTTCTCACTCCTTTGATGTACCACACTTTTACAGCTGACCCTCTTGTGTTAAATCGTTAGCACCAGTTAGTAACCTCTAAATTCATTAGATGGAAACCCAGGAATCTTACAGTTCAGCTTTTCCCTTGCACATACCGCCTTTGTCTTTCCCTGCTCTCACGTCTTTCAGTTCTGGTCATCCTCTAGTTTGATGCCATATTGTACAGAAGATAACTCGGATTAAAATTTTTAGCCCAGGAAAATTTAAACATCAGATTTAGTCCTGGAAGCTTTGGAATGTATCTGGTTGACTAGATTCATTTATACCTTCCTTCTAAAGAAGCCATCATTCAAGCCCTCATTTTTTATTTGATCTAAAACATATGTGGAGTAGCTCTTGATTTTCCAATAATTTCATGCTATAATGATGTAATAATCATTTGATCGTTTCTTCTAATGTTATTATTTGGGCAATGAGAATTCTAAATCAGTGAACTATCAAGTAATTTTCATAGAGTTTTACCTGTAATCCCTACTGGAACCATGAAGGGTAACAAAAATCCTCTGTTAGGAAACTGATGTTTCAAAATTTAAATATATTCTAACTTGACTCTTACCTGCTTTACGGAGAAGACAAATAGATTTTGATCTGGTTATATTTAGCACCATGCCATTTGTCTAGTAGATGCTTAGATTTCTATAGGATCTCATAGACTATGCTTTTCCATGATAGGCCTTTTAGCTTGCTTTATTTAACTCTGAAGCCACCAGAGTTTATAGCACAAATGCAAATTTTCAAAAATTCTCATAGCTAAAAAGATGTTTGTAAACACTTGTACAGTAATTGGTGGAAACTACAAATTTGCATCCTTTATTAAAAAGGAAAGGTATGCTATACTTTTGGAAGTATTGAACATTGAAAGTTAAAACTAATCACATTTTTGTGGCATTTTTATTCTTTTACTGTGTAATGATAAGCATTTCAGTGGGATCACGCTTTTTCCTATCTCTCTTATACTAGAGAGACATTTTTGATTGCTTATAAAGGTATAAGATTTGAAGGCAGGATAATGTTTATTAACGTTATAAATATAGACTATTACAGATGATATGGCACTGCTTATCTGCTAAGGCATTGATGAATCATTATAAAGTTAAAATTTGGAGAAAGACAATCCTATTGAATTGTTTATAAAGGACCTCATTGTTGGTTGATAAAATTTGAATGTAAGCATTGCAATTGAGGGAAGTTTGCAGAGCCTGTTACTGAAAAGAACATATGACTTTGGATTGAAAAGGGGGAGGGGGCAAAACAAATAGCACTTTTGTATATGCTTCTAATTTTCTACATGGGGTTTTTCCTTCTCTATTATGTGGTTTCTTTCTCGTGTCCAGGAAATAAGCATGATGATGGTACACAAAGCGATTCAGAAAACGCTGGGGCTCACAGGCGCTGCAGCAAACGTGCAGCTCTTGAGGAACACTTACGGCGCCACCACTCAGAACAGAAAAAGCTGCAGAAGGCCCAGGCTCCTGAAAAGCAGCAGGAGCAAGCTGCTGTAAGTCAGACCGCTTTTACGATTGCATTCTTTGATGAAGACAATCCCAGAAAAAGAAGGTCATATTCTTTTACTCAGAGTGCAGGAGTCTTGTGTCAGGAAACTACTTATGCAACACCACATACAAAACTTGAAAAAACAAAATCTCCAACAGCAGATGCCAAAGTGGTTTCTTTGTCTTTACAGACTAGCTCTGCGCATCACAGAGGGGGGCATGGTGTTCCACATGGGAAATTGTTAAAACAGAAATCAGAGGAGCCATCGGTGTCAATTCCCTTCCTACAAACTGCATTATTAAGAAGTTCAGGGAGTCTTGGGCACAGACCAAGCCAGGAGATGGATAAAATGTTAAAAAATCAAGCTACTTCTGCTGCTTCTGAAAAGGATAATGATGATGACCAAAGTGACAAGGGTACTTATACCATTGAGTTAGAGAATCCCAACAGTGAGGAGGTGGAAGCAAGAAAAATGATTGACAAGGTAAATAATTGAAATTTGGATATGATGTTAGTTTTCGTGTGGTGTATTTGACTGTTAGAAATTACTGGAGAGTCAGCGTGAAGTGTTCTCATGTGGTCAGTGGTATTGGAACTGCAGGACTTTGTTAGGGAACTGCAAGACTAAAAATAAGACCAAAGTTCTTTCTGATTTTATTCTGCTTATATTCTGAATTTGCCTGAGTTTCGTATGTAAAGTCCAGTACATTTAAACTGCTTGGACCTTTTAAAGTTGTGTAAATTTAAGATAGGATTTTAAAATAGTATACTTTGCATTTATTTAAAAACTAAAAAATAAACAAAACCAGATTGCCATGACTCTGTTAATGTAAGCATTAATGTTAGCTAATAGTAGTTAACCACAGGTTTCCTGCCTACTAATTTCATGTTAGAAGCAGATGAAAATATGTATGTTTTAATCAATTTTGTTCTTTGTCCTTATTTTCTTTTGTTAATTTCTATTCACTGCTTTATTTGGTGATAGAAAAGAAGTGTATGAAAACAAAATTAGTTTGTTTATGATACTCTGAGTTTAGCCAAGTGTATGCCTGATCATGATTATTTATGTTTCAGATTTGTTCTTTGACGTTATTGGTTAATGTGATAATGCCTGTTGTATTGTTTCAAAAGTAGTTTTTCTCAGTTTTACCCATGGTAATGGAAAGTTGACTTTAGAATCAGCTGTTTATTTTACCCCCTGGAAAATAGCAGCATAAGTTTGGCTAAACATTAATCTCGTGTTTAAGTTCTTGTTACTCTGTGTGAGCAGCATTAGCATCAATTAGGAGCTTGTTAGAAATATAGAATCTCAGGCCCATCCTAAACATACTGAATCAAAATCTGCTTTAAAAGCAAGGTCTCCGGGTGGTTTGTATGCACATTAACATTTGAGGTGCCTGGTTTAGATGATGAATTTACAGAGTGGTCTTTCAGGCAGTAGAGTCCTAAATTATTAGGACTAACGTTTACTTTTAATTTCGTAGTTTTTATTTCCATTTTGGAGTGTGTTCTATAGTGTATGCAATATATTACTACATTTGTATGTATATAATTTCTAAACATACATTTATTGAGGAGCACATGCTCAAAATTTTTTTTACCATTGGAGTGTACAACTCCAAACTTTTGGAGATCCATTAGTCTATGACACAGATGCTGTGTGAGCAGTGTTATGATAGTTGTTAATGAGAAACATAGCAAGTAAGAAACAGATGAATAAAGCGAGTTTTCTGATTATGTTAAGGGAAATATAAGGACACAGTGTTAGCATAGAAAATGACTTGGTGATTTTGAATTGTTTTCAAATCAGGCATTGATAATGACATTTCTTTAGGATTATTTTAAAGTTCATAATTTTTCTTCTGGGTATCGAGAACAAGTATATTGCTATTTAAAATAGTGTCAAATGAAAAATAAGAGAATAGGTTTTGAAAAAACAGGAATGGTAAGAAGTTTTAAAATTCAGATTAATATTAATTTTATCCTATTATGCCTTTGTTTGGTTTATGGATATTTTATTCATAGTGACCAGTGTTTTCTCTGTTAAAAAGTTATTTTACAGTGGAGGATTATATTTCAGTGCTTAAGAACATGGACGTTTGCAGGCAGACAGATTGAGGATTGGGTGTAAACTGTGCATGTGCTAGATATCTGCCCTTGAGTAAACTACCTCTTTAGGCTTCCATGTTTTTTTCTCTGAAATGGAAGAAATTTCACTAGGTTATAAAAATAATTTAATAAAATACATAAAATGCTTATCCCTATGTAGGCGTTATAATAAGAGGTCTATAAATGTTAGCTGTGTTCCCAAATATAGATCTCTAGGCAAGATGCTTATAAATCCTGGAAAGTTCTTTCAGAATTGCAAGGGTCAAATCTGCAGCCCAAGTGGAAGTTGCAGTGCAGGGGAACAGCGTGGCCAGAACGGCAGAAGCCAGGACAGACGTCATCGTGGCAGAGAAGACTCTTTAGGAAACTGCTGGGTCGAAAGGGTGACCACAAAACTTGGTGGACACCTGCTGTCTGTAGTTCTTTCTCAAGAAGAGTCCCAGTTTCAATGACAAATTATACGGTTACACTATGGATAGAGAAAACCTAGATTTTAAAACAGTATTTATTTAAGGGAATATGTGACCGAATAGATAATTGAGTCATTCTTAGTTTATATAAACCAGAAAACAAAGCTGAGACCATAACTGTAGGGAAAAACAAGAGTCTCTCCATTATCTTGTGTATACCACAGAAAAAGGGCGGAGATTCTACTAGCTGTGATTAAAGCCAAAAGCAAAATTCAGGCCAACTAAAGTCAGGCTCTGGGGAAACAAAAGTGCAGAAGCAGGAATCAAATGTCTGAAGAAGATGAAGTCACCTGTGGGCGTGGAGAAAACACAGACCAAGAATAGCCGGAACCAAGGCAGAAGCAGCACTGGGGGAGTACAGGGGTAAATACAGGCATCACATCAAATTGCTGGGATGAGCTCTGCCATCCATTTCTCCCTTTTGAAGTTAGGGTATGGGGATAGAAGGTGGGGCCATCAGCTGTTGTCCATCTGAATTTAATTGTTGTTTGGTCCTGAAAACTTTCATGTAGTCTCTTTCCTTTTTCACTCCATCATTTGAGAGCTGGTTTATTTCATTGCTTTAGTCATTTAGCAGCCTTTATTCAACATCAACTATGTGCCAGGCTTTGTGTTAGGAGAGAGTGATTCAAATTGAAAAGACAGTTCCTTCCCTCAAGAAATAAGTATGTAGGAGGATGGAAATCCACAAGTAAAAACATGAATTAAAAATAGTTTGATGAATGCTTCAGTAGACATGTCTTTTGGAGGAAGGGTACCGATAGCTTCCAAGAGGAGATCTTAGATTAAATATCCCTTCCTCAGAGAAGTCTAGTTGTGCAATCTAAAGAAACCTCCCTAGTCACTGTCATATCAGCTTGTTTCATTTTAATCATAAGCTTTATCACTAATTAATAGTTTCCTATTTATTTATTCACCTCCCCACTTGCCCATTCACACACACACATAAGAATGTAAACTCCATGACTGCAGGAACCTAGTGCCTGGCATTTTATATGTCCTCAGTAAGTATTGAATTTAATTACCGACTGAGCTCAGAAACAGGTGGAATTAATTCCATAACAGGTATAATAAAGTAGCGTTTTCAAAAAATATGGCGTAACCCTGTGCAAAAGCTTGGGAGGGTAGAGGACTTGTTGAGAGGACCACAATTACTTTTAGAGAGTTGAGACTGGACTAGATATTGAAGGCCCTTGTGTGTCACACTGAGGACTCTAGATTTTTTTAGTGCTGAAGGCAGTGGAGAATTATTGAAAACTTCGAAGTGGGGCAGTGATGATCTGATCACTGTCAGAAGTGTGAAGAATGGATTGACAGCTGGAAAGGCTGGAAACAGAGAAGGCAGTTAAAAAGCTGCTGACATGCTGATAGTCAGTTGGATATAAATCAGACATCTGGGCTAAAATACTAATTTTGGAATTATTAGAGAGTAGCTGAGTGCAAAATAATAGATGGGATCACCTAGAAAGAATGTAGAGAGTGAGAGGAAATGGAGTATGCAATTCTTAGCCACACCAGCTTCGGTGGACAGAGGAATAAGAGTGAGCAAATGAGGCTGAAAAGGATCTAACAGGAGTAGGAGGAAACCAGGAGAAAACAGCATCTTGGAGTCAGAAATAGAATCAAAAAGGAGTGAGCTAGCAATAGTATCACATGATAACAATGATTTTATGTTTGATAAGCACTGAATGCCTTTTCACTTTTTCCCTAAAATACATTGTATTCCTGGGCTTGAAGAAGATAAGCAGAACATATATTTGTATCTTAACTGGGGAGAAATTGCATATAGTTCAAATAGTATCTCTTTAAAGAGATGACCAAGCTGAAATGCCATGTCTTTCTTTTTCTGTGCTGGTTGTAGTTAAAAGGTCTTGAGATTTCCCCTCCCCACCCCTCAAGTTACGGGATTAAAGCATTTTGGTTCATATTTTTGTGCTGTGTGTTTGTCAGTAGATCATCTTATTTAATGCATTGTCCCAAAATTTACCTCTTAGAATATTAACACAAATGCCTGTTATTTATAAAGACCTCTTAAGTTTTACATCTAAGCTTGCATGGAGATGCGCTATAATAAGAAAGTGCTGTTGACTACCTGGATTAAAGGTAATTATCTTCCACAGTAATAATAATCTCCCCCAGCCCTCCCTCCTTGGACCTCCCTATGATATCTAGAGAACCCGTCATAGTACCAGTTTCTTGTCCCGATCCCATCAAAACCAACACTGCCGAGGGAAGAGGAGGATGTTATCAGGGCTGCTTCCTAGCCTTCCAAGCTAAATGAGAAAAACCTGTAGTGAGAACAGAAAGCTAAATATTAAATGAACGTGAAAAAAAATTGGTCATTGTAGAGGGCTTGAGGCTTTATCTTTTGGAAAAAGTATTTCTCCTTTCCATAAATTTCATACCATAGACCAATTCTGCCAGATGCTTTTCCTATCCTGAGTTTTGACTCCTGTCCACTGTGGCAGCATATCTTCCCCAAAATACCTCTTATTAGCATATTCTCTTCCCTCATGCAGCCTTGTATCTATCACTACTGGTTCTGTAGGCAACAGGTGGTAGGGAAGAATCCAGAATCAGGAGAACTGTAACAAGACTGGAAACAGAATAAAGAACATCTACAGCATGAGTCAGATAGCCCAAAGAAAGTCAGTGCTGAGAACCTGGATCCAGGTATAGGCAGTTTGGAATGGGGATATTCCAAACCCCGAACTTCACATCAAGATTTTAGATTAGATCCAAGAGAGAGATGAGGAACTGTGATAAACTAGAGTCAAAGTCTAGGAAGACAGCGCCAGAGAGAAGACAGCGCAACGCAGTGTGTCCAGAGTCCATTCAGATGTGAGAGCAGATGCATGTGTGAGATCAAATAAGAGCCTTGAGCAAGAAGAGAGGACCTTGATACCAGGCAGGCTGCATTTTGATTTGGACTTAACTTTTTTTTCTGCTTCCTGCCAGTCCAGAAACAGTCTGGGTTAAAGGGCCAAAGCAAATAGCAGTTCTTAACAGGTAAATTCGGGCAGCTTGATTCTTCTTCCTCTTATACTAATCTTTCTTATCCTCTCTTCACTGTGTAATTTTTTAAAAACTTTTATCGGAAGAATTTACTTTTGGTCACTCTGATTGATACTCCTCTCCCCTTCTTGGCACCCTCTGGCCTTCTGAGGTATAGGAAACCTTTTCCTCCTGTGTTAATTCCCAAAGCTTCAGAAGGGAACCCTCTCCTTTTTTCAATCAGACGCTTAATATTTAATAGGTTTGCCCCATTTTTCTTTCTCTATTATTATATGAAATCTTATTTATTTTCCTGCTTAAGGGACTTTCCACTTACTGTGTCTTCCGTCTAGTAAGCTCCTCCTTGTGTTTTGTGCTCATCTAGCTCCTTCACATGATTCACTTTCCAAGGCTTTCTCTAAGCACCCTGTCTGAAGTAACCCCAGTGTTCGCCTCTTAGAGCTCTCTGTCAGATTGCCATGTTTTATTTGCTTCACGGAACTCACCTCTAGCTAGTTTATTTTCTGTCTCTCCTTTCTAGAATAGTCTTATTTGTCTTGATCACTTCTGTATTTCTTGTGCCTACAACAGTGCCTGGCATGTAGTAAACATTTAATATCTTTTGAATGAATGAATGAGAAGAAAAATTTATAACACGCTTTGTCCTTTTTTGTCAGTGTGTATATGTGGTCAGCTGTATATTAGCTAGTTTATTTTGATCAAATCCACCCAGGCCTCCACAAATAGGTTTTCCTGTATTCTTATGTGCTGAAACTAGTGTGCATCTTGATCTTAAAATAACTTGTTAAAATGTATAGTTTAAAACCTTGTTTGTGTTACACACTTAGCTTTGTAATAGTAAGTATGAAAGCTGCAGAAAAATATAGGTTGTGTGAGAAGAAATATTTATGTCTCAGGGGAATAGCCTTGGTTAGTAGAAGACGAGAAATACCTCTGAGTTTCTAGCAAGACCTAGCTAATAACTTAGCCCTTAAAAATCTTGGCAAAGAAAGGGGGAGATGGTCACTGATGAGTAGCCAGATTGTAGTAGGGAAGAAAGGAAGGAGTGCATGACAAGGAAATGAGCATAAAGAGGAAGGAAATGGGACATTTTAATTCTGGAAGCTTTAGATTAGACCCGAACATAATTTGAAGATGTGAAAGAAGGAGCTAATAGAAAAAGAGTGCTAAAGGGTGATGGAAAGGGAGGAGACTGTGGGTATAGTACTCCTAAGGAATGGGAAGAATCAAGGACACAGGGGGATAGGCTCAGGGAGAGGGCAGATTTGAGAGCATGTGTTTACCCGGACAGAGGTAAAAAGGAAGAAGATAAAGCCAGATGGTGCCTTTAAAAAAAATTGAGATGAAAATCACATAACATTCACCATTTTAGCCATTTAAAGTGTAGAATTCGTTGGCTTTTGCTACATTCACAAAGTTATGCAACCATCAGCACTATGTAATTCCAGGTCATTTTCATCACCCTAAAGAGAAATCCCATACCCATTAAGCAGTCACTTCCATTCTCCCCTCCCTTAGCCCCGGCAACCACTAATCCACTTTCTCTGTCTGTAGATTCTGAACACTTCATATAAATAGAATCAGACAATATGGCTATGGCTACTTTCACTTAGCATAATGTTTTCAGTGTTCATCCATGACGTAGCCTGTATCAGGACTTCATTCCTTTTTATGACTGAGTAATATAACATGGTGCAGATACCACATTTTATTTGTCCCTTCATTCGTTGATGGACGTTTGAGTCGTTTCCACCTTTTGGCTGTTGTGAATAATGCTGCTATGAACATGCATGTGCACGTGTTCATTTGCAGACCATGGTAAATTATAAAATGTCTCTCCTACCCCCATGCTGAGCTCTTGTCTCTAACAGTTTTGTCTGAATTTTAAATTTAGAAGTTGATTACAAGTGCATTATAAAAAAATCAGTGTTAAACATTATTCCAATGAATTTTAAGGGACTTTTCTTTTTGAAAGTGAAACTAGCTTTTCATGGAAAATAAATTTAAAAAAATTCTCCTCTATTAAATTATCCTGATTTTGTTCCCTAACATTAGTGGCTGGAATTCTGCATAGTTCTTAAGTAATTGTGTGTGAGGTGATGTTTGTAGGCCCATCTGCTGATGTGACCTGGTAGAGACCCTGCTCTCCTTGCCCAGGAGGTCCGTGCTCATTGAACAAAAAGATGTTCTGATCATCTGGGCTTGAAACTTGACTGCATTTTCACTTGGGCAGTTTAATAAGATCAGTATACTAATGTAATACTATTCTTCAGATGCTATTTTAAAACAAGACCACAAAAGCTTGGTATTAAACCTTCCATTGAGTTTCTTATTTCTGTGGAAAGGTGAATTCTGAATTTCAGCTGATTTGGAAACTTCTTTAATAAATTAAGGACTATTGCTATTGAGTTACCGTTTTGCTCTACATTTTTATTGCCATATTGATATGCCTAAGTCTTCCCCCTGCCCCCACCCCTTTGCACGCTAGTCTCTACTTTCTGTCACAATAAGCAAGCTTCTTATATTTGATGTTACCAAATGTAAGTTGACCCTTCCTTTTTTTTCGTTTTTTTTTTGTGTGTGCTTGAGGAAGATTTGCCCTGAGCTAACATCCCTTGCCAATCCTCTTCTTTTTTCACTTGAGGAAGATTAGCCCTGAGCCTTCATTTTTTATAAAAAGGGAAAGATACTTTAGTTCAGTATTTTCTAGAAAACGTTTTCATGATTATACAGTACATCTTTTTAAATTCTGATAAATTCTGAAGTCCACATTTAGTAAAGCAGATATCAGATTTTCAAATTCACCTAAACTTGGAAATTTTACCACTATGTGGCCTTATTACTTAATATTTAATTCAAATATAACTGTAGTTTTCAAGAACTATGATTTAATATTCTGTTGAACCACTAAATATTCAAATTATCTGTGCCAGTCTTCCTCTACTTTGTGTGTGGGATGCCTCCACAGCATGTCTGATAGTGGAGTAGGTCTGCCCCTGGGATCTGAACCAGGGAACCCCAGGTCACTGAAGCGGAGTGTGTGGGACTTTATCCACTTGGCCACAGAGCTGGCCTCATAATTTGACCTCTCTTTACAAGTATTCAGTAGGTGTGATGTTAACCCCCATAGAAGTTGACCCCATAGAAGTTGACTCCCCAAAACAGAGATGCGTCTGCCTGGATCAAGGGAACTATGGGAGAGAGCACATGAAAGCCACTCCCTACCCCTACGATCAATGAGTTATCTTTAGATGTCTGCCAGGCACAGAGAGTTCAGATTGTACAGGTTCAAAAAGAAATGTTCTATTCCCATACCACTCCTCCTTTCTTTTGCTCCTATCTGGAAGAGTTAGAAACTGACAAACTTGGGGTGGAGGGTTCTATTAGAGAGGACGCATAAAAATCAGACAGGTGTCTCATCTCACTCCCTTCCCCATTATAGACTTCTAGCCTAAAAATGTCCCTCACTGAATGAGACCTCACATTTTGTACTCTGTCGAGGTGGAGGGTTTGATTGAGCCCAGGTCTGAGAGGGGAAGAGAAGAGAATCCTGAGCCTGGGTTAACATGCTGCATTTAAAATACTCTGGAGCCTTCTAGGAGAGATGACAGACAGGTGAACAGCTGTCTACAGTTGGAAGTTGAAGTGAAGCCTTGGATGTGGGTGAAATCACCTTTGGACAAAATCTAGAATGAAGAGATGAGAAAATCTAGCTAACTTGGTCTCTGCTTTGAGGAGCTCTCAAGTTCTGTCCAACCTTTACATCATATGTCAGATTATGTGTACTTTTTTAAATGTGAAAAGTATAATAGCTTTAAAGTACATTGACAGTATAAGCTGTTTATGTCCTTTTTGTTTTCACATGGAAGTTGTCACAAGTGGATGTTTTTGTACCTAGACACAAAATGACAATATGGATTTCAAGCTGGACTAGTCATTGCTATCATTAAATTTTCAAAATACTGTCAAAAATATCGACAGGAACTTTGAAGCCTTCTTTCCCTGTACAGTAGTGCTTCAGGCCCTGCCACTTGTTTGCAAAATGAATAACTTTTCCTTCTCCGACAGGTCATGGACAGCTCTCCAGTGCTTTAAAAGGACTCTAGAAAGTCGCCTGAGTGCTCTCTCTCTGCGACTTCAGCTCCCCTTCCCTAAAAGCAGTGCTTCTTTGTGTGTATGTTTTTCATCATTTCAAAATAGTGTCAGAAGTGATCTGGAGAGATTTATTAGATTTTATTTGAAACTGCTGCTGCTTAGATGTTTGAGGAAATCAAGTTTGGAAGTCCATTTTGAGTATGGATTAGAATTAACCCAGAAAGTCACTTAAGCTAATTTGTAAGTTAACATGCCAAAGAGATACAACATGCAAGTAAATACATGTGGCTGTTTTTATCTTTTACTTCCAAACTTTTAAATTCAAAGTTAAATTTTTTTCCTAGTTATTATAAAAATAAGGAGATAAACTTCAGTCAATTTGGAGTTCAATGACTTGAGTTAGAAATAATTTTAAAATTTTATTTTAAGACGGTCACAAATACCTTGAGTGGCTCTAATTTGTCTTCTTTACACGTGGGTTTAAAGGCAGAGCATGTGGAAAGGGTTACTCAGCAGTTCTTACTGCTGTTGCTGGAAATGTACTAATTCCAGTGTTAGAAAGTGAAGCAGAGTTGTTTTCCCCTTCTTACACTGTGCTTCCATGTATTAAAATTCATGTTTGATTTAACACTAATAAGATACAATTTACTGGGGTTTTTGTTTTTCTTTTTTTTTTTGCTTTTTCTCCCTAATCCCCCCAGTACATAGTTGTATATTTTAGTTGTGGGTCCTTCTAGTTGTGGCATGCAGGACACCGCCTCAACGTGGCGTGATGAGTGGTGCCATGTGCATGCCCAGGATCCTAACCAGGGAAACCCTGGGCCAGCGAAGCAGAGCGCGCGAACTTAAGCACTTGGCCACGGGGCCGGCCCCTACAATTTACTCTTAAAGCAAAGATAATTTGAATATTTTGTGTTTCAACAGAATGTTAAATCATAATTCTTGAAAACTATAGTTATATTTGAATTAAATATTAAGTAATAAGGCCATCTAGTGGTAAAATTTCCAAGTTTAGGTGAATTTGAAAATCTGATATCTGCTTTACTAAATGTGGACTTCAGAATTTATCAGAATTTAAAAAGATGTACTGTATCATCATGAAAAAGTTTTCTAGAAAATAGTGAACTAAGGTATCTTTCCCTTTTTATGAAAAATGAAGGCTCTCTGGTTATGTTTTAAAGATCCTTTCCACAAAGTGCCAATTTAAACACATATTATTCTTGGTTGTAATAAGTAAAGCCACAGTTAATGCTAATAAATAATCAGCATTGGGAACAAAGTAAAGACTTAATTGTAAAATGGAATGTTAGGGTTTATGTAGTTAAAACCCTTCTCCAGTCTGTCCAAGAGCATTGGCCTGTTGTCTGCCAGGAAATGAGTTAGACTGAGGGTCTGCCCTTAAAAGCACATGGTTGTTGGTCTCTGTATTTAGAATATTTCAAAAGTGTTGCCCATAGACAGTCTGGTTATTGAAAATGCTAATCTGTATGTGTAGACCAGGAATCTGCATTTCGAATAGAGGCCCATAAATGAGTCTTAGGCAGATAGAGAATTATGCTGTACTCTATACAAAGATCATACAATAAAATCTATTATTTGGGACCTTAGAGAATTATGTGTATAAATTTAACTCCTGTAAATGTTAAGCATTTGTTAGGGAAGGAACACATGCAATCAGTCATACATTTAGAGTTTTTCAACATGTTTGTCAAAAATAATAGTGCCAAGATACCAGCTGAAAACAAGCTGAAGTGGTCTGTGGGTACTCTTCCCTAACTCTTTGCAATTATTGTAATGTGTACTGTTATTAACATCTTTTAACAAATCAATGATAATATCTTGGGTATCAAACACTACATTTGCTAAATATTAAAAAAAGGATAGTTACATTTACATACACTGCCACTAGCCTGTTTTCCTCTCCAGCTATTAACTCAATTGGATGTTACCTTGTCATTAAACGAGTTTTCCCTCATTTTTAAAATTAATTCAGAATATCTTTATTTGCTTCTGAAGTTACTGATAATATTCACACATTATTCTGACTTTTTCATTTATAAAATAATTTTCTCCTCTTAGGTGTTTGGAGTAGATGACAATCAGGATTATAATAGGCCTGTTATCAATGAAAAACATAAAGATTTGATAAAAGAGTGGGCTCTCAATTCAGCTGCTGTAGTAATGGAAGAAAGAAAACCAGTGACTATACCTGGATTCCACAACACAGAGGTATACGTCTCTTACTAGTTCCTAACTATTTTCATGCGCAGAATGTCAATCTTTATCGTTTGTAGTTATAGGACTTTAAGTAATTGATGTATTCCCTTGTAAAGTGCTTCTAAAAGTGAAATTCTCACAATTCTTTGTTTCTGGGCCTAAAGTAATTTTGACTTTAATTCCGTTTCAGTTTTTGTTATTTTCTTTTAAATTAATATTTCTTTTGTCAGTGAGGGAGATTGTTAAATATATTTATATTTAATATATAGCAATGAATGAGCTGTATATTCACTGTTCTAATTGGCATTTATGAGATAACACAGAAACTATACACGGCACATACTTTCTAGGAGATCATGCATTTGGAATGGAAAGATCTTCATGCCAGGAAACATGTGCAACGTAGTGCATGATAGATACTACGACTTATAAATCTAGAGAAGCACCACTGTAGTCCAGCCCGGGGCATAGTGAGAACGAGGCGTGCTGGCTGTGGTGGCTGTGGGGCCAGTGTGGCAAAGCAGAGCTGCAGGGACCTGAGTGCGAGTCCCAGAACCTCCACGTCTAACAGACCGCCCTTAGGTCCGTCCCTTCCCTGGTCTGATTTTCAGTTTTCTCGTCCGTACAAATGGTATTTTTGATAAAACCTATTTACGGGGAGTTTAGTGAAGTATATGAAGCACCCAACATAGTAATTGTCTGAGATTTGTGCACTCAACGAAGGTTTATTCTCTTACTGGAAATGATGCTAGAATTTCATTCCACACTGTTATGTCAAAAAGAAATCTAAAAAATTTATATAACTAAGTATTAATTAATTATAATTTATCCAGATAGTGAAAGCTAGCATTCAATGGAAGCTTTCAGTGTGCCATTTCACGAATAAGGAAACTGAAGTATTTAGGAATTAACTTGGCCAAGGTCTTAAAACTAGTGCATTGTGGAGCCTGAGTTTGGACCTTAAGCAGCTTTGATTTCTTAACCCATTCTCTTACTCATTATGCTATACTACCTCTCAGGAAATGAGTTAATTTAAAATATACAAATTGTAAATAAATATAAAATATAATTAAAATAAAATCTTAAGGTATAAATAAAATAAAATATAAAGTGTTACATTTGTATGAAATGTAAATAAAATATTTTTTATAGACAGGTAAATACACCTATATGTTCGTTTATTAATGTTAAAATTGACCCTTTATGGTCTGCCATTTCCCTAAAACTGTCAAAGCAATTATTGTGTTTTACTGTTCTTTTTTTCCCCCTTAATCTTAGAGAATTTTTATTCTGGTTTCTGTTTTACAAGATGCTTAATTTACTTATTGAAAGCAAGTAATACTTATTTGAGGCAATGTTTTGGTACTGTGGTTAATCTAGGAAGAATTAATCATGTTCTGGAATGTGAACTTAAATAGACTCCCTCTTCTCTCTTTCCCCTCAACCCATGCCAAGTAAAATTTATATATAGCCCCAGTGTGAACCTACCTCTGAAGGAGTCACCTAACCAGGCCATTAGAACAGTTTTCACAGAATGGTTCTACATAAGCGTGCGTCAGTGGAACCCCCTCTGTTCTGGATGTTCCTGGCATAGTGAAAAGGCTGTGGTTCTTCCTTCAGTACTCAGAACTGTGGACAGTTACCACAGAATCTTGAAAGGGAATTAAGGATTCAGCATGCTTTGGTATCCCGAGGCCTCACAGTATGGATGTCATTATGTATTCTTACTATTCTAACCTTTATTCTTGAAATCGTATAGTATATAATCTGTATGAAGTATTTACTTCATCACTTTCTAGCCTGTCATAATCAATAAAGTAAATCTGACACTTTTAATAAAATATTTTTTGAATAATTCAAAATAAAATTTCAGTCATAGCTTTCTATTCCTTAGTTGTCATTCCAGTTTCAATATTAAGCCTTGGCTTAGATTTTTAGTGAGGAAAAATTTTTTGATACTACCTAGATCTTCCATATTAAATGCCTATATTGCCCTGATCTTAAGAATTACCAATACATGTCCATAAATCTTTGGAACCATATCATGAATTGAATTGCATTTCATCCTTGACCATAAGGGTTCAAAGAGTGCTTGCTTAAGGGCAGACCTGGACATGGCAGGTCTAGGTTCAGACTGCTTAAAAGAAAATTCTTAAAGGTAGAGTGATTTCTAGGTCTTTCTGGAAATTATTAAAGTGTTGCAGAAAGAAATCTAAAGCTTTGGAAAGTTTTTGAAGTCCCTGAAGACCTGACCTGGCAAATTTAATACTCCTTGATACTCTGGAACCTATCTGATTCCTAGAAACATTTAGAGGGCAGAAAACACCTTAGGAATAGACCTTTAGACTCTCTGTTCTGTAGAGTTGAGTAGAACCAGCTTACGTTGTAGCCACAAAGCTATGATAATACACCTGAGTTTATCTAGCAGCAGTAAATTTTAAGCTCCAAGATTTTATTTTAGTCCCATTGTTAGTATTTAACATATAGAGAAAATTATACTACATTTACAGTGATAACAAAATGTGCTTAAAAGGGGTACCTAGAGAGTCTTCATTTTATATAAGAGGAAATTTAGTAAATGATGATATGAATGTGAGGTTTAAACATTCCTTTGTGTGGCAGGTTGATGTGACTAAGTGGCATTCTCTTTCATGAGAATCAGATTTGAGCAGAGTGTCTTATTTCGTCCTCTTATTTTTCTCCTTTAGGAAGGCACATCTTCCTCTGGAAACAAGCGTTGGGTTTCACAGTGGGCTAGCTTGGCTGCTAACCATACAAGGCATGATCAAGAGGAAAGGATAATGGAATTATCTGTACCTGTTCCTTTAGAAAATGGTATTTTCTTTCCTTTTTTTTTTCTTTTGTGAGTCATACATCAGTTTTTTAAAAACTAGTTAAATCTATAACTGAGAAGTAAATTAAACCTAATTAAGTGTTTATTAGGCACTCTCTCTGCAATTGTGTAATGCATTTACTTGAGCAAAACTTTGTGGGTGGGATAAGTCACAAAAGTAAGACTGAACACAGTGAAGTTCCCTACCGTAAAACACATGAAAGAAAAAGAGAACGACAGGTGTAGGTTTAAAATCAGATCACCTTAGCTTTCAAGTCGTGCAGTTTGCTTTCTTGAGTCACCTGTTAGTAATCTGCCTATTTGTGTGTCTAGGCATTGTACTTGCTTTTTAAACTACTCTGGCACAATGCTGGCTTATTATTCAAAGTTTTATTTTATATTTGTGCTATTTCTTAACTTACACTTAAAAATCTAATGTAATATGATATTCTTTTTATTTTCACTTTTTTGCCATAATAAATTCCTTCGTTGTGGTTTTATTTTATAGAAACAGATATCAGTGAATCTGGCATTTCAGTGAGAAGTACGGGCTCTGGGACTTCCTTGGCCAGTCAGGGAGAGCGAAGGAGACGAACCCTTCCCCAGCTTCCAAATGAAGAAAAGTCTCTTGAGAGCTCCAGAGCAAAGGTTTTAATGCAGAGGTCAGAAATAGGAGAAAAACAAGACACAGAACTTCAGGAGAAAGAAGCACCTACACAGGTGTACCAGAAAGATCAACAAGATGCTGACAGAGCCCTGAATCAAATGAGCAGGGCAGTAAATGGAGAGACGCTGAAAACCAGCGGAGAGAATAAAACCCTGCTTCACTTAGGCATCGCTTCTGCTGGAAAGGAGAAAAGTGAAACTGAGAAGGAAGCTTCCTCGGTAAAGCAAACATCAGTGAAAGTTCAGCAACAAGAACAAAGGGAACAGGCACAGTGGACACCTACTAAATTGTCTTCTTCAAAAAGTGTTTCAGGTCAGATAGATAGAGCTAGGGAGGAATCTTTTAAACAAGAGTCACAACCTCAAGAAAAAATTCCAGGACATTCTGCAAGCAAAGCAGAGAGGGTGATACAAAGCGAGGGCAAGCGAAGAAAAGCTGAGGAAGTTCTGAAAAGTCAGACTTCAAAGGGAGGAGACAAGAAGGAATCCTCCAAGTCTTTAGTGCGACAAGGAAGCTTCACCATAGAAAAGCCCAGCCCGAACATCCCCATAGAGCTCATTCCCCACATCAATAAGCAGACATCCTCCACACCCGCGTCGGCGTTCACGTCTGCCAGTAGAATACGAGAAAGAAGTGACTCTATGGATACTGATTCTAGTCTGGACACAACGCTTATTCTGAAAGACACAGAAGCAGTAATGGCTTTTCTAGAAGCTAAACTGCGTGAAGATAACAAAACTGATGAAGGCCCAGATACTCCCAGTTATAATAGAGACAACTCTATTTCACCAGAATCTGATGTGGACACAGCTAGCACAATCAGTCTGGTTACTGGAGAGACTGAAAGAAAGTCAACCCAAAAGCGAAGGAGTTTCACTAGTCTCTATAAAGATAGGTGTTCCATAGGTTCTCCATCCAAAGATGTTACAAAATCATCTTCTGGTACTAGAGAGAAAATTGAAAAGAAAACAAAAAGTCGTTCCACAGAGGTAGGTTCAAGAGGAGATGGTCGTAAATTTGTACAATCCAGTGGAAGAATGAGACAGCCTTCAGTAGATTTAACAGACGATGACCAGACCTCTAGTGTACCTCATTCTGCCATTTCTGATATTATGTCGTCTGATCAGGAAACTTACTCATGTAAATCTCATGGAAGGACTCCACTTACCTCGACTGAGGAGCATGCACATTCCAAACTGGAAGGAAGTAAAGTCACTAAATCTAAGACTTCTCCTGTGGCGCCGGGGTCGTCCAGTAAATCAACTACTCTTCCGAGGCCACGACCTACCAGGACTTCCCTCTTGCGCAGAGCACGACTTGGTGAAGCTTCAGACAGTGAGCTTGCTGATGCTGACAAGGCATCTGTTGCTTCTGAAGTGTCCACAACGAGTTCGACATCAAAGCCTCCCACAGGAAGGCGCAACATCTCTAGGATTGATTTACTAGCTCAGCCTCGTAGAACAAGGCTTGGCTCGTTGTCGGCTCGCAGTGACTCTGAAGCAACCATCTCGAGAAGCAGTGCCTCTTCTCGGACGGCAGAAGCCATCATTAGAAGTGGAGCCAGATTAGTACCTTCAGATAAATTTTCTCCTAGAATTAGAGCTAACAGTATCTCTCGACTGTCAGACTCCAAGGTCAAAAGTATGGCCTCAGCGCATGGCTCTCCTTCAGGTAAATTGGATCCAGACTCTTTATGATGTTAGCATATTTCTTTTATGTTTTGGGACTCCTTTTTTCAAAAATTAAATCTCTAGTGAGCGTTCCCAAAATATTCAACAGAAAGGTTATTCTGTAGAGGTTTTTTTTTATAAAAATTATTTTATTTAGCTTGGTAAATAGAAAATTCAGAAGTTATATACACTTCCAAATTAATGTCCTGAAGCAAAATAGTGATTTCAAAATTAGAAGTATATTGAACCGATTTAGAAGTTTTAATCGTCTAGCTGGTGAGGTACCTGATTTGTGTGTCAAAATGAGATAAGGAATTATCGTCTGGTTTAAATAATAGGAATCAACATCGTGCTTCTAAAAGGATGTGTTTAACTTTTAAATATCCTCACATAATTCAAAGCCCATGTGAATCTGAAGGAAAGCAGTATACCCTTTATTACTACTTTCAGAGCTAAATGAAATAATCAATATTTTATCCTTTTTTTCCTATTTATTTTGCAATGTCTCATTTACTTATACTTTTTAAGGTTAAATCTGTTCCTGGTTTGGGAGGTGAAGACTAATCCTTAATTTATTTCAGCAGAAGAGGATGGATTTGTAAGCCAGTCGCTAAGCACAGAAGGGCCAGAGTGGGCTGTAGAGTTGAACTGGCTCTAAGCGTTATCTCATAAAGTGCTGCCGTGTCATTGAACTGTAGTAATGAGCTGTCGTTGAATGTAACGTTACAGAAGCGGCTTACTCCCCACTGGAAGCTGACTGCTTCTGGCATGTTTGTCTGTTTATATTCTTCATATTCAGAGCTGAAGCAGTGAGAATTCATGTGTGACCAGAGCACTAAGACAGATACTCGTGTGTATCCTGTAAACATGGTCTCATTACTTCATAATCAGCCTCATGTGTGGGTGTGGCTGAAAAGGCTGGTGGGGGGAAACCAGCTGTTAAAAGACTTGGAAGATTTATTACTGTCAGTCAGCAGCATCTAAGTGAGCCGGAAGTATTGAGTGAGAAAGAAAGGGAAAGTCGGTATGCAACATCATCTTTTTATTTTTACACCTACCACAGTATAGCTGCAAGACCCCAAACTGGCAGTGCTTGGTGTCTGTTAGTTTTTTCGCTTTTTATTCGTACTCCCTTCTCTTCACTGCTGCTTTTCTCCCCTCCGTTCACATTTCCTTCTCTCCTGGTCGGTGGGGATGGTGATGGTGATCATATCTGTGGTAGGAATGGATGTAGGCTGCAGCTAGGTAACATATAGTCGTCTTTCCAAAAGAAGAGATGGCGTTTTCCTTATTACCCTGGTCCTCCTTGTTTCTGCACTGCAGGCTTTGGTTGGTGGTTCATGGATTTATTGCCAAGTGTTTTAAAGCTGCCCTCTTTTGGTTTCTGTTTCCCCAGTGTTGTTATTCTCGTTCCTTATGGCTCTACCTCTTCAGTCATGTTTCCTTTGTGCTGCATTCTATGCTGTGTACCTGATGAAGTGTCTTCCGCCACGGTGCCTGTTTGGTTACCTCATCTGTATTGAAGTGCATAAAAACTTCTGTCTTCTCCCTTCTTAACATGCCATGTAACATAAGTGGCATGTTACCCAGGCACGTGGAACAGCTCTTCCTTCTGCACTAGGTGTCTGTCCCTGAGCACATGAGTGATGTGGTTTCATTCCCCAACGTTTAACATGAGGGGCTTATCTGAGGTGCACACCAAATATGATCACTTCAGCAGGTCTAAGAAACCTGTAAGCTGCCATATTATATATGTGTCTTTAAAGATACATTTTATTTTCTGCTTCTTTGAATGTAGAACTTGATAAACATGTAGTTTTTTATGTCCAAAAAGTACCTTAATTAAATAAATAAATAAAATTAATAAATTCTCTAAGGCAAATTGAGGTATGTGGTTTTGGCCTCCTTCATACTTAATAGCAGTATATTAAATAATTAGAATTATGGAATTTAAAAGCCCTGTAAAGGGTTATTCAGTTTAGGGAAGTGTGGCCAAGAGGTGAAGTAACCTGCCCTGGTCACAGCTATGGCAGGACAGGATGACAGTCCAAGGCTTTTAACTCTCAGCCTGGTGCTTCTCCTACCACGTCTAGTCCAGCTCTGAGAAATAGTCTCTGTCAACGAGTATGCAAGCTTCCAGAGGACAGCTAGAATCTATTGGATTATTATCAGGAGGATCTACAAGCTCAATATAAAGGTTTTGGTATTGCTTACTGCAATCTTTGTAATTCCGATGTTTTACCAAGTTCACGTTCTCTCTTCCACCTTGAAAGTCGAAAGCCACATTGTGATCCAGGATTGTATATTCAAATTCTCTGAAGAAGCTCATTTGTAGTAGTATATCCTATCTAGAAGGACAATGGCCAAGACCTTTCAGTTAGTGGTAATATACTAAAATAGTTACCTAGGGTAGATAGTAAAAAGGAGAAAAAAACAAACATACTTTTTTGATTTTTCTAATTGAGGTGTTTTTGATATTAATGATATTTTTACTTAAGATAATTATAATATCTTGAAAAAGAAAATAAAAATTTTTAGCTTTTGAAATATGATTTAAAAGAATGTGAAACCATGCTGGTCAGTATTGCTATGCACACAGTAAACTTTAAAGATCTTAGAAATATCTGAACCTAGAGCCTGTGATATTTTCCAAATTGACATATGTAAAAATAATTCTGCATTCTTTCAAATTCCATGTTTTGGGCCATGTCTAAAAAAGTTATTCAAAGAAATGTATGTGATTAAAATAGAACAATGGAAATCTCTGATTTAGCAAAATTAAGATTAAGGGTTCTTTTATGCTTAATTCTGGTGTAATTAGCTTTTAGGAGCTTAGTTTTTTCCCCCTCCATAATCCTTCAATGTCAAGTTATACTAAAATATCTAGATTTATTTAAGTATCCTGAATTATCAAAATAAAGCAGTTCGTTTTCATTATAACTGCACATTCTAAGAAATAAAAACATCAACATCCTTAGAATATTTTTAGACTGTTTGCTTTCCCATTTTTATTCTAATCCTCAGAATTTATAGATGGCAGGAATTTAAATGTTGGGCATACGTGGCTTAAATTATTTCTTCCTCCAGGTCGAAGACCAATACAAAACATTGTCAGGAATTTTTTTCCCCGAATGCTGTTACTCCTCATAAATATACGTGTAAAACGTGTTTGTGGAATTTCCCACAAAAATATTCTGATATAAAGTATGAAGATGCAGTGTTTGTTTTCTGAAATGTATTCATTACATCTGCAGATGTGGATGTGTTTTAATGCCAACAAATTTTTGGAAACAGTAAAAGAAATCAGAGCCTTCACAGATAAATGATCCTCATAACTCTTTTTCCCTTTTGTAATTCTCTAGACATGAAGGATACTGTGTTTTTATAGTGAATATAGTATTTATTACTTCCACAAGAGGGAGTGTTGCATAATTTTATAACTAAAATAAGTTTTATAATTAATGTAACTAAAATAATTTTCAGCTTAGCTACAAAGTTAATTAAGCCCGTCTTAGAACGTTGTCCCATTTTATTATATGTGCTGCCCAGCACTTCACCAACCAAGAAGCTCTCAGAGATTGGCATTTCAAATTTTCAATGTAAATTTTCAATTTAATGATTTATCTGAAATGCCTTCCTGGTACCAATATGTCAAATAAGCCTAATCATAATAAAATTTAATTTAATTTTATAAATGATTTTAACTAAGCAGAATAAAATTCAAGAGGAAGAAGAAAATATTTTCTTCAGTACAGGTAGAAATCAGAAAAACTATCGTTCTATGAGAACCTGAGGATGTCTTTTTTAAAAAAAATTTAACTAGAAATGTAGGAAAAAAAAAGATTTTCTAACATGTAGTTGTAAAGCATTTAGAATAGCAAGGAATGAGTTTTGAACTCTGGGAGTCAGTAGCCCTGGCTTAAACTTTGACTTAAGCAAGGCAAGACCTTTCAGGGCCTCTTTCTTCTCTATGAATTGAAGAATTTAGACCATCCTCTGTCATTCTATCCTAAATTTCTGTGCAATAAGTAGACATTGGGGAAAGTTAAAAACGTTCTAACTTGAAGTTTCTTCTGTAATAACTAGCAGATTTTAGGGATTTTTCTTCAGATAAAATGTATAGCTGCTATAGCTTAGAAACAAAGGTTAGGAAAGCAAAAGGTTTGAAGGAAGTTGTGGAGTAGCAGGTTAGCAGTCCTGGCGTTAAGTGCCTTCTCCACATAGTCGTCATTTTACTCCGTCTCAGCAGTGCTCTTTGCTCTTACACAAGCAGATGTGTCCAGAGCTAGCTTGAGCTTTGCTTCGTACTGTTTTCCATTGGAAAACTCAAATTATTTGAAGGTTTATTAATCATTTTCATTTCCCTACTCTACCTTACTTATTTTATCAATTTGGTCTGAATTTTAGGAGAACAAACCTAACAATTTTACCTTTCAGATTTTAAAATGTTTTATTCCCTTGGTTGCTTTTCTTTTTAAAGATATTATTAGAAGCTTCACTATTCTTACTGGCTTCTAGATAGACCTATAAGAATAGGTGGAGGGGCTGGCCCCATGGCCGAGTGGTTAAGTTCGTGCGCTCTGCTTCGGCGGCCCAGGCTTTCACCATTTGAATCCTGGGTGTGGACGCCACACCGCTCATCAGGCCATGCTGAGGCGGCGTCCCACATGCCACAACTAGAAGGACCCACAACTGAAAATACACAACTGTGTACCCAGGGGGCTTTGGAAGAAAAAGGAACAATAAAATCTTTAAAGAAAATAGGTGGAAAGTTTATGAATTTTCTTTGAAAAAAGTTTTTCTTTTATTTTTTTCTCCAAAATATAATTATTTTTTGATCTCAAGACTCAGACTATTAGAAGTTAATTCTAAAGTGACTCTACTTATGTGTTGTCACCTGACATTTAGAACTTGGTTCTCAGTTTCTCATTCTGCTTTCATGTACTCGGCCACTCATGAAATATACCAGCCATTGATACCTCTAACTTAACTACCTTAGTTCCATCATACCTTCTTATGTTTTCATATCTTCTTTGTTGTTGGTTCTGTTTTCTCTCCATACAATTTTCAGTTGTAGGTATGGTTGCTATAGTTTCCAAATAAAAACTCAGGAAATTTAACCTAACAAATGACCTTTTCTTATTTAGGAATTTCCTTTTATGAGTAATATTCTAAGATAGCAAAATAAACAAACATTTAGCGTTTAATGAAATGCCTTTATTGAAAAGTATCACTTGTTTGCCGTATTACTAACTTTTTTCTAAAACCTCTTTACTTTTGTTCCTAAACTTTTCCTAAAATTGTTTTCAAGTTTCAGTGTCCATTCAATTCACAGGAGTATTCAAATGTCTAGAAATGAGTAAATTTCTACTAAAGTATTACTTATGTTAATAAATTATCTTATAATGTTAAAATCAGAAATTATATTTAATATCCCCTTCAAAAAACTCTATGATTAATTACCTGTGTGTTTGCATACACTTTTAAAGAAAGCCATGTAGTTTTCTGCATATTTTCATTCTCTCATATGCATGAATCCAGTTCTAAGCTCCGGGAGCTTTAAATAGGAGTGTGAATCAGGACAAATGGGTAGCCTCTGATTCATGGTGTTGTCCTGATTGTAGACTTCTCTGTTTCTGAAACCAACTCTGGTAGCAGTGTATATCAATTTTATCTGAGGGCCAACTCGTCCTTACAGAGCCCCAGGCAAAAATGTAGTTTGGGGAGGAAAAGACAGGAAAGGTATAGAATTCTAGTGGGATAGGATGAAGGAATTCTAGACTCCCCTAACCTATGCAGTCTAGGGTCAGTTTCTGTTTTAAAAGGGAGAGAGAAAGAGAGAAAAATCTTCTAATATTAGTGGCAATTGGATCTTAAAGGCGGTGCTAAGCTTTTGTCACTTTAGCCACCGAAAACATGTCATGCTCTTTACTAGGTTTTTCCTAATTTGAGAAAAGCAAATGGTTAGTATCCAGGAATTCATTTATTCGAAAGTATTTGTTAAACATTTGCTAGCCAGACATTCTGCGAGGTGCTAGATGTACCTCAGTGGATTAAGCAGGCGTGGGTGCTGCCCTTGTCCCGTTTACCATGCATTAGTGTTAGCTCCCTGTTCTTCACCTCTGTTTATGCTTCACAAATTATTTCTATGTTTGATTTTGATATTAACAGTAGCAGTGAAATGTCTGCATTAATTTGTCTTCTGATTTTTCAGATGTGTCAGCAATACCATTTTTTAAATGTCTTTACTAACCTTAAATAAGAAAGTGATGACCACTTTCTTGAGTGTGGCTATTCACAGTATCTCCTGTGGCTTAAATGTCAATGGTTGTGAGAACAGCTTGTGGAGTTTCGCTTCTCGTAGGTTTATGCCATTGTCTATTTTCACCATATGCTTTCAGTGTCAAAGCAGCAGAGAGTTGTACTGAAGATTCTTTGTTGTGTTTTTACCATGTAAAAAGATTTTTTCCAATCATAGCATAACAGGATGTTGAATGACAGAGGTAATGTTTTTTTTCTGCCATAAAGGCATAATTTCCACAGCAGGAATTATGCACATTTGTATGTCGGGAAAAGAGAGTTTTTACCATCTCCATGTTAAAAAAGTTCATGTGGCATGAGGAAATCTTTTCCCTAATTTTTATTTTTGTTGTTGTTGTTGTTGCTGTCATTTTTTTAAAAAGTCCATATCTTCACTTAAATGAGAAATATTTCCAATTAAAAAGTACCCAATTTAAACATTTATAAATAGAGCTTGCTTAATAGTTTATCATTAGTGAATTTTTCATCTGAATGTTTATTTACCATGCTATGGAAAACACAGTCTTTCAATTGTTTTTAATTATTCATTGTTTTTGATTCACCGAAGTGTAATGTTTCTATCTTTTAGGAGTAGTAGACTTATGGTTTTTGTGAGGTATGTGTATGTCAGTTATCAAAAATTGTGCTGTGTGTGCTCTCATGGTGTTTTTGAAATCATGATTTTTATTTTATCTCTTTTAAAAGATAACATAATAATTCTTTTTTTAATAATTAAACTAATTTAGTAAATTCAAGATGGAGGCGCTTTCCTACTGATTATGCTTCCACCTCAGAAGATGAATTTGGATCAAACCGTAATTCCCCTAAACATACCCGTCTACGTACTTCTCCAGCCCTGAAAACGACTCGATTGCAGAGCTCTGGGTCAACAATGCCTACTAGTTCTTCGTTCAAGCACCGGATAAAAGAGCAGGAAGACTACATCCGAGATTGGACTGCTCATCGAGAAGAGATAGCCAGGTTGGTTTCAATGCATTATCTTTAAGAGTTGAGATGTTTGTCAGTGTTTCAGCTTGGTAACAAAATTTAGCTTCTACTTGATTTGTACTAATAGTCCAAGAAATGCAGTATACAGATACCTGTGAACTTAGTTTTGTCAGTACTATTATGCTCTGCATTCTTTTTCATTTTGTATTTTTAATGCCAGTGCTACTAACATATTGTACAATTAATTTATTTGGGTTATCCCCCCTTTTCTTATTTCTGGTAGAGATGCCGATGAGTTAATATAATTTTTGAAAGGTAGTATCAGCTCCACATAATTAAGAATTGTGCAGCAGTTTTTGATTGCTTTCCTTTGACCTTCCAGAGGGGCAACAGTGTACTTATTAGAGATAGCTGCTGATGTTCTCTGGGGAGCGTTAGAGTAGCAGATACTTACTCACACTTTACGGTTTCATTAAGGACAGTTCCTTCAACCCTTTAATAATTGCATCAAAATAGAATTTTGAATATGAAATAAATGTATTATAGCCTTTATATTATATAATAAAAAGTAAAATTCATGCTGCAAATGTGGTTTTTAATTGATAACTTATTGTGGTTGTTGAAGAGAGGCTATACTCAAACAGATGCTATAGTAGTTAAAATATTTTTTTAAGTTGGTATTAAATTTTACTGCAGTATACTATATGTTACCTAAACATTTTCACTGTATACATACTAAAATTATTTCTACCTTTAGTTTAAGACCCTAATCTTCAAGTTTTATACTTGGCAACATTATTAAAGAACTTGTGTATAATAAGTCCATAGATACTTCCAGAAAGAAGCAAACTTTTATCATAATTTAATGATGTTTATCTTTTTCCTTTTCTTCACTCCATTGACTTCTCTGAATTGTATTTTTTCTGGCTTATTAGTTTAATGTAATGTTCGGGGATTTTTTTGTGTTTAATGATTATTTGTTTGTAATTGCTTTTAATTGCTTATCATTCTGAGAAAACATGCCCTTCTAATCTCATTGTGCTGCTTAAACATTTTTGTTTTACCATATAAATAGCATTTTTATAAGAATACTTTCTGAAGCATTGTAAACCAGTTCTAGTTAGAGGAAGGATGTGCGTGTGCTTTGGGACCCATGAATTATTATGGGCCCATAGAATGCCTGTAGCAAGAGAATCTTGTCACATTTTTAATTCTTGTGGGCACAGCTGGCAACAGCAGGCTGTGCTCGTGGCTCCTCATTCTCCCTCTGCCCATGGAGGAGGTGTCCTGCTGCGCAAGCTCCCACAGTACCTGAGGGACCTAGAGGCGCGTCTGCTTCCTCGTAGAAGCCCTCCACCCCAAACTAGAAGGGCTGAACACCTTCTTCTGGACCAAACCCACTTCCCTGTCCCCAGACAGAAAAGAGTTGTACTGCAGAGGGGAAAGTGAGGAGGAACTGTGTGCTACGTTTTCACTTGGTTCCATTTTGTTATTATTGCATTTCATTGCTCTTGTCTGTGTGGACTTTATGATCTGTAGCAAGACAGGAAAGCTGGGCCATTTAACCTCTAATGATTTTATGCCTTTCCCCTGTCGTTTGTCAGTAGCACTGTGCTAATAAAACTTGCCTTTGGGATTTTAATTTTTCAGCCATATATCTCAAAGCCAGAGAAGGTATTTTTGTGTTTTTTAAGTAATGAAAACTAGAGGGGTGGGGAAGAAGAATAGAAAGTATGGAAGGAAAGAAATAGGACATTGGTAAGTTTGCTTAATGTGAGAAAATTTATTTTCAAATAACTATGAATCACAAACCATGTAGAAAGTGAGAAATAGTTTTATTTTTTTAAATGACTACCACTGTTACTCAAAACTCACATGCTGAGAGCAATACTTACTGATGAGTAGTAGGTAAAGATACTTTTATTTGAAAAATGTAACAGTGACCTCAATTTATTACAAAATGTTTTATGCTTTGGCTTATTCTTCTTTTTTGAGAATTTAGGGCTGTACCACTTAACCAGCCCTTTGTAAATCTGCACATAGTAATTGTTTGCCTGCATTTAAACTTAAAGCATGAAAACAAGGTCCATTCAGAATATAAAGTATATAAGCAAAATATAGTATAATTGGTCTTTCAATGGAAAGAGGAAACTTTTTTCCAGGTACCCCTGATACATGTGCTTTTGGTAGTTCCTGCCTCAGTTTCCCTATTATAATGTAGACACAGATTTCCTTCCAGTGGGAATTTAATAGATTATACTGGTTTTAAGAATTTTAGGGTAAACAAAGCTATAAGACCACCTTTGCAGATGACCAAATAAAATACGTTTAATTTAAAAATTGTACCGGAAGATTGTACAATTCCCATGTGAATTAGAAGGCACTTAAAGGTATTTCAGTGTTTTAGATTCACTACTGCACATACTGCTGTAACGTGGAATTGTTTTAAGAGACAGTTCTAGTTAACAGAACATTTTGTTTCAAGGCTTAACAACCAGTTCATTATGGATGTGTTGTGCAAGAGGTTTAAATGATAAAAGCTGTGTCATGTTTTATCCTAATGGTGACTGAAAATATTATTTGCAAAGGTGGTACCCTCTTGCTGTATACACCTCTGCAGTTCTGTTGTGGATCAAATTTACATATGCATAAGTTTTTTATATATGTTGTGTATATACATATAGTCCCCATCCACTCAACAAAGAATTCTAAAGCAGCTCATATGAGCATAACATAGTGTTTAGCCTGAGTGGACTATGAAGATGACTTAGACGTAGATGTCCTCAGAGAGTTCAGAGTCAAAGGTAGGAAGCAAAGTATGTATAACTGATAGAAGGCAGAGTGATATAAGAGGTTTAAAAAAGTGTGAAGTTTTGCTCAAGTATAGGATATGAAGATACATAGATAATGGTTGACCAAATGGAAGATAGCACAAATCCAGCTAAATAACAGGAGACTTTGAATGCCAGCTAAGGAGTGCACATACTATTTTATATCCTCTGAAGCTTTGAAGACTTTTTAACAGGAAGCTAATTTCAGATCTATATTAAAGGAAGCTAACTCTGAAGGCATTGTGTAGAGTTGTTTGAGAGAGAAGAGAGCCTAGAGATAGTGACCTATTCCAAAAGTTAACATGGGAGGTATTGAAGACCTGAGCTACGATAGTGTTAGTGAGAATGAATGAATGAGTATGAGATATAGAGGTGTAACAATTGACAGCATTTGATGATTACCAGATGGTAAGGCAGAATTTAAAATGATCCCATGATGGTTCAAATGGAATATAGGAAAGAGTATGGAACATAAAAGGCAAGGAGAAAGAACATAAGCTCTATTTTGGACATATTAACTTTAAGGTACTTATGGAACAGCCATGGGAAGCAGTCTAGCAGACAGTTGAACTATGGCTCTGAGGCATAGGAAGCTGATGAGAGCTAGAATCATAGTTGTGGAAGTCACACAAAAAGAAAATACTGGAATCTGTGGTAGTAGATGGTATTGCCGGGAAATGGTGAGTGAACTGAGAATACTGCTGAACTCTGAGGAATAACCTAAATTATAAAGTTGCCATAATTGTAGTATAGCCAAATGGTCAAGAGCATGGAGTCTGGAATCAGACCTAGATTCAAACCCAACTCTACCACAAGGTCTGTGTGACCCTGGACAAGTTAAATAAGTGTGCTCTGGAGATCTTATGTGTAAAGTGGACATAATACTACCACCTTGAGAGAGTTGACAGACTGATGCACGTACATAACCCAGTGCGTGACGTGTAGTAAACTATCAGTAAATGCTAGTTGTGTTTAAGTGGAGCCGAGAAAACAGTGGGGAGGGTGTGTGTGTACTCAATATATACTCAAGCAGGATTATATTTAGAACTTTATCGTGACCTTCCAGTTTTCTCTACGTCTTATAATGAGACTCTAGATATAACTGGAATTTCAGAATCAACATTAAATTCTTATAATTTATAAAATAGTCTTACCCTGTTTGCACCTAAGAATCTCAACCAAGGTTTTGTTCAAATTTTTAATCCAAAAACAGTTATTTTAAAATGTCCTTTTGTCCTGACAGCAGTAACACTAGTATACAAGTGATCTGGTATTTTTAGTATTGAAAGGATTATTAAATAGATATGTCACAGAACACCCACCAGTCCTGTTCCCTGATTTGACTGACCCCAATGTAAAGTCATCTGACATTTCAAGACAGGAGGAAAAAGGCTTTTATTATTATTAAATCTTTTACACATAATATTTTTTCATAAAAGTTCAAATAAAAAGAATACTGATTAAATATATTTAAAACATTTTAAAATAGAACTATCATTTATATTTTTTAAGCCTAAAGTATTTTCAGTTAAAATTATGAATGTATGGTAATCTTAATAGTAAAAAACCAAATTACTTGTACTTTTAATACATTAATAAAAGCTTTTTTGTTTTGTTTTTTTGGAAGAGCCGGTTTAATTTAGTAGCCAGAATTAAGTGGTGTATGTTTTCTTATGGTCTATAAAGTAAGGTAATGAAACATATCTATGCATTGCAGTCTTGGTTTTAAAACGTCTTTTAATTGCACTGTAATTAAAGGACAATGTAATTGAGGGAGTGGATGGAGGTGAGCTTTGATAACACTAAAGTATTTTTTGTTTGGAGAAAAGACTATGGAGATAAGAATTACTTTATCAAGGAACCGGATATATCTGCTCAATAGTTTTAAGACCTAATTTATTGGCTCAAAATAGCTAAAGTCTAGGCTCAGCCTGTTTTCTTCTGTTGGGCTAGGCCAGATCCAGACAGCAAGAGTGGTATTACACCATCTACCCACAAGTTCAAATGACAGTTATTCTTCAGTTTCTTTTTAGTTTTCCCACATTTCCTAGAACTTGACTATGCCTTCATCATATTCTCTGGCTGGGGTACCTCCAACTACCTCTTTCGGTTCATGTTTGTTGAATAAGGACAGTGCTTTCCTGTCAGATAACGTCAGCCCATCTTTTTCCTTCAACTGGCAAATTTTGTGTCTTTGGTGGAAATGTCATGGCTTTTTGGTTTGTTTTGGTTTAGTTTTTAATATTACTCATTCATTTAGGAAATGTTTATTGAGAGCCAACAGTGTGTGTTAGGACCTTCAAAGTTATCTTCTTACCATTATCTCTTTATTAATGGCTTGCTGAATTATTTGAAGCATATTCAGAAGCCTAATTTTAAGACTCTTCTTAACATTTAGCCAAATATAGCTTATCCGTAGTGCTAAGCTAGCATTTGAACTTAGTTTCATTGACAGTGATGGGAGGTAGCTTTTTTTTTTTTTAATAATTAGATCTCTACCTCTTTTGATGGCCAGAAATAGAAACTTTATTCCTGTATTTGGGCCACTCATTAAATTGCTTTGGCTGCCCGAGAGAAGCCACTACTTTCAACTCATTGCTTTCCCACCCTAAGCCAGTTTTTTGTGGCTCAGAATACTTATTTCTCCCAATTTTCCCTGCTTTCATTGTGTTCACAAGAGATGTGATTTGCCATAATTCTTTCATTAAAGTTTTGTGATACTGGATCAAAATGCCACCAAAATATTATAATTATAACTGACAGTTTCCACCAAAAGAAGAGGAAGAACTTTCTCTATCAGTAGGACAGTTTTCTGTGACCCTTCCTTACAGGCTATACTTAGGTCAAACATAGGAGTTAATGTTTTAAGCCTCTTGACAGCTTGACTTTTTTCTGATTCTTTATTATAGTGTCAAATTCAACATAAGCTTTTCTGGAATGACTCTTAATGTTTCTCCTTCTTAAGCTAATTTTATGTTTTATCACTCTTGTTATTTAAAAGCTAGACTAAATAATTTCTTAAAAGCTGAGTAAAGTTGTAATTAAAACCTCTTATCCAATGTAAAAGTAGTAGGAGGTAAGATTTGTTGTCACCAGTTCAATGTTAGGATTTTAAAGCTAGTATACACTTTACTAGTAGCTCATCACTTCCTTTTTTCCAGGAATATCAAATGTAACCTAATTCTAATGGTTTATATGTATATCCTTTGGAACTCTGCTTACATATAAAAACTTTTTAAAGTTAATATGCTATTAAACAGATAAAGCAGGAAAGCAGTTGGTGACATCATCGTCATGGTGGAGTGAGTTCTTTCCTTAGACTCTCCCCCTTAAGATACAACGAAAAGAACCTTCATAAACCAACAGAGGACATTTACCTAACACAGTACACATCTGAGCAACCCATGCAGCCATACGTCTGAAGGTGCTGGAACCCCTAGGAGGCAGTGGAAGGAGGTAAGAGGATCTCCTCTCCCTCCCCCAGTGGCAGCAACTGAGGGTGCAGACTGTGCACCGCTCTGAGAGGAGAGGGGCAGGGACAGCCCTCTGCGGGAATGCCTTCACTCTCCACGTTTCCTCCCAGCCCGTGGGAAAGCTGCACAGTGAGGAAGCTAAGCAATCAGGGGGATTTTCACCAAGCCAAGCAGCCAGGAGGGCAGATAGCAGGGCAGAGTGGGAGTGCCCCAAGATTGCATGCGTGCAAGAAAGTTCCCCTTCCCCCAGCCTGATGCACCAGCTCAGCCAGTCAGCCAGAGCAAGAGACCCATGCCAGAGTGCCTGTGCATACACCTGTAGAGCAGTGGTGACCAGCAGGCAAACGCAGACAGGCTCCATCAGCACAGCTTCACTTCCACAGGACAGGCACAGCTGCCAGGGACTGCAGCAGGTTCAGATTACACAACTCCTGCCCCTGCTGCAGTGGTGGCAGGTGGAATTTGTGACCAGATACTACCACTATGCAAAGGCACAAATCCACCCCATCAAATAGTATGAAGAAGTGTATTAATACTCCAGACCAGAGGGAAAATTACAAGCACGCAGAAATCAATCCTGAAGGTATAGAAATTTACAATCTAAATGACAGAGAATTCAAAATAGCTATCATAAAAAACTCAACAAGTTACAAGAAAACTGAGAAAGTTCAGTGAAATCAGGAATACAATTAATGAACAGAGGAAATTAATCATAAAAGAGAGTGAAACCATTAAAAAAATCAGAAATGTTGGCGATGAAAAATACAATGAATGAGATAAAGAAAAATCTGGAGTCCTTAAATAACAGAGCTGATATTACGGAGGACAGAATTAGGAGTTTCGAGGACAGAAATATAGAAATGCTGCAGATGGAGGAGGAGAGAGAACTCAGACTAAAAAGAAATGAAGAAACTCTCTGAGAAATATCTGACTCAATTAGGAAATGCAACATAAGGATTATAGGTATTCCAGAGGGAGAAGAGAGGGAGAATGGAGCAAAATAACAGCTGAGAACTTCCTGAACCTGGGAAAGGATCTGGAATTACAAGTAAAAGAAGCTAATAGAACCCCCAATTACATCAGTGTAAAAAGACCTTCTCCAAGGCATATATTAGTGAAACTGGTAAAAGTGAATGACAAAGGAAGAATATTAAGGGCAGCAAGAAAGAAGAAAATAATCTACAAAGGAACCCCTATCAGGCTTTCAGCAGATTTCTAAGCAGAAACCTTACATGTTAGGAGAGAGTAGAATGATATATTCAAAAAGTTCACACATTCCACTTCGGTGACTGGGGTTTCCTGGTTTGGATCCCTGGTGTGGACCTATGTACCGCTTATCAAGCCATGTTGTGGCAGGCGTCCCACATAGAGAATAGAGGAAGATGGGCACACATGTTAGCTCAGGGGCAATCTTCCTCAGCAAAAAGAGGAAGATCAGCAGTGGATGTCAGCAAAGGGCTAATCTTCCTCAAAAAAAAAAAATTTTCTGAAAAACAAAAATTTTCAGCCAAGAATACTCTATCCAGCAAAAATATCCTCCAGATATGGTGGAGAAATAAAAACTTTCCCAGATAAACAAAAGCTAAGGGAGTTCATCGCCAAAAGACTACTCCTACAAGACATGATCAAGGAGGCCCTCATACCTGAAAAACAAGAGAAGGAGTTACAAAGCCTTGAACAAGGAGCTAAATAGGCAGACAAAATCAGAAAATTGCAGCTCCCCATCAGAACAGTTTGGCAAACAATTATAACATTAAAGATAAAGAGAAGGAAAACATCAAAAATACCTATAATCACTTCATTTTAACCACAAACTCATGACACAAAATGGAATAAATTGTGACAACAATAACTTCGATGGGGAAGAGGAAAGGGATGGAACCTGCTTAGACTAAGGAAATAAGAGGTTGTCAGAAAATGGACTATCTCATCTCTGAGATCTTTTATACAAACCGCATGATAACCACTAAACAAAAAATCGGAACAGAGATACAAATGATAAAGAGAAAACCATCATAGAAAATCACCAAACTGAATTGGCAGTCTGAAATATACAGGACGAGAAACAAGGGAAATACAGAACAACCAGAAAACAAGTGATAAAATGGCAGCATTAATCCCTCATATATCAGCTCCTTAATCACTCTAAATGTAAATGGATTGAATTCTCCAATCAAAAGATACAGAGTGGTGGGATGGATTAAAAATCAGGACCCAACAATATACTGCCTCCCGGAAACACATCTCAGCTCTAAAGACAAACACAGGCTCAAAGTGAAAGGATGGAAGATGATACTCCAAGCTAATGGCAAACAAAAGAAAGCAGGTGTTGCCATACTTGTATCACACAAAGTAGACTTCAAGATAAAAAAGGCAATGAGAGACAAAGAGGGCAGTATATAATGATAAAAGGGACTCTCCACCAAGAAGACATACCACTTATATATATGCACCCAACACAGGAGCTCCAGAGTACATAAAGAACTATTAACAACCTAAAAGCAGATATTAACAGCACAATAATAGTAGGGAACCTTAACACCCCACTTACATCAATGAATAGATCATCCAGACAGAAAGTCAACAAGGAAATAGTGGAATTAAGTGGAAAACTAGACCAGATGGACTTAATAGACATATGTAGAAGATTCCATCCAAAAACAGCAGCATACACATTCTTCTCAAATGCATGTGGAACATTCTCAAAGATAGACCATGTGATGGGAAACAAGGCAAGCCTCAATAAATTTAACAAGACTGAAATCATATCAAGCATCTTTTCCAACCATAATGCTGTGAAATGGGAAATCAAGTACAAGAAGAAAGCTGGGAAAGGGATAAAGATGTGGAAACTAAACAACATGCTACTGAACAACCAGTGGATCATTCAAGAAATTAAAGGAGGAATCAGAAAATATCTGGAGACAAATGAAAATGAAAATACACCATACCAACTCATATGGGATGTAGCAAAACTAGTCCTAAGAAGGAAATTCATCGCAATACAGGCCCACCTGAACAAACAAGAAAAATCTCAAATAGGCAATCGTAAACTGCACCTAACAAAACTAGAAAAAGAAGAACAAAACCCAAAGTCGGCAGAAGGAGGAAATAGTAAAAATTGGAGCAGAAATAAATTAAATTGAAACCCAAAAAAACCCAGTAGAAATGGTCGATGAAACTAATAGCTAGTTCTTTGACAAGTTAAACAAAATTGACAAACCCTTAGACTCACTAAGAAAAAAAGAGAAGTCTCAAATAAAATTAGAAATGAAACAGGAGAAGTTACAGTGGATACCACAGAAATAGAACAGATTATAAGAGAATACTCTCAAAAACTATATGCCAACAAATTGGATAATCTAGACGAAATGGGTAAATTCTTAGAAGCATACAACCTCCCAAAATTGAATCAAGAAGAAATAGAGAATCTGAATAGACCCATCACAAGAGATTGAAACAATAATCAAAAACTTCCCAAAAACTAAAAGTCCAGGACCAGATGACTTCTCTGGAGAATTCTACCAAACATTCAAAAACAATTTAATACCTATCCTTTGTAGCCTATTCCAAAATATTGAAGAAGACAGAACACATCCTAACACATTTTACGAGGCCAACATCATGCTGATCCCAAAGCCAAAGACAACACAAAGAAGGAAAATTAAGGCAAATATCACTGATGAACATAGATGCAAAAATCCTCAACAAAATATTGGCAAGTTGAATACCGCAGTACATTAAAAGGATCATACAGCATGATCAAGTGGGATTTATGTCAAGGATGGAGGGATGGTTCAACATCTGCAAATAAATCAATGTGATACAGCACATTAACAAAATGAGGAATAAAAACCACGTGACCATCTCAATAGATACAGAGAAAGCATTTGACAAGATCCAATGTGCATTTTTTTTTCCCTTAAGAGGATTAGCCCTGAGCTAACATCCATGCCAGTCTTCCTCTACTTTATATATGGGTCACTGGCACAGTGTGGCTGATGAGTGGTGTAGATCCATGCCTGGGATCTGAACCCGGGCCACCGAAGCAGAACCTGCCGAACTTAACCACTACACCATGAGACTGGCCCCCTAACGTTTCTGAGAAAAACTCTCAATAAAATGGGTATAGACGGAAAGGAGCTCAACATAATAAAGGCCATATGTGACCAACAGCCAACGTTATACTCAATGAGGAAATACTGCAAACCATCCCTCTGAGAACAGAAAGAAGACAAGGATGCCCACTCTCCCCAGTCTTATTCAACAGTACTCGAGGTTTTGGCCAGAGAAATTAGGCAAGAAGAAGAAATAAAAGGAATCCAGATTGGAAAGGAAGAAATGGAACTCTTATTGTTTGCAGATGACGTGATTCTATATATAGATAACCCTGAAGAATCCATCAGAAAACTATTAGAAATAATCAACAACTATAGTAAAGTTGTGGTGTACTAAATCAACTTACAAAAATCAGTTGCATTTCTATACTCTAATAACAAACTAACAGAAAGAGAAGTCAGTAATACAATCCCATTTATAGTCATGACAAAAGAAAGAAAATGCCTAGGAATAAATTTAACCAAGGAAGTGAAAGACCTATACAAGGAAAACTGTAAGACATTATTGAAAGAAATTGATGATGACTTAAAGAAATGGAAAGATATTCCATGCACGTGGATTGGAAGAATAAATGTAGTTAAAATGTCCATACTACCTAAACCAATCTATAGATTCAAGACATTCCCAGTCAGAATCCCAGTGACATTCTTCACAGAAATAGAACAAAGAATCCTGAAATTCATATGGGGCAACAAAAGACCCCAAATAGCTAGAGGAATCCTGAGAAAAAAGAACAAAGCTGGAGGCATCAGAAATCCTGACTTCAAAATATACTACTAAGCCATATTGATCAAAACAGCATAGTACTAGCATAAAAATAGACACATGGGCTGGCCCCATGGCCGAGTGGTTAAGTTCACACGCTCTGCTTTGGTGGCCCAGGGTTTCGCCGGTTCAGATCCTGGGTGCGGACATGGCACCACTCATCAAGCCATGCTGAGGCAGCATCCCACATGCCACAACTAGAAGGACCCACAACTAAATACATACAGCTATGTACCAGGGGGCTTTGGGGGAGAAAATAAAAAGCCTAAAAAAACAAACAAACAATAAAAAAGAGACACACAGATCAGTGGAACAAAATTGAAAGCCCAGAGCCAAAAGCACAAATCTACCAACAGCTACTCTTTGACAAAAAGCTAAGAGCATACAATGGAGAAAGGAAAGGCTCTTCAATAAATGCTGTTGGGAAAACTAGACACCCACATGAGAAAAAATGAAAGTAGACCATTATCTTTTGCCAAACTCAAGAATTAACTCAAAATTGAGTAAAGACTTGAAAGTAAGTTGTGAAACCATAAAACTCCTAGAAGAAAATACAGGAAGTACAGTCTTTGACATCAGTCTTAGAAGGATCTTTTTGAATACCATGTCTACTTAGGCAAGAGAGACAAAAGAAAAAATAAACAAATGGGACTTCATCAGACCAAATAGCTTCTGCAAGGCAAAGGAAACCAGAGACAAACAGAAAGGCAACCCACCAATGGGGAGAAAATATTTCAAATCACATATCCTACAAGGGGTTAAGCTCCAAAATGTATAAAGAACTCTCACAACTCAACGGCAAAAAACAAACAACCCGATCAAAACATGAGCAGAGGATATGAACAGACGTTTTTTCAAAGAAGATATACAGATGGCAATAGGCACACAGAAAGATTTTTAACATCACTAATCATCAGGGAAATATGAATCAAAACTACATAGAGATATCAGCTTACAGCTGTTAGAATGGCTATAATCACCAAGACAAAAAATAGCAAGTGTTGGACAGGATGTGGAGAAAAGGGAACCCTCATCCACTGCTGGTGGGAGTGCAAACAGGTGCAGCCACTATGGAAAATGATATGAAGATTTCTCAAAAAATTAGAAATATCATATGACCCAGCTATTCAACTACTGGTTATTTATCCAAGGAACTTGAAATCAACTATTCAAAGAAATTTAGGCACCCCTGTGTTCGTTGCAGCATTATTCACAATAGCCAAGATGTGGAAGCAACCCAAGTGCCCATGACTGATGAATGGATAAAGAAGATGTGGAATACTACTCAGCTGTAAAAAATGACAACATTCTCCCACTCGGAACAACATGGATGGACCTTGAGGGTATGACGTTAAGCAAAATAAGCCAGACAGAGAAAGACAAACACCGTATGATTTCACTCATGTGCAAGATAAACAAACACATGGATGAAGAGAACAGATTAGTGGTTACCAGAGGGGAAGAGGGTTAGGGGGTGGGTATAAGGGTTAAAGGGGCTCATGTATATGGTGACTGGCAAATAGTAAGGTACAACTGAAATTTCACGATGTTATAAACTATTATGACCCCAATAAAAAAAAGATAAAGCAGATGTTATCCTCTTATAGTTAATTTAAAACCTAAAAGAGTGGTCGTGTCAGCAGTTTAAATCAATAAAATCTGATAGTTTCTTTCTGTTATGGTTATTAAATCACACTTGCAAATATTGCATGTTTAATAGGGCATGCATTTCACAGCAACTCTAATTTTCAATATTTCTTTTAAACATCCAGTATACCCAAAGCCTCTTTTTCATATCTTTTTCCCCCTGTATTCAACCCTTCACTGAAAGGAAACCTTTAATTGATTTAAATAAGAAAGTGATATTAACTGAAGTAGTTCACACAAGAAAATCATAAACTTCATAAAGTATGTCCTTCGTGTTATCCCACATTTTTACGCATAACGCATGTGTATTCCTGCAGAAGTTTTGCAATTGGATTGCTAGTGCTGACAGTCAGGAAGATAGAAAACTAGCACTGATGTTATAGAACTTAACTCTTAATCTGTATTTCCTTCCTTTGGGACTATTGTCCCCCCCAAAATGAAAATGAAATGAAATGTGAAAATTATCCATTGGTTTGTCAAATTTGAAGGTTTGGGTTTTTATCAGTATTGCAAAGGAAACAGTGGGCTTGCAAAACTCCAAATAAAGTGTATCATTTTAGAATTTCCTCCTCTTGTGGATTTGATAGGGATGGAAATTGAGAATAAGAACCTGGGTTATAAGATTATAGTTTACAGAAAGCAGAGGTACCAAAGATGTAGAGAAATACATTATTATAAAATACTCCAATAAATGTAATCTAGAAGCATTATGGAATTAATTTGTAAGCCTAGATTTAACAACCATATGAATAGATTCGTAGTCTGTATTGAGTCATAAATCTGCTATTTCTACTTGAAGATATTCATAACTTTGGTTTTTTCTTGATAATTTTATTTACCTTTTAGAATTCCTAATGCTGTTTTAGTAGATGCTGAGATTTTTAAGCAATGTGGATTTAAATTAACTTTTAATTTTAATTAATTAATAGCTCTATTATTGAGTCAAGTTTAAGATAGGAATTGCCATGCAAAGAAACAGCTGGCATATACACAACATACTGGTGCATTAAAAGAAAGCTTTTTAGGTGCTTATTGACTGAACAATGTATGTTGTATATACTTTGAGTTGTTCATTTTAATCCAATTTTTACTACATAACATGTTGAGATTGCTGTTGTCTGTGTTTTTTGTAATTAATTCGTACTGCTTTCTACAAATATCAGAAGCTTCATTGTATAGATGTCTGCATAGAAAACTTGAAAAAATAGATTTTTGGATAAGTTAATGCCTTTTGTTTTTAATCCCATTAAGCTTGGTTATTCTGTTTCTCATCCTGGTTCATTTATTTCAGGAAATTGCAAGAATTGAATATGTTGTCTAAGGGATCACTTTAAACCCCTTCTTAAAGTTGCATAAACTTTCACATGTACTTTTAAGAATGTTCTGTCCTTCCAAACCCTTCCCTGTGGATGTAGCCAAATTGAGTCCATGTGCGTAACTTAGAAGACTTTCAGGGCTCATCGAATTGAAATCTTTTTGAGAGAAACAGGATTGTCCATGGTAGATTTTGTAAGTTTCTCCCTCTTGAAGATAAAACAGCAGGGGCCGGCCCAGTGGCGCAGTGGTTAAGTGCGCACATTCCGCTTCAGCGGCCTGGGGTTCGCCGGTTCGGATCCTGCGTGCAGACCTCCACACCACGTGTCAAGTCGTGCCGTGGCGGACATCCCACACCTAAAGTAGAGGAAGATGGGCACAGATGTTAGCTCAGGGCTAATCTTCCTCAAAAAAAAAAAAAAAGCAGTAAAGGGAAAAATTCTGTTTTCTCTTTTGCTTATCACTGATAACAGTTACTTGGTTCTTCCATCAAAGCAGGTGAAAACACAGACAAATAGCTTTAGGGAAATGAGCTCTAAACCTGGGATCTGGCCCTGCCTTACCTACCTTTAATTTGGTGGTCATGAGCAAGCATTCAGCTTCTCTGAGACTGTGTCCTTATTCATAGTCGGTTAGATAAGTCATACCTCGCAGGACTTTGTGACCCTCAGGTGACATAATGTGTACTGTATGAAGTGCTAATGCGCTGTGCCCTATGTAAAGTGCCATGTTGGAGTTCCTCACCTGTGGATACCATAGGCCACTTTGGCTATCTGGAGAGGGTTATGAAGCTCTTCTTAGAATAATGTTTCTAAATGCATAGACATAAAATACTTAGAATTACGAATAAATGCAGTTAGATTGAAATACGGTTCTCAAAATATTTTTAAGTGGTACAGTAATATGGCTCTTTGTTAGCGCATCAGATGGACTGTTGTTGCTGTGGGCTTCATGGAACTTTGAAGCAGTGGTGACTGTAAATGTTTTGAGATACCTGTGACAACTACAATATGATTACTGTTGGTGACAAAAATCACCAGTATTGCTAATACCACTATTGTTTGTTGCTCGTATTTATAATCGAAAGAAATGCCAAGCTTCAGTCAGAGGTTAGTGAAAATAAAGTTGTAATTGTTTTTTCTCATTCAAGTTCATGGACTCCTTGAATTCTCTCCATAACCCCCAAGTTTAAGAACGCCTGTGATATATTAATCATGGTCATTAACATTAACAGTGTCTTTTAAAAGGTACAGCACTACTTCAGCGTGTTTAACATATTTTTCAAAGTGACAGCTTGTAGATTATTTGGAATTTAGTTTTATTAATTTTTGGAGTTAAAAGTTTAAAACTTTGAGTATCTAAATAGTTCATAGTGTTTCCAAGGAATCTTAAATTTTGGGTGCAAATATTCAATTAGATAAACAAGTTATGTAACTGATTCTATCATAAATCATTGTTTCTAGAGCTGTTGTTTAAAAGGGATTAAACTTCTTTTCTAAAATTATTACCAGGATCAGCCAAGATCTTGCGCTCATTGCTCGGGAAATCAACGATGTAGCAGGAGAGATAGATTCAGTGACGTCATCAGGCACTGCCCCTAGTACCACAGTAAGCACTGCTGCCACCACCCCTGGCTCTGCCATAGACACTAGAGAAGAGGTAGGAGATCTTCATGGAGAAATGCATAAGGTTCTTTCTTTTCTTTATTTCTTTTGCTTTTAGCTTTTTGCTTAGTTTATTTTAGTTACGTCCTCCCTCCCTGTTTGCATGATGCTCTGCATTTTCCAACTTTGCTTTAACAAATTTATGTTTTTGTAACTAAACAAGTAAAGGCTAACATTTGGTCTACTATTAGAAGCTATGAAATTATTCAGAATAAGCACTTTGCTAATTATTAGTGCATAGTTTGTCTTAAAATATGAAAATAAATGGTATCTCAAAAGCAAACCAAAATTTGATAAATGATTGTATAAAGTTTCTATAAAGTTTGGCTATGAAAACACTCCAATTAAAAAGGTATTTTCATAGCTAGTTAACTAGGAGATATCTCTAATAGCAAAGAAAGAGAAAAGTTCTACAGTTTTCACTACTTTAAAGAATTCTGTTGATAAATACACACATACATAAAGATACTTTGAAAATTGAAATATTATATATATATACACACACACAGAAATACATATACATTCAGTTTTGTAACATTCTTGTAAACTCTGGCATGTAAGTTAGCATATATAGGCTTGCTTTTCCAAAACCTGGGCTTCCTGCTCTCCAACTCCAGGGGGCACCATTTGCATAGCATTGCTCCAGAAGGTACCTTTAACATATAATATAAAATTAATGGTACTCTGGGCGTATTGGCTCTCTTGATCTCGTGCAGAAACGCAAGCAAAAGGTTGGCATTTGAAAAAATGAATTAAAGTTTTGCTGGGACAAAGCCACACTCATTTGTTTAGTTATGATCTGACTGTTTTGTGTTACAATGTCAGATTTGAGTAGTTGGAGAGAGATTGTATGGCTGCAGAGCCTAAAATCTTTATTCTGTGGCCCTTTACAGAAAAAAATTTGCCAGCCTCTAATACTGATGATTCCACTTCCTTAATTTTATAAAATAATGTTCTCAATAGTAGCCAAAAGTGGCTAGCCTTTTTGACAAATTTAGTTCTGGTAAACTATGCTAATAATATTTTCTTCAGTTGCTTTTTGTCATATTCTTTTTATAATCTAGTTCTTTACTGGTCATTTTTTGGTTGTTTTTTTCCCCTTCAAGTGTTGTCTAATTTAGTAAATGATGTTTCATCAATCTGTGTAGAGTTTTGTTACCACATGATCAAATGTAAGTGTATATAAAATCATCTTTATTGGTGAGAAACAAAAGGATCTTCTTGGTGGCAAGACATACACAATTCTTATGGTACATTTAAAATGATGAAGATGTTATTTTCTCAGCTGCCTAACTAAATTTTACCTAACATGATTCTACATTCACTCAGACGCAGTGAAGGTATTCAGACATTTCATTGAGTAGACTTCCATTTTTCCTTTCTGTTTTATTATACTAGAGTTTATTCCTTCTTCAGTAAACCTGAGTTACTTTGTATTGTATGTGTATAATTTGTACTGTAGATGGCACTATATCATTTTTCCTGGAATATGTAATTTCTGTAGCATTGCTAAAAGTTTACCTAAGTCCAAAATACTTATTTTATAGATTTAAAAATATTTTCCTTTTGTAAATTGAATTGGAATTTGCAATTTATGTATCTGTGAAGAAATTTGGCACCTGGATTTGGGGAGGAAACACAAGATAGGAAACTAAAAGAAAAAGAAACATTATTTTACACTGGTAAGGCAATGTGAGTAAAACAAACTCGTTGTCCATCTACATGGCTCAGCTTTTTCTATTAATGACCTGTTTTCCATTTGGAGGAAACCTTATCCATGGAAGAATCAAATTTAACATAGCTATATATTTTGGATTTTGAAAATAAAATCTATGTATGTGAACATCTATTTTATAAAACAGACATCTTTGAAGTGCTTATAAAAAGAGTAATTGGTTTATTGAAGATATCATGCTTCTGTTACTACCTGAGAATGGAATAACTTCTGTCTAATCATAAAAGTTTTAATGCCAGTATCTGTACTTTTCCAAATTATTCTCATAAGGGTTTGCTTTTGTCCTATTAGTTGGTTGATCGTGTTTTTGATGAAAGCCTCAACTTCCGAAAGATCCCTCCATTAGTTCATTCTAAAACACCAGAAGGAAACAACTGTCGGTCTGGTGATCCGAGACCTCAGCCAGCAGAGCCTCCTGATCACCTAACGATTACGAGGAGGAGAACCTGGAGCAGGGACGAAGTAAGTGAAGCAGAAACCTGAGCAGACGGCAGGGGAGGGCTGTTCATAGGAGGCAGGGAAGCAGGCGCTGGTCCTTCTGGGGGAGTGAAGTTCCATCCTGACATCGCGTCATCTATGAACCGTTAACTCCAAATGAGGATGAAAGCGAAACTTTTCAAATAGTTCATAAAATATAGATAAATATCTTTCAACATTGTAGTAGGGAATGATTTCTTAAAAGACACAGAAAATTTTGACTTTAAAATAAAAGATTGATAAGTTTGAGTATATTAAAGGACTTTTGCAAAACATACAGCCAACAAAGTGTTAGTGTACAGAACATATAGAGAACTCCTACCAATTAACTTAAAAAGGTAAAAACAGCCCAATAGAAAAATCTGCATAAAACATGAGTAACGTTTTGCTGAAAATACCTGAGGCCTACAAAATACGGAGAGACATTGGACTTCATGAGTGTTCAGAGAAATACATTTCAAGGCTACAGTGAGATTATCTTATACCCATTCAATTGGCAACAAATTAAACCGTCTTAAAATAATAAGTGTTGGAGAAGATATGGATACATAGGCTTTCTTATTGCTGCTGGTTGAAGTTAAATTGATGCAGTCACTTTGGAAAACAGTTTGACCTTACGATCTAGTGGTTTTACTGCTAGTATATACCCAAGAGAAACCCTTTCCCACTGACAACAGAAGCCATGCAAAAGAATATTTATGGTAGCACTGTGGACAATAACAAAAAACTGGAATCAATCTAAGTGTTTATACCAGCAGAAAAGTGAATGTATAAACTAGTATGTTCACAAATTGAGCAATTATAGAGCAATCAAAACAAATGAACCTCAGAAATATACAACAGTATGGATGAGTTTTAGGAATATAACATTAAATGAAAAAATAATTCTCAAAAGATTATATATAATGTGGTTCTCTCATCAGTTTTAAACAATGAAAATATATGCTTAGGACAGAAATAGATGTAACAAATTATAAGAAGATTAGAGCAAGGGAACGGTGAGTGGGGTTCAGGATGTTGTTTATCTTGGGTGGAAGGAGCCAAGGAGATGGGATGGAGGAATTTGTATGACTAGAAGTAGATTATATCAATTACCTGTTTCTTCATAACACACCACAAAAATCTCAGTGGCATGGAGCAAGAAACATTTATTTGTCACACACCTGTGGGTGAACTGGTGCTGCTCAGCTGGACAATTAAAAGTTGTAGGTTGGGTCCAGATTTGCCCCATGTGTCTGTCATATTGCTTGGACCATCTGGTTAGCTAGGGCTTGTTCTTGTCGTGGCTATATCGGAAACAAATGAGCAAGCCCCACCATGTGAGCACATTTCAAGTCTTTGCTGTGTCATGTCTGCTAATATCCCATTGGTGAAAGCAAGTCACATGACTGAGTCCAAAGGTATGGGGTAGAGAAGTGTGCTTAATGGAGACCATGGAGGGAGTAAATATTTTTGAACAACGTCTTTTCTGTCACATTGGTTATTGTTAAGTGCTAGCTTTTGTTTTGGATGGTAGATTCGAAGTGTTTCATACATTATTAAAGAGAAAGAAAGAAAAAGTGGCCCAAGTTGGACCAATGATGTGTGTCAGGAATCATGAATTATGATTAATTCTGTGTACTTGAGGACCAGTGTGGATATAAACTATTAAACTGTCATTTAAAAAAATAAATGTGGCAGTGAGAAATCAGGGAAAGAGAGGTTTATTGGAAAGGTTTGTGAAAAGTAGATGAAATGAGTTTGGGGGAAAAAATTAAGGATATAACAGACTTTATTCACCAAGAAAATGGTTATTTCAGATAGCACCATGGAGAGAGCTAATTGAGGGAGGACTTGCAGAGGTAGTCCAGGTCCAGGCCTCGGTGGTGGGGAGAAGGAAAATATGGAAAGGAACAGTTGACAAGAAGGGTTTGATCACAAGTTGGCATTTGTGGGTCTCTGGATTTAAGGAACAGGAGTTAAAAGTTAGTGTATAAGAATATGTATGTTTGCAGTTACTGAGTAGAAAAAAACTGCAAGCTGGAAAAGCATGCAGTCAGCTCCCTAGCTGCAACTGCAGTATGCTACATGCTTCTGCAGCACGCTTTCTCTGTCCTGGCCTGAGAGTTCATTTGGTGTTCTTGGTATCAGTAAAAGGTCCCATTCACTATTCATCTATACTCATTCTGTCCTGAGGGCTAGGAAGATAAATTCCTCTAAATATAAAACTGTGTAGAAGCTTATATTTTTAAAGAGAATGGAAACACCTAGTTATCCCAAGGTTGATATCAGAAAGCTTTTTAATACATTGTGACACTGAACTACACTTGATGGGGTAGAAAAATGGTATCCTTTTCTATGTTATAATCTTTCCTTAGACTGTCCTGCTCTTTCTCACTCCTTCCTGATTAATATATGTCTTCTGCTCTTATTTGGCTTGTTTCGCCAAAGCTCACAGAATACCGTTATACCTATTTAGCCTTTCTTTGTCTTTATGTTGCTTTTTACATCTCAAGTAACCTTTTCTCAATACTCCACTGAATTCAAATCCTTGTCATTCTCAAGTTCTCTTTTCCATGATGCTTTCCTTGTTTATGTCACCCCTCACTGAACTCTCTTTTGTTAGAATTTGTGCAACATGAATCACAAAATTTAGTACTTACGTTGTTTTTAATAAAATATTTAATAGTATTTCCTATATATTGCTATTATGTCCCGTCCCCCACTAGTCTGTAAAGCTTCTTAACATCGAAGGCCATATTTTGTTTTCAGCATTTTCTTACAGAGTCCAGATACAGTTCTGACAATATAATGAGCTGACTTGGAAACCCACATTTAGCCCCAAGTTCAGTCCTTTTTCTGGCGTTCTACACCAGCTATGTCGTTCATGATTTAGCCCTTGGCAAACCAGCTCACAGGTCAAATCCAGCCTGCCACCTCAAGAGAGTTGAGTAGTTGTGACAGAGACCGTATGGCCTGAAATCTTCCTTCTCTGGCCCTTTACAGAAGTTCGCCCACCCCTGGTTTTGCCCATGGATTTCAACTGGGGTGGTGCCAACTCCCATCATAAAAACTTACTTTGGGTAAATTTTTAAAAATTGTCTCTCCCGCTAGATTCTGCCCTGGAAAACAAGAATTGTAAACTTCTTGATCTCTATTCATATTATTTGGTGAAAGAACAGATGATAAATTTAGTATTCTAAATTATTTATATTTTTTCTTTTATGATAATTTGACTTGGAAGCATGAGAGACAGGAACGTGATAGTGATCGAAGATAGGACAATGTGGATTGTTTTTTGTAAGTGATATGACCAAAATAATACGGAAACTTGACAAGCTATTTAACAGGAACTCCTTTGTTGATGTTTATTTCTTTCTCAATTTAGTCACACATTACTCTAATTACATTTCTTCATTGATCTTTCATTAAAATTAGCATAAATACTAACCGCCCCTAAATATAGTGAGCTGTGACTAGTGTTCTTGGTGGTTATACAGTCCGCTGGTAATGTTTTAATGTCTCCTCTTGTCTTTGGATATTCCAGGTCATGGGAGATAACCTGCTGCTGTCATCCGTCTTTCAGTTCTCTAAGAAGATAAGACAGTCTATAGATAAGACAGCTGGGAAGATCAGGTACTGTTTTGTTCCTCAGACCTCCTTGCTTGTGTTGATAGTCACCTGTTCCGCGTCTTGCAAGCCTGCTTCCACAGCCATTCGGAAGCAGTGGTGCTGAGTCTTACAGCTGCCACTGCTAGATGCCTTCCTTTGTGGGTGTAAGTCATAGCCATATACTAGACAGCATGAAGGGGACAAGAAGAGAAACAAATGTCCCAGATAGTCAGCCCTTTATAATTGAGAGCTAACAGCTGTAATAACTTAGATTAATTTTATTAAAAACCAGAAACAGTTTACTCTTCCATAATATAATAGTAAATATTTTAAGTTAACAGACTTTTGAGGTCCTAACCTCAAACTTTAATCTAGTTTCATCTTCCTCATCAGTAAAAGGTACAGTATCTGTGCTCTCGTAAGACTCAGGAAATATATGTAAAAAGGCTTTAGATAGTCAAAAACTAGGTTTTGTAATTCCTTTCCTATTTCTTTATGTTGAATTATATAATTTTTCAGTGTCTGACCCCTTCACTAGCCTACATCTTGTGTATAGGGACTATGTCATAGGGAACTTGATATTCCTCGGTTCCCCGCCCATAAATTATGTCCAGTGTCATCTCTCATCATCCTCTAGCCTCTCACATGACCACTTGTCGACTATCTGACACCTCTCCCCATCCTTCAGGACTTAAATTGCATGGCAATTTCTCTAAGAACCCTTCTCTGAATCTCCTCAGCTCTTGCTATAGGTGCCCACATTATCACATCCTGTATTTCCCTTCTTACGCTTATCACACTCAATTCTAATTACCTGCTTACTTGCCTGCCTTCTGCACTCAATTGTGAGTCAAACTGTTTTGTCAAAACAGTGCTGGCCAAATAATATGCAGTCAGAGGTCGTTCAGTCAGCGATTGAATTTGGAGGCTTCATTCCCATGTAAGAGTCTTTTAATCCGTGTTTATTTCGTTTGTTTATTCCTTTGGTTAATAATCCTTCCATAATGCCCTAGTTCTAGAATGTGCTTCCAGTGAAATTAAATTCAAAATGATAACAATTGTACGTCCTCTTCAACTACACTGAGCATCGAGTGCTTGAGCCACACTTGAGGTGTGACTCCTGATGTTAGCAAAGAGGCATGTGATTGGGCCTCTAGGTTTGTTCATTCATGTGTAATGAGAGTACATTTTTTCTCCTACAAATTTCAGTTGGGCTTTTTTACCCCAAGGAGGGGTAGACTGCACTTGTCACTGGCTATTTGCAGTGTTAGCAGATCGCAGGAGGGCAGGTTGAAGGAGAGCTCTCTTACTGCGAAGGGAGGCGGGGCCTGCAGACTCGGCAGCAATGTGCTGGTTAAGTGTCGCACATACAGTGCCCCTGAGACGGCATTCGAGTGCTCCTGGCGCAGTCACTGAGGATGAGTGAAAGGAGGACAGGGGACTCCTTTCCAAGCCCAGTCAGAAAGTATAAAATGTGCTCTTTATAAAAAGCATGAAATTAATGTGATTTCTCTAAAATCAGTTACAAACCTTAAAGTGTCTACATTTTTTAGTTTAGTAAGGATCAAATGAAATTGTATTGTTGTATTTTTTATTTCTTCTCTATAACTAGTGATTTTAATACTAAGAAAAAGAAAAAAGGGTGATTGGGCTTAGATGGAATAGAAGTTGTGAATAGTAAAATACAGGTAATATTAAAGCAAAATAATGAAATTAAGACAAATCACATGCAGGTAGCAGAAAGAGCTAACTTTATACAAGTTGACCTGGCTCAAATAAGTGTAAATTCCGTGAGAGCAGGGGTCTGTCTAGTTATAAAGTGCATAGAATGTAACACATTTTATTACTTAAATTGTATTATTATTCTATAGGAAACTCATAGGAATATGTGAGAATTGAGAGGGCAAATTATCTTGAAAAAACAGTGGATGGCAACATAATTGTAGCCATTAAAATAACTTTTAAAGCTAGTTATATGTACGAGGTGCTGCTTAAGAAAATCCAGTCAATCAGTGCTTTTACCTGTGAAGGAGTCTGCCTCATATTGCAGCCAGATTTGGAGGGGCTGTCAGTGTACTCCACTGATATGCCTTTGAAAAAGTAAAGATAGCATTAAGTGGAAAGACCAAGGTGTAGAAGACTATATGTATATTTCTCCCCTCTGGGTTCATTTCTCAAAGGTTTATACCAATGAGCTCATAATATATATATATATATGCACATAAACATTCACACACGTAAGATATTATATATATAATATGTATTTTTTTCTGAAATGTTTGTGTTTTTTAACCATATTCTGTATTACTTATGTTAAAAAAATAAATTTAAAAAGTGAAAAATAGGACAAGCCTTGCAGATTACATTATTCTTTTTAACATAAGGAGAATTTAAATTAATATTCTTCTGGAAGACAGTAAAGTGAAGAAAGTCTGGTAAATTTTTAAGGTATCAAGATATGGACTCAAGGTATTAAAGAAGTCTCAAGGTGACTTTATTTAAAAATACTTCTGAAACTCATGATGCTATAACTTAATTTATTTCTAATTCCTCTAATTAAAAATTTTAAATATAATTAAACCATGTCTGAGTATGGTTTATGAATTGTAATATTCCATACAAATATAATTGTACATTGCTTATATGTTGAAATAATACGTTTCATCAGTGTTTGATGAGTATCAGTAAGCATGGTAAAAACACATTGAACATTTTTATTGACTTGTCAAGGCTAACTATCTAGTTTAAGAGAAGTTGTTTAGATAATATTTTTCAAAAACTATTTCAGAAGTGTCTTTTTAAAATATTGTGTTAAGGTATTCTTAAAAAACAACCATTTTAAATATGTTTTAAGCTATTATAAAAGCAAGTTGCCTTATCTTCCAATAAATTTAGAAGGATGACCTATATCGCTACATTTTACAAGGCGTTAGTCAAAAACCAGGTGCAGTGAAAAGACTAGGGGATGATGCGAGATGACACTAGAGAGCTAAGGAAGGATCAATTTAGGCAGAATTTGTTAAGGAGTTTGGATTTTATCATAACAGGCTAATACATCAAATATGTGTCCTCTTGATACACCAGGGTTATCCATAAAAATACCGTGTAAATCTTATCCTGTAGCCATGTGACCTGCCAGCTGGAAACCCTGGAGGTCTCCTTACCTGTAACTGGGAATCCGTGTTACTTCATCCCACCTACCGAAGTGCAAGTCCTCCTTCCCCAGTGACCGGATCCTCATCCACTCAGCCATGCATTCACTCATTTCAGGTTTTGAAAGAGTACCTGCTACCATCCTCTCTTCCTGTTGACTGTCCCTTACCACAGAGTATCTTTCTCAGTCTGCTCTGAATTGTATTCCTAGTTTTCTCCAAAGAAAAATATTTCTTGTAGCTTTAACATTTAATTAAACTTGAGACCAAAGAACACATTGACTTATCGGTTGATTGATTAATTGATTTTGTTGCCTCAGAAATTTGACAGAATTTAGAAAGTTTAAAAAAAAGGTAAAAATGCCTCAATAAAGTTCGTTTGATGTTATTTTGTTGCCTTCAGTTTGAGTGTTGAGTTTTCCTCAGTGTAAGGCACTATGGCAGGCTCTGTGAAAGATAAGAAGGAAGATAAAACATCGTCCCAACAGTTTGCAGTCTGGTTGCCAAGGTGAAGCATATGTACAGTTAACTGTTGTTCAAGATATCATGTAAGAGATTATTGCCCAGTTAGAGGTAAAAGCAGAGGAGGGGTCATTTTCACCCAGGACTGTCAGGAATGCTTTGTGGAGGAGGTAAGATTCAAAGTTAGGTCTAATTTTTGATAAGCAAATCTAAGGGATAGAGGCCTGAGCCTTTTGCATGGAAAGTGCCAGGATAGTTTGGGAAACGACAGGTCTTTAAGCTTTCTGCCTAGAGTTCTAAACTCAAATGCCTACCAGGGCCTGTCTAAAGGTATACCTGTATAAATTGCTCTAATACTTTCTACAGACTCAGTTACACATATTTATACAGGAAGTGTTTTGCAGCATTCTCATTGTATAGTCATGCACTGCATAATGAAGTTTTGGTCGACAACAGAGCATGTGTACAATGGTGGTCCCATAAAATTGGTACTATCTAGCCTAGTTGGGTAGTAGGTTATACCATCTAGGTTTGTGTAAGTGTCATAGGGAAGGAAAAAAATTTCCCTCTACTCTTTTAGGTTCTTCTGCTGATCTAAGAATTAAATTGACATGAGACAGATTAACAGGAGAAAAACAAACAAAAGTTTAATACCATGTATACATGGGAGAAACCCAGGAAAATTGAGTAACTCGCCAAAGTGGTTGAAGCCCTCCTGAAATCCCATCCTCAGCCAAAGACAAAAGAAAATGTTGGGGTGCAGAGAGTCAGGACTTCAGAGGAAGGAAGGCAGTTCACAGGCAGGTGAAAAGGAGCAAACATTTGGAAAACACGTTTGTGTTTGGCCACAAGAAACAGAACAACACCGGGGAAGCCCAGCAAACAGGTTTCTCTAGGCTCCTCCCTGTCCACCTCCTAGTTCATGTCATGCTAAGGTTATGCTTGCTTCCTGAGAAAGGTTTTTTTATCTGAATTCTTTTAGGCAGTTTAAGGGGGAGGTAACAGGAAAAACTTTCTGAGTCTTTTGTTTCTTAAAAATAATCAGCCTAGGGCCCGGCCTTCCAAGGCATAGTGGTTAATTTCGCGTGCTCTGCTTCCGTGGCCCAGGGTTCACGGCTTTGGATCCCCGGTGCAGACCTACATACCACTCATCAAGCCACACTGTGGTGGTGTCCCACGTATTAATATAGAGGAAGATTGGCACAAATATTAGCTCAGTGACAATCTTCCTTGGGCAAAAAAGAGGAAGATTGACAACAGATGTTAGCTCAGGGCCAATCTTCCTCACCAAAAAAATAATAATCATCATAGTAAGCCAAAAATAATCCTCTTGTTAAAGAGACACATTTTGGGGTGGCAAATTTTTTTCCCTTTCAGTACACTCTGACATTCACACAATGATGAAATTGCCTAATGACACATTTCTCAAAATGTATCCCTGTGGTTAAGTGACACATGACTATATTCCATGTGAAAGTGACCCCTCAAGTTGTGTAACATGGCCTGTGTTGGTAGACTGCCAGTTTGCAACCCTTAATTTACATGTATTGAGCAATAGTGCTGGGAATAGATTGTGGAGGACTTAGACTGTGAGCCTAAGACTCTTTTCCTAAAATCAGCTGCTTTCTCAAAAAGGGTTTTTAGCTTAATAGTTAAATTATTGAATGAAATTAGCTTTGGAATTCAGTGTGTTTCTATGCTGACATTTAATCTAACTACTGTTTTGAATCTGTAATATAACATGAAGATCATTTGAAAGCTGTGATTTTTTTCTTGAAAGATCCATAATAACCTTTGCACAAAAACAGTTTTCTAACCAATTGTGGCTGGATCTAAAGTAATTTCTTGGTACAGTTTTCTGCTTTCTTAGTATTTAAATATTGTATTAGAGTTCACTTTGTAAAGCCAACATGGTAAGTTTGGCTGCTTAAATCTGTACACAATATTTACGAATTGTCTTTAAGTTTTTATCCCTTCAGTGACTTAACTTTGGAGACATTTTGCGTGTCATCCAGAACCTCAGGTGACCATTCTAAGCCATTTTCATGAAAGGTGAAATACGTATGGTTTAACAATTTGAGAAGTACAAGTGTTATACCCGGTAACCATCTTCTAACAAAATTCACTAAATTTTTGCTACCATGTGGCCAAGTGCAGACTTCCTTAGGAATCCATTGTAGTTCTGAGTTGGTCCAGGAAATAGTCATTTGTTTTCCTACTTCCACCAATCCAAGTGCTATAAGGACTCTCTTACAAAGCACAATATAATTTACTTATGCCTGACTATCATAGTTATTAGGATAACAGCTCTTAGATGGCTGTCAAAGTCTCTTGGATTTAGAAAATTTAACCGTAGATCAGAAGATATTCTTAGAACCCTTACTGCCTTTTAAAGCATGGTTATGTGTAATTGTAGATGTTCCAGACTTGATTTGATGTTGATGAATTTCATGTTTTTCAGTGAGTTGAACCTGACATAGTGATCTTTGAAGAAATACAAATAAGAATGTAATTTAGTTTACTACTTAAATACTGATCAGCTTCCAATAATAATAATTTAGCTACTTGTACAGTGTTGACGTTTATATATGGCACATAAACTAGATTTCTAGGCTCAGTGAAGAAACCAAAAAGGTGCCTGGTATTTACATCTCTCTAAAACTGCTGAGTCATGTCTCGTGGATTCCAAAGCACTGGGGAGAGAAGGATACCACATTTGAAAGACAAGTCAAAATTTTGTTGTATTTTATTTTGTAAGTTAAGATATTTGAATTTAATTTCTGACATAAGGATAATTATCTTTATTGGCAATTGTTTTTATCAAAAGCATAGTGTCTTAACTCCTAATAGGATATTATATACAAATATACTAACATGAATTAAGATTGTTAAAGAAAAGCACAGTAAGTACTCCAATTTTCAACCTTTAAAATAATGTTCACACTTTGTTTAATCAGTAAGATGCCTTTCCTATACAGTCGTGTGCCACATAACGACATGTCAGTCAATCACAGACTGCATATATGACGGTGGCCTCGTAAGATTAGTACATGTAGCCTAGGTGCAGTAGGCTGCGCCATCTGGGTCTGTGTGAGTGCACTCTGTGATGTTTGCACAGTGACAAAATCACCTAATGTTGCATTTCTCAGAATGCATCCCTGTCATAAAGCAACACATGACTGAACAGACACAGTTGTTCATACATAATTCAGCTTATTTTCATCTTAATTTTATTTTATGTTTGTTCTGTTTGCTGTTCTAGCTGAACAAAGTTCTGTTTTCATTGTAAGTGATGGTTATGTGGTAATTTACAAATATTAGATAATATTTTGGGATTATGTTACTATATTGTTTTATATTTGGTTTTCAATAAAGAATGAGATAAATACTAAAGGGTCTATGTGTATATTTGTAACCAGTCAGTTATTTTTAACACAGATCTCTCGCATGAACGAGTCTATCGGTAATATTGGCTCACTGTTTAATTCGCAGCTCATGTAGCATTTAGTGGTTTCTTTATCCTTGTGTAGCTTTGAAAAGATGTATTGTTTTTGATTATCATTAAAAATGAATTAAATTTTTAAATATGAAAATATGAAATATAAATATGAAAAGTAAAATGCTTGTGTTTTTTGATTTTTAGAATATTATTTAAAGACAAAGATCGAAATTGGGATGAAATAGAAAGCAAATTAAGAGCTGAAAGTGAGGTCCCTATTGTGAAGACCTCAAGCATGGTATGGTGATTTTTCTTGTACATTAAAACATTTGAATGGCAGGGTTTCATTTTAGGGAATGATATACTTATTTTTGAACTGTTGATTAATGTTTATAAAAGAAGATATAAATGCACAAATCTGGGAAGTTTTATGCCTTCACCCGTCTCTCACAGGGATTTAAAATGTTGATTGCTTCAGACTCACCCAGAGTATAAAGGAGGAACCTTTTGTGTTCTCACTGTTATGCATTCTTGTTCCTATAATAATTATACATTATAAACAGGCAATTTTGAAATAAGAGCCAAACTCAAATATAAGCTCACGAGTCATTTCCATTTACTTAATTTGTACAGATTTTCATTGTTCAGGGAGTCATCCTAAAGCTGAGAGTTGCAATTGATACATTTTTCCAGAGGAAATCCTTAATCACTCTTACAAAGTTATTTCAAGGTTAATCAATACAAATCTTTCAAAATCTTTGCTTATACAACATATTATCTTCAACTTCTCGTCTTCCATCATTATCTCATTGAAAAAAGTAGTTCTATTTCAACATTTAAAATTTGAAATTTAATTTAAAAGTTTGAAATTTAAAAGTTTAAAATTTGAATCTTGTTCTCTAGATATCAGAATTATTTTATATCCTATTGCTACAGATGTAGTGCCACGTGGGTAATGTTAAGTCTTCCAAATAAGATGAGTATGAAATTCATTGCTTATCAAATAAAAACGTTTTAGTTAAAGTAAGCTAATTTTTGTCATTGCTTTCTCTACAGGAGATTTCTTCTATCTTACAGGAGCTGAAAAGAGTTGAAAAGCAACTACAAGGTAAATTTACTACTGAATTAAGTATAAAAAGCTAACAGTTTAGGGCAAGTGCATTCTAAGTGGTATTTTTTAAATATTGTTAGAACACTATTTGATTAAATGTAATGACATAGGGAGAAAAATATAGAGTTCTACATATCCAAATTACTCATAAAAAGGAAGTTTAAAACCTAACATAACTAAGTAAAAATATAATAAAGTGAAATGTTAGGCATTATAGGCTAGATGTTATAAACTAATTCACAGTATTATGTATATTATCTTTTATATATGTAAATACTAATATATGAAAAATGTGTAAAATAATGTCTTAAAATGTATGCATGCAGCTGAAAATGCTCATTGGGAATTAGCATTATTTCATTTGACAGTTCTTAAGTTATATCTGTAGTCTAGTAACTTGTAGTCTAATATAAATAATAGCTGTTTGGATGGACCACAATAAATGAGTGGGTAGTGGCCATAGGGACCAGAGGAGGAGAGAAAGAAGTAAAGAAAGAGACTATTTGGCTCCTAAACTTTGACAGGGACATTGTCTTGGAGTATGTCAGATCTTAATCATGCACTAATGCATACTATGTATGTCCTGACTTAGAAGTCCCCAGTGGTATTGACAAGCTGATTCCAGAGTCAACAGCTAATTCTACTCAGTCTTTATTGATTGAATTATTATAGGCATAGTATGTTGGTCCTAGCGAAGTGATTCTTAACCTTTTTTTACCCTCAGCACACCTAGGCGTTATGACGTACCCCCATGAGTAAAAGTGGCTTGCTAACATGATGATTGTTAGCGGTAGATTGGGGATATACTTTTAAAAGGATGTCTTAAGTGATTCTTATATCTATGGTGCTTCCGTCTCCCAGCTCCTTAGTGCCTAAGATTTTCCCTCATCCACTCAAGGATTGAAAGCTGCTCTTTAACCGGCCCCTCCTATGGAGGTAGCAAGGTTGGTTGGCCTGCCCGGCTGCCATGGGATGTTAGTATCCAGGCTATGAGGGGATCCTCATGGCTCAGTGGCACATGCACCCTTGCACTCTGCTGATGTTCCAGCACTCTCACCAGGATGAAGGACAGCAAGCTGTGGTAGCGTTCAAAAAGTATGCTGGTATTCTTCTGGCCTCCCCAACCATCAGGTTACTCTGAAACCCATCTTAGCAACTAATCCCCAATTATCTGAGTGATAAATATGGCTAGGAGTGTTTATTAAAATCATAACCATTATTTTCACTATCCTCTCACAATGATGAAAGCAAATTTTTAAAAAATCTTTCCTGAATTCCACAATTCTAATCCCAGTCTTCCAACAGACTGAGATGCCCGTCAGTGAGCCTACTCAAGGAGCCGGAGAAAGTGCTCAGGTCTGCACAGTCTGCAGCGTACATCAGCCCCAGAGTTATTGAAAGTGGGGTTTTAAATATAGTGTAGAAAGGATTAAATAAATATAAGCTCACATAAGCATCAGCGGTCAAAATGTCATACAAATCATAAGCAATGTTTATATTCAAACTGAACTACACCTATAGTTATATCTTTTCTCCCCATTCCTTTTTTCCCTTTAGCGATCAATGCTATGATTGACCCGGACGGGACGTTGGAGGCTCTGAACAACATGGGATTTCCCAGTGTTATCTTGCCATCTCCACCAAAACAGAAGTCCAGTCCTGTGAATAACCACAGCAGCCCGGGTCAGACACCGACACTTTGCCAGCCAGAAGCTAGGGTTCTTCATCCTGCCGCTCTCTCGGTCTCAGCTGAATTTGAGAATGCCGAGTCTGAGGCTGATTTCAGTATACATTTCAATAGGTTCAACCCTGATGGGGAAGAGGAAGATGTTACAGTACATGAATGACTTTCTGTTGATTGTTAAAAAGTAACTATCTGTGGAATGACTAGGAATATTGGAAGCAGCATAGTGTTATATAAAACAAGACAGCTTGGTCGACTACAATCTTGTTATCTCTGTCTTCTTAATTTTATTTATTTATTTTTTACCGATAATGTGGTGTCATGTTAATCCTTTCAAACCATTTAGATAACCACTTGATGCACATATAGGAAAAAGCAGATTGTGGCAGTTTCACCTTTTGTGGTTTTATGATTTTCAAATTGAAGTATATAATTGCATCCTTTCCCTTCATAGATCTTCTTTTTTTTCTTTAAGCCATGCTGTGACCTACAAGCAAACTAAATACCCAACATTTCTGACCCCCATGTCTCCTGTGCCAAGCTGCTCCCTGAAATGGACTTCCTCTTCATCTGTACAGATTTGTTAAACACTTACATTTGCTTATTAATAGGGTTTATATTAGTATTCATGACCATTGGATACAATGACCTATTACCCTCCACAGTCGAACTGACCTTTGACACAGTCGTTCTTATGTTCTAAAATTTTCCAACATATATGTGATTTCTATAACTTTGTTGCTACATAAATTGTCTTGGGGCTTACGGAGAGAACTATTATGTTTGCACTAAGATTTGCTGGGAGTGGTAGGTGGACGTACTATATATCAGTAAGGACTAACCGTCTTTTTTTGTACATAGATTGATAATACTGTATTTGTTTTAAGCCCACAGTGTTTTACTCCACTTTCGAAAAGATCAATTTGGCATTTTTTTCCAGTTTTTTTTTAATGGAAGTAAGATTTTGCCTCTCACTTTAGCGCAAATGATAACTAGAAAGGTTAAACTAGACAGATAGTTTAGGTGGAGTATATTTTTAAAACTAAGAACATGTATATTGGTCCTGTGTTACCAAGTTTATATGTGACAATTGAAAAAAAATTTCCCTTAAAATGATCATGAAGTTAAAATTTTCTTCATTAGGAGACTTGGAAAACCAGTAGTCATAAGATTAGTTGATAGTTTCACTCCCAAGCCATGAATTGCTTCTGTGTGTTTCCCTGTAGGACCCAGTAGTAAATCCTGTCTCAATCTTAGACACATATGAGGACCCTGCAAGACAACAGCGACAGAGGCTGTGGCCTGTGCTATTAAACAGGAAGCCTGTGAAAAGTCTCTTCTATACACTTGTTTTTTCTCTTTCCAGTAAGTTCACCTTTGGATAAGTTTAAAAGGAAAGTAATTTATCTTTGTGTTTCCAGAACACTGTAATTTGAGTGAATCTTAATTCAGTTAAATATTATTAGTAGACTTGGATTTTCCCCTTGACCCCATCAGTCTCATAAGGGTTAAAACTGCAACTTTTGCAGCTTTTATGGAATGGTCTTTAATATTTCAGCAATAATCCTGTGCTACATTTGTTTTAAGAAACAAACTAACTCCGTACATTTCAAAACTTTACAGGATTTTTTAAAATCCTGTACCGTTGGGCCAGTTAGGAAGATGCAAAAAAACCTTTTTGTAGAGATGTAAAAACAAACATCTGTTGTATAATGGATCTCATATTTTTCTTTAAATTAAAAAGAAAAAGGGTAAATGAACTATTCTCCTTATGAAGCTAAATTCCCCATTTTATGTAATAAAGGAAGATGGAAAAAGTTTTGAAGAACATGAACGGAAAGCTACAGATGCTTTGAAAGAATAAATGACACATTAAAACAGCGTCAGTCCATTTGAAGAAAAAGTCAAATAATCTCCATTGTTCCCTCTTTTAGTTAATGTTTGGGTACTGAGCATATCCACGTGGAAGTAGAAGGTAAGGAGCTGTGTAGGAAAATACTAGCATCTACTCTACTTACATTATCGTTTAAGTGTTTACACAGTTTTGTTCAATTATAAACATTTGGCCTTTTACTATGTTATTTTTATTTTGTATGAATACATTATTCTCCTTATTTATTTTTGTTACATTTATTACTTATGTTATTTTGTTATGCATTTACAACTCCATTTTTAAATAAAGTGTTTCTGGAACTTCATACAATGATTGTACATTTTTTTTCTTCTACCATTTGGATTAGTAGAACTTCATCAGTTTACCAGGTGACTATTTTTATACCATTTTCCAAGGCTTAGCAAAAGAAAGAACCCTTCAGTTCCAATTAATATGTGATAATTGTGAAACTTTATACTATTTTGACTAAAGAAGAAAATGTTTTCCTAGCAAGTTATAGTAAATATAAGTCTCTTAGCTTAAAACTCTAATGTAATGTGCACACAGGGCCTTTATTTTTAGCTGGCCCTGAATCATCAGAAAGCTTTATGACAATGATATATTTAGGGAGCAAAAAAATTTGAAATATCTTGGAATCTTAAATTTGAGAACTATCAATTTGGACTCATTTACTTTCGTTATATCATTTGTACTCAAGAATCTTGAGTATCTCCCTGTTCAGCATTATGTTTCTCAGCTTGCCCTTTTGAGCCTTCCAGAAGCTGGCTCGCTCTCTTGTGTCTGTGTACTCCTGATAGAGACTCTGCCCCAAGTGCCTGGCAGTCTAGAGGTGCTTCATCACTCTGTGCATGCTGCTGCTTCCCCTTCCTGCTTCCTCATCCCTTCCCTTCTGCAGAGTCCTGCCGACCTCCTCCTAAAACTTCCCTCACTTGACTGGCCACACTAAAGGGCTGTGCCACATGCTCTCATTGTTCTCTTTCCTTCCCCTACTACATACGCACATGTTTCTTCCTTCTAAATCACTAAAATCATCTTTATTTCCTGGACAGACCCTGTACTTCCAAACATCCATGCCGTTTTGCTGCCTTCATTTGTCTTTGGATTTGCTTGCTATAGATTACCTGACAGGATGCTCACTTTTGAAAGGAAACTATACTGAGAAGCTTGGGATCTGGACCCATTCCTTGTAATTAAAAATGCATTCCTCCTCCTACTGGTCTGTAAAACGGAGAGCATCATTCTTCTTGTCCAAGGCCCTTCCAGTCCAAGTGGTCTATGACTATGAAGTGGTTCTCCTTCCTTTTTACTTCAGAAAGCTTTCTTGGATTCTTTGTCTTATAAAACCTCCCTTTCGTTGTGTTCTCATAACCCCTGTACTCAGTTATAGCCAGATCATACCTGTTCAACAAATACATGCTAAGTGCCTAACACAGATCTGGGCACTGAGGTTTCTGGCAGTGAACAGATGTAAACCGTTGCCCTCGTAGACCTTATATTCTAGATAATAGAAACGAAAATCAGTCAAATAAATTGATAGTGTTGGATGGATGGACCACGTGCCGCCTTGCTTCCCAGGGAGTTATTTGCATAGCTGGCTCCTGATAGTTTCTTAATAGTAAGCACATACTGCTCAATAAGTGATTCAATTGAACACATTTTTATTCCAGTTTCCAAGAACTTTCTGTGGTCTGACTTCCGACCTCCCCTTTCCCCTTAGCTCCCCTCGTTGCTGTCGTTAGGCCCATAGTCTCGATTCACCTGAAAGTCGCTTTCGCTGTATCCCAGTTTAACGCTGGCTTTTAGATAAGGTGTGAGGAGGCTTCTCGTGCTGCGCTTCTGCTGTCAGATCCCCAAGGGATCCCACTAGGCAGCTGAATTCTAGCCGAAGTTTCATGCAAGTTCTCTAAGAAATTACTCCACGGAGCTTTCTAAATTTGGAGAAATCCATGTTTGCTTTATTTGAATGTTGGAAGGACCAGGACAGTGGAAGTCCCCCTGAGGAAGATGGGAACTCTAGCTTTCAATTCACCTTGTTTAACATCCTCCCGGCCTAAATTAGTTCCTTACTCCCTCCTGGATTCCCGGTATGGTTTGTTGGCCTCAAACCTCCCCTGAGTACTTCTTTGTCTGGATCTTGACCGTAAGGAAAAGCTCTATAGGGGCCCCACTTAATCTGTCTAGCACATTTCATTACCTGGAACTGATTTTTGTAGAATATTTAGTTCTTTTAGTACTCTTATACATACTGACATGTTTAACATTTGTTAATTGATTAAGATCTTTTAGAGTTATTACTACTATAACATTACTACTAGTATAAGGTCAACTTGAAACTGAAGGATGAACGTTGTTTTAATTTTGAGGCATGGTATGTTAGATCTTGAAGTGTTAGACATCATGTAGTTCAACCACCTCATCCATATTTGAAGTAATTGAGGCATAAATAAAAACAGTAACTAGTGCTGAGTGAGGGGTAATTTTTCCCAGCCAGTATACTAAAGGCTTTACGTGCATTATCTCTAATCCTCAAAACAATGATGAACAAGCAGTTCTTATTCATGTGTTAGAGCTGAAGGATCTGAGGCTTCCTGAGGTTAAGGAATGTATTCCTAGCCCAGTTGGGATTTAGTCAAAATCTAGTTAACTTGGAAACCCAAATTCTTTGTAACCACCCTCCACTGGCTCCCACCCAGCAGATATCTGGTGCAGCCTGGACAAGCCAGTGCCCTGTGCCTACCCTTCAATGCTTTGTCTCGGGACGGTGACCCCAAACCCAAAGAGGGCCTTGAGTCCTTCCTCTGCTTTTGAATACAACTTTTTGAGCTGTAGATCCCACCATTTCTCCTAATAAACTTGTCCAGTGGTAGCAAGCAATGACCAAAGGTTAAGAGTATCTTCCTTATGTGGAACACAAATCTTTTGAAGAGATAGTGATCTGTTTACTAGAAATCTGGGTGTTGAGTTCTGCAGAAAGAGTGTTCTCAAGAACCATGTTGGTTTAAGGGTCTGGCTCTGCTATACCCTTGTATTAAGGAGGTGAGCACCCAGGGCTGCAAATATGAAACAGCTGTCTCTAGTGAACCCACGTTAGAGCTGTGAGCAGAGAGCTGCCACCCATGCTGTCTGTTACCATGCTGGTCTCGGAGCAAAGCAGACTGGAAAAAGGCAACATCCTGCAGCTTTTTCAGGACAGACTGTGGTGGGTACAGCAAGCTACTGCGTCCACTCAGGAAAGCAGCACTCTCTTAACCTGGTGCTTGTCGATAAAATAATTAGTAAATTTAGGAAGGGCTCCTATGCCAATTTGCAATAATGAATGAGGATTATCCTTGGGTTGAATTTTCCTTGAATGAGAGGAATTTCCACAGATAGGAAATGAAACAATATATTTAAAAAGTTATATATATATATGTTATAACATACATTTATATGTGATAATATTTTTATAATACATTTAATATATTTTTATAGTATGTAGTCCCTTTGTGCTTTTTCCGTTGTAGTCTTTGTGCCCTATCTTGGGTCCCCAGCCCTCCCCGCCTCCCACTTGAGTCTCCCGAAGCGTCTCCTCAGTGATGAGTAGAAGCCTCACTGCCAGGGCTCTGTCCGCTGTGTCAGACTCTCAGCCAGCATCTGGGGACTGTCTTACCTCGGCCGTGTCTGTTCTTCCATCATCAGTCTGTGTCCATGGTTGTATCCCCTTCGAGAGAGAGAGAACCAATTTACCCTGAATTCCTAATTACCCCAGGACACTTTAAAATGTGAACAGCATAAAAAAGGCACAGAGGAAAATGGTGACACCACCTTGGAAAACTGGAAATACTTTATAGAGTTAAACACACGTGTACCACATGACCCAGCCATTCCACTCCTAGGTACTTACCCAAGAGAAATGAAGTCATGTGTACAAAAAAGCCTTGTACACAGTTGTCACAGAAGCTTTGTAATAGCCAGAAACGGGAAACGTACGAGTGTTCACCAACAGATGAATAGACAGACAAAGAGTGATACATTCCTAAAATGAGCAAAGAAAGGAACAAACTATTGACATACAGGATAGCATGGACCAATTTAAAAAGCATGCTGAGTTAAGGAAGCTGACGCAAAGGCGCATGTGCCTTATGATTCAATTGATGTGAAATCCAAGGAAACATCTGTGCTTGTGAGGCAGGGGGGAAAGAGGAAGTTGACTCCAAACAGGCACAAGAGAGCTTTATGGGTTTAGTCATAGTTAAGGAGCGGATACATTTGACAAAACTCATCACTTAAAATGGTGCTTTTTATTATGTGTAAATTATTTCTCAATAAAGTTGATCTATGTTAAAAAGGCATGAATATTTCCCTATAACTTTGATGCATATAATTACTTTCTCAAAATGCTTTTGGGGAGCATCTCAGCTCTTTCCTGCCTTCCTGCACTGATTCTTAGCTCTCCCAGGAGTCCTTTGACTAGGAAGTGCTGCTGTCACCTCTAAATCTGTTGCCCCCCACTCTGGGGTCTGTCTGGGACTAAGCAGCCTTCTAAAACTGACTTTAAGGGGAAAGATTGACTTCCTTTAGGCAAAAATAAGCAGTGGTGGTTGTTAAGGAATCATTGAACTGAATTCCTTTTCATTTAGCTCCTGACAAGAATAATCAAGGGCTCTAATGAACTGCCCAGCTCACGTTCTGTGGTCTGCCACCATGTTACAGAGATCTGCCGCTCCCAGGGAGGTTTCCTCAGCCACACCACCCACAGACACGGGCACTATGCTGGGTATTGGACATGCATTCAGTCATTTATTCTTCAAATATTCATTTGATCATCTGGGAATGAATATATCTCCTGCCCTCAAGGAGATGGAGATTCAAACTCTGCCAGGGGAGGCAGACAAATAATGTCAATACAATTTGTGAGAAACTTTTGAACTAGATTGCTCTCCTATTCCTAGCACTAGGCTTGAAGACTGGCCAAACTGGTGTTGAATAAATGCTTGTTGGTTAGATGGATGGATGAGTGGATGGATGGAAGGGTGGAGGGGTGGAGGGGTGGATGGGTGGATGGATGGGTGGGTGGATGGGTGGATGGGTGGGTGGATGGGTAGATGGGTGGGTGAATGGATGGATGGATGGATGGGTGGGTGGATGGATGGATGGGGTAGATGAAAAAAAAGCAAGAAAAATTCAAATCTTAATTGCACTTGAACTAGGATTACACACTTGGTTTAAAAGGGGGGGCTTCAAGAAGCCACACTATTAGAGGTTCTGTCCGAGTCATACGGGCCCTTTCTCTGGGCTCCTCTCTAGAAATGTAAATCTTCTGTAGAATCACTAATTTCTTAAGAATGAAGTAGTCTACAAGGATTCTCCCTCATCTGAAGGAGAAACAACATCCCTAGAGAACACCAAGGGCTGGCAGTGCTAGGTGAAAGGGCAGATAAAGAGCTAGCAGGAGCTGTGGAGGCAAGCTTCACTCATCCACAGCGCACTGAGAATAGCTGAGAGGGCAAGAGGAGGTGAAGACTGCCTTATTTTCTTTTCACATTTCTAAGAACTTACTCCCAGATCAGACCTCAGGTCACCACATCGGACTGGGAACTCCTCTGTTTTATGTTGTTTTCAAGAGATGGGGTTCATGGAAGTATCCACGATGCCTGCCACAGTGAAAAACTGGCCAGTGACCCAAGTGGGAAATACTTCTAACCAGGTTGTGCTAATCTGTTTGGAAGCAAATATAAATTTCAGAAAACAAACCAGAATCCAAGAACATTGAAGCCCGTGGCTTGGATGGAGAAACTGACATTAGTATCAAGTATCTGCCCTTCCGGAGAGAAACGGAACATTCTAAACCATTAGACCTCAGAGTTTTCCATATTTTTCTCCTTAAGAGAAATACCTCATTAAAAGCACAGTGTAAGAGAAAACAGGCCATACAGTGGAATATTATTTGGTCATACAAAGGGATGAAGTACTGATGCTTGCAACAACAGAGATGAACACCGAAAACATTATGCTAAGTGAAAGTAGGCAGTCACAACAGACCACATATTGTATGATTCCATCTATATGAAATGTCCAGAATAGATAAATATAGAGACAGAAGGTAAACTAGGGGATGCCTATGGCTGGGGCAGGGGGATGGGAAGACAGGGGTTATAGTTAAAGGGTACAGGGTGTCTTTTGAAGTGATGAAATGTTTAAAATCGATTGTGGCCAGGGTTGTACAACTGTGTAAATATATTAAAAGTCATTGGATTGTGCACTTTAAATGATTGAATTATATCTATTATCTATATCTATATCAAATAGATATATTAATTACATTTCAATAAAGCTGTTTCCAAAAAAAGAAGAAAAATTAGAAGTGGTAGTAGAAAGAGGGGGAGGAGGCAGGGGCAAAAGAAGGGGAGGAGCAGAAGGGGGGAAGGGAGGAGGAGGAGGGGAAGGAGGAGGAAGAGGAGAAGAAATGCAATGTCCAGTGAAGATGCACCTGATGACTGCGCCGTGCAAGTGGCCAGCTGTGCATCTATTAGCGTTCCTCCTTGCCTATGGATGTCTGTCCTCTACATTTTCCTTTGCATTAGTTTTAACATCTTCTTGTTCCTTCAATAGTTAATGAGTTAAAATCTTTGACGTGTTCTTTTTAAAAAAGAGAAAAATGGGATCTTGTGAAGATTTGTAGTTTATCAAAATGAACTGTCTGGGAAAACTGGAAGCCGAGACACTTGCGGAGTCAATATTGTGTTCTTACCAAGGAATCCTGACATCCTCAGTCTACAATGAGCAGCTTCTAGGTGCTGACACTGTGCTAGGTCATTTAGTATCTCATTTAATCTTCACAACAATCCAGAACTATAGATAAGTCCCATTTTACAGAAGGAGTAGAGTCTTGAGCCGGATAAGAGGCTCCAGATTACAAAGGTAAGTGTGAGTAGTCAGGATCTGAACCCAAGGCCAAGTGACTTCTGCAAACCTCTTTATTTTCAGTCATGAGAAGGTAATATAGTACAGTTGGAGTGAAAAGCCGCTCAGTGGAGTTAGATACCTGCGACTAAAGTCAATGTAGTTTTGGGCTTTGGGCAAGTGGTCTCAACTCTGGCCTCAGTTTCACTAGCTGTGATTGTATGTTGGGGGGGGGGGGGCGGAGGGGTTTGTTGACTCCCCGATCTCTAAGGAACCTTCCGCTGGATTAGTTTATATTCTCTGACCTTTGAGATTGCGCTCTTTGCTCCCTTCCCCCAGATTCGCGGCAGAAACATATTTTGCTATCTTTACAGTAATTCTGCCTCTCTTCCTGTCCCCTAACTTAACGAATGACTCGCCAGATGCTCACTCTTTCATTCATGCCACTCTTCCTAAGCTGCTTCTCCCAGAAACCTTCCAGTCCTTGCCTCCCTGGGATATTCTGCTCTTTTCTCTTTTCCCGCGGTTGGGGCCGAGCCGCAGCGTCCTGGCGGGGGCGGCGCCGTCTCCAGGGACAGGGCGCGCCGCCGGACCTGGCCAGTTCGCGGTCCCTCCTGTTTCTCTCTTTAGCAAACACAATCGCTCAGAGCCTCTGGGGAGGAATGTGGCAGGAGAGAAAGCAAAACTCGACGGTAATTCTCTCTGATTTGGGCGTTTTCAAGACCAAAGCTCTTAGAGGAATTGATATATGATTTTCAGAGACAGGAAGCAAGGCAGATTCTCAGGCTTTCACAAAACACCCTAGCTGGATTTAGAGAAAGATTTCTTCCCTGTCAGAGAATGAGGACCCTGGGTCCCCAGAGGGCGCGGAGGAGCCTGCCATGGGCCCGCCCCGACGCCCGCAGGGAGGGTGCTCGCAGCGCGTCTGGCGACCGGCCTGGGAGGCGCCGTCCGCGGGGAGGGGACGCGGGCCTGGGGCGCGGCACGCGGGACCCGCACGTCTCCTGGGGCGGCGGCAGAGCCCCCAGAGACTGGTCGGGAATTCTCCCGTCTGCAGAGACGGGGAGCTTGAAAAGAAAGTTAAGATAGCTTAAAGAAAATGTGCTATTTCTTGTGTATCCAAGTCTGAGGCTTGTGCACTATCTACATAAATATATCTGTATCTATATCTCTCTATATCAATAGGTATCCCTATCTGTGTAGGTACATAGAGACATAGATCTGTCTATGCAGCACCCTCTCCTCCCTAAGTATGTGTAGATATGGTTGTGGATATCATTTACCCCTTATAGCAATGTGATGAGGTGGTCCTTGCTATTTTCCAGGCGGGAAACTGCAGTCCGTGCAGAGCTGGTCCTTCACCCTAACCAGACGCTCACGGCTCGTGGAAGCAGAGCAGGGGGCGAGCCCAGGTCGTCTGGCTGAGATGGTCCTGGCGAACTATTCATAGTGGCCCTTCCACTTCGCAAAGTGTCTCTATTTGGATAACAACTTACCTGTTCACCCAGCGTTGTCGCCGACAGCGCTGTGCACGCTCCTGCCTCCTCATTCTCGGAAGCCGGGAGAGGAGGGCAGAGAGGAGCGCACCCCAGGGTGCCCAGTCTGAGTCCTGGCGGGACGGGGCCCGCGAGGGGCAGGCTGGAGGGATGGCCCTGGGGGCTGCCTCCCTGGGCTGCGGGACTGGGCAGGCCGGCGGGCCGCCGCGGCGGAGGCCGAAGGGGGTCTCCGTGCGGTCTCGTCCCCGGGACCTGCGCGCTCCAGCCGGGGGCGGGGGGTGGGGGGCAAGTTTTGTGGGCCTCCAGCTTATACTATTTACCGAGCCATTTTAAATACAAGGATTACAAAATTACAAATACAAAATTTGGCCCCAAAGTGAATATTTATTTAGAATGATACCAGAAATCACAACTAATTACACCTTTCAAAAGCTGAAAAAATGCCACAACATCCCCGAATCCAGAAAAAGAAACCCCCACAATGTTTTTTTCCTTCATGTTTGGGCTGCATTGTCTTTGATGACCTCTACATGTGATGACGATTTTGTAATGTCGCTTTATACAGAGAGAATAGACAGATAACTCAGTCTTTCCTCCAGCATGATTTTGATAGTTGGGTGCACAAAATAAGAGGTGTCACACCTAGACGGCCTTGCTGTTTATAGTGTTGCCTTAAGTTTGTGCCATATAACCGCAGGAATTCTGATAAACTCTATTTTTTTTGCCATTCCTGTCAAAAAAAGAAAACCAATTGATGGTACATTTATAATCGTTTATGCTGCATTCACAAACACATTCCTGGTGGGAGAGAACTTCAATTTTGACCAGGCGTCAATGAAAACCTCTTCCTCCACATACACCGTTATACATCAGATGTTAAAAGAAGGTTGGCCGACCAGCTTCCGGCTCCACACACTGCCACATCCCGCAGGTTTGGGGCGCGGTGGAGGACATTCGTGTCCCGTCTTCGCCATCAAGTTGCAGGGTGCAGGTTTAATGGGCACCGGGAGCTGGTAGGAGGATTTCTGGAGACCCCGCCTACGCTGGAACAGGTAGCAACAGCTTAACTCTGCTGAGGAGAGACTGTGAACCACGTAATTATGTCCTAATAAACCCAAACAAAATCCCCATCTCAAATTCCCTATATCTGGATACCCAAAATGTTCATGACCATGATCCCCAAATGACCTGACACCAGGGGAAGTGTGTGGGGTGGGAGGCATTCATAACGGAAAGAGACAGTAGTCTTACCCGATTGCAAATTTTACACAAAACGTATGATCTTGTCCACACGTGACTGGGCCCATCCGGGGCTTTAGAAGGGCTCATGCAAGTGAAGGGGGTTGAGAACCAAGGCCTCTTTGGAGTCCCAGTAAATCGGCCTAAACTTGCCCTTGGTTCCCCCTCCCCTTGCCTCTCTAGCCAGAGCACTTCAGTCCTCTGGAAGTGTACTAGATTTTCCATTCATTCGGGAAGTATTTATGGAACATCTGCTTATCCTAGGCACTGTGAGTGGCCCTGGAGCACAGCAATAAGGATGTCAGAAAAGTCTCTGACCTTCTGGAAGTCTCTGGGCTGCTGCACATTGAAGCTGGTCGCCTGGTCCTGCATCAGTCCTGACATAAAATTGTCAGAGCTCACAAAGCAACTCAGGGGTTTGTGGGCTGGAGAGAGACTTCTGCACATCAGGGGCCCTCTTGTGGCGCTCAACCTTTGCCTCCCAACTCCCACCTTCCCCCCACCATCGCTCAGCAGTTTCTGGGATCCAACCTCACATCACCTCTGGGCACTGTGTTAAGTTTACTGCAGTCTCTAATGGAAGGTCCCTTTTGAAAATCTTCAGGCAGGTGAGTGATAGATGCGTTGACTTGAAATGCCGGCATTTTATATTCATAACCTGCAACCAGTGGATCAGCAAATACTGTCCCCAAGGTACTTCTGAACCTAACTTCTGACTTTCTAGCTATTGCATTTTATTAAGACTCTAGTAGAATCTTCAATATATCCGGAGAGAGAGAGGAATTCACAAGAAGATATAGATAGAGAGAGAGATTTTTTCTGGTGAGGAAGACTGGCCCTGAGCTAACATCTGTTGCCAATCTTCTTCTATTTTGTATGTCGGATGCTGCCACAGCTCGGCTTGATGAGCGGTATGTAGGTCTGCTGCTGGGATGTGAACCCACGAACCCTGGGCCGTCAAAGCAGAGCTCATGAACTTAACCAATGCACCACTGGGCTGGCCCCAAAAAGGTATATTTTAAGATATGTTGTCCTGCACTTCTAGCTCCAGTGATATCAACCAAGTATAAAATCTCTCTCCCTCTTAACATTTAGAAACATTGGATAAAATATAACAAACATTTTTTTAAAAAATTGTTTACTGTGGTCTAAATAGTTTATAACATTGTGAAATTTCAGTTGTACATTAATATTTGTCAAACACCATATAAGTGTGCCCTACACCCCTGTTCCCAGTCCCCGCTTCCCCCTGGTAACCACTAAATTGTTCTCTTTGTCCATAAGTTTGTTTATATTCCACATATGAGTGAAATCACACGGTGTTCATCTTTTTCTGTCTGGCTTATTTCGCATAACATGATACCCTCAAGGTCCATCCATGTGGTTGCGAATGGGATGATTATGCCTTTTTTATGGCTGAGTAGTATTCCATTGTATATATATATACCACATCTTCTTTATCCAGTCATCAGTCATTGGGCACTTGGGTTGCTTCCATGTCTTGGCCATTGTAAATAATGCTGCAATGAACATAGGGATGCATAAGTCTCTTTGTATTGTTCATTTCAAGTTCTTTGGATAAATACCCAGTAGTGGGATAGCTGGATCATATGGTAATTCTATTTTTAATTTTTTGAGGAATCTCTATACTGTTTTCCATAGTGGCTACTCCAGTTTGCATTCCCACCAGCAGTGGATGAGGATTCCCTTTTTTCCACATCTTCTCCAACATTTGTTATTTTTTGTCTTGGTGAGTATAGCCATTCTAACAGGTGTAAGATGATGTCTAAGTGGAGTTTTGATTTGCATCTCCCTGATGATTAGTGATGTTGAGCATCTTTTCATGTGCCTATTGGCCACCTGTATATCTTTGGAAAAACGTCTTCATATCCTCTGCCCACTTTTTGATTGGATTGTTTGTTTCTTTTGTAGTTCATTTGTGTGAGTTCTTTATATATTATGAAGATTAACCCCTTTTGGATATTTGAATTTTCAAATATTTTCTCCCAGTTCGTGGGTTGTTTTTCCTTTTGATCTTGATTTCCTTTGCCTTCCAGAAGCTCTTTAGTCTGATGAAGTCCCACTTGTTTATTTATTCTTTTGTTTCCCTTGTCTGAGTGGACATTGTATTTTTAAAGATCCTTTTAAGGCTGATGTCAAAGAGCGTACTGCCTATATTTTCTTTTAGAAGTTTTATGGTTTCAGATCTTCAAGTCTTTGATCCATTTTGAGTCTATTTTTGTACAGGGAGAAAGATAACAATCTGCTTTCATTCTTCTGCATGTGGCTGTCCAGTTTTCCCAACATCATTTATTGAAGAGGCTTTCCTTTCTCCATTGTATGCTCTAGGCTCCTTTGTCTGTAAATGTGTGGTTGTATTTCTGGGCTTTCAGCTCTGTTCCATTGATCTGTGCACCTGTTTTTGTACCAGTACCATGCTGTTTTGATTACTATAGCTTTGTAATATGTTTTGAAGTCAGGGATTGCAATGCCTCCAGCTTTGTTCTTTTTTCTCAGGATTGCTTTGGCTATTTGGGGTCTTTTGTTGCCCCATATGAGTTTTAAGATTCTTTGTTCTATTTCTGTGGAGAATGTCATTGGGATTCTGATTGGGATTTCAATGAATTGTAGACTGCTTTAGGTGGTATGGACATTTTTTTTTTTTATTAATGTTATGATAGATTACAACCTTGTGAGATTTCAGTTGTACATTTTTGTTAGTCATGTTGTGGGTACACCACTTCCCCCTTTGTACCCTCCCCTCACCCCCCCCCCCCCCTTTTCCCTGGTAACCACCGATCAGATCTCCTTATCAATATACTAACTTCCACCTATGAGTGGAGTCATATAGAGTTCGTCTTTCTCTGACTGGCTTATTTAGCTTAACTACGTTTATTCTTCCAATCCACGTAGATGCAATATCTTTCCATTTCTTTATGTCATTATCGATTTCTTTCCAAAATGCCTTAGAGTTTTCTTTGTATAGGTCTTTCACCTCCTTGGTTAAATTTATTCCTAGATATTTTATTCTTTTTGTTGCGATTGTAAATGGGGGTTGTATTCCTGAGTTCTTGTTCTGTTAGTTCGTTATTAGAGTATAAAAATGCCACTGATTTATGTAAGTTGATTTTATACCCTGCAACTTTGCTATAGTTGTTGGTTATTTCTAATAGTTTTCCAATGGATTCTTTAGAGTTTTCTATATATAAGATCACATAGTCTGCAAAGATTGAGAGTTTCACTTCTTCATTGCCTATTTGGATTCCTTTTATTTCTTTTTCCTGCCTAATTGCTCTGGCCAAAACCTCTAGTACTATGTTGAATAGAATAGTGGTGAGAGTGGGCACTGGGCACTCTTGTCTTGTTCCTGTTCTCAGAGGGATGGCTTTCAGTTTTTCCCCATTGAGTACGATGTTGGCAGTAGGTTTGTCATATATGGCCTTTATTATGTTGAGATATTTTCCTTCTATACCCATTTTATTGAGAGTTTTTAGCATGAACAGATATTGGATCTTGTCAAATTCTTTCTCTGCATCTATGGAGATGATCATGTGGTTTTTGTTGCTCATTTTGTTGATATGGTGTATCACATCGACTGATTTGTGAATATTCAACCATCTCTGTGTCCCTGGTATGAATCCCACTTGATCATGGTGTATGATCTTTTTAATGTATTGCTGTATTTGGTTTGCCAATATTTTGTTGAGGATTTTTGCATCTACGTTCATCAGCGATATTGGCCTGTAATTTTCCTTCTTCGTGTTGTCCTTGTCTGGTTTGGGGATCAGGGTGATGTTGGCCTCATAGAGAGTCTTAGGAATATTTCTGCCTTCTTCAATTTTTTGGAATAGTTTGAGAAGAATAGGTAATAAATTGTCTTTGAATGTTTGGTAGAATTCTCCCAAGAAGCCATCTGGTCCTGGACTTTTATTTTGGGGGAGGTTTTTGATTACTGTCTCAATCTCTTTACTTGTGATTGGACTATTCAGATTCTCTATTTCTTCTTGATTCAGTTGTGAGAGGTTGGATGAGTCTAAGAATTTATCCATTTATTCTAGATTGTCCAGTTTGTCAGCCTATAGTTTTTCATAATATTCTCTTATAATCTTTTGTATTTCTGTGGTATCCATTGTAATTTCTCCTCTTTCATTTCTAATTTTATTTATTTGAGGCTTCTCTCATTTTTTCTTAGTGAGTCTGGCTAAGGATTTGTCAATTTTTTATATCCTCTCAAAGAACCAGCTCCTTGTTTCACTGATCCTTTTTACAGTCTTTTTTTGTTTCAATTTCATTTGTTTCTGCTCTAATTTTTATTATTTCTCTCCTTCTGCTGAGTCTGGGCTTTGTTTGTTCTTCTTTTCCTAATTCTGTTAGGTGTAGTTTAATAGTGTTTATTTGAGCTTTTTCTTGTTTGTTGACATGGGCCTGCATTGCTATAAATTTCCCTCTAAGGACCACTTTTGCTGCACCCATAAGAGTTGGTATGGTCTGTTTTCATTCTCATTTGTCTCCAAGTATTTTTTGATTTCTCCCTTTATTTCTTCAGTGACCCATTGGTTGTTCTGCAGCATGTTGTTTATTCTCCACATTCGTGTTCCTTTTCCAACTTTTTTCTTGTAGTTGATTTCTAGTTTCAGAGCATTATGGTCGGAAAAGATAGTAGATATGATTTCAATCTTCTCAAATTTATTGAGGTTTGCCTTGTTTCCCAATATATGCTCTATCCTTTAGAATGTTCCATGTGCACTTGAGAAGAATGTATATTCTGCTGTTTGTGGGTGGAGTGCTCTATATATGTCTGTTAAGTTCATCTGGTCTAGTTTTTCATTTAATTCCAATATCTCCTTGTTGACTTTTTGTCTGGATGATCTATCCATTGATGTAAGTGGAGTGTTGAGGTCCCCTACTATTATTGTGTTGTTGTTGATATCTCCTTTTAGGTTTGTTAATAGTTGCTTTACGTACTTTGGTGCTCCTGCGTTGGGTGCATACATGCTTATAAGTGTTATGTTTTCTTGGTGGAGGGACCCTTTTATCATTATATACTGCCCCTCTATGTTTCTCTTTACCAGTTTTACCTTGAAGTCTACTTTTTCTGATGTAAGTATGGCAACACCTGCTTTCTTTTGTTTGTCATCAACTTGGAGTGTTGTCTTCCATCCCTTCACTCTGAGCCTATGTTTGTGTCTAGAGCTGAGATGTGTTTCCTGGAGGCAGCATCTTGTTGGATCTTGTTCTTTAGTCCATCCTGCCACTCTGTGTCTTTTGATTGGAGAATTCAATCCATTTACTTTTAGAGTGATTATTGGTATATGAGGGCTTAATACTGCCATCTTATCATGTTTCCCGGTTTTTCTGCATTTCCTTTGTTTCTTGTCCTGTGTATTTTGGTCTACCAATTTGATTAGGTAGTTTCCTCTGTTGGTTTTCTTCATTTTCGCCTTGTTTATCCTAAATGTTTCTGTTCTAATTATTTGTTTAGTGGTTACCCTTAAGTTTGTATAAAAAATCTTGTAGTTGAGATAGTCATTTTCTGATAGCCTCTTATTTCCTTAGACTATACTGATTCCATCTCTTTCCTCTTCCCCTTATAAGTTATTTTTGTCGTATCTTTTTCAATCCTGTGTTGTGAGTTTGTGGTTAAAATGATGAGATCATTTTTGTTTTGCTGTTTTCCTTTTCTTTATCTGTGATGTTAAAATGTTTACTAAGCTGATCTGATAGAGAGCTGCTGTTTTCTGAATATTGCCCATGTATTCATCTCCTTGCTCAGGGCTTTGTCGCCTCTTTCCTATTTTTTTTTCAAGTATGAGGGCCTTCTTGAGAATTTCTTGTAGGGGGCATCTTGTGACAATGAATTCCCTTATCTTTTGTTTATCTGGGAATGTTTTTATTTCTCTGTCATATCTGAAGGATGTTTTCCCTGGATAGAGTATTCTTGTTGAAAGTTTTTGTCTTTCAGGATTTTGAATATATCATTCCACTCTCTCCTAACCTGGAAGGTTTCTGCTGAGAAATCCACTGAAAGCCTGATAGGGGTTCCTTTGTAAGTTGTTTTCTTCTGCCTTGCTGCAGTTAGTATATTTTCTTTGTCCTTGACTTTTCCCAGCTTCACTACTATATGCCTTGGAGTAGGTCTTTTTATACTGACAAAGTTAGGAGATCTGGAGGCTTCTTTTGCATGGATTTCCAGCTTCCTCCCCAGGTTTGGGAAGTTCTCAGCTATTATTTCATTGAACAAGCTTTCTGCTCCATTCTCCTTCTCTTCCCCCTCTGGAATACCTATAATCCTTATGTTGCATTTCCTCATTGAGTCAGACATTTCTCTGAGTGCTTCTTCATTTCTTTTTAGTCTTAGTTCTTTCTTCTCCTCCCTGTGAAGCATTTCCATGGTACTATCCTCTAACCGGCTGATTCTCTCCTCCATATTGTTAGCTCTGTTGTTTAGGGAATCCAGGTGTTTCTTTATTTCATCCATTGTGGTTTTCATCTTCAACATTTCCTATTGGTTCGTCTTTATGGTTTCAATCTCCTTTGTGAAGAAGCTCCTGAATTCATTAATTTGTCTTTCTGTGTTTTCTTGTAACTTGTTGAGTGTTTTTATGACAGCTGTTTTGAATTCTTTGTCATCTAGGTTATGAATTTCTGTTCCTTCAGGGTTGGTTTCTGGGTACTTGTCACTTTCCTTCAGGTCTGGAGCTTTAATATACCTACTCATACTGCTCGATTGAGCAGATTTTTGCTTCCTCATGGTGCTCTTATCTAGTCACAGCTGCCATGTACCACCACAAGATGAGGATCAGGTGCTGTGTATTCTGGGCCCAGCATGAGCAGGGGCTCCCCAGCTACAGCCACTGACTGCTTTTCTCCCTGAGTGACTGATCGATGGCAGATCTGGAGCACCAGGTTGGGGAAGGGGTGCTCTCCTTCCCCAGTGCTTCCCCCAGCCCCTGCTCATCTCTCTGTGTGGAGCCCTGGGCGATTGCAGGACTGTGCACTTTCCCTTTCCCCACCACCCCTCTGCACCGTGCTCCAGACAATTCTGGGCTGAAGTACTAGGTGGGGGCGGGGCGCTTCTCTTACCTGTGCACTTTCTTCTCTGTGGCTGCCACATGCTCCTCACCGTGCTCCAGACAATTCTGGGGCTCAGAAGAGTCTCAAGCATGACACATTTTTCTAAAATACCTGTTTACATTGTGGTGAAATTGTATAACACCAAAGTCAAAGAGAAAATCTTAAAAATAATCAGAGAGAAGAGGGGTATTTTTTGTTTTTGTTTTGTTTGTTTGTTTGTTTTTTACCAAGAAGTACGACTGGACTTGTTAACAGCAACAAGAGCTAGAATGCAGTGGACTCATATATTGTCTGTGGGTGCATATTTGTGCAGAAGATGTACAAAAGCACATGTGGGAATGATACATACAGATTTCTGAATCGAGTTATCCCTGAGGATGGAGAGAAGAGGAAGGACATGGACATTGGGTGAGGTTTTAGCTAGGCTGTAATATTTTATTTAAAAATAGCAGGTTTTTTTTTTACTAAAATGATGGGTTCAAAGCAAATATGATAAAGTGTTAATAACTGTCTCATCTTGAAAGTGTGCTGTAAAATTAGCTATTTCCTGTGCTTTTTTGTAGCCCCTGATTGTTTTGTTAAAAAAACCATATTTTAAGGTATATTTATTTTCCCCTTATGATTTGATTTATGCTTAAAGAATGTCAATCAGCTAAAAGATTGATACTGAATTTTTGGCATGTCCAACAAGGAGAGTAATTAGTCAGATCTACTTGTCATGCACTGGAAAGAGACAAAATGTAAAAAGAACTAAATTGTCACTGAACTTCTCTTGTGAAACTGAGCTAGCATTGCTGCAAAGAGCAAAATCCAGTCAGCTCATTCATGGGCTCATGCAATTATAGACACTAGGGCTTACATCAAACATCCAGGCCTCTGCATCTCTTGCCTTTTATTCAGGAACATTTATCTGCAATGAAGATCTGAATACCTAGTAGAATTACTAAAGAAGAGTTTAGAATTCCATTTTTATGAGAGGTTTTTTTAATACAATGGTTCTTTGGTCGATGACTTGGCTGTGGTCTCACCTAGATGCAGGGGCTGGACTAGAGGACTGCTCTGAGTCTCTTGATAAGCCTTCTCAGGTTACTTAACATATTTGCCTGGCTTATTGCCTAAATTGGCTTCCAGAATTTTCTAATTTGGGAAGTGTTCCTAGAAAACAGGAATGAGGGATCAGGGAGAGTGAAACAGGGAAGGGGGGAAGCTAATAATGATGCATTCTCAGGTTGATCCCACCACGGCCACCTAAACAGCTGTGTAGCCTGTGCTTCAGAGTAGACTGAGCACTCAGAGTTGGGGAAGAGCATTCACTCACCAGCTCCCACCTCCGATTGTTCGAGGCTTGCCCCTTGTAGCCTTAAATCTCTTGCATATTCAGATGATGCTTGCGTGAGTATGGGGCTGGCTCCTGCAGGTGATCCACGCTCCAGTAGGTGTTCCACGCTCCAGCAGGTGTTCCACCCTCCTGCAGGTGATCCACCCTCCTGCCAGTGATCCACGCTCCTGCAGGTGTTCCATGCTGTGGTGTCAAAAAGCAAGAAATATGCTGCAGCAGATGGGAGGTATTGGCCAGGTTACATATGCCTGAAGCTGGTTGCTGTCGCAATGGCTAGAGTTTGAGGTAGACCAAGAGGATACAAGGCAGGGCACAGATTTTCTCCCATACAGATCATCACTGCAAAAATGGTAATTTCCTCGGTCATGAGAAGTTAAAACCCAGTTATCTACTCGTTTTCACACAAGAGACAATACTAAACACATCCACGTTGTTCCCATCTCATCACACAGGGAACAAAATTGTACATCAGAGTTGCTGATTTTTAGCATTGGAAATTATTATTTTTCATTCCAATGTGTTTGAATCAAAGCAACGTTGCATGAATAGGTCATGCCCTAGTTTTCAGAGAAAGCAGTAAATCCATTCCAGAAGCCCTCAGGAGTGCACTGATGCAGTGTGTTTAGAGAAGATGCCATTCATTAAAGACTATTAGAGTTATTTCATTCTTAAAGTAATAAGCAAAAAAGGAGGTATTTTTTCTTCTTCATATTTTATGTTATAAGGATGATAATGACACAGGGCTTCATTAGGGCAGTATATTACTTAAACCACGTTATTCATCTCAATATTCAACTTTGGATTCTCTAAGTAGCCAAGATTCACCATTGTTGTTTTTTGAGAAGGAACAAAATATCTGAAAATATTTTTTCCTCCTAGACTCCAAGATTCTAATGAATAATTTATAATTACAGTTGCCTTACAAATAGCTGAGATAACCTACCCAAAGTTTCAATACATTGGGCCAGTGTGCACCTGCACACTAGTTATAACTGTTGGCTCCTTAGGAAGACTGAAGAAGAACGCTTCCCAAAGTGCCTTTTTCAAAGTGCAGAGAGCCCAGGTGAGTTCACCAAAGCTCAGATGACTAGGATGAAGAGAAGTTCCCAGAGGCTCCAGTGAGGTAATTTTCAAACAAAATAACTGACAGAATTATTTTATGCTTCAATAGGAAATTTAGGGGCCTCATTTTACCAAGAGGATATAAGATTCCAGGTTGTCTATGGATGACCAAGTCATAATGGTTTTTTGTTTTGTTTTGGTTTTGTTTTTTTTTTGTTTTATTTTATTTATTTTTTCCTTTTTCTCCCCAAAGCCCCCAGGTACATAGTTGTATACTCTTAGTTGTGGATCCCTCTATTTGGGGCATGTGGGATGCCACCTCAGCATGGCTTCATAACCGGTACCATGTCTGCACCCAGGATTTGAACCGACGAAATACTGGACTGCCTGCAGCGGAGCGCACGAACTTAACCACTCAGCCACGGGGCCAGCCCCCCAGTCATAAAGGTTTTTTGAGAGAAAAGAATATGCTTTGGGGCATGTTGAGTTGACATCTGGAAGATAATATGGTGCTGTTCACACAATATACTCCCAGGATCCCAAAGGCAGAGACAGAACTGAGTAGACTGTGTTCCTAAGCCAGGGTGCGGGGTCAGGGGAAAGAAGGGAAACAAAAAGTTGTTGACCACCTGCCATGTGCCAGGCTCTTGCTCACACAATGTTTCACGTCATCCTCCCCAAACTTGGCAAGATGAGGTCATCATCATCGTTTCACACAGGTGAAAGCTGAGTCTCATGAAGTGAGCAGCTTGCCCAGGCCACCTGATTAAGTGGAAGGTTGTTTCTCACTTCCAGGCCTGCCCCAAACCACACCAGGGCCAGCTCCCCTTCTGTGCTCTGCTGCTCCCCAAGGCAGGGAGCAGAGAGCTCAGCAGTAGCTGGGCCTCAGTGTTGTCTGGTCCTGAGGGTCTCGGACCCAGTCCCAGTGGCCAACTGGTGTAGGACAGCGTTCAGGCAAAGTCACAGGGCATTTTGTGATTTCGGATTTTGTCTGAGTCACCAAAAGATCTCATCTTGCTTGAGGAATTCTACAGGGGCTTATCCCAGAATGGAACAGGTTGGAATGAAAAATTAGCCTATCAAGGGAAGAAAAAATTCAATAACTTCAGTGTTTCCAAATTATGGTTTTCGATACCTGGCATCTTGAGACTCTGGCATAACTTACTCGGTGTATTTCATCCCAAAGCAGCCAGCCAGCCCTTTGCTGAGACCACAGCAGCTGCAGCAGCAGCACAGCCATTTTCTCTCCCATGTTTGGGTTTGTGGAGCCCTGCCCTGTGCATACATCACTGAAGGCTCATGATAACCCCGTGGGCATGTTTTATTGCCCTGCTGCATAGATGAGGAGAGACAAGCATGCTGTCTCTTACCAAGATCGAAGAGTTTCTAAGGGGTAAGGCCAGCATTGCCATCTGGGTCTCTTGACTCTGGCTCCAGTGGGCATTCTAAGACATTGGACAGTGGAAAAGTGAGATGTGTTTCACCCGGGGTGGAGTGAAATCTTCCTATTTGCCACACAGACATTTCAGATTTAAGACATTGTAAATTAAAGCCCTGGTCTCCCATCTTACACTAACGCTGCTCCTGGGTACCCTCTTCCCCTCTCACTTAAGGACTCCATCCATCCAGTTGCCAAGGCAAACAAACAAAATCCTTGGAATCATCCTTGCCGCTCCTCTTTCTCTCACACCCTTATCCAGTCTGTCAGAAAAATCCTACTGACTTTACCTGGAAAAATATCCAGAATCTGACCACTTACCACCACCTCTACGACTATCCGCTAGTCTGAGTCACTATCATCACTTGCGTAGATTCTTGCATTGACCTCCTAATTGGTCTGCTTACTTCTTCCCTTTGTCCCCAATATAACAGCCACACCGATCTTTCAAAGATAGGACATAGGTTGTAAGTCAGATCAGCTGTTTCTTGGCTCAAAATCCTGCCCTGGCTCCTCATCTCACTCAGTGTCAAAGCTCAAGTTCTTACAATGACAACAAACTCCTGTTGCTCCCACTCATCGCCTCAATCACCTCCACTCCTACTATGCTCTGCTGTTCCACTCCAGCCACACTGGCTTCCTTACTGTTCCTCCAGAGTTCCAGGCTTGTTCTTACTTCAGATCTTGCCTATGGATGTCTCATCTCCTTGGAATGCTCTTTCCTGAGAGTCTGCTTGGCCTGCGCCCTCACCTCCTTCACATCTACTCCTTGCTGAGGGCCTGAGAGCTCGTTAGACTGCATCTTGCTCCATACCACTCAGTCTGATGCTTCTTATTTGTTCTACATTTTTTTCTATCATCCTTATTTCCTTCTGTAATATTATTATTATTATATAATATTATAATAGGCAATAGGTAAACTGTATTATTATTCAAGTATGTTCTCTGACACTCCCTGGGGGAGCATTATACTTCCCCCACCCCCTCGACATCTGACATGGCTATGTGACTTGCTCTGATTGATGACATGTGAGCAGAAGTGCTTGTCACTTCTAGGAAGAAGTTTTAGAGCCAGCATGTGGTCTACCATGTTTTTTATTCTGCCATGTTGTCTTTTGCATTTGACTTCTTTCACTTAGCAATAATACTTTTGAGTTCATCCATTTTTATCCCTGAGTTTATACCATGTTGAGCCTTTTCATTGCTGAATAATATTCCAAAGTGTGGCTATGCCACAATTTGTTTATTCAATGTTGCAGATAATGGCTGCTCCAACAGGTGGGGTTCTAGAGGAAAGGGAGCATGTGACAGAGCTGCAGCCAACCAGCAATGGTCAGGTAGGATGAGTCAGAAATGAACCTTTGTGGTGGAAACCATGAGATTCTGAAATAGTTTGTCTATCCTAGCTGGTACATAGCTGTCTATTTTGTTCATTGATATAAGTATCTAGAAAGAGTCTGGGATGTAGTAAGTCTTTAATAAATGTTTGTTGACTGAATAAATCTTGAGGTATGTGATTAAGGAGTGCCAGGAATATTTCTAATCCCCAAATATCCTTCCCCTTACTGGTCTCTGAAGCCTGAAACTTTATTATTATACATGTACTCTTTCTTATTCATTAAACATTTTAAAAGTATGTTATAATTGATGTTATTAATATTTTTAATACAAATAATGTGTTTACTAAACACAAATAGAGACAAAGAAAGTATTTGGATTGGAAAAACACCCTTGTAATTGGAAAGAGGACTAAAGAGTCATCCACCCATTGGTCAAGTGTTTTGAGGTGAATAACCCTTGTTCTTGAAGCTGGACCGTGGAAGAATTGGGCATCTGTTTCTAAAATCATTGTTACACTATAAGTGACTTATCTCTGATCATTGAACTTCTGTCATCATTAGCACTATTTTTTTTTAAGTTTAGGCTTTTAAAATAACTCTATTGAGGTATAATTTGCATAAAATAAAATTCAGTAATTTTAACTGTACAATTTGGTGATTTTTGATCTGTGTACAGTGACACAACCTCGACTGCCGCCACGATATGGAAGAGTTCAATCCCCTTAGGAAGTTTTGCCATGATTCTTTGCAGTCAGTCCTCTTCCACAAACCCCAGCCAAGGACAACCACCGATCTTTCTGTCTCTATGCTTTTGCCTTTTCTAGAAGTTCATGTGAATGGAACCTTACAGTTCGAGTCTTTTGTGTTTGATTTCTCTCATTTAGCAATCATGTTTTTGAGCTCATCCACATTTTTGAGTAAGTAGCATTTTGTTCCTTTCATGGCTGAATAGTATTGCAAAGGATGGAGAGGCACAATTGTTTATCCATTCACAAGCTGATGGACATTTGGATTGTTGACATAACATAAAATTTACCATTTTAATCTTTTTTTTTTTTTGAGTAAGGAAGATGGGCCCTGGGCTAACATCTGTGCCAGTCTTCTTCTATTTTGTATGTGGGGTGCTGCCACAGCATGGCTTGATGAGTGGTGTGTAGGTCTGCACTTGGGATCTGAACCTGTGAACCCTGGGCCACTGAAGCAGAGCGCACCAATTTAACCACTACACCACTGGGCCAACCCCTCATTTTAACCTTCTTTTTTCTTTTTTAGGAAGATTTGCCCTGAGCTAACGTCTGCTGCCAATCCTGCTCTTTTTGCTGAGGAAGACTGGCCCTGAGCTAACATCTGTGCCCATCTTCCTCTACTTTATATATGGGATGCCTGTCACAGCATGGCTTGCCAAGCGGTGCATAGGTCTGCACCCGGGATCCGAACTGGCGAACACCTGGCCGGCAAAGTGGAGCATGCGCACTTACCCGCTGCGCCACTGGGCTGGCTCCCATTTAAACCATTTTTAAGTCTACAATTCAGTGGCATTAAGCACAGTCACAATGTTGTGCAACCATCACCACTGAGTGTTTCCAGAACTTTTTCATCCTCCCAAACAGAAACTCTTTACTCATTAGACGTAAATCTCCATTCTCCCCTCCCCTGAGCCTGTGTCTGTGAGTTTCACTACTCTAAGTACCTCCTCTAAGTTGAATCATACAGTATTTGACCTTTCCTGACTAGTTTGTTTCACTTAGCATAACGTCTTCAGTGTTCATCCATGTGGGATCATGTATCAAACGCTCATTTTTTTAACACTGAATAATATTCCGTTGATGGTATCCATGACGTTTTGTTTAGCCATCCATCTGCTGGTGGACATTTGGATTGTTTCCACTTTTGGCTGTTATGAACAATGCCGCTGTGAACCTTGGTGTACAAGCATCTGTTTGAGTCCCTGCTTTTAATTCTGTTGGATATTTAAGTTGAAATGGAGTTGCTGGATCAGACAATTCTGTGCTTAATTTTTTTGAGGAACTGCCAAACTGTTTTCCACAGTGGCTGCACAATTTTACATTCCCACCAACAGTCCAAAGGGTTCAAATTTCTTCGGATCCTCATCAACATTTATTTTCCTTTTTTTAAAAAAAATGTTAGTTTTTTATAATAGCCATCCTAATGGGTATGAAGTTTGTAGTTTTGGTTGATTTGCATTTCCCCAATAGCTAGTGATGTTGACCATCGTTTTGCATGCTTATTGGCCATTTGCATATCTTCTTTGGAGAAATGTCTGTTAAGTCTTCTGCCGATTTTTTAAGTGAGTTGTTTGTTGTAACTCCTTTTTGTTATAGAAGTCCTTTCTATATTCTGGATATTAAACCCTTATAATATATGATTTGTGAATATTTCTTCCTATTCTGTGGGTTGTCTTTGCACTCCCTTGATAGTACCCTTTGATGCACAAAAGTTTTTAATTTTCATGAAGTCCAATTTATCTATTTTTTTCTTTGGTTGTCTGTGGTATAAGATAAGGGTCCAACCTCATTCTTTTACATACGGATATCCCGTTTTCCCAGCACCATTTGTTGAAAAGACTCCCCTTTCCCCACTGAATAGTCTTGGCACCTTTGTCAAAAATCAGTTGCCCAAATATTTGAGTTTATTTCTGGACTCTTTATTCTATCCTATTGGTTTATATGTGTCCTTATGTGAGAAGCACACTGTTTTGATTACTGTAGCTTTATAGTAAGTTTTGAAAACAGGAAGTGTGAGTCCTCCAACTTTGTTCTTCTTTATGAAGAATGTCTTAACTATTTAGGATCGCTTGAGATTTCACATGAACTTTAAGATAGCTCTTTCTGTTTCTGAAAAAACCCCACAAACACTATTGAGATTTTAATAGGTATTGCATTGAATCTTATGAAAACTATGTAGATCATTTTGGGCAGTATTGTGGTCTTAACAACATTAAGGCTTTCAATCCACGAATGCAAGATGTTTCCCCACATATTTAGGTCTCCTTTAATTTCCTTCAGCAATGCTTTGTTGTATTTGGTGCAAAAATCTCCTGCCTCCTTGGTTATATTTATTCCTATTTTAATCTTTGTTACATCATTGTAAATGGAATTATTTTCTTAATTTCCTTTTTGGATTATTCACTGTTAGTGTACAGAAATGCCACTGATTATTGTGTGTTGATTTTGTATCCTGAGACTTTGCTGAATTCATTTATTGGCTGTAATAGGTGTGTGTGTGTAATCTTTAGGCTTTTCAACATATAAGATCATGTCTCCTGTGAACAGAGAGAATTTTACTTCTTTCTTTCCAATTTGGATTCCTTTTATTTATTTTTCTTGCCTAATTTTTCCAGCTATAACTTCTGATACTTTGTTGACTAGAAGTGGTGAAAGCAGGCATGCTTGTTTTGGTTTTTGACTGTTATAGTTTTTGACTGTTTTGGATAATGCTGATATGAACATTCATATTCAAATCTTTGTAGGACATATGTTTCATTTCTCCTGGGAGACAGCTGAGTTAGATTGATGGGTCACTTGGCAAGCGTATGTTTAATTCTTTAGTTCTTGTCATAGTGCTTTCTAAATTGACCGTACCATTTTTCATTCCCACCAGCAATGTGTGAGAGTTCCAGTTACTCCATATCCTCACCAATATTTGGTTTTGTCAGTCTTTCTAGCTTTCTAGTGGATGGGTAGACACTATGGTTTTAACTTTTGTCTCCCTGATGACTAGTGATTTGGAGCATTTTTTACCATGCTATTTGTTAAATTTTAAAACAAACTCTGGGATGAATATAAAGTCAGGAACATTTTTGTCAAATGTACTTTACTGTGAGCTTTCCAACAGGGTAGGTTTCTTAGACCACGTTTTAGTAGCAAAAATGAAGAACGGCCGAGGGCAAACTGTCCTTGCTGCGCCCTCTTCTCTCTTCAGATCCTCTCCCCACCTGTTTCCCTCAATGGACTTTTACAAAAAAGTGAGCTTTGAAAATGCATTTTACCAATTTTTCATTTCTTAATGTAACTTTAGGTCTAAGTGTTACCTCTTCCAAAATTATTTTAAATCTTACATATAATTGTAGAATGAAAGACTATGTCTTTTTAAAAAGAAATTGAAGGGGAATGAGGACACAATAGATTTGGTGAAATGAAAGACATGTAGGGGAAAATAGTGTTTTGAAAGAAGGAGAGAGGGAACAGAACTGAAGGTCTGCTGAGGACCAGGTGCTGTCACAATTTTGGAGATTCAAAGATAACCTCCAGGTTTTCGGTTCAGATGTTTGGGAAAATAATACAACTGAGAGGATTAAGACTAGTTGAGCAGAAGTAAATGTGAGAAGATGACAGAATCTTTTTCAGACATATTGAATGTTAAGTAGTGAGCATTTACTGACTCAAAAGATGGAGATTCTTGAAAGAGTTCAGCTCTAGATGTAATGCGGGAGTCTTTTCATGTCGAGCTCTTGGAGGAAGCCATGAGTACAGGTGAGGAGCAGTAGGAAAAAATGGTGAAGAGAATGGGTTTTTAGAATTTGGCAGCTCACTTCACAGGGCTAATGAATGAAATAAATTATAATGTACATAAAACCTTAGCACATTGGCTAGTATGTATTAGATCTTTGTATTATGCAATTAGAAATATCTTCAAGTCAGAGTTTGAATTTGAAGATAGAACTTATAGTTAACAGTGCCTAGATGATCATTAGTAATCTTTGCTACAACAGTAAAGTGAAAATAATAATAATTAGAACTAATGGTTCCTTTTTTAGTGGAAATTTTTCAGAAACGTTATGTGGGTTGGTCCATATTGTTCCTGGTTCAACTGTATTTGGGTGGTGGTGAAGGAATAGGAGCAGAAAGTTAAAATGAAAGAATGGAAAGAATTGGAATGTTTTATCTGAAGGGGGATTATGGCCCTTCACTTTTTTTAGACCCCAAACAACTAGCACAGTGGTGTGAATGCCTTAGAGGCTGAAGTTGTTTTTCTAAACTAAAAGAAAAATACATATTTGATTATGTAGATTTGACAGATTCTTAAGACTCAAGACACTCTTTGGTTCCCAGGCCTTCGCATCACTATTCCTTCATCTGAGAAGGTTCTTCCCCAAGTGTCTACCTGGTTCGTTCCCTCATTGCATTCAGCTCAAATTTCAGCTCTTCTCACAGGCCTTCTCTGAACACCCTCTGAAACAGCCAGGAACCTCCATTGCTCTACCAGGATTGACGTCAACGTTTCTTCATAGTGTTTATCATGACCTCACATATACTTATTTACTTGCTTACTAGTTTATTGTCTATAACCTCTCTCTCGACTAAATGCAAACTCCCAGAGAGCACGAGTTCTGTTTTATTTACTGCCGTGTGTCCAGTGCTATAGCAGTATCTAGCACACGGTAGTTACTCAATAAGTGAACATGCAGAGGTGAATGAATGAACCAAGTTTTTGTCTTTCCCAACAGCTGGAGAAGATACTACATGTTTTTCTCTCTTATAATTGTTAGTGATCCATTTTTTAAAAGTTAACTTTTTATTATTTTGGGATAGTTTTATATTTATAGCAAAGATACAAAAGATAGTACAGAGAATTTCTGTATACCTCCCTCACCCAGTTTTCTCTGTTGTTAACATCCTACATTACCATAGTACATTTATCAAAATTAAGAAACCACCACTGGCACATTGCTATGAATTAAGCTCCAGGTTTTATTTGGATCTCACCAGCTTTCCCATTTGTGACCTCCTTCTGTTCCGGGAGCTAATCCAGGAGGTCACGTTGCATTCAGTCATGATGTCTCCTGTCTGCTCTGGTCTTTGACAGTTCCTTAGTCTTTCCTTGTTCCTCATGACGTTGACAGTTTGGGCGCTGATCCAGTTTTGAGAATTGCCGCTTTGGCAGATCGCTCCCCCTCCATCAAGCTCTCCCTCCCTTGTCTCCAACAAGGCTTCGTGGTCTTTGGCCCCGGGTGGGATGGCAGGGAAGATTCCCTCTCTGCATAGCTGGGGTTTACTTCAAGTGGCATATACAATAATTTACTCCTTTTTAGGGAAAGTTTGGGTTCCTGCAACAGTTGGCTTCTGCTGATCGCTCTTGTGCAGCCCTGTTTGGGGTTGTACAAAGTGAACATGCCGACTGTGAGCATTCTGTAAAGAACACTTGTGCTCAGACTGAAAATGTAACTAGAAAAAGTCAGCAAAGTCCAAATATTTTATATAATGCTAGATCCTTTCTGTGTTAGTTAGAATGCTTTGCCTGTGATTTACAGAAAAGTCTGCTAACAGCCTTGCCTCCTTTCGAGTCCTCGTTAATCAATATTTCTTTTCACCCTTCCTTTAAAGGGGATGCACTTCTCGAGGAAAAGCACGAGGTTTAAAATGAGGGTAATTTTTTCCAAGCTGAATTTTTTTTTGACTATATAAATTTTATTTGACAGGTGCAAAAAGGAAGAGTGTGTTTTTAGTCACATGTATGAATGTAGTAGATAGAATCAATTAATAAATACACTTACAACCTTCTAGAAGACAGTGTTAAGAAAATAAATAAGCAATAGACTGGGTGAAAATATTCACAAGACATACAACTGACAAAATTCTTATATCTAGAATATATAAAGAACTCCTACAGCTCAATTAGAAAATGACAATCCATTAAAAAACGGGCAAAAGGCCTGAACCGATATCTTGCAAAGGAAGACACACTAAACATGTGAAAAAGCTCTCAGCATCTCATCATAATTGAAATGCAAACCAAAGCCACGTTAAGAATGATCATACTACCTTTATTCAGAACCATCTCAAACTGGAAACAACTCAGGAGATCAGATAAACAAATTGTGGCGTATTCACATAATGAAATACAACTTGCTAGGAAAAATAATGGACTTCCGGCACACTCAGTGTGTTTCCTAAGTGAAGGAAGTCACACACACAAGGCACATACTGCAAGATCCCACTTATGAACTTCTAGAATAGAAACTGCTCTAGAAACTAACCTATGGTGACAAAGCTCTAAAAAATGATCACCTCTGGGAGGAAATTGGAAGAAGGATTGACTGGGAAGGACACTAGAGACTTTCTGGGGAGGGGGGGGAATTTCTGGGTTTCTTTTCTTTTCTTTTTATAAATGAGTTATTTGTCCAATCTGTGAATTGTAATCATTTCAACAAAAAAGAATCTTCAGTGACCAGGACCTAGAAGAGGCATGTGCAGTACCTATCCACTATGAGGGTTGAAAAGGACCATAGAAGGTCAGATGAAAGTATTTTTCAGAGCAAACCTTACCTGAATGCTGTGCAAACGGAGTCGTTTATGCTGAGGCTGCACCTGCAGTTTATGTCTGACTCTACTCAGAAGGTGTCATCAATTTAATAATCTTTTTAAAACAACGAAAGAACGCAAATTGGATTCTTGAGTTATGAGTCACATTAAACATCAAATTGGAAGAAAAAATGTGCGTCTTAGATGTGAGGAAATACAAGACTTACTCACATAATGGCTACAGAATTTAAAGCTCAAAATGTAGAAGTGGAACAATCTCTTCATTAATCCATGATTAGATAAGGAGGCTGGATTAGTCAGCTTGAGCTGCGATAACAAAATGCCATAGACTGGGTGGTTTAAACATTCAAAATTTATTTTCTCACCGTTTGGGAGGCTAAAAGTCCAAGATGAGGGTGCCAGCATGGTTGGGTTCCTGTGGGAGCTCTCTTCCTGACTTGCAGATGGCTGCTTTCTGACAGTTTTCACATGGCAGAGAGAGAGTGTATCTGAGAGAGCGAGCTCTGGTATCTCTTTTTATAAGGGCCCTAATCTCATCATGGGAGCCCTACCCTTGTCACCTCACCTAAGCCTAAGCTTAATTACCTCCCAAAGGCACCATCTCTAAATTCTGTCACCTTGGGGGTTAGGGCTTTAACATATGATTTGGGGGTGGGGGTGGGGAGGGGGCGTGGACACAAACATTCAGTCCATAACAGAGACCAAAGATATCTTTCTAAAACTTAGATCTGACCTCATCACTCCTTACTTCTGTCTCCTGCTTACAAACCTCCTTGGCTTCCCATTGCCTCTGGGCTAGAGTACAAACTGCTGAACATGGGCCTTCACAGCAGGTTCTGCTCCATTCTTGTCCTATACCGATGCCCCAACTCGGCCCATGCCCAGGTCACAGTCCACCATCCTGTAAACCTTTGTGCTTGCTAGTCTTACTGGCTGGAATAGTCTTATTTCTTTTATGTTCTGAAAATTCTCCTGGTGATAAGCCTTAGGCCAGTGTCCCAGAAGCACATCTTGAGGTGAGAATAAACATGCAAGGGATTTAATAAGGAAAACCCCTAGGTGAAATTGTAAGAGATTGGAGGAATCAGGCCAGGGAAGGGAAAGGGGCCAAGCCAGGGGGTACTTCAGGCAAAGGCCCATGGACAGTGGCTTCAGCCTGACCTTGCAGGAGACTCTGGAGTGTAAGTGATGGCCTGGAGTTGTCCCATCTTGGGGCAAGGATCTGGACTTGCATACTCCTGTGTACTCCAGCAACCATCAGCTAAGGGCTGTCCTAGGGAGGCACTCACAACTCCATGTGTGTGCAGGCAGAGCAGCTCCAGTTGTGAAGGACAATGCCCTGAAAAGGAGACAGAGACATTAGATGGAGAAGAATGAGCACTAGGAATTGGGTGCATAGGTTGGTCAAAGCTATCTGAGGGGGAGAAGCAGAGCACCAACATGTCTGCTTCACCAAGACCTACATCGAGTACTGCTTCCTTTTCAAATTTCTTCCCAATTCTATCAGGCACGCTCAATTTTCCCTAGAAGTCCTTGCTCTGTTATGTGTATGTAACAGGTCTATTACCTTGCATTGAGCTTAGATGTTTATTTGCTTCTCTTTCTAACCAGGATGTGAGCTTTGCAAGGGCAGAGATGGTGAGTGATTTATGTTTATAAATCAGTTTGGCTCATAAGGGCTAGCCCATTGTAGATGCTCACGTGGATACTGAAAGCATGAATTATATTAATGAATTTACTTAAAATACAAAATTAAAGACACATCCGCCCTAATAGTTTTGTTATGGTATTTTTGAAAAGGTTTTGAAATGCTTTTATTTCCAAAGGAGTAATAAGTTTACACAGGAAAAACAGCTCTACTCTGAATCACTAACATTTACTCGTTTCTGTCATTCTCACTTTGGTGCTGGGAGTTTAACAACATCAGGTACCACACAGACTTCCAGTCTGGCTTCAGAGACATTTACAAACCTGCTGATCAATTCCCACCTGATCAGACCATTTGCTGCCTCTCCCACCTATGGAAAAGGAACAACTACAGAGGGCACCCTCAAGGTCCTCAGGGATATGCCTGATGCATCCCTGAGGCTCTCTGCCATGATTTTCAATGCTTGTGACAAATGCCAACTAATATAAATATTTTATTGTTTTAACAATTGCTCCATATTTGTCTGCATTTCTAGGCTGGCTCAAAGAGGGAAAACTTGTCACTGCTTATTAAGTAACTCCCATGCACCAAAGATCATGTAAGAGATTTATCTGTTTTAATTCTGTAAAGCAGCTGTTATGATTGCTATCTCCATGTTATAAATGAGAAAACTGAGACTCAGAGACAAGAATTGACTTCACTGATGTCACTCAATTATAAAGTGACAGAGCCAGGGTTTGAATACAAGCTTTGAATCACTAAGTGTCAAGAATTACAAAGGAGCTGAGACTTTGCCCTACTTGGAAGCCAAGAAGATAGCATGCCACAGTTTCACGAAGGCTGGCAGGAAGTATAGGAGACCTTGGTTGGAGACAAAAGACTATTACTTACAGCAATAGGAATAGGCAGAGTATCGTCATTTTCTTGAGCTGGTTCCCCAAGCTCTGATTCCCATAGGGCAATGCACTGAGAACCAGGCAGCACCTGCACATGCTAGAGGGTGTGTGACAAGAGAAGAACCCTGCACTCAGGACAGTGAGCATGGCTGCCCATTGCTCTGGATTGAGACACCATCTCTACCTTCCAAAGCTGTGGGAACACCTGTCCTTTGTTCCAGAAAGAGACACTGTCTTTCTTTAAGGCTAATTGCTATAGAAACACCCTGGGGAAAAGAAAGTCCAAAAGAAAGGCCTCTGAACTCAAGACATGCAAAAATGTGAGAGACCCATGGAGAATTGTCTCCCAATACTAACTGCCTCACAACCAAATCACAGGCATGCTTACTCAAACATTAGTTTCATGATGATACTGTTTATGGAGTGCTACCTAATATGTCTTTCTTACTATGCAAAAATATTTTAAAGGTGTATTAAATGACCAAGAACTAGAATGTTTTTGCTGTCTATGGTGCTGAAAAAGCCATCAAGATGGGTTGCAAAAACTGAATAAAAAAATCTCAACCAGAGTGACGTCAGCAACATGGTGGAGTGAGCCATTCCCTCTATCTCTCCCCCTTCAAACTATACTAAATGGACATTTGTTGATCAGCAGAGGATACCCACACAGCACAACAGGACGCCTGAGAGACCCACGCAGCTATACATCTGAAGGTGGATGGACTGCATATAGGGAAGTGATGGAGATAGGTGAGCACTCTCTTGCCCCCCAGAAGCCTTGTGCATGCATGTGACTGCATTCCTGGCTGGCACGAGCACCCATAGTACCACTGTGGGCACAAGACTGGGAGCGTGCTTGGCACAACTGTGGGAACGGGTGATAGCAGCCCTGAGCCCCTGCGTGATCACTTTCCTGTCTGGTGGGAGAGCCCACAGTGCCACTGAGGTCCCAAGGAATTGCCCAGGCTCAGACCTCTTGAGGAAGCCCAGCCCACCAAGCAGAGTAGCCAGCATGATCATAAGGAGAGGCAGCAGCAGATCTACGCACCTGGGTGAATGCTCTCCCGGTTGGCACAAGTGCCCATAATATCCAACAACTTCCATCAGACAAGGTGGGATCAGAAACACAGCTCCTGCTTCCCCGCAGTGGTAGCAGGTAGAATTTATGACTTAACACTACCACAAATGCCCTGGCAAAAGATTAGTTCATCAAATACCATGAAGAACTACATTAACACTTCAGAGCAGAAGGAAAATGACATCTCCAGAAACCAATTCTGAAGTCACAGAAATTTACAATCTAAATGACAGAGAATTCAAAGCAGTTGTCGCAAAGAAACTCAAGGAGTTACGAGAAAACTCAGAAAGACAGTTCAATGAACTCAGGAATAAAATTACTGAGAAGAAGGAATACTTCACCAAAGAGATTGAAACTATAAAATAAAATAGAAATTCTAGATATGAAGAATACAATTAATGAAATAAAAAATAATCTAGAATCCTTAAAGAATAGACCTGATATTATGTAGTAAAAAAATTAGTGACTTAGAAGAGAGAAATATAGAATTGCTTCACGTGGAGGAGCAGAGAGAAATAAGACTTTAAAAAAATGAAGATATTCCTTGAGACATATCTGACTCAATTGGGAAAAGTGACATAAGGATTATAGGCATCCCAGAGGGATAAGAGAGAAAGGAACAGAGAGCTTGTTCAAGGAAATAATTGCTGAGAATTTCCCAAACCTGGGGAAGAAATTGGACTTACAAATACCTGAATCCAATAGAACTCCTAATTACATCAATGCTAAAAGACTTCCTTCAAGGCATAAAATAGTAAAACTGGAAAAGTCAATGACAAAGAAAAAATATTAAGGGCAGCAAGGAGAACAAAATATACTACAAAGGATCCTCTATCAGGTTTTCAGCAGATCTCTCAGCAGAAACCTTACAGGTTAGGAGCTGATATATTCAAAATACTGAAAAACAAAAACTTTCAGCCAAGAATACTCTATGTAGTGGAACTATCCTTCAGATGTGATGGAGAAATAAAACTTTCTCAGATAAAAAAAACTTGAGAAAGTTCATCACCAGTAGACCTCCCCTACAAGAAGTGATCAAGGATGCCCTCATACCTGGCAAAAAGCCAAAGGTCCATGAATCTTTGAGCAAGGAGAAAAACAGAAAAAATAAGAAAGTGGCAGCTGTCTTTCAGAATAGGGAAGCAAATACTTAATTATAACTTAAAGGAAAATGGAAGGAAAGCATCAGAATAACTATAAATACTTCAACCTAGTCACAAACTCACAATCATGAAACAGAATAATTTGTAACAACTATAACTCAGAAGGGGAAGAGTAAAGGGATGGAACCTGCTTAAGCTAATGGAGATAAGAGGCTATCAGAAAATGGACTATCTCATGTATGAGATCTTTTATAAAAACCTCAGGGCAACCTCTAAACAAAAAACCAAAACAGAACCACAATTCATAAAAAAGTGAGAAAACCTCCAAAATGAAATGGCAGTCAGAAATGCAAAGGAAGAGAAACAATGGAAGCATAGAACAACTGGAAAACAAGAGAGACAAATGGCACAATTAAGCCCTCGTATGTCAATAATCACTCTAAATGTAAATGAATTGAATTCTCCAATCAAAAGACATAGAGTAGCTGGAAGGATTAAAAAACAAGACCTAACAATATACATCTCAGCTCTAAAGCTAAACACAGGTTCAGGGTGAAGGGATGGAAGATGACACTCCAACCAAATGGCAAACAAAAGAAAGCATGTGTTGCTATACTTATGTCAGACAAAGCAGACTTCAAGGTAAAATAGATAATGAGAGGCAAAGAGGGGCAGTATATAATGATAAAAACAACTTTCCACCAAGAGGACATAACATTTATGAATATATATCCACCTAACAGGGCACCAAAGTATATAAAACAACTATTAACAGACCTAAAGGGAGAAATTGACAGCAATACACATTCTTCTCAAGTGCACATGGAACATTCTCAAAGATAGACCATATGTTAGGAAACAAGGCAAGCCTTGGTAAATTTAAGAAGATTGAAATCATATCAAGCATCTTTTCTATACTTCACAATGCTATGAAACTAGAAATCAATTACAAGAAAAAAGCTGGAAAAGTCACAAATATGTGGAGACTAAACAACATGCTACTGAACCACCAATGATCAATGAAGAAATCAAAGGAGAAAATAAAAAATACCTGGAGACAAATGAAAATGAAAATACAACATATCAGCTCTTTTGGGATGCAGCAAAAGCAATTATAAGAGGGAAATTCATAGCAATACAGGCTCATCTTAACAAACAAGAAAAATCTCAAATAAGTAATCTTAAACTACACCTAACAGAACTAGAAAAAGAAGAACAAATAAAGCCCAAAGTAAGCAGAAGAAGGGAAATAATAAAAACTAGAGCAGAAATAAATGAACTAGAGAATAAAGAAACAATGGAAAGGATCAATGAAACTAAGAGCTGGTTCTTTGAGAAGATAAACAAAATTGACAAACCCCTAGCCAGACTCACTAAGAAAAAAAGAGAGAAGCCACAAATAAATAAAATTAGAAGTGAAAAAGGAGAAATGTCAATGGATACCACTGAAACACAAAGGATTATAAGAAAATACTAAGAAAAACTATATGCCCACAAATTGTATAACCTAGAAGAAATGGATAAATTCTTAGACTCATACAATCTCCCGAAACTGAATCAAGAAGAAATAGAGAATCAGAACAGACTAATCACAAGCAAAGAGACTGAAATAGTAATCAAAAACCTTCTCCAAAACAAAAGTCCAGGACCAAGTGGCCTTTCTGGAGAATTCTACCAAACATTCAAAGAACATTTAATACCTATCCTTCTTAAACTATTCCAAACAATTGAAGAAGAGAAAATGCTTCCTAATTCATTTCTATGAGGCCAAAATACCCTGATACCAAAAGCAGGCAAGGACAACACAAATAAGGAAAACTATAGGCCAATATCACTGATAAAGATAGATGCAAAAATACTCAACAAAATACTGGCAAACCAAATACAGCAATACATTAAAAGGACCATACACCATGATCAAGTGGGATTTATGTCAAGGATGGAGGGATGGCCCAACAACCACAAATCAATAAATGTGATACACCACATTAACAGAATGAGGAAAAAAAACACATGGTCATCGCAATAGATACACAGAGGAAGCATTTGACAAGATCCAACACTCATTTATGATAAAAACTCTCAATAATAGGTACAGAAGGAAAATACTCCAACGTAGCAAAGACCATATATGACAAACCCACAGACAACATCATACTTAACAGTGAAAAACTAAAACCCATCCCTCTGAGACTAGGAATAAGACAAGGGTGCCTACTCTCACTACTCCCATTCAACGTAGTACTGGAGGTTTGGCCAGAGTGATTAGGCAAGAAAAAGAAATAAAAGGAATGCAAATTGGAAAGGAAGAAATGAAACTTTCACTATTTGCAGATGCCGTGATTCTATAGATAGAAAACCCTAAAGAATCCACCAGAAAACTATTAGAAATAATCAACAAATACAGTGAATTTGCAGGGTAAAAAATCAATTTTAAAAAATCAGTTGCATTTCTGTACACTAACAATGAACTAGCAGAAAGAGAAATCAAGAATACAATCCCATTTACAATTGCAACAAAAAGAATAAAATATCTAGGAATAAACTTAACCACAAAGGTAAAAGACCTGTACACTGAAAACTATAAGACATTATTGAAAGAAATGGAAGAAGACATAAAGAAATGGAAAGATATTCTGTGTTCATGGGTCAGAAGAATAAACGTAGTCAAAATGCCCATTCTACCTAAAGCAATCTACAGATTCAATGCAATCCCAATCGGAATCCCAATGGCATTCTTCCCAGAAATAGAACAAAGAATCTTAAAATTTATATGGAGTAACCTCAAATAGCCAAAGCAATCCTGAGAAAGAAGAACACAGCTGGAGGCATCACAATCCCTCACTTTAAAACATACTACAAAGCTACAGTAATCAAAACAGGATGGTACTGGCACAAAAACAGACAATCAATGGATCAGAATTGAAAGCCCAGAAATAAAACCACATACCTGTGGACAGCTAATCTTCAAGAAAGGAGCCAAGAGCATAAAATGGAGAAAGGAAAGTCTCTTCAATAAATGGTGTTGGGAAAACTGGACAGCCACATGCAAAAGAATGAAAGTAGACCCTTATCTTGAACCATGTGCAAAAATTAACCCAAAATGGATTAAAGACTTGAATGTAAGACCTGAAATCATAAAACTTCTAGAAGAAAATATGGCAGTACACTCTTTGACATCAGTCTTAGCAGCATCATTTCAAATCCCATGTCTACTAAGGCAAGGGAAACAAAATAAAAAATTAACAAATGGAACTGCACCAAACTAGAAAGCTTCTGAAGGCAAAGGCAACCGTGAACAAAATGAAAAGACAGCCCCCAACTGGGAGAAAATATTTACAAATCATACATCCAAGAAGGAGTTAATTTCCAAAATATATAAAGAACTCATACATCTCAAGAACAAAAAAACAAACAACCTGATCAAAAAATGGACAGAGGATACGAACAGACGTTTATCCAAAGAAGATATACAGATGGCCAAAAGGTGCATGAAAAGATGTTCAACATCACTAATGATTAGGGAAACGCAAGTCAAAATTATAAAGAGATATCACCTTACACCCTTCAGAATGGCTATAATTACCAAGACAAAAAAATAACAAATGTTGCAGAGAATGTGGAGAAAAAGGAACCCTCATACACTGCTGATGGGAATGTAAACTGGAGCAACCACTAGGGAAAACAGTATGGAGATTTTTTAAAAAATTAAAAATAGAAATACCATACGGTCCAGCTATCCCGCTACTGGATATTTATCCAAAGAATTTGAAGTCAACAATCCAAAGAGATTTATGCACCCCTGTGTTCCCTGCAGCATTATTCACAATAGCCAGGACATGGAAGCAACCCAAGTGGCCATCGACTGAGGAATGGATAAAGAAGATGTGATATGTACACACAATGGAATACTGCTCAGTCATAAAAAATGACAAAATTGTCCCATTTGCAACAACATGGATGGACCTTGAAGGAATTATGTTAAGTGAAATAAGCCAGACAGAGAAAGACAAACACTGTATGATTTCACTCATGTGTGGAAGATAAACTAACACATGGACAAAGAGAACAGATTAGTGGTTCCCAGAGGGGAGGGGGATGGGGAGTGGGCAAAAAGGGTAAAAGGTCTTGTATATATGGTGACATATAAAAATTAGAGTATTGGTGGTGAGCACAATTCAATCTATATAAACTGATAAATAATGTACATCTGAAATTTCATAATGTTGTAAGCCATTGTCCCCCCTTAAAATAAAATACCCCACCCACCCACGCAAAAACCTCATTCACGGCATGTTTTCTTCAGTTTGTCTTCAATACAATCCATACATTTATTCCTTGAATGCCTATTTTTCACACAGAACCATGATAATCCATGTAATAATAATAAAAAAAAACTCCCCAACAAAAAATCTAAGACAGCCTCTGACTTCAAAGAATTAAAAAAAAAAAGTTGTAAATTCCATAAAGGAATTGTTGCAACACATGCTGTGATCTCAGGTGACAGGACAATGAAGGTTCCTGAGGAAGAGCAGGCTTTCCAGATTGCAGGAAATAATTACACCTTATTTGTGCTTATAGCTAATGAAATGGTAAATGACTTTGAGGGGCTAAGAATACAAAGATTACTACACTTGTTTAAACCCTTGTTCTGCATAATATCAGATTCTTTTTCTAACAATGACACTGAGAGATATTTGGTGAGAGAAAATTTTAGCTGTGCTCTAAAATTTGAGGCAGGGGCTGACCCCATGGCTGAGTGGTTAAGTTCGCACGCTCCGCTTCAGTGGCCCAGGGTTTCGCTGGTTTGGATCCTAGGCATGGACGTGGCACCACTCATCAGGCTATGCTGAGGTGGTGTCCCACATGCCACAACTAGAAAGACCCACAACTAAAAATACACAGCTATGTACCAGGGGGAGAAAAAGCAGGAAAAAAAAAAAGGAAGATTGGCAACAGTTGTTAGCTCAGGTGCCAATCTTTAAAAAAAAAAAATCGAGGCAATGTCATTTTGATAATATCATCAACGGATCCATTATTCTTGAACATAGTGAAACCTTTTCAGAGTTGATTCATGTTTCCAGTTGTTGTCACCTCTTGGTCGCAAAGAGAGGCATCTGTGTGCTGGCTGCTGTATTAAACAACATAAGTGTACCCTAAGATATTCACTCATTTAGCAAATGCTAGTGTCTACTTTGCTCATGGCATGAGAAAAGTGCTGATAGAATTCAAGCATCAGCAGGCCCATGAGTGAGTAGACGGATCAGGGTATAAGAAAGCTACATACACGGGTTAGAGCAGATAGAAAGACGTGCCTGCAGAGAAGCCCAGAGAAGCGTTCTGTGCAGTCATATGAAATTTATGTTTACCAAAAAATGTAAAGGATAGTTATCATTTACATATTTTAAGAGGATTTTTGGTTTTACAAAAGAATTTACAATAGGATTCCTCTAAATGGCAGCCCTTCTGATTGAATTAAAACTGTCATTTGATCTGCCACAGTGGAATTTACGTGCAACTCTTCCGTCATGTATTTACTGGGTAAAAGATGTTCCTCCATAACCTCCTTTCATTTGTCCTCAGATTGCACTGAGTTTAATAATTAATGTTAAGCAGCGTCTAAAAAGGCAGCATCTCAGGGTTGGAGGGTCACTACCAAAGAATTCCCTTTACAAAGACAAAATAAAACAGATTCCTGTTCTGGGTCCGAGAGCAATTCCTAAACATGCAGGACCAAGTTGACCCTGATTCTCTCTTACCTGGTTTTTCACTTCTTTCATGCTCTGGGATATTGTGAAATTCTTTTAAAATAGGCAAGGGAGAAATATAATTACGTCAGGCAGCTGGTTTCTAATCAGCCCAGGAACACCAAGTTCCAGATGGCAATGCAGAGTTTTAATTTTGCTATGTGCTGGAATTATTTATTGATCCCTGTTAAACAGCCAGCCGCCCCATATTCTGGACTTCACTTCAATAATTCTAAATGACTCAGATCTGCATTGTAAACATGTCTGCCGCACTGTGACTGTTGACATTTCTGGGATGGCATTTGATCTGTTTTGCCTTGGCCTGCTCATAGGCCTCCAGTCATTATTTACAGATATAAACCAGTTTTCAGCTTCCTCCGCCTCTCTTCTTCCTAAACATGTGTTGAAGTTGTGAGAGTGCAGATCAGTCTTATAATAGCAAAGGGTCTGGTTTGGGGTCTAATCTCCCACTGGCTCTAGACCATACTTAACAAAAAGCTCAGAGAGCGTCAACCCTGAGTGTTAGTTTACCAAGAACGACAAATGTGGGGAGGGATGGAGGATGAAGGAATGGGGAGGTTTCGGAACCAAGATGTGGATAGGTAAGAGGCAGGATGGCTCACAACTTCAGGCTAGTGCTCAGATCCTCAGGAGTCAGCTGGATAAGGAGGAACAGGCAGGAGTCTGGATCCAGGCTGGTGACAAGCATATGGTTCATTCAACAAATATCATTTGAGCATCTTCTAAGTGTAGAGCAATATTCAGAGCCCAGGCTGCTCAGGTCGAAAGGCAGGTGTCAGGAAACAAGGTGACACTTGTTTGGACACTGGCCAGAGCTCTGCTGGTAAGAAACCTAAGAGGGGCCTGGGGAAACTCATGTCAAATTATGTTTTAAATGTCCCCAAGAAGACTGCTGTTCCAGCGGAGATTCTCAAGGACTGGCCTGTAGATTTATAATATCCTAATTTTGTTGGGCTAAAGGAGAAGAGGGCACATGAGAAACGCAGATTCCAGTGCCCCTCCCAGACATACTGAGTCAGAATCCCTGAGGACTCTGAATTTAAAAAGAAAATAAAATTACTCACTTCCAATTGTGTCTAATGCAGCTTTTTGAGAACCACAGATTTAAAGGGATCTTTTAGTGAACTTTCGTTGTAAAGGAAAAAATAAATACATAAATAAAAACATTCTTTAAAAAAGGGGCTCCTGAAGTTTGAACTAAAGCTCACACTTTAATAAGAATTACTACAGCTCTTTTGCTAGATTTCTCCATTGACTTTGTGGCAGTCACTGTTAATACTGCTGGAGGCATCAAATAAGCAGGACTTGACGCTGGAGTCTGAGAGCTTGGGGCTCTGGAACCTCCCAGTCAGAGAAGTGGCAGAACCTTCAGGCAAGACGGGACTTTCCTTGAGGGCAAGGACTTATATTTTGAATATCTCTGTATGCCCTGTTCCTAACCCATCTCTGAAGTATTATAGGGGCTCAGTAAATGATTGATCAGTTAGCTTTTGCTGCTTAAGAAACCACCCCTGAATTCAGAGGTTTAAGGTGACTGTCTTACTCAGGATCTGGGAGCCAGCTGTGGGTCAGCTGAGTTTGGCTGTAAGCTGCAGACTAGGTTCAGCTCGGCTCCACGTGTCTCTTATCGTCCTTGGATTAACAGGCTACCTGGGGCATGTTCTCCCCCTGGCAATGGCAGAAGCTCAAGAGGGAAAAGAGAAACACATGTAGCCTCTTTTAAAGTTTATGCACAGAGCTAGCAAACTATCACTATCGCCCCCATTGAATCAGGACAGGAAGTTACCTGGGGCAAGCCCAAAATGATGGATTGGGGAAATTTACATCTTTGCTGGAAAGAACTGCAAGTTTAGATGGCAAAGTATAGATTCTTTCTGGACGAAGGGAAGAGTGAACAATTGGAGCCAATAATTCCAACTACCACAGTGAGTGAACATGAACAAAGCAAATTTTTACACTTCCTGGAGTGCAGAATTGGGGAAATGGGGAAGCAACACAGTTTCAATGTGACAGTGAATTATTTGCATCATAGATTCATTAGGAAGCCTAATGTAAGACTAATTATGAACTCTATGTGCTCGATGAGGAGTGTTACTGGTAATTCATAACACTTGACATTCTTTAACAAGCCAAGCGTAAGAATACCGTGAGCCAATTGTAGTGTTAAGTAGAGAGAAAAATAAGAATATTCTTAGTCCACACATTTGCAAGTCTCTGGGATTTGCCCAAGCAATGAAAAGAAATGGCTGTCCAAAATCATATCTTTCCTCTGGAGAATTGAAGCGAAATCTAAGCACTGATGTAGTGATGGCTACAAATGACCGGTTTGTGATTTAACACTTTGTGAATGTCGCTAAAACCTCATTAATCTTCAATTAGCCACAAACAGGCATCTCACATCTTACTACAGTTTCCTTCGCCTGAGAGACCATTAGTCCTTTCTGGGCAAAGGCAATTATGTTAACATCTTAAGTGCAGGTCTCCAATCCGTAATGGCACTTACGTAATGGGCTACCTGTGCTTGTTGACTGATGCTGGTTGATAACCTGGGACTATTCCATCATGCAAGGATCCTCAGCAAGTCTCCATGGCTGCTTTTATCAGCTTGAGTGTTCTGAAAATCCCGCTCCCTGATTACTTCAGAGGAGTGTTGCAAGGATGAAAAGGATATACCTGTCATTATTACAGGGAACAGGAATTTGAGGCACAAATCTGAGTCCCTAAATCTCCCAGAGATAAGAAGTTAAAACTGCATATATGTTTGGAGTTTGGGGTATAGAAGGTAGAACTTCACTTCAGTCCAGTAGCACAAACACTCTCAAGGTTCCTTGGGTCTCTTGTCAACTCAGTGGCTCTTGAATGACCTAATATACACTTTTGCTTCATCTTTATGATGTTTTTATCCTCTTAATGAGGGGAATCAAAGTAGAAAGAGAAGTGCTTAGTATTGTCAACACTTAGAACTTGAAGCTGTAATTGTTACAGTGACCTCTTCCTCTTTGAACACAAGTAATGGTGGTATTGGTGGTGTTGGTGGTGACGGTGATGGTGGTTGTGATGGTCATGGTGATGGTGTGTGTGTGTGTATGTGTTTTCTAATTGGTTCCAGAAACTCTACTCCTAGAGAAAAGTCCCCTCTCCTCTTCCATTGCCAGCTGCTCTCCACTATGGGCCTGTTTCCATCAGGTGTCCGTTTACCAGATTCTGTATTCCTCCCCTCAGACTACCAAGAATTGCTCTAAAGTTGTATCCACTGGAGACTGTTTGAAATTTGTCTGACTTTCACAAAGGGAGCCCCTTCGCCACTATGTCTGTGAAGAACTCTGGCTGCCACTCACCAGTTTTTAGCACCATTCAAACACTGAGGTCCTAATTAAGCTGTTTCCAGATCTTCTCCTAACCAGGGAAAATAACCTCTGGGCCACTCCCAGGAAAGAGTTTTTTACCTCTTATTTTGTCACTGAGGTTGATTTTCTGCATCAGACTAAATTAACCTCAAGAGCTCATGCTAGGAAAATCATCCTTTAGAGACAGCCAAGATTCAAGTTCATTAACTACCTAATTCCATTCTAGCTCTTTCTACCGTTTGCCAACATCTTCCCTTCTGAGAGCACATACCGTCGCTTCTTTCCAGCAACTTGAGGAATCAAAAGGGAAGTTCTCTAGAGGTGATTTCTTTCTTTGGTGTTATTTAGTGGGTTTGTATTCCTGTAAATCTTTTTTTTTGGCTCTGAGCTAACATCTGTTACCAATCTTCCTCTTTTTGTCTGAGGAAGATTTTCCCTGAGCTAACATCAGTGCTAGTCTTCCTCTATTTTGTATTGTGAGATTCTGCCAAAGCATGGCTTGATGAGCTGTGTGTAAGTTCGGCTGGGATCCTAACTTGTGAACTCTGGGCCACTTGAAGCAGAGCATGAAAACTGAACCACTACACTGCCAGGCTGGACCCTGTAAATCTTTTTATCCAGTGCACGGCCTCTCCATTAAAAAAGACAGCTGGAGCCACTTGTACCTGGTGAATCCATCACAGTGTTCAAGCAGGATTTCTAAATACAAAGAAAGGTGATTATAGAACAGTTAATTATGCAATAAGCTTAAAAAGACCACCCACAGACATTTTTGATTATCAGTGCTAACCTGGACCAGAAAGAGCATGGCTAATTGAAATTTTCTGCCTTCCCACAAACGCTATTTTAGTTGCGGTGGTTTTTAATGTATTAATTTGGTTGAATTACATTTCCTGGAAGTTTATTTCTCATTGGTTTCTGGTTAGGATGGACCACTACATAGATTCTTACAGGAGATTTGCGGGGAACAAGACACGTGGCAGCCATTTTGTATCTCACACACTTTGTCACTTACCTTCCAGCTCACCTCAATAGCATGAGGCAGAGGAGGGGCATTCAACTGCTCCACCCTCCCCAGGATCCTCCTTCAGCTTCTCTCACTCCTGTGTGTGTGTTTAGCTTAGTGATGGTCTTGTCTTCTCAGGACATCTACACCATCAAGGTCAGATGCAACAAGAACCGACAAGGACTTCTGTCCATTTTTGTGGGCTCTGTCTCATGTTTGTGGGTTTCACCTTGTTCTTCTCTCTTCCACTTTACATCCTTCTTCCTTTCCCAACTGCCTGCCCTATGGATCTATATCTTCTGTAAAATCTCCCAGTAGCTCTGCTTCTCTGATTGACCTTGACTGATAAAGTGGCTATGGTCAAATGTCTCCCAACCAAACCACAGCAGCTAAGGAGAAGAAAAGTATTGAGAAGGAAGAAAAGCAAAGTGTCATATTCTGGAACATAATAAGGTTTGGATAAGTGCAAGGAGCCTTGGCAGGTGGTATAATGCTGGCTACACTTTCCTGAGTTTGAGCTGGACCTTCTTCCACTCCTAGTTCTCAGGCTGCTTTGAAGAGTTTTCTCTTTAAAACTAGTTTTAAGCAGTTTGATTATGATGTGCCTTGGTGTAGTTTTCTTCATGTTTCTCGTGTTTGAGGTTTTGACCTTCTTAGATCTGTGGATTTATAGTTTTCATCAAATTTGAAATTTTTGGTTATTATTTCTTCAAATGTTTATTCTGTTACTCCAGCTCTCTCACTCCTTACTCAGGGATTCTAGTTGCATGTACATTACGCTTCTTAAATTTGTCCTGAAGCTCTGTTCATTCTTGGGGAGGTGTGGTGGGGAGTTCATTTTAAATAGTTTCTATTGGTATGTCTGTAGGTCGACTTATCTTTCCTTCTGCAATATATAATCTGCCACTATTCCCTTCAGTGTATTTTTCATCCTAGATTTTATAGTTTTCCTGTTTAGGAGTTTGATCTGGATTTTAAAAAAAATCTTTTAATATTTTTCTTGATTACTTAACATGCTCCCATCTTTCCTCTACCTTCTTGAACATATGGAACATAGTTTTAATAACAGTTCTATGTCCTTTGACTGTCTGGGAATTCTATCATCTGTGTCATTTTGAGGTCTATTTCTCTTGATTAATTTTTCTCCTCATTATGGGTCATACTTTCCTGCTTCTTTGCATGTGTTGGGGAGGAAGAAACTTTCCTCTACCCTTCTTGGTTCTTCCAGTTGGTCCAAGAATTAAACAGACGTGAAACAGATTAATAGAAGAAAATCAAATTTAATTGTTTACATATGGGAACCACACATACATGAGAGGGCCAGAGACCCCACATGTATGAGAGATTCAAAGACAAAAAGGTAAAATGAGGTTTATATACCATCTTGGGCTAAGGAATGGGAGAGGGTCCTGAGGCTTCAGAGGGGAGGAGGGTAATTCGCAGGACAATAAGAAGAACAGATGTTCAGAAATCAGAGATTTGACCTGCCCTACAGATAGGTCAAAACATTTACTTCTGGTAACAACTCTTATTATGGATGAGGCCCTCAGCTTAAATTCTTGGAAGGAGAGGTAAAAGTTTCTCGAGCCTGCAGGATCTCTATTGCCTTTAGCTCAGAATACTCTACCTGCCAAAGTGGTACATCCTGGAGAGGCCTGTTCTGACCCCTTCACACGCCTGCTAGTGATTTTTGATTGAATGTGGAACATTCTGAGTTTCCCCTTTGTGAGTGCTGGATATTTTTGTGTTCCTGTCAATCTTCTTCAGCTTTCTTCTGGGACACAGTTAGTCACTCAGAAACAGGTTGATTCTTTTGAGACTTGCTTTTGTCAAGCGGAATCGAAACAGTCTTTAATCTAGGACTAATTTTGCTCCTCTCTTGAGGCAAAAATCCTTCTATTGCTCTACCCAATGTCCTGTGAATTAGGAAGTTTTCTGCTCTGACTGAGGGAAATACAAGCCGTTTCCAGCCTTACTTATGGGAGCTCTGGGGCAGTTTCCTCCCACAGATGTGCTGATTGGTACTCTGCTAAAGACTCAAGTGGGAACCCTTTGCTGATTTCTTCAACGCTTTCTGGGTTCAACTCTCCATTTTTGGTGCTCTGCCCTGTGACCTTTGGCCACCGTAGCCTGCCTGGACCCCCAGTTCTGTCTCCTCATGTCTGTGAGACTGCTAGGGTCCATCTGGTATCCTCTCTGGGCTGAGGCCTGGAAACTCTCCAAGTGGTAGGTCGGGGCAACTGTAGGACTCAGGTTGTATGTGTCCCTCTCAAGTGTCACTCTCCTGTACTACTGATATCCAGTGTCTGACATTTTGTCTGTTTTTTAAGTTTTTTTTAAGAAGGATGAATCTGGTCCCTATTACTGCATCTTGGTTGGAAATGGAAATCTTAATTTATGTAAACTCGTTTTGAGATGACATTTTTCCTGCTAAGTCTGTTTAATCTAAGAGTATCCTATAATTGCAAGTCAGCTACTAAAAAAATACAACAAAATACACAAAAAGCCATGTTACCATATGCAATTACTTATATGTGTAAGTCGTGACTTTTTAATATGTCTACAACCAAAACAAAACATAAAAATTGATGACACGCTGAGAATGATGTCAGATGTCCATAGCCCCCAATCTGAAATTTCCATTTTTATTATTATTTTTTATTGATTCTCCTAATGCGTCAATGTAAATGTGTATGTCTAAAATGCACTTATGGTAATGCGATACTGTTTTTACCCATTACATATAGTGAATGTAGAGTTTTCTACAAGAATTCATTTTTAAGGTATGCTCCTAAGGTATGCTTAGAAAAGTTACACAACTGTTTTCGGCTCTGCTGTGGAAACAGCTTCTTAGTGGCAGTGAAAGAATACAGGTGGGCAGTTGAGGGACGAGGGATGAGGTGAGCGTGGTGAGAGAAGAATGGCATTAGCCCCAAATAGTGACTAACATCCAGTCCTCATGCTGTGTCCTGATGTAGGCTCATTTCAAAGCCAGTGCTGTGTAGTTTCAAGACCTTTATTTTCCTGTGTCTCTTTTCTCCACACTGGGTTTTCCCATATGTGTTTCAGGAGATTTCCCAAACACAATAGGGGAGGAAGAACCATTCCTCTACCTTTCTAGGTCCTTCTGGCTTGTCTAAGAATTAAATTGACATGAGACAGAATAATAGGAGAAAATCTAATACACGTGGGAAAAATGCAGCAAAACTGAGTAACTCTGCAAAATGGCTGAAGCCACCACCTTAAATACCATCTTCAGCTAAAGACAGGGGAGGAAGTGGGGGTAGTGGTTTGGGACTTCAAAGGGCAGGAAAGCAATTCACATGGAGCTGGCACAGCCAATGCTTGCTAAACAAATGTTTGCTGGGCCATCTATAGACGATGTGATACAGAGAGAGCTTTGATAAAAAATGGGCCCAGCAAGGCTCCCCCGACTCTATGACACCTACAGTTATCTATGGTGATGGCCCATCCTGGGAGGCCTTCCATCTTAAATTCTTTCCAGCAGTTAGGGGCAAGGCCAAAGTTTCTTCCTGAGTCTTTGTTCTTAAAAATAATCAAGCCAAAGAGACGTATTTTGGGATGGCAAATTCTGGACCCCCCCAGGGCAACAGTGGTTCTGGGAGAAACACTGAAAAAGCCTGCATGCAATGTCCTATTCCTGGGTACGTCTGGTGTGTATTAACCTAAAAGGATCTGACAAGTGCTGTTTAATTTTGTTTAATCAAACATTTTATTAAATTAATATTTCCTGAGGGAAAATTTTATTTGCAAAACCAATTTGGGAAACTCTGATGTAGACATTAAAAATATTTATAATAATAAGTGCCATTTTAATTGTTATTATCATTAGGAGCTGACTTTCAGTATTAGATGTTTCTATTTTGTCCTGGTTCTGATGCTGTGTAATACGTAGTCACTAGCCATATGTGGCGATTTAAATTTAAATTAATTAAAAGTGAATACAATTTACATTCGATTGCTCAGCCACACTGGCTATACTCTGTGTGCTCACTGGCTGCATGTGGCAGGTCGCTGCCATAGGGGAAGGGCTGTTTGAATTTACTTCTTCAGGTCCAGAATAAATACATCATTCATGCAAATCTTCATAAATTTCTAAAACATGCAGTGTAGACACCATTATCCAGAGTTCTCAAACACCTCTGAAAACATCAATTTATTAATCTTCATAAAAGCTTTCTGAAGTACCAAGCATAATTCCTTCCTGGAGAGAGAACCTGAGGTGTTTTTGTTTAAGGGAAATTTTAGTTGCTGGATTTAACTTAATTGCTCGATTAGTCATTTGTAAAAGTTCCCTGTGGTCCTCAGGACGTGCCAGAAGCAAAAGCAAGGAATGTGCAAAACTGGCGACCAAATCCTCACCATTTCACGACAGAAAGTGGGGGAGCCACATGCTTCCCGACCTCCTAACAGGTACAAGTAGGGACGGGCACGTGGCATTTGCCTCCGATCTTGAGGGTAACATGAACTTTGAGCTCTTCTCTCAATGGGAGACCGGGCTCCCTTCTTGGCTCTTGTGTCAGGAATTGTCCATATGCCTATCCCAAACGTCTGCTCCGGCCAGCATAGCAAGGGCAAAACTTTAACATTGACACTGTTTAGACATGCAAAGAAAAACATTGCTTCTTTATTTCTTTATAACTAATCTAATTAGTCTTTTCCAGGAGTCCCTACCTGCAGGAAGGATGGGAACTGCAAAAGGAGTGTGCTTCTGTGCCAGGGTCTCCTCATTTCTGGGGCCTTGCTCTGTTCCAGTGATTGATGAGCCTCCCCATGTGCCTCCGGCAGGTTCCCAGCTGCTGAGTGGCTGCCAGATTTCCATCCCAATGCTTAGGCTTGGGGGATTAGCAGATTTAGATCTATAGAGTGAATCCTCTCATGTTATAGTGAACTGAGACCCAGAGAAGTTGAACAAGTCGTCCAGGTCACACAGATGGCAAGAGGTGGCATGGCCCAGACAACTGGACAGTGAGTGCAGACTCAGTCTGGGCTCCAGCACTTGCTTTTCTGACTTTGGGTAATGTTAGCAGTGACCACACACTGCCTAATGTTTGCTCAGTGTTGTGCTGGGCATGTCATGAGCATCATCTCCTTTCAGCCTCTGATGAGCCTATGACAACAACCCTATGATGTCAACATGGGACTCATACTCTCACCTCTTTGGCTCTTAAGACAAAGAAAGATACCATACTGCCTGCCCTTCAATTTCTTTTTTTTTTGCTTTTTACTTTTTTCCAAGTAATTTTATTGGGAGCATAATGGTTTATAACACTGTGTAATTTTAGGTATATGTTATTATTTATCAATTTTTGAATACACTTCATTGCGCTCACCCCTAGTAGTCTAATTTTTATCCTTCACCATATATGTGTGCCCCTTTACCCCTTTTGCCCACCCCCCAACCTCCTTCCCCTCTGGTAAGCACTAATCTGTTCTCTTTGTGTATTTTTTTTATCTTCTACATATGAGTGAAATCATACAGTATTTATCTTTCTCTGTCTGGCTTATTTCACTTAACATCATACCCTCAAATTCCATCCATATTGTTCCAAAAGGGATGATTTGGTCATTTTTTATGTCTGAGTAGTATTCCATTGTATAAATATACCACATCCTCTTTATCCATTCATCTGTAGAAAGGCACTTGGGTTGCTTCTACATCTGGGTTATTGTGAATAATGCTGCAATGAACATAGAGGTGCATAAATCTCTTTGAATCGTTGACTTAAAGTTCTTTGCATAAATACTCAGTAGTGGGATAGCTGGATCATATGGTATATTACTATATTTAATTACTATATTTAATTTTTTGAGGAATCTCCATACTGTTTTCCATAGTGGCTGCACCAGTTTACATTCCCAAGAGCAGTGTATGAGAGTTCCCTTTTCTGCACACCCTCTCCAACCTTTATTGTTTTTTGTCTTGGTGATTATAGCCATTCTGACCAGTGTAAGGTGATATCTCATTGTAGTTTTGATTTGCATCTCCCTAATAATTAGCGATGTTCTACATCATTTCATGTGTTTCTGACTATCTCTATATATTCTTTGGAAAAATGTTCATATCCTCTGCTGATTTTTTTATCAGGTTGTTTGGGGGTTTTTTTGAGTTGTATGAGTTCGTTATATATTTTGGAGATCATCCCCTTGTCTGATAAATGATTTGCAGATATTTTCTCCCAGTTGCTGGGTCATCTTTTCATTTTGCTTGTGGTTTCCTTTGCTTTGCAGAAGCTTTTTAGACTGGTGTAGTTCCATTTGTTAACTTTTTCTTTTGTTTCCCTTGCCTGAGTAGACATGGTATTTGCGAAAAGATGTTGCTAAGACCAATTTCACAGAGTGTATTGCCTATTTTTTTCTAGGAGTTTTATGGTTTCAGGTCTTATATTCAAGTCTTTAATCCATTTTGTGTTAATTTTTGTGTATGGTGCAAGATAATGGCCTAGTTTCATTCTTTTGCGTGTGGCTGTCCAGTTTTCCCAACCTTATTTATTGAAGAGACTTTCCTTTCTCCATTGTATGTTCTTGGCTCCTTTGTCGAAGATTAACTGTCTATAGATGTGTGGTTTTATTTCTGGGCTTTCCATTCTGATCCATTGATTGTCTGTTTTTGTGCCAGTACCATGCTGTTTTGATTACTGTAGTTTTGTAGTGTGTTTTGAAGTGAGGGATTGTGATGCCTCCAGCTGTGTTCTTCTTTCTCAGGATTGCTTTGGATGTTCAGGGTCTTTTGTTGGTCCATATAAATTTTAGGATTCTTTGTTCTATTTCTGGGAAGAATGTCATTGGGGTTCCGATTGGGATTGCATTGAATCTGTAGATTGCTTTAGGTAGAATGGATGTTTTAACTATGTTTATTCTTCCGACTCATGAACACAGAATATCTTTCCATTTCTTTATGTCTTCTTCCATTTCTTTCAATAATGTCTTATAGTTTTCAGTGTACAGGTCTTTTACCTTTGTGGTTAAGTTTATTCCTAGATATTTTATTCTTTTTGTTGCAATTGTAAATGGGATTGTATTCTTGATTTCTCTTTCTGCTAGTTCGTTGTTAGTGTACAGAAATGCAGCTGATTTTTTAAAATTGATTTTGTACCCTACAACTTTGCTGTATTTGTTGATTATTTCTAATAGTTTTCTGGTGGATTCTTTAGGGTTTTCTATATATAGAATCATGTCATCTGCAAATAGCGAAAGTTTCATTTCTTCCTTTCCAATTTGGATTCCTTTTATTTCTTTTTCTTACCTAATTGCTCTAGCCAACACCTCCAGTACTATGTTGAATAGGAATGGCAAGAGTGGGCACCCTTGTCTTGTTCCTTTTCTCAAAGGGATGGCTTTTGGTTTTCCATCATTAAGTACCGATGTTGGCTGTTTGTTTGTCATATACGGCCTTTAAAATGTTGAGGTACTTTCCTTCTATACCCATTTTGTTGAGAGTTTTTATCATAAATGAGTGTTGGATCTTGTCAAATGCTTTCTCTGCACCTATTGAGATGATCATGTGATTCTTATTCCTCAATTTGTTAATGTGGTGTATCACATTGACTAATTTGCAGATGTTGAACCATCCCTGTGTCGCTGGAATAAATCCCACTTGATCATGGTGTACGATCCTTTCAATGTATTGCTGTGTTCGGTTTGCCAATATTTTGTTGAGGGCTTTTGCATCTAAGTTCATCAGTGATATTGGCCTGTAGTTTTCCTTCTTTGTGTTGTCCTTGTCTGCTTTGGTATCAGGGTAATGTTGGCCTCATAGAATGTGTTAAGAAGAGTTCCATCTTCTTCAATTTTTTGGAATAGTTTGAGAAAGATAGGTGTTAAAGCTTCTTTGGTAGAATTCTCCAGAGAAACCGTCTGGTCCTGGACTTTTATTTTTTGGGAGGTTTGTTATTGTTGTTTCAATCTCTGTACTTGTGAACAGTCTATTCAGATTCTCTATTTCTTGTTGATTCAGTTTTGGGAGGTTGTAAGAGTCTAAGAATTTATTCATTTCTTCTAGGTTATTGAATTTGTGGGCATACAGTTTTTCTTAGTATTCTCATATAATCCTCTGTATTTCTGCTACATTTATTATAATTTCTCCTCTTTCATTTCTAATTTTATTTATTTGAGGCTTCTCTCTATTTTCTTAGTGAGTCTGGCTAAGGATTTGTCAATTTTGTTTATCTTCTCAAAGAACCAGCTCTTAGTTTCATTAATACTTCTGCTGATTTTTCAGTCTCTGATTCTTTTACCTCTGCTCTGATTTTTATTATTTCCCTCCTTCTGCTGACTTTGGGCTTTGTTTGTTGTTCTTTTTCTAGCTCTGTTAGTTGCACTTTAAGATTACTTAATTGAGATTTTTCTTGCTTGTTGAGGTGGGCCTGAATTGCTATGAATGTCCCTTTCATGACCACTTTTGCTGCATCCCATAAGAGTTGGTATGTTGTATTTTCATTTTTGTTTGTCTCTAGGTATTCTTTAATTTCCCCTTTGATTTCTTCATTATTCCAATGGTTGTTCAGTAGCATTTTGACTAGTCTTCACATATTTCTGACTTTCCCAGTCTTTTTCTTTTGGTTTATTTCTACCCTCATATCATTATGGTCGGAAAAGATGACTGGGATGATTTAAATCTTCTTAAGTTTATTGGGGCTTGCCTTGTTCGCCAACATATGGTCTATCTTTGAGAATGATCCATGTGCACTTGAGAAGAATGTATATTCTGCTGTTTTTGGATAGAATTCTCTCTATATATCTGTTAAGTCTATCTGATCAAGTGTTTTATTTAAATCTACTATTTCCTTGTTGAATTTTTGTCTGGATGATCTGTCTATTGATGTAAGTGGGTGTTGGGGTCCCCTACTATTATTGTGTTGCTGTTAGTTTCTCCCTTTATGTCTGTTAATAATTGCTTTATGTATTTTGGTGCCCCAGTGTTAGGTGCATATATATTCATAAGTGTTATGTCCTCTTGGTGGAATGTCCCTTTTGTCCTTATATACTGCCTCTCTCTATTTCTCATTGTCTTTTTTAACCTGAAGTCTCTTTCATCTGATAAAGGTAAGGCAACACCTGCTTTCTTTTGTTTGCCATTAGCTTGGAGTATTGTCTTCCATCCTTTCACTCTAAGCCTATGTTTGTCTTTAGAACTGAGATGTGTTTCCTGGAGGCAGCATACTGTAGTGTCTTATCCTTTTAATCCATCCAGCTACTCTGTGTCTTTTGATGATAGAATTAAATGCATTTACTTTTAGAGTGATTATTGATATATGAGGGCTCACTACTGCCATTTTATCTCTTGTTTTCCAGTTGCTCTATGTTTCCATTGTTTCTCTTTGTATTTCTGACTGCCATTTCATTTTGGTGGTTTTCTCAGTTTTCTCTCTTTTGGTGAATTGTGACTCTGCTCTGGTTTTTTGTTTAGTGGTTACTTTGAGGATTTTATGAAAGATATTGGAGATGAGATAGTCCATTTTCTGATGCCCCTTATATCCATTAACCTAAGCAGGTTCTTTCCTCTTCCTCTTCCCTTGTGAGTAATTGCTGTTACACATTGTTCTGTTTTTAATGGTGTGAGTTTGTGACTAAGTTGAAGTGTTTATCATTACTTTTGATGCTTTTCCCCCTTTCACTTTTAAGTTGTAGTTGAGTCTTTGCCTCCCTGTTCTGATAGAGCTGCAGGTTTCTGATCATGTTTGTCTATTTATCTCTTTCCTCAGAGCTTTGTAGACCTTTGCCTTTTTGTTTCCAATGTGAGGGCATCTTTAATTATTTCTTGTAGGAGAGGTTTAGTGGCGATGAACTCCCTCAGCTTTCATTTATCTGGGAAAATTTTTATTTCACCACCATATCTGAAGGAAAGTTTCACTGGATAGAGTATTCTTGGCCAAAAGTTTTTGTCATTCAGTATTTTGAATATATCATTCTGTTCTCTCCTAGCCTTTAGGGTTTCTGCCAAGAAATCCACTGAAAGCCTGATAGGGTTTCCTTTGTAGGTTATTTTTTTCTGACTTACTGCTCCTGATATTTTTTCTTTGTCGTTGCCTTTTGCCATTTTTACTATTATATGCCTTGGAGAAGGTCTTTTAGCATTGATGAAATTAGGCATTCTATTAGCTTCCTTTATTTGTAAATCCAGAACCACCCCCAGGTTTGGGAAGTTCTCAGCAATTACTTTTTTGAACAAGCTCTCTGCTCCTTTCTCCCTCTCTTGTCCATCTGGAGTACCTATAATCTTTATGTTGCTTTTCCTAATTGAGTCAGATATTTCTCAAACAATTCCTTCATTTAAAAAAAAATCTTCGTTCTGTCTCCTCCTTCACCTATAGGATTTCTACATTTTTATCCTCTAGGTCACTAATTCTTTCCTCCATAGAATCAACTCTATTTCTCAAGGATTCTAGATTATTTTTTATTTCATTAATTGTGTTTTTCATATACAGAATTCCTGCTTGATTTTTTTTATAGTTTCAATCTCTTTGGTGAAGAGATTCATTTTATTGCTGAGCTCCTCAAATTGCCTTTCCGTGTTTTCTTGTAAGTTGCTGAGTTTCCTTATGACAGCTATTTTGAGTTCTCTGTCATTTAGGTTGTAAATTTCTGTGTCTCTGTGTTGGCTTCTGGAGAATTGTCATTTTCCTTCTGGTCTGAATTGTTACTACAGTTTCTCATGGTGTTTGATGAACTAACATTTTGTGAGGACATTTGTGGTATCCTTAGGTCGCAGATTCCACCTGTTACCACTAGGGGGAAGCAGGAGTAGACTTTTTGGCCCCCCGCTGTGGGGGTGTTATGGGTTCTTGCCCTTGCCTGGGGCTTATTAGAGTGCTTTTGGACTGAGTTTGGTGGCAGGGCTTACTTGCTGGACTGAGCTAGGGCCACTCCTTGGTGCCACAGGGGCACTGTGGGCTCCCCCTCCCCACCAAGAAAGTGATTACCAGCAGGTTAAAAGCTGCCACATCTCTTCCCACAGCCACATGAGACACACTACCTCTTTCAGGGCTCAGCAGCACTATGAGTAGTCATGCAGGCCTGGGATATGTTTGCCCAAGTGTGTAGATCTGCTGCCATATCTTCTTGAGGTCCATGGGACCTCTGTGCTTCGTGGCTGGGGCTTCCTTGCTGGGAATGAGCTGGGGTCACTCTGTGGTGGCACAGGGCCATGGTGGGCTCCCCCTCCTCTCCAGGAAAGTGATCATGAACATGGGCTAAGGGCTGCCACCGCCTCCTCCTCCGGTTGCCCCAGTGCATGTTCCCACATTCAGGGTGCTTGCACCAGGCTGGAAAGCATTTGTGTGCATGCACAGGGCTACCAGGGGAAAGCAGGGCATGTTCACCTATCTCTGCCACTTCCTGGGGAGGCCAGTCCATCCACCCTCAGATGTATAGTAGCATGGGTGTCTCTCAGGCATCCTGTTGTGCTGTGTGGGTATCCTCCATTGGTCAGTGAATGTCCATTTAGTTGTAGTTCAAAAGGGGAAAAGAAGAAAGGAACAGCTCCCTCCACCATGTTGCTGACATCCCTCAATTTCTTGAACTATGGGTCTTTTTGGCTCCATTTTCCTGGAGACTATAGAGAATGTTAAATGCAAACACACTCAACTTCCTTTTTCCTTTCTTTCAAACGTATATCTTCCCATTCTTCCTCTCTTCCTTTATTTCCCACCCTCTGGACTTTGAGGAAGAGCTATCTGTCTCTCCTCCTTGGCAAGGTGAATCCATCTACCTGGCTCTTGACCATTCCTCTTTTCACTTCCTCCAAAAGTCTGCACCATTGTTCGTACCCTCTCTACCCTGGCCCCTGAAACTGGTCCTTTCCACCATCTCCATGCTCTTAGCAAATAAACCTGGTTGGATCTCTGCCACAGACCTTACTGTCTAGTTAGAAGCTTGCTCTCTCTATTTTCCTTTCTGACCAAACTTCTTGCAAAGTACTACAGCTCTTATAACCATAGTACCACTTTAAACTGACCTCATCTTATAAAAAACTGATGTTAAAGTTGTTCTTCAGGGGCAGTGAGCCAAACTGCAAATTGTTTGACTGGAGCATGCACCGAGGAGAAAATTTTGACCTGAAATAACACCTGGAACCAAAGATTCTTCCCCACCCCAGAACCAAAGGACCGGGACAAGCCTGGGACGCAAAAGCCAGACTCTCTTCAGAATCGAGGGATCTATTGTCCAGGAAGATCTGCTGTGAAATCCCCTTTCCACACCTTCCCATAAATGTTTAAAACCTTCCAATGCAACCTGGCCTGCCAGTGCTTCCACATACCAGTCTGTTCCCACAACCTCTTAAATTTCAGCCCAAACCCTGATTTGGGATTTGAGAGCCTTGCCTCCTGTCTCCTTGCCAATCAACCTTGCAATAAAGCTTTTTCTTTTCTCAAAAGCTGGTGTTACAGTTTTGGCTTTTTATGTGCATCTGGCAGTGGGGCTTCTCACTCAGTAACACTCTCTGTCCTCATTTCCTCTCCTAGCCTCACTCCTAGCACCCACTGCTGTCTCTAGTTTTCTAACTGCAAAATCTTAAAAAACAAAAAACTCCTGAAAAACAAGCTTATTTCAGTTTATATCTTACTTGAATGTTTGGATGTGCCCATTCATACATAAGGACAAATACAAATTAAAAATAAGAGGTTTAATTCTCCCTGTTGAAAACAAGGGAAGAGGCTTCTCCTTTTCCCTTTTCTTAGACTGTTTACTTCAGAAAACTTGTAAGTTCTTTCTCTTCTCTTAAGTGTCTATAAATTCTTTTAAAGAATAGATAGGCTTTTTGTCAGCTTTATGCCCCAGGAATATCTTTTCAAAGACCTGCAAGCCATCTCTTTGGAATATAAACATCAGAGGAGATAGACACCCCTGCCTCCTAGTGGGAGAGTAGCAGCCTCACTTGGGTGGCAGTGGGTGCCTTGCTTCAAGCTGCAAACTTCCTGTCATAAAGATAGGACAAGTTTGTCTTCCTTCAAATAAAGCCAAATAGCTAATACAGATGGTCACCCCAACTACCAGGTAAAGTTAGGGTGAACTATGTGTGACATGGTATTGTCAAGTCCTCTTATTTGAGGGCTAATTATTGCTTATCTGGAGCACATGTGTGTAATGGGTTGTATCTGCAGGGCCATATGAAAGGGTGAGATTTCTTTCTGTCATTGTGATCCATTAGGAGATTGCCTATAATGCACATCACATTCTTGTTTGATGGATACTCAATAATAAACTGTTTTCTTTCCCTATTACCTTTGAGAAGAAGATTTCTGGGTTGGAAGAAGATTTTGTATTTAATTACATTTCACCAATACATACTTGTAGGGCTCGCTGTAGCTGACATTTCCACTTGGCTGTGATATCACTCTGCCTTGTTTCATCTGAGTCTCTGGCCCACCTCAGCCTCTTGCACTGGCTTACCTTCTTTGGCCCATCCCTTAAACAATGTGTCCTCCTGGGTTCCTGCCTGACTTCTACTTTCTTCTTAATCTGAACAATTTCAGCCATGCTCAACCCTTATGCTAATGAGAGCTAATTTCTTTAAATCTCCAGTCCAGATCTCACTTCCAGACTGGAATTTTAAGTTGTCTGTTAGACATCATCATAAAGCACGTTTTCCCATTAACACATCAAACTCAACATGACAGAGGAGTGGAGTGGACAGAAAGAATTTTGGTTTCCAATAAGAAAAATCTTTGTTCCTATACTGGAGCTGAACATGGTTTTGATAATTAGCTGTGTGACAATGGAAAATTTACTTCTAACCTTTCTGAGCCTCACATTTTCCATCTGACAAATGGAAATAATAATAGTGTTAGTGTGAGTATTATAAGAGATAACATACATACATGTATATATATACACATATATATAAAGAACTGGCATATAATACACACTTAATAAATTGTAATTGTCATTATTATTTGTTCAAAAACAAAATAGCCCCCCCCCCTTCAAATGTAGGCTGTGTGCCTTTTTTCCTGTTCTGACTGATGGCAACAACATCCTCTTAATCTCTCAAGCCATGAATTTTGCTCACGTCAAACCAATGACCATACCTCAGGAATGGTACCTCCTAGATATCTTTCAAATCTGTTATGTCCTCCAACTTTTCTCTCTCTGTCCTTGATCATTTCTAGCTTAGATAACCACAATTTTTCTCCTAGTCCCCAGGCTATCCCTCTTCTAGCCCATTTTCTGTATTCAATAAATATCTGATGAATATTGTTGTTGAATGATGTAACCAGAGTGTTCTTTCTAAAATGAAAATCTGTCTGTGTCACCCAACTCTGCTTAAAAATCCTTTGACAGTTACCATTTTCTGCAAGATAAAATCTTTGTTCTTTATCCTGGCATATCAGATCCATCTAGAGTCATCTCCTGCCATTCTGAACTCCTGCCTTTTGTCCAGCCTTGCCAGGACACCCACTGTCCCCTCCCCACACCATGCTGTGTCATGCTCTGAGCCTTGGAGAATCCCTTTCTCCACATTTCTTCCTTGCCCAAGGAGCTGCTACACATCCTTCCTATCTTTGCTCACATATTACCTCCTATCTTTTCCTGACCACCTAGGACTAGGGATCTGTATTAGTTTTCTATCACCATTGTATTAAATTATCACAAACTTAGGGACTTAAAACTATACAAATGTATTATCTTATGATGCTGCAGGTCACAAGTCAAAATGAGTCTCACTGAGCTAAAGTCAGGCTGTTGGCAAGCTGTGCTCCCTGAGGAAGCTTAGAGGAGAAGCTGTTTTCTTGACTTTTTCAGTTTCTAGAGGCTGCCCATGCCCCTTGGCTCATGGCCCCTTCCTCCATCTTCAAAGCCAGTCTCATAGCATCTTAAATCTTTCTCTGATTCTGAAATTCTGCCTCTCTTTCCCCTCTTTAAAGGACGGTTGTGATTAGATTGGGCCTGCTCAGATAATCCAGGATCAGCTCCCTACCTGAAGGTCAGCTAATTCCATCTGCAACTGTAACTTTCTTTCACTGTGTAACCTGACATATTCCCAGGTTGTGGGGATGAGGATGTGGGCAGCTTGGGGGGCTATTTTCATGCCTGTCACAGAGCCTTGGTACTCCCATGGTATTTTGTACAACCCAATTATGCACTTACGACGTGGTATGGTGGTCATGCAGAGTAGCCTGGGCATGGTTAGCATAAGAACTTCAGAGACTCAACTTCGCCTTTTATGAAATGTGAAAATTACTTAACTTCTCTCTGCTTCAGTTTCCTCATTTGTGGAATGGAGATAATAGCATCTATTTCACAGAGTTGCTAAGAGGGTTAAATTATACTACACAACACATACAAAGCACTTTGTAGAGTGTTTGGCACAGTAGTTGCTAAATAAATATAATATTGTCCTATATGATCATACAGCCATGATAAGAAATCTGACACCGAGTGAATGCTTAAGGAATGTGAATTGCATTCCTTTGCCCTCCCTTTGTCTCAATGTTTTCTGTTTTCTATTAGACTGGAGGGGATAGAAGAGTTCAAGAGAGGAAGAAAACCTCCTATATGCACTCTGGAATCAAGATCCAAGAAGAAACTACATCCTAAACCAGCTGTCAGTGTGATAGACAGGAAACAGCGCGATCCCACTGTGCTGTTTGACAGGATGTTGCAAGACTGAGCATTGCCTTTGGGCTCTAATGGGCTGCCAGTGGGGATGATGTGAGTACGGGGACAAGATAATAAACCTAAATAAAACGTGGAGAAAGGGCATTGTCTGCAGAGTTCCCTGAATGTTGTGAACACCCAAAGATGGCAGGTTCCATATTTCAAAGTGAGCTTAGATTTTCTCAGTAATTGGCAAGTGAGAAATGCTCAGGGATTTTCAATAAGTGGAAAGCGTGAGAGGAATTTGATTAACTGAGTGGACTATAATGGCCAATCAGTCTCAGAACATTAATTTAGAAAGAGTTATCAAGCAGGGAAGTAATGCCAGCCCATAAAGAACACCCACTCTATTTTTTGCTGGCCTCAGAGAGAATTTCCTGGTAGAGTGGTATCAATTTTCGATTTGAGATAAAGACCTTTGCACTTTTGACTGTTCTGTGTTCCATGCAGAGAGCTTGAAATTGCTTGGGAAGATAACTTCAGCTCAAAGAAATATCAGAATCTTCCTAAGCCAAATTAACTAACTATATTTAAGTCAAAGTATCTTAAAAATTTTCTATGTGCGTGCATGTGTATGTGCATTTGCGTGTGTGGAGGTAGATGGGGAGGAAGTTTGTTGTGTTTTTTATCTCCTTAAAGTGAAAGATTTGTTCCCTTTTTCTATGGATGTTTCAGTAAGGACTCAAGCAAGCAATATAAAACATATGAAATCAAATGACAAAGCAAAGCAAGTCAATTCTATCCTGAGGCAGACTTCCCTATGTGGCTGAAATATTGGAACCACTAGGAATTCTCAGAATGTTATGTTTGTGAAATCAGAAGCTTAGTTGAAACAAGATTTAAAAAAGAAATCAAGGTTATCTTCATTTAAAAGATTCTGTCAGTTTTCTAAACCAAAATTGGAGAATTCAATTCACCTTTGGGACAGACTTCCTTAAAAAAGTGTATGAGTTCTATTTAATATCATAATCCAGGTGTATTCACTTTCTTGGTTATGAAAAGCAGAAACCAATTTGTGTGAACATCAGAATAAAAGGAATTAGAAGAACATCATATCGCTCAGAGAACTGATGGAAAGATTGGAGAAGTTTTGAAAATAAATATTCAAGAACTAAGGAAAGTTATGTTGCTGACACCACAGACATGTCACACACAAGAGCACCCTGCTTAAGAAGTCACTGCTACCAGTGGGCTTGGCAACTGCAGAGCCGCCCCCACTGCTCTGGATGGCAGTCACCAGAGGTCACCCCTCTTACCACCAGAATAGGTCTAATAAATCTTGCTTGTCATTTGCTTCTGATTCAAAGCACTGGTAAGGACATCATATATTTTTCCAAGCTTAGATCAGGAGCACAATCGACCTACTCCAAAACTCACACAATGATGGGTTTCCCAAATATAACAACAGCCAACCAACCAAACAATGACCTTCAAATATCAAGTATTCCCTACATACAGAGTTTTCCCTCAAATTTTGTTTTCATGTACATTCTCCTTAGTGAGCATGTAATTTGTAGTCCAAATCAGGACTACTTTCAGAGTGAAAGATGATGCTGGGATAACAAGTATAAATTAAGATTGTCCTGGGCAAACTGAAATAAATGATTTCCCTACTTATATCTGAAAAATTTTTGTTAGCTCTTAAGATTTTCTCTTTGTCTTACCTAAGAAGTTGCTCATGGATGCAACAGAATGCTGAAATATAGCAAGAGAGTTGTGTGGATCTGATCTTCTCTTTACCTTTAGATGGGGGAAAATCCGTGTGATGATGAATGGACTTGAATTTGGCGCAGCTCTGTACCCACCGGTAGTCACAATGGTAGAAATGTTGAAGACTGAACACCCTGGCCTTTGGACATCTACAGTGGAGTTTTGTGATTGAGTTGTCTGGACCTCAGGGCTGGGGCCTTGGAGGTACTTGGAATAAAACAGGTGTCCATCAAAAATCCTGCAGCAGCAAAGGAGGACAGCCTTGATAGGGGGTAGGGAAAGATCTGTTTCTGTTGATAATTTGAAAAGTTTCATTGGATTTGCACTCTTAGGTGTGAGATGTTTGGAGATTCCAGTCAGTGGTGGGGTGGGGGAAATTGCTGCTGGGAGCAAGAGAGGCATTCTTTCTAGGCCAGATTTTATTATGATGTACCTAGGTGTGGTTTCTGTCATGCTTTGGTTTTATAGCACTTTCTGAATCTGTGGCTTGATATCTTTCATTCATTTTGGAAAATTCTCACTTTTTTCGAAACAATCTCAAACTTACAGAAAGTTGCAGTAACAATACAGAGAACTTTTTCCTCTGAACCTTTAAGGGTAAGCTACTGACATGATGCCCTATAACCTTTGAATAATTTAGTGTGTTTTACCTGCAAACAAGAACATTCTACAAAACCACAGTACAACCATCAAAATCAGGAACTTAACTTTAGCTTACTGCTACCATCTAATCCTCACATTCCATTCAAGTTTCATCAGTTGTCCCAGTGATGTCCTCTAGATGAAAAAGATCAAGTTTAGAATTATGCATTTAAATTTCATGTCTCCTTTGGTCTAGGACAACTTTCTATCCATCCAGATTTTTCTTGACTTTCATGATTTTAACACTGTTGAAGTGTCACATTATTTTCTAGAATTCCTTCAATTTGGATTTGTCTGATATTCCCTCATCATTGGATTTAGTATACGCGTCTTTGGCAGGGCTATCACAGAAATGATGCTTTATTTTCTCATTGCATCCTGCCAGATAGCTCATGATTACGATTTGCTGTCTTAGGGATGATGCTCACCTTGAACTCTTAATTAAGTTGGTTCTGCCAG